>NC_139840.1:9744459-10454459 GCF_963691815.1 Echiichthys vipera
CTCTCCCGGGGTAGGCCGGGGTCCTCGCAGGCTTGGGAGTCGGGTACGGGCCCTTCTCACAGCGCCCGTTTTGAGGATACAGAGGAGGTTTCTGAGTCCTTGAATTGGAGGTGCTCTTACCAATAATGACCTTAGGGTCTAGGCTGGGTGGGTGGGACTCAGGATGAGTTTGGCTAACGTGGGTGCAGTCTCTGCGGGGGTACAGGTGAGGCGGGTGACCGTTTACACCTGGCCTTTCGTGGTTTTTGTCCTTACTGTGGCTGGGTGGGGTGAAGTGGCTGGTTTTGACGACCGATGCCATGTGAACAGGGGAGGGAGAGTTAGTTCTTAAGATCATGCGGTCTTTGTCGATGTGTTTTGATGCCTGGACTGGAGCAGGCTTGTGATTGGGCAGCGATGCCGCCCTGAGGTCACCTGGATGAGCTGAGCCGTGAAAGTCGCTAGACAACTCTTGAGTGATGCAGGACGCCTCCTCACTGAGGTCGATTCTGGCTGTAAGACGATCAATCTGCTGGACCACCTGAAGGACCATAAAGATAATTGGTACTTGTCCAGACTGCAGTGGTGGAAAGACATCAAGGATATTTACTCAAGCACAGTACTTTACTCGCATTTTCCATTAAATATTTCCACGTAAAACTTCTACTCCACTGCAATACATACAGAAATATTGTTCTTTTAACTCCATTTATTGTCTTTGACAGCTATAGTCATCAATTACTTGACCGATTAAGATTTTACATAACATACACACATTTACACATAGGGCGTCTAGTCCAGGCCCCTTGTTACATTTCAAATGTCTTCAGACAAGATGTTAATGAGTTGTTTCCTGCAAACAACTCATTGACATCTTGGCTGTCACTCATAGACAAGGAGACGTTTCTCAGATTGTTTGATTTAACAGAAGAGGTGAAACTTTCCAATATTTCACAAAAAGGAGAGAATATTCCCAAAAGTAAATATGTTGTTATTTTCAATTTCCTCTCCTATTAATCACCTCACAACCCGTCAGATTTATCATGTGACTCCTGACCCTTAGGTTGTGAAAACACTGGAATACTCTTTATATACTAATATCACTACTTTATATAAAGACGTTAACACATTGACCAGCTAAAAATCGGATTATGCATTGATGCATCAGTGTTGATAGTCTAATTATGTCATATACAGTATGATTACATATCAATAACGGGCCATTTTCATGAATGAGTACTATTATGTGTATTTATAACCACAAGTTTGTCTCTGAAGGTTTCTAGAATTGAAGGAATAATCAACAACTCAAATCAAACCTTTTATGTTCTTTTGTTTGCAGCTGCATCAATTCACAATCATGGAGGGTTTTTATTTCTAATGTCGCTTCAGGACATGTCAGGCCTTGCAGCGGTGCATTCAGCTGTGAATCAATGCTATTTTACAGCTTCATGCAAAATGGACACTGTAAGAGCAAGGCATAATTTAGTAACAGTCTCAAGCCAGGCTTTTTAATGTGCTTGCCGGAACGCTGCCAATTTCTGCAGCGTTCTGCAAAAGGTCAGTGCAAATTGTTCTCAATCACCACTTCGGTAAGAAATGACGAATGGGTCACAAACAATGCAGTCAGCATGAACACACACACGCTGATACAGTATGCTCTCATAAACATGGAGACAAACTAATCTGCACTTTGCCTGCACTTAAGCTTTGTCCTAACTGTTTTAGTCACGATATCCAGTGGAGCATTGCTAAAAGGCTGGGACATCTGCACCTGACGCAGGTATTCATCTTCAGACGTCTGATGTAAAGAATAAACATTGATAATAACAGACACTCCTACCTCTTTCATCTCCACGTGAACTTGCTTCAAACCCCCCAACACATCCTCCAGATCTGTCACCACTTGTCTGATTTGATCCCTCACAGAATTCTGCCTCCTCTTCTGCTTCACCACCTCCAAACCCTGGCGCTGGTGCTCACTGTTGATTGTCGATTTTAAGGGCTCTGGACTGGCGATGCCAGAGGGTGGGACGCGGGGCCCCTTCTGTCTGCTTTGGTTCAAGTATTTTTGTGGGACTTCAGTCGGGAAGAACCCACCACGTCCATTATAGCCCTCCTCTGATCCACCCTTCAGTCTGCCACGGTCCTGATGGCTATCTCTTTCCTCCCCTCCCTCAAAGAACACAGGCCTCGGTCCACAGTGGCCATTTGGTGTTTGTAAATTAACCAGAAGGGGATTTTGTGGCTCTGATTGATGGTTCTCAGGGGTGAATCCACAACCTTCCTCCTTCTCATCCACGGAGACATACCTGACAGTCCTCCTGCGCCTGTACCCTTGACCTTTGAACTGAAGATGGGGGAGAGGATGTGGTATCCCGGTGTTAAAGGGGTGTGCCCTGGTGTCGCTGCGCACCACACAGCGACACTGTTCTCTGACAGACGGGTAGTGTCTCAACCCAGGCTCCGGCGGGTAGCTCCACTGGGCAGGGTTCACCTCCCAGGGGGAAACTTGGCTCAAGTCATCTGACTGGCTGTAAGGGCCCGGCCCTGCGAACACAGGCCTCCTCTGTGGGCTGCGATGACCGCTTCTCTCAGCTCTGTCCACTGCGAAAGCTCTCCCTCCTACATCTTTAACCAGAGGAGCCTGGGTGTCTCTCCTGCAGTCCAGAGATGGGTGGTCTGTCTGTCCGGCTGATGCTGGTTGGTATCCTGGCCCACCGTGATGGCTGTACGCCGGCTGCTCATAGTGGACGCAGTGCTGGCAGGAGCATGGTGTGGCGGCGTTGACGTGCTGAAGAAATCGCTGGTGTCCCGTTGTTTGTGCGCCTTCTGTGTACATGTCCAAAGAAGTCCAGAGGCTTGTGTGGAAAACGCCTTAGAAAACAATTGGTTTCCTCCCCTCTCTGCTCTCTCTAGCCCAGTCATTCACTCGCTCTGTTTTCCTCATCTGTGTCTTCCCAGAAGAAAACTTTTCTTCAGCTCTTTATTTTCTCTCCTCTCTACCCAAGACTTCTCCCTCCCCTTCCTTCCTGTCTGTTGTTTCCCTTCTTTTTCTCTCCTGTAGTTGTTAATCTCTGCATCCGTTCTTTTCTTTCCATGGACCCTCTTTCTCCTTCTTCTCCCAACTTTTTCTCTACTCCTTCTTCTTCACCCCCTAGCCCTCTCTCCTACATGGGGCCCCTCTCCACCTCCCTCCCTCTCTGTCTCTCTTTCTACCTCTCCCGCCTCGTTGTTCTGTTTCATTTGCTGCTGCAGGCTTCCAGTCTCTCTCTCTCTCTCTCTCTCTCTCTCTGTCTGTGAGTGACTGTGTATTTCCCGTTTCCTCCCCTCCCCTCTCCCGCTCTCCTCTCTTTCTCCCCCTCTTACTCCGTCTCCTGCCTCTGGTATATTCTCTCACATATTCGGCTCTACCTGAATGTATGAATTCCTTCTTTCCCCTCCACCTAAAATCCAGCCGCCTTGTGAGTCTCCTCCGGTGAAGGTCTCCAGTTCGGTTTCTGTCTCTCAGAGAGTGTGTGAAGGAGTCCCAGCTCCGGTGCTGAGCTCATTAGTCCAACTAAAGCCTTTGCACTCTGCAATTAAACGCTGCCTGGGATTCCTTGGCTGGAGACTGAAGGAGGAGGGGAGGGGAGAAGCACTGGTGGAGGTGGGGTTTCAAACATACACAGACGAGGGAGTAGACAGCAGCCACTGCCTTTGTACAAGGAAACATTTTTTTCACAATTCTGTATCTCCTTTTTTCTACCTCTCTCCCCCCACCAATCTCTTCCCTTCTTTGTCCTTTGACACTCCTGTCATTCCCACTCTATCATTGTCTCAGTTAAAATTGTTTTAACTCAACAGTGGAGCCAAACTTCACTCTGTTGAGACAAGCTCAGACATTTATGCACCCTTCCTCCTCCACACAATCCGGCACAATTGTGTTTACATGCAGCAGACTAAAAAGTCAAACCATGTGTTCAAGCCATGTTAAACTCGTCCTCTTTTTGCTTCTAAATAAATCTCTGCTCACTAGATAGCCATAATCTCGGGATAAAGGATGGACCAAAAAGGTCCTTCATACAAAAATAGCATAACTCTCCTACGTGGCTCTTAATCCACAGCTACTGAACAGTGAGGTGTTTATTTTCAAAGAAAATAACCGGAGCTTTGAAAACAATGGGTTGTAAAAAAATATATAACAAAAGAGGAGGATGAAGGTGATTCATACTTCCCAGCGAGAGGATGAGCAGTCCGGTCCCAACTGCTGGGAAAGATTGTAGTTGTAGATGAAACCCAGCTGGAGTGACTTTACCTTAATGCACACACACACACACACACACACACACACACACACACACACACACACACACACACACACACACACACACACACACACACACACACAGAGGAGATACACACACAATCACATTTACACTAATTACAAGCTACTTTGAAAAGTAGTCTGTCTAGTCTGGATTGCTCTTGTCACAGTAATTGGGAGGGTCAGTTCTCATCATTCAGGACATTAATGTAACAGCAAACAACTATTTGCTATTAGGGCTGTGTATTGCCAAAAATCTAACAATGCAATACATATCACAGTGGACAGAACACACCACAGTATGCATATCTTAAGCTTGAGTGGAAGAGTCAAATGGCTGAAGATACATTAAAACCCATTCATGCTGCCGACTGCATGGGATGATCATACAGTGGACATGCTCTGTGGTAACCCACAGAGCCCGTTTTCATTCAGATAGTTTGAGGTGAGGTCACGGGACCCATGACCATGCCAGTTTTTTCATCACCACAATTTTGTTGATATTTGGATTTATTTTGCTATTAATGCATTGTTTACTCTAGCTTTTCGAATTTCTCAGAAATGTGTGTTTTCAAGTATTTTACCTCTTATATATTTCTACCCTTTTTAATTTTTCTTTGGTTGCTTTATGTTTATTGTTAATGGCAGTATTCAGCGGCATGAGTTTTCAAAGGTTGCAGTTCATGCTATGATCTGCTTTCTTGCCTTTTTGGCACAAACTTTAACTACAGTATGTAAAGCATCAACAAACAGACAAAGTGCTCAAACTTGTACTGGTTCCTGTTGATAGCTATATTTTGTATTTTGTTGTCCATTGTGTGATGGTTCATTGAAAGAATCAATTTGACCACAAGTTGGGTTGTTTGATGTAAACATTGAGTGTTAGAGCATTTTGTAAACAAAATGTGTCATTTTTGCCAGAAATGTTCAGTTCAGGTCTGTGAGTGAGCAGTTTTGGAAAGATCACTTCTGAGTGGACAAATGTGTTCAAGTAAATGAGTAAAACTGTCGAATGGAGCCTCTTAAAGACATCAATGCCTGGTGCTTTGACCTTCTGGGTCTCAGAGGGTTAGTTAAAAATCAAGCCTACTGTGTTTCAGAATCAATACAGTATCACAAAGTGTACTCTCCCTCTGTTTGTTGTGATGCAAGTATCTCTCTTCTTTATCTTCATGTCAGTGTGTCAACGCCCTGCACGACGGTAACAAATGCCGAGTCTATGACAAAAATTTGGTATTTGACGGATTGGGCAACAGTCTGTGAGAGCTGAGTGGAGACAATCTCATTTATTTATGTATTTACAACTCCTTTTATTGTAAACTAGTGGTTGGTGATAGTGATAAGATCCTCTATAGTTAAACTTAATATATTAAAAAAAAAACATCAATTAAGAAACTGTTGGTTTAAGTCTGCAGTAAGTGTTTATTATTATTATCAACTTATAATAACTGCTCATTGGGGGAATTGTTGAGTCTCTGTAAATCATAAATTAGTCCTAGAGTGTGGTCTTGACCTACTCTAAATGTAAAGTGTCTTGAGATAACTTTTGTTATGATTTGGCACTGTAAATAAAATAAAATTGAATTGAATAACATTGATGCAGCTAACTTGTTAGCCAACATTTGCTTATTTACACATCCAGCAGTTAACACCATCCAGCAGTTAACACCACCCCCCACCCCCCCGCGACCCCGACAAGGACAAGTGGTTGAAGATGAATGAAGTTTGGTTTTAACCAACTCCTGAGGGAAATATCTGGATCTTTAGCTGATAAATCTTTCCCCAAGTTCACCAGCTACTCCCTGAAGTTAATTTGTTGACTCTGTAGAGCTGAAGGGAACTGCAGACTCGAACGTTGATTTTCTGTGTATAAAGATATTGATTTTAGCCACTTTAAATACACAGACATTAATGTTTGTTTTTGGTTTACCAGTGAATTAGATGCCTGAAAAATCATTGATGCAAAAGTCATATAAAAATCCAACATCGTCATTAATGCATCCTTATAACACTACCTACAATAATCTAAAAGGGACAGATGCACGTTACCGTATGACTAACCACAAAATGGTTGATACATTTATATCGTCTGAGTACTGGAATACAATATACAGTATTGTCATATCAGCCCCTCTAAATGTACATTATCTTATGTTATCAGCACTAGTTCAGTACATTATTCTGTCTCTCAATAAGCACAAAATCTGAAACTTGCTCTTTATAAAATGGACAGAAGTTGAGCCACACGCAGCAAACAGTCAGCTGAGAAACAAGAGCAATCTGGCTCTATTTATTTATTTATTTTCTATTTTTAGTTAACTGTGTCCTTTCAACCTTTTGGAGTTGCATCATCGTTCACTTTTGAAAACTCTTTTCTGCTCTCATTTTTTTTTTTTTTTACTTTCTTTGACTTGAGCAAAGTAGTCACAGTATTCAGTATTCAGCAACAATATTTCGACCTGAGTAAGACATTTTGTGGTATTTTGCACCTCTGAATTTAAGCGCTGCACTCCAACTGTCTCTATCCCATACATATGCATATAGACAATCCAGAGAGAAAGACAGAAAGTCGATAACACCTCAACCTGTCATTTTAATCTTAATGTTTCTCAGTCGGGGTTCCTCAGGCAGATCCTTGTCTACAAGCTATAAAAGAAATATCAAAAGTTGTAGTTCTCATACGGTCTGCACCCTTACCTACTGTATAGGTGGGTGTATGTGTGCGTGCGTGTAGCCTTTAGAAAGTTCCCAGCTTGTGCAGCTCTTACATCAGACTCTTTTGTGTCGGCCTGCCAACCTACCGCTTGGCTGCACAACTCGAGGGCAAGCACGAAGTAGAGAATGGGAGCCACACTTCACTGTGCACTCTCCTGTCCTCACCAGGGTCAAGATGACCTAATTAGCACATATGGATACTTTTAAACGAGTCTTTACCAAGAGCTCAATATGGTGTCGGTGATGTGTCAGATGGCATGTGGCCTATTTACCTCTTGTGGATGCATAGAGCCCAGATATTCACTGATGCAGACTTGAGAGTCCCACATCGCACAATATGCAAACTGTTTGTAATGCATTAGTTTGCAAGTGACACTGTATGCGATATGATTAATGTTTTGTCCGTGATACCACCATTCTGTATACGCTTGTTTAAGCCTCATTAAACTGGCTCCCAGTGTGTCGTATAGATTTAAAATTTTAATTACTTAAAAGGCCCAAGAAAAAGCCCCAGAGAAAATCGCTGAGCATTAAAAGTCATATTATACATGACATAGATATACTGCTGTTAGACAGATAGATAGATAGATAGATAGATAGATAGATAGATAGATAGATAGATAGATAGATAGATAGATAGACAGATAGACAGATAGATAGATAGATAGATAGATAGATAGATAGATAGATAGATAGATAGATAGATAGATAGATACATAGATAGATAGATAGATAGATACATAGATAGATAGATAGATAGATAGATAGATAGATAGATACATAGATAGATAGATAGCTAGATAGATAGATAGCTAGATAGACAGATAGACAGATAGGCAGATAGATAGATAGATAGAAGATAGAGAAAAGTTATAAGACTATATAAAGCCGACATTTGATGCTGTACTTTTAAATACATTTACCGTTTTGAAAACTCTGTACATTTAGTGTTACACTTAAAAGTATTTAGATTTGACACCAAACTGAAATTACAGCTATCGAATGAAAACCTAGTCAGTACAGCCACAGTTTTAGATTGAACACTGTCAACTGCTCAGTTTAGTGGAGCTAGAGTCTGGACAGTGAACTGTGTGTCATTGTCTGATATGAAAATGTGACTCCCATATCACCTTACACCAGCACACGGACACAGTGTGTCCAATGAGTTCTCTATGATATTAATATCAGGGTGTGTTACATTGTGTTCACTAACTTTAGAAGCAAAAGAAGTATTATGACAATGCACTGAGCACAATGCTCCAATCCATCACATACATTATAATTATAACACTGCAAAATGAAGCTAAAAAGAGCCGCAGACAACAATGACTCCCTTCCAAAAAACCACAGCAGTGAGTTTCTTCATTAATGCAGTTGCTTAGATCAATGCTTTATTGTATACTGGATATATTAGCAGCCTGGTCGTGTCACTGAAGTACTTGTCTGCTCCTCTTTATCTACAGCTGCTCCTTAAAAGCTGCTACGACTTTAATAAAGAAAATCAATGACAAAAAACTGTCAGGTATAAAAAAGGAGTGAGTATTCCTAATATTTTGCACATTCACTGCAAACTGGATGCTTTAATGAATGTGAACAGTCCCTGCATCTGTAAATGAGGTCAATTAGCTTTCACTCCCAAAAGACTGTGAGTAAATTATTCCATTTCCTGAAGAGCCACCATCTATGTGAAATAGCAAGTAAAATTTCCATCTAGCCTTGAAATGAGATTATACAGACCAATGGCAAAAATCACATAAATTAATCCAATTTGCCTTTGACGCAAGATTGGACTCACTGAGACAAGAGAAAAAAGCCAGAAAAACTGTAGTCAGAAGAGATTTCTCCACTGTGGGATAGTAACTAGTGACAGTGTCAAGCCTATTTTTACAGACGACCACATGAGATCTAACACCATGTGAGGTCATATCTTATATGTGCTTGGTGTGCTGGTGCAAGTCCTGCTTTTAGAAACACAATGGTTACGTTGTTCCAAAGAGGATTATAAAACAATTCCCACTTCCGAGCCAGGAAACCCAATTACATCACAGTGCCAAAAAATGCTGCGTCATGAAATTCATAAGATAAGTTGTTCTTTGAATTCGTGTGGGAGAGAAATGGTTTTAGTGTGTGTGTCCTTGCTTTAAAAGGGCACCAGAGAAAAGAAAATCATCACTTTTATTTCTTAATTCTTTGTGCAATGCTGGAAAATGACTGTGCTGTGCAGTTTCATTTTCATTTCCATTATTTTAGAATAAAAATTAATTCTATAGCTTTTAGTCCTTGAGACTATTTCACATGGTCAGTCACAATTTGCACATAGTTTTAAAGACCTCAGGGTGATGTGGCGTATTTGTCTTTATATGGGGGAGCATCAAGGGCGCCACACAGGAGTCAGCTATTAAAAAAAAGACCCGGCAATCCAAATGACAATGGCAAAAAGCACTTATGGACAGGATAATGACATTGTGAGAGCGAGAAAGTGAGCGTTGCCTTGAGAAGCACAGCTGAGATAGTTTGGCAGAAAGCTGTTGCCATGGCTGACAGAAAGAAAATGATTGATATTACCCTGTTGGCGTGAGATTGCACTTGCAGTGGCGACAAAAGTGTGTTCACCTGTGGGTGTGGGGGGATCAGCTCTGCACTCACAGCACAAAAAGACAAGTTGCAAGGGCGTGTTTCAAGTCATGTCTGTCTCAGATGAATATAGGGCAAGTCTAAGAGCAGAGCCATGTGAGCGGAATAGAAGACCTCTTCGAGGGTTAGGGTTAGGGATTTTTATCCTCTATAAAAGCAAAGTGAAGCAAGAAATGGTCTCTATCCAAATGTAAAAGGATGAGCAGAGATGGACATCAGAGTTTTGCACTAAATGATTAAGTTTTGATAAACTGATGCTTATAGATTTGAGGACTATCACATAGGCGTAACAACTAAAAATGTTTGTAGGGCTGATGAGGACATTTAACATGATGGACCAGGTGGCGAAAAAGACACATTGGAACAAGACTAGAAGTCTCCTAACCGTAACCCCTAACCCTAACAAAGTGCTAAATCAAATAAAAGAAGGCAAGGGTTATGCGATCGGGGAACATCTGACCCGGGGGAACATAGGAATCACCCCCTTTATGATTAGGTGTTAAGTTTACCATATTCACCAGCTTAGTTAAGTGTGTTACCATGCTAAAATTAGTTCATTAGCAAGGAACTAATGAGAATCTTCTTAGTATTTCGAGGTCGTGTATAGCTAGTGTAGAAGAAAATGTGCTACCTAATAGTTTTAGCTTTATCTTATCCTAATATTGTCTTTACTCTTCATTGATTAAGTTCCTGCTGCTCAATATGACATTTGGCTCTCTGCTGAGATAAACTATCTAATTTTGATTAACAGATTAACAGGGTATGCTGACTAAATCATTGATTAACAGGTCCCTGTGTTCTTTGATCCACTCATTCTGGATAAATAGTCTTTGAGAAGCTTTGTTAAATGTACATGTGGCAGATTGAATCAGATTGTACTGATTATAAGCCTGTCCAGGATTTCACCTTTGTTGTTACTCAGACCTCTTGTTTAGCCTAGCCTACAACCCTTTGTTTTAGGCTAGCCTTGATGTAATAGTATAAAACCTTGCTCTGATGGTTAGGTAGTGATCTCGAATGGTTAGGGTTAGTATAGGTTGTCGGCAAATAAATCTTGAGAGGTTGTTTTTTTTCCGCAAAGCTAGGGTTTACCATGTAGACACGACTGTTTTGCAGGTATTTGGACATAATAGTAATAGTAATAGTAATAACAGTATTGTACAAGTTATAATCTTGACCTAAAGATGGTGCTAGTTGTAAAGTTAAGGGTTCACCGAAGTTACTACAATATATCGTGAGCGGGGCATGAATGTCTGTACCAAATTCAATGCAATTCCTTCAAAAAGATGTTGAGATAATTTAGTCTTGACCAAAGTGGTAGTTCAAAAGAGAGTTCATGAAAGTGTCAAACATTACAACCTCACCAGTGGCTACCAAAGGGTATCAAAACCAAAAGATCCTTTTTTTTTAAATATATGGCTCTTACCCGTATGCTTTTACCGTTGCTTTTATTTGGAAACGAAATGGTTTGGCATCAGTCTGAGACATGAGAGGCCGGCCTGGTGTCGTCTCACAACCCGGGACACTGATTCTAAAACAGGAACAGACAGTCAGACTTCTTTTCACTCTGATCTAACCTGCAGCAGTAACATGCACTGACCCAGTTAAGCCCACATCACATTGTCCATTAAACTGCTCGATGTCAAGGCCTTTGGTCATTAGTCCAGGGCCGAAGATTTTAAATGACTGCCAAAGTCCATTAACTGCATAATGTGTTAGCAGTGGTGGAAGTAGTTTTCAGATACCATACTTAAGACCATGTAAAAATGGTCCCTGTGAGTGTTGTATTATTATATATTAATGATTTATTATTACTGTTGCATTGATGTGTAAGTTGTGTTTTACTGTTGTAGCATGTAGTGTACTGTTGGTTTTGGTATTTGAATCTATAACAATGCATCATATTTTAAAAGTTGATTACATGTTTTGTAAATGGAAATACAGAAAAAAATCAGCAGTGGAGTAAAAAATACAATATTTCTTCTGAAATCTAAAGAATAAGTATAAAGTAACATGGTAATTCATTCATTCATCTTCAACCGCTTATCCCGGGGTCGGGGTCGCGGGGGGCTGGAGCCGATCCCAGCGGACATCGGGCGTGAGGCAGGGTACACCCTGGACAGGACGCCAGTCTATCACAGGGCAAACAGATACTCAAGTAAAATGCAAATAACTCAAACTTACTCTCAGTATAGTACTTAAGTAATTTTACTGTACTTATGTTCCCCACTGATATTTAAGGGAGCAAAACGTACAGTATTTTGAGGCAACTGTATGAAGCTTAACATAGAGAGAAGCTTTTAATGATCCAGTTGTCAAACACAAAAAGCACAAATAAAGACCTTTGAAAATGGAGCATGTTTTGGCATTTACAGAAAGCTTAAGTAGTTTGTGTTGTTCCCTTTACTGATTCCAAGCACTCTGAAGAAAACAAAAATACCAGTATCTGTATCAGCTTCCCATTAAAAATCTTGGCATATTATATTATCATTTATTAAAAAATAAATTAATTCACACCCCAAGTTGTCATCTACTATGAGGAAATGCATCCCTACCTTCCATCCTCATGAATCTTGTGAATGACAAGATTGTTTTCCTTCCTAAACTTCCAAACCCCTGACAATGGTTTACAAGTAGATTTTTTGTGTTTTTATTTCTGTGCGTTACAAACCGAACAGATTGGAAACCCCTGCAAGGTATCCACATGTTCACATGATAAGCTTCAAACTGATCACGTAACATTTGGGGAAATCGAGGCTCCATTCATTAAACTTAGCAGACCTACTATTTCAGATTTGATTAACTTGTTCTCAGATGCAGGCGTGATGTAATTACTGCAAACATCTTTGCTGCAACACATATTAAGCAGAAAACATTGGTTCATTGTTGTTTTCTAAGCCTTCTGCAGTTTTTACATTTAGTTTCATAGATGCTGGAACATAGCAAGCGATGGTCCAAACAAACCCTCCATGTTTGCCACTCCTCTGACCTTCACATCCATCCATTTGTTCAGATCAATCTTTTATGTTTACCCGCAAAGAAAAGCTGAATCACTCCTTCTCCACCACTGCCTTTTAATACAAGCAGTGAGGCCTCCAGTATTCATATTTTTGCATTTGAGATGAATAGCGGTGCACTTAAAACAGAGCAGAGGGAGAAATCAAAGCCATACTCGACCTGACTGCCACTCACCGTCTACAGTATTGTGTTTAATTTCACATCCATTATGATCCAAGGTAACCAATTAATGTCAGAATCATCATTTGGTTTTCACCGCTTCACATCTGCTTCAAACAATGACTTTGAATCAGCTTCAAACTAAAACTTACCCTGAATAAATATAAATGCTGCTCCTTTGTGTCATTTTCAAGAAGCTCTCAGTGTCTTTTATGGAAATATCCCGTAGATAGCAAAGACAAATATTTTTCAGATGTACTGTTACGCTTGAGAGCAAAAGGTTTCGTGCTTGTGAGACCATTACTTAGTTTGCATCTAATCTGAGAAGAAAAAGTTAAAAGTTTCTTGTGACCTCATTTAAAGAAAGTTTGAAATGATGTCCTCATGTAGCCTTAGCATCAGAAGAGCTGCAGATTGTCAGTGGAGGTGCTTTGTATAAATTAAAGAAAGATGGGCAGTCCTGCAGGACCTTGGTTGAAACAACTCCAAGCCTTGGAGTGTGGTTTAACACACTGTGCTGACACAACATTCACTCTTGGCTCCAGCTATGCAACCTCTCTTATTTTCCTAAGTGGCAGTGTCTTATTTAGTGCCACTTCTCCCATTTAGCATTGTCTTTGAGAGTCTTTTACTGTCCTCTAAATCATTGTCAAAACTGTAGTAAAGATCGTCTTTCAAGCTCAGGTCCAGTTCAAGTCCAGCTTTATTTATCAAACTTAAAAATACTTTAAGAGTCAAATTTGGAGTTCTTCATTAAAAGAAAAGAAAGAGACCTTTATCATGTTGTCATTTATGAGACATTTCACATAAAGCAGTAATATACAATCAGACAAGAATTTACCAAGCCCCAACCACAGCGACTTTGTGATTGATCACATAAGGAAGTGCCAAAAATGTCAGTTCTCAGAGTGTCCACTAGGGGCATTTTGCATAATAGAGCAGTTTCTCATTGACCCCCATGTTAAACAGGCTGTTTTCACAGCATAATTAAACCTATTAAAGTCCTGCTACAAAAAATATTCTAGTCTGTATGTTTAGGTCATATTTCGATGACAACACTGAGGGGTGAATTTTTTTTAATCCAGGTTAGTTTTTATTTCATTGGAGGTTAAAGTTGAATGAATAATTAGGAGCGCGGCCTCTTGAGTGACAGCTAGATGGACGTATCTCCCTCCCCCCAACATCACATACATGCCCTTTTTTGGTAAAAGGAAATGAGGAGGAGTCTGACAAGATGGCGACTACCGTAGGCGAGGACAATTGGATCAAGTTGAGAAAACGGACCTTGATGGATAGGCTATGTCCATGTTTTTATAGTCTATGGAATTGCTGCATTGTTTAGTCTTCAATCTGACTGTTCTGTAAAACAATCCTTACATTTCTCAGTGATGCTCTATGTTATTCTACAAACATCTGTATGATTTAAAATACATTTTATTTGTGTGTGATGTTTTTCATATTTTGAAACTACTACTTAAGTGTAGTAAATGAGGATGAAAACTCACTAAAATGGGAGAAAGAAAAGCAAAAAAATCTTTTTTCCAAGTTTTTTGGAAATGATTTGGTGTCATACTTCACAAAGTATCAACCACAACCCAAATAATATGCCTTGTAACTTGCAACTTGCATGTATAAGACAGAGGATGTAAACAGGGAATTACACAAAGAGCATGACAGTTTGTTTATGTGCCCTCTGAGGGTATCATTTCAGTGCCATCAATGCCGAAACAACTGACAAATCCCACCAGGATGACTGAAAAATAAATTAAATCCTCTCTTGTTCTGCCATCATCCACCAGCAGCTGGCATCAGTCAGAACAACACATTCCATAAAACAGCTTTTGGCTGATGAACATCAGATTCACTGAACATTTTGAATGAAAATGAAGCCTGTAGATGTAGAAGCCATTTTCTGCAGAGACATTTTGGTGAGCATCAGCATTGTTTTAGACAGTTTCAGGATTGTTATCACATCTTCCTTTGCAGAGCATGGCCTTGAAAAATGTACTTTTAATTAACTTTGGTGTTGACATTTTTAAAACTAAAATATACCGTTAGTTATGGGTGAAACATTTAATGTGTTCACCATAAAAGTGACACAATTATGTAAGAATACTTTAAAAAAATGAAGAATCTGCCAAGCTCATGTTCCCTTTGCTCTGGCAGCTATAATACTAATACTAAACACAGTGTGCTGTTGCTGGACATTATTTTGCCAATGCATAAAGAAAATGGAGGTCAGGTGTCGAGGTTGTACTGTAGCTGCAAAACATCCAAATAAATTTCAAATGGTGGTAAAATAAAACAGTAGAAAACAGTAAAATGTTGAGTTTTTTTGTACGCTAAAGTGGGCCTATACTATAAAGATTTGTTTATGAGTAGAGCAGAGTAAATCTACTCAGGAGCAAGCCCCCACCACAGCAACTTCCTGGTTGATCCAAAACGGAAGTCCCACAAACTGCAGTTCTCAGAGTGGCCACTAGGGGTAGCTGCACAATTGAGCAATTCTTCATTGACCCCCGTGTTAAACATGCCGTTTTCACAGCATAATTTAATGTAGATTTTCTGGATAAATCTAGGTTAATAATAATTTATTAAAAATTATTTGATGACCCAATTGGCCTAAAAAGACCCTGGGATGATTTTAGACCAGAATTTAACTTTAAGGCCTGGTACAAGAAAAACATTCTAGTCTGTATGTTTAGATCATATCTCCATGACACTAAGGGGGGTGATGTTTTTTAATCCAGGCTAGTTTTTATTCTATTGGAGGTTAAAGTTTCTGAAAAATTCGATCAGCCTCTTGAGTGCTAGCCGCTGGCCCTCACTTCTCCTCAGAGGTAAACGTCAGTCAGATGACCGTATCTCCCTCACCCCAACGTCACATCAATGCCCTTTTTTGGGCAGAGGAAATGAGGCGGAGTCAAAGTCTGACAAGATGGTGACTCCTGTAGGCGAGGACGATTGGTTCAAGTTGAGTGAACGGACCCCGACGGGTATGCTACGTCCATTTTTTATACAGTCTATGCTCAGGATACACACTGCGGTTAACGCCTCTTTTCAGACGATTTTTTCTACTTTCTTGGCGGTGTGCGTCAAGCCTTTGCAGATTTTTTAAAAAGGTCATCTGCTCAAGAAAAGCACGCTGGGATGTAGCTACAGGCTAACTGCAGACAACGCTGTAATATCGGTTGCTTGTGTTGTTCATTGCTCTCTAATTTCTGACTGTATTCCTGCAATGTGTCAATGTGTGTTTGGTTTATAAAGCGTTATTCGGGAGGGGGGCTTATCAGAGACAGGCGCGGCAACAGAGCGTCTCAGACAGGGGGTGCAGCAGCCATGGGCAGTATGAGAAAGAGGGTTTTTTAAACATTAAAGAGTGTAAACATGTTCTGGTAGCAACACACAAAAAAAGAGTAAAATAGGACCCCTTTAACGTTATAGTCGTTGAGTTTTAGACAAATTAAACACTCCGATATCCCTCCGGCTCTAGGATATTGTGAATTTTGATTAGATTATGAAAAAAATCATGCAGCTCTAATGGAATTAGGACAAAGTCAAACACAGTATGAGGATATTTTTGTTCTTTAGCGTTGTAAAAGAAACTCGAACTTGAACTTTCACTCAAGAGTGATTAAAAAAAAAAGTTTAAAAATAGTTTGACATCTGAACATATCACTTTTGGATGATTATTTATAAACTTTCAAACATACTCATTATACGTAATAATAAGTATTTAGCCCTTTTCATTTCCTGTGACACCACTTGTTCCACAGAACGTGACAGCTTGGTGTGCACCAGTGTCCCCACTTCCACAAACCCCTGGGAGGGTCAAAGGTGACCCAGCCATTTTCACTGATGCTGTTTTCCTTTTCTGTAAGCAACTAGATATCTGCTGACCCCACTGAGAGTCGGGGATATCGGGATGAACGTGTTAGAGATTCCGCAGCTGCACTCAAACTTACTCACATTTTTTAACCAAACATGCATGAAATTGATTGAAAGCATCTCTTGTTGCTGAAATAAATTACAATTCCCATCATGCTCAATAGGTGGCACTCATGATCCTTGACAGTTGTGAAAGGTCATCTGTTCACAGAAATTAATTATTGCTGTAAGTTAGCTACAAAGTTTCTTTTTCAGATCTTTGCCCTGTTTCATTTAAATTGATATGTTTTCAAATATTGCATTGGCATCTGCTGTATACTAAATGATTACACATAACTTTAATCAAACATATAAATGATGTGGCTCAGCTTTTCCATGGATGTGTTTCTGAATAATCATGCTGATTGAAACAACCTCTTCTGCCACAAAAACACAGCCTATCTCTGCCCATTCATTCTCAATCTTGGCTGCTGAAACTCTTCTGCAGACATTCATCAACTCCAGATTTGATTAATACAACAGCACCCTCTGGCACACCCTCCAAAGTCCTGCAGTGCATCTCTCACTCCTGCTCCATGACATTACCCACTCAACTTTACATGCAGCAAAGGATGTAGATCAATCCACTAATCTCTATATACTGAGCTGTTCATCATGTGGCTCCTTCTCCTCTCTCTGGACCTTTTCTTTTATTATTTTTTTTAGAGTTTTCTCTATGGCATAGGTATATTTCTTTAAACAGTGTTAACATTCTCAAAGCCCTGGATGCATAATCAGCTTATAAGATATAGCACCATAGCAACACCATAGGTCACATGCAACAGGCCACACACATAGTCAAAACCTTGAAGTGTTTTGTCAGCATGGCAGTAGATCCTGGAAATGCTCATTTCCATACTTCTGTCTATTTTTAATTGACACTCAATGTTTACAGTACTAGAATGTTATTTTTGTCCAGCCAACCGAATGCTATTGTGTAGCCTATTAAACTGAATACTATTCAACTGTAAAAGCTTTGACAATACACATTGCACTCACATTTCCATGGAAGTTGTTTCTGTACAGGCTGGTCACCAGAAAAGAAATGTTGTCACTGTAAGTTTTTGAAAAAAACAGGAAGGTTGATATGAAGGTTTTTGGCACCCTCTAGCATCCATATGGCATGCACTGAGCTTAATTGAAAGTTAGTCCTGTGACAGCAAATGGTCCGGGAGTGTCCAAGTATAATTAACAAACCTCAAAATCTACGTAATGAGGAAGTTTACACACAATGGATTGCACCCCGGAGACCATGATTTATGTCCTGTCCATGTATGGGTAGGTTTGCAGAAACATTCAATGCCAACGTCTATTTCTGCTGACTGGTGTTGTTATTTGCATAAAGTAACTGTCTAGATAACAGTAAACAGAAAATGTACACAGCTCAATATAATACAAAAAAAAGAATATAATGTATGTATGGCCTAACACAGTAAAGTAGGAGTGCTACACTAAACGCTCCACCTCACTGGAAGTCCTGTCGCTCCTGTCTGTCTGGCCACAGATTTTCATCACATCCCACCCAGATATCCTTGTGAGGCAACAGGGGGAAAGCTTTCTTGTATGCCTCACAAACATCCCCTGCAATACTCTGCTGAGATGTCATCACAAGCAGCATCCATGATCAAACACCTACCACCTCCATGCAGAAACGAAATGGATTCAGGAATGGAGAATGTGGAAGGAACACCATCATGGGAACCAACAGCAAACCATTCTCCAATGACATTTTCGTGGTGGGTGGAAGTTATTTCCCCATTATTACAAAGGTTTCTAGTTGTTCTATGGGCCAGTATTGAAGTAAATGTACTTAAACCATTCTCAGATATTGCAGCACACATATACTGCCCGTGATTTGGCCTGGCACGAGTGCTGTGCACAACTTATAACATTTCCACCTTTTTCCTGCTTTTGGCCAAATTGAAACCAGCCCCACCCAAAAACACTCCTCTAGTTGTTGAGATATGTCTGGACCAAAGTGGCGGACGAACGGACAGACCAACCTGTTCATCCAAAAAGCATGTTAGTCATAAATTAAAAGAAAAATTAAATTTTAAAAAAACATTTTTATTTCACTGCAGAAAAATGCCAATAAACAAATTGTTTGTTGGCATTTGTTGCAGAGAAATTATGGCAGAAATTCAGCAGAAATATAGATTTTTTTCTTAACTCAAATATCAGTACCGTGATAATGGGAGAGTTAAGAGGCTTGTTGGACGTCAGAGCAGTCAAAAACACTGCCTTCAGACTCTTCCAGCCGTAGCCGCACATAATGGACAGTCAGGCCTCTCGGAGCCAGCTAGCCCATTAGCCTGGGCTAATGCATCCATGACTCCCTGCCATGCACTACCCATCACTGCAGACTGGATCTGGTTTCACTCAGATGCCGCCTCATCTATTTGGGCTCAAAGCAACTCTTGCTGCAAAACAATGACCCCTGAGAAACAGTTGCTGAGAAAATGTGTGTTTTCCCCTTTCACACTAATACGTTTGTGTGTTTATTAGCTGAGGTTACAAGTCAAATAAAGGTGTCAGAAAGGACAGATATATCAGGTCTGGTCACAAGTGTAGGGAATACTCTGAAATGAACAGAATACACAGTGCAGAACTTCCATATTGTACATGTACGGTAACACATATCAGATTCCTGCATCTCCTCACAATGTAAAGTGGAAATTGGCTCAGTCAGAGGGTGAAATTGTTTCTGACCATGCCTGTGATCTTGGGTTTCCCAGCTCTGCTTTGCTAAATGGAGCGGGTGCATTAGGGGCCAAAGGAGCACGCTTCAGAGTGCTCTTAAAAGGCGAGGGGAGAAAAACAACTTGAGACAGCCTCACTGTGTTTTTCAGCCCCACTGCCCTGCTGTAGAGGGACAGTGACATGCACCAACCATGTATGGAAGCACTGCGTATCGGGTTACAGCCCTCAAATCAAAACAATCATCCTGATGGAGAGAGGGCAGAATGTACATGGAGGGTATGGTGACTGACATGAAGGCCCTCATGGGATGGAGCGTGAACGTCCATTTCCTCTCTGCGGTGTTACTGGACAGTTTGCGATAAAGAAAAAAAAGAGTTCAGGATTCAATTTTTGTGATCAGTAACTAACTTACTATATTTTCTCAATCAATATAGGCAAGCATCTCTTATGTGGTATTACAGAGAACTAACTAAAGAAAAAGAATGACACACATACTATACGAAACGTTATTCTCCATTTTTTAAGTGTTTGTTCCAACAAACACATGAATCTTATTGGGTAAACTTTTGGAAATATACGTACCTAACTTAACACTTTCTCTCAGCTTCGTTAAAGGATAAGGCTGGTTTCATATATGTTTCTTGTTGTCATCAGACGTCCTTTGAAAAGACATAAAACAACCGTGTTATTCTTTCTCTCAGTGCTGTCTCTGGTATTCATCTCCAAGTCCGATGGTGCCTAATGAAGATATTTTTCGTGTGGCAAAATGTTAACTTGTTTCTTGGCACAGTCAGAAAACTTTTCTCAAACAAGAGTAAAAGGTGCATTGATTAGAGACCGTTCTCTGGTGCAGATAGATACACATTTGGTTGGACAAAATAAACTTGTTGTAATGTAAGAACTTGTCTCCCAGTGTAACAATGTGGTTAATGTATGTGTTCTTGGACAATAAAGGAGCTCCATGGCATGGAAAAATAAAGTATCAGGCATTTGTTTTACAGACAGTATTTGTTATAAGGATCAATTCACAGCACTGTTTTAAGTAAGACGGTGTGCGGGAATCCAAAACTTTTTTGGAACACTCTTTCCTTTCCTACGCACGTCTTAAGTTACAGATGTGCTAAGCGTCCTTCTGTAATATCTTTCGTGGGTCATTAATAAAGCATTTTGGGGACTTTATACTACTTCTCCCTGCACAGTGCTTTCTATTGTAATCCAATACTTTACTTTATCTTATTTCATTGTAGCTCTCAGTTTGAATTAAAAACATAAAAAGATATGTGTTTAAGTTGTGGTTATGTTCACTGTCTGTCTAAGTTTATCAACATAGCATGTATATATAATATAGTAATATAATTTAACATGTATATATCCCTTCAGGTTGCTTCTTTTTTCTGTGTTTATTATGTTCAGATGGGAAAGTGCGTGTAAATTCCACACAGAGTTGTAATTTTAAGAATTTTGACTTTTTGGCTGACAAGACAATTTATTCCTTCATATTTGTGTGTGTCTGTGTGTGTCTGTGTGTGTCTGTGTGTGTGTGTCTCCCCTCTCGCTCAGAAACCAACATTTCTCTCCCTTCCACCATAAGAAGGGTGACTCATCACGCTGAAGTAAATGTGCCAACAGTGTGCGCCACCAGCAGGGTGTGTAAATTCCACACCTGTCCCATCATCCTCTCTCCCTTCCTCTCTCCTCCCCTTTTGTGCCTTCACACATGCCCACCCCCACCCACCCCTTGCTCAACCACACTGAACGGCTTGAGGAGCAGAAAGCAGCACTGTCTTGCTAAGAACATGCAACAGAAAATAGAGAAACCAGCAGAAAGTGATCTGGTTTGACAACTCTGAGGGCCTCTCTCTTGTGTCCTGCCATCCTGCTTTCTTTTTTACAAACAGGTAAGTTGAGATTCACACATTTTAAAGGCACTTTTATCACCAGATGCATAGAGGCTGGTATCTAGGCTCTTTGGATAACAGAAGAGGATGGTATGAAATCAATAGAAGGTGTTGGAATTATATTGTGGTGCATTTAAGTGCATCTTTTCTTTTTTCGGGATGTTTTTGCTGAATGCCGCAACGCTGAATTGCTTGTGTGGACTGATCTAGACTGTGCTGCTGTTTCCCTCTGTTCCCCTATTTTTCTGTCCTATTACACCCATTTTTTCTGATAACAATTTCACCACCTCTCACATGTTTTGTTTGAGAAGTTGAATAAAGGTAATGTATGGAGGTGATGGTGGATGCTTTGTCACCCTTCTTATTGAATCCTTAAGATGGATCATTACACTTCTTCTCCACAGAAAAGATAGAGGTGGCGGGATGACAAAGGCTGAAGCTGCCTTTTCTTCTCCTGAAGCAGGGTGAAAAATGACATAATAGCAGTGGAGCTCAGGTAACTTCGCCCGGACATTGAGAGCCTTGAAACTGATCCGGCTCTTGGGTTGTGTTTACAAGATTTGTGCCGATGAGAAAGTGTGAAATCGAGGAAGACACGACATGATGATGGTGATGTTTGGGTAACAAGGAAGAAATTAAGAAGTGATAAGAATGCTGTAATTAACTCTGTGAATAGGTGTCAGCTTCACATGTAGGACTAGTCTTGGTAATCAAGATTTAACTAGTGCAACATGGAGGTCAAATTTTGAGTTGAGTACTCGTAACGTGAGAGAAAGCTGTTTTCCACCAGGCAGTGATGTCATGACACCACCGTTTGGGCGGACAAACAGTTTATTCTGAAACCGAGCCTGTGTCCTGAGGCTCAGACAAACTATCTGAGTACAAACGATGAAGGCAGAGACTCTTCACAGCTGGGGAGGGAAGGAATATACCCAATGTGTAAACAGAGAAAGCTGATATCTCCATTTAACCTTTATAAAACACCTCGTAGTCACGTCATTTATTTGCAGTTTACAAGCTTCTAGCAATGATCTGCAGCTGAGGCCTGCATCTGGGCCTGGTTTGACCCAACACTGTTTTTATTTATTTATTAAAGTGGTGGTTAAAAGTAACTACGTTTAGCCACATACTGTGCTTAATTACAATATAAAGGTGTTCTACTTGACTATTTCTATTTTCTGCTCCTTTATACTTCTGTTCGACTACATTTCAGAGGAAAATACTGAACGTTTGTATGGGGATCTATTGGCAAAAATGGAGTCTAATATTCAGAATTATGCTTTTATAAGTGTATAATCACCTGAAACTAAGATTTGTTGTGTTGTGAGAATGAGCTCTTAATATCTACATAGGGATCTGGTCCTCTTCAGGCCCTCAGGAAGTGCGCCGGGGTTTGAAGACAATCTGACATAGTTTTGTGTCGGTCACGTGATGCCATGGGGCCCAAAAAGACTTTACCCCATTGACTTACATGACGAAAGAGACATAAATAAATGTAAATCTGAGCGTCACAACCCCGGCGAAATCATTCATGTTAATGAACAGGCAACTTTCATAGGAATGAACGGTGCTCCGCCTAAAACGCTGTAATCCTGTTCTCTTTATATCCATGGTCCCCTTCCATGTTGCACTTTCATAGTTCTACAGTACGTAGAACGGACACCGTCTCAAGAGAGGACCTTTCCTGTGTTTTACATCCTACACACTGGTACTTTAAGAAAATAATCTCAATCGACAGGATTTGTGATTTTCCTCCACCGCTGGATTGGAGAAGTGATGTGAGGCGATTTACTTTTTACGAGGCTTATTAACATGCAGGTTGCTGTATGAAAAGAACTTTTCATTTTGCATTTGAAAGTAACAAAGTTGTGGTCTGACTCTGTCTAACAGCTAACCATCATTTTATGTCTCCACACATCCTAAATCCAAATAAGTGGCCAGTCTAATATATTAGACTAATACAGCTTGTTCTTATTAGCAAATAGCCTCAGTCTTTCTATGTTTGATGACGTCTTTGCCTTCAGTGGGCCTGGATTAATCATTTGGATACATCGCAGCATGAAAGCAGCTGGTGGATTATGCAGCAGACATTATTACTTTTACAGGTCGGAGCATGATTACAACATTACAAATCTGTATCATTCTATGAGTCTGGTAAAGATTTTTTTTTTTTGCAGAATGAGACACAAATCTCAGATATCCCGCTGCAAATGACACTCTGGGACGACTTTTCTGAAGATGCAGAACTTAGCTCATAAGTGAGCATTGAACCAAACAGGAATTGTTCACAGTGGCTAAGTTCAGTGTCTGACATGAAAGAAAGAGACTCCCGCCTACCTGTCCACAAACGGAGAGGTGAGGGGAAAAGGATGCATGTGATGATAAAGCTGGACCACCTGTAGTGGAAAAGAGGAATGCTTTAAAAGTCACTGCATGTTCAGACACACTGTACAGTAACCATCTTTTCCTGATTTATGGGGGGTTTATGAAGACGAAGAAGAAGAAAAAAGGCTAAGGATAGTTCATTTTCAACAATCCAAAATTTCTATTTTTGGTACCGAGTATTTTACAAACCTGCAGATTTTCCAAGATTAGGATGATTTTAGCCAATAAGATTATTATCAATGTGTCAACGATGGATTTACTTTGCCTCACAGACTTTAAAATAGAACCACAGCTTGTTAAATGTGTGTGTCTTCAATCACTTTGGCACTGTGATAATGTGGACTTTGTAAGTTGTGTACTCCTGTGCCTACTGAACTGGATACAGTGTGTCTTTGCAGAACTGGCTCAGTCCAGCAGGAACAAGAGTGACACCTTATGTGACACCGTCAGTGCTAACAACGCTATCATCATCGTCCCCACAAACATGTTTATCTGAGCACTAGTATTTTGTCAGGAGAGATACATTTACATTTCTGACATAATGTGTGTGTCCTCATTTGTCCCGCAGTGTGGGTGAATCTGTCTGCCTGTGCAGCTGATTTGTGCTGAGTAACGCTTCACGTTGCCTCTCCTCATTCCTCACGCTATAATAAGATGTCAGTGTGTCTGCGAGCTTCCTCTCTAAATTGGGGTCCACCGACTCAACACCTCTGCAGTCATTATATACCTGAACGGACAGGCGCTGCACTACACTGATCATCATAAGACGTGTTATTGTGCCATGTGAACCATCACTTTCCCCCTTAGGCAATCTTCCTGTGGACTCATCTGTACAGCCTGCTTGAAAAAAGAAAACCGTGTTGTTTAATTGGTATAAAATGTCATGTAGATTTTTATCTTACTCTGTAACTGACCTACACAGCTGTGGGACCTAAGTCCATCTTGAGAAAGCATCAATACAGACTTGTTCCTGTTTCATACACACATTATCATTTTTCTCCTGGAGGTGTAGAGTGCATCTCAAAAAGTGCACAGATTATTGAAACTGTAAAGAGACTGAGCCTTTGTGAGAATTAAAATACAAAATCCTGTCGTAAATAATCCTTCTTCAGATTGGTTCAGTGTTATTTGTTTTGGTTTTGTTTTCCGCCTTGCACTCACATCGTGACATATGCTTGATTTATTTTTGTGTTTTTATCTTTTTAAGCTATTTTTTAATTGGTTTTTCTCCTATAATTTGCATTTAAATGTTATGCGCGGTATTTTTCTCTCTAATGTTTCGGTAAAGTGCTTTAAATTGTCTTTGAGTATGACATGAGATATAGAAACGGCCTGCCTTGCCTTTATTTGTCTGGTTTATGTTTCCTTAATGACAGAGGTTAGTTTATAAGAACAGTGTGGTCACCAACAAGGAGGGGAAAAATCCACATAAAAACATCCATGCAGCTGCAGCAGAAAGTTTTCCAGTGATACAAAATTAACTTATTTTTGACCTAGAAATGAAGTAATGTTAAAACTTTTCAGTGTGACCTCTTTAAAGGCAGTGATTTGCATAATAGCACCACCGCTGCTCATCACAGGCAAATTTCAGCCTTGCATGAACGAACACCTGCCTGCCTGAAGTCTCAACATTATACACTCTACAAAAGCACCCAGGATCACTGCAGGTTTATATACAGAATACAGAATACAGAATATTGCACATACATACAGCACATACATACAGAATATTGCACATGTGTTGCTTTCATTGAATCTTCTATAAACTACAGTAAATATAGAATCCAATGAGAATAGTGAGGCCAAATTAAAGTGAAAACACTACCCAAGTAAGGTCACTATAGGTTCACCGCTCACCGCCACAAGCACAGTTTCAGTCCTGGTTGAGCATTATAATAATGCTCATTAATGCTATATATAATAATAATTTTGTTATTTTTACAAATACTGTATTTGTCATCACCAGAAGCAGCCACATATTGTTGAACATAACCTTAAAATAACCTCCCACCCCCCTTATAAATAAATGAATGCGTTTCAGGACCAAATAACCCCTTAACCTCCAGCTGCTTCTTTCACACGTCGGTTTGATGCCTAAATATTAATTAAAATTGTCAAACGGATTGGAATCTCTGAACCAGTTTTAAAAGTACAGACCGGACCCAGAAACACAAAAACCTGGAGCTAAACCGTGATCACCAAAAGATCAGTCTGCTGTTCATGACGCTGACAGACTTCTCCACACATGGGACACCTACGGTAGACAAAAGGTATTTCTGTAGAGCTGATGAATTGTTCCACGTGACAGTGGTTTTATTGTGTAATGTTAATTGTTTTGACTGTGTTTATTGTATTTCACAAATGTCCGGACCTGGTAGAATAAAGTTTATATTCTATTCTGCTCTGCTCTGCTAAATATGTTATTTCTTATTTAAAGAGTGTATTTATTATTAATACTGATGCTGTGTAAGCAGCACTTTAAAGCTGTAGCTGCTTGAGCTGACGCCAGTTTTAACTCTCTTATATACATTTAGGTATTCACTCCGGTTGTGCCCCTCCAGAGAGTCACAAGATAAATCGTTGCGATTGATCATTGACACTGTGTTTTGTCAGTTTTATATTCAATCTTACTCTGAAAAGTATCTACTTACAATAGCTGTCAAATGTATTAATATCAAGAAGAAGAAGAATTCCTTTATTCATCCCACAATGGGGAAATTCAATTTTCACCCAATTTTTCATTTTACACACACACAGGCCCGAAATACACACACATGCACAGACAGGACCTATATACATGCAACTAGTGGAGAGATGTTAGAGCAAGGGGGCTACCAGTGACCGGCGCCCCGAGCAGTTTGGTGCCTTGCTCAACAGCACCTCAGCAGTGCCCAGGAGATGAACTGGCACCTCTCCAGCCACCAGTCCATGCTCCATTCATGGTCCACACAGGGACTCGAACCAGCAACCCTCCAGTTCCCAGCGAAGTCACCTATGGACTGAGCTACTGCCGCTCCAATTGTGTATTTCTCCTATAGCCTGTACACAGTTAAACACAGAACATGTAGTGATATTTTACTCTGTCTAGCTCCAGAAAGCATATGACAAATAGAAATAATATAATAAAATATAATAATACATTCACTTATTCTCAGCCCTTAAAACTATATGTAAATAAGAAATAAATAGAAGAAAACAACATTAAGACATCGCACAATAATGAATAGAATAGAAACAGTAAAATAATTTACAAAGTAAAACAATATAACAGAATGTTTCAAATAATTATACAGTGAAAGTAAAAGTACAATCGTGGGGTAGAAGTATTTTATGAAAAAATGATGATTTGTGGATAATTGAGTCTTTATTCCTTTTTATTTACATTGAAAACAGAAGATGAACACTGAGTAAGTGCTCTCCTTGCCTTACACGAGAGAAACATCATCCCACATGTGGTAGAACAGGCCTACATACAGTACTGAGAATGGTTTGAGATGTTTTTTGTATTTTTGTATTTTTACTTGTGCAACTCAACTTTTCCTGGCTGTCTATTGTGTTAGTTTAAGGTGCAGTACTGTCAATGCCTGATTTTGAACAGAATAAAATTAAATATTAGATACATTGCTTTGAAATAAAATTAACGTCATCTTATCCTTTTCATCTCATTGCTCTTCTTTCTTTGCAAGCACCTTACAATAATTAACTGATAAGCTAATAATAATTTCCTTTGTCCTGCTCCATCTCCATATAACATGGTTATGTTCTACCTTAAAGGATTTCACTATTACTATTCACTATGGATTTCACTATTCACTGGATTTCACTAATATTATTATACTTTATTATACTTTAATTTTCTTTATTTTATTTTATTTAGCACATGTTGAAGATTACAGTTAAGACATTCAGAAAAAAAAAGAACATGCAAAGGAAATCCAGAAAACCCACAGGAGGCACGTAGGGTTCCCCACAATCACTCGACAATACCCATCAAGATGGAAGAATATACATAAACAGTAAATATATATACATGCACACGTACACGAACATAAAAAATAAAACAAATCTGAACACAATGAACGGAAACAGGAATAATAATAATTATTATTTGTTTTGTTTTGTTTATACTGTGTATGTGTACATTTTGATTAGTGTTATGTCAAAGCACTTTGCACACTTCTGCTTTTAAAGGTGCTATACAAATAAAGTTACTGTTATTATCTTTATTATGATAAATAATTGTAAAATGCCATGTCATTTGTATTCAGTAACTACCTCGATTTCTTACCCAACCCTGTTTGCATCACTGCCCTCGTGAGGTGAAATGAATGTAATATGTGCAGTGCCTCAAACATCCGGCAGGGGGCGCCCAAACACGCCGCTCCCGGTCCTGATGAACGAGGCGCGTTAAACGGCTCCTTCGTGTCTTAATAACAAACCTCTCCTCGGAAATGTGGAAGTGACGCCTTCTGCCGCCCGGTCTCAAAGTCCTGCGGTGTTTGTATTGTTTGTATCACAAGCTTTATCTCCCTGTGGCTGAAGTGTGACATCTTCCAGGTTAGTGAATCCATTTCCACCACCTCCCGACCTGTGTGTGCGTGCGTGCGTGCCTGAGTGTGTGTGTGTGTATGTGTGTGTGTGTGTGTAAATCTAGGAAGTAATGTGTGAGCCGAACTTTTCGACCAGGACGACGCGGAGACGTTGCTCCTCATTTTCCTCATAGAAACTGTGATTTGTGAGCGCGGTAACGTCGCCGAGCTGCGGGGAAACAACTCCCCCGTCACTTAAGAGGGTGAATCCGCGGTGTGCTGGCTCACCTTTCCTCTGGGAAGCACAGGTGAAGAAACGCTCTTTTCCTCCCTCCACTCGTGTGATTGGAGTTCGTTAGCGCCACAGAACTTCCTCCTTTCTGCGCCTTCAGGAGTTTTTCGGCTTTTAAAGATGAAATGAGTGTTTTCCCTCCAAAGGTGAGACTTGTGTTGGCAGTTTTGTACTGTTTGACACTTGTTGCTGTTTGTTATTTCTTACCTGGACCGATGGATCTGTGGGAATTGTCGTTGTATTGTGATGTTTATAATACAGAGGGTGGAAATGACGCACAGAGAGGTGCGTTTTTATGTCTTTTGCTTACGTTTTATATTCCAGAAATAATGCATTTTAGTATAAATAGTTTATTTGAAATATAAAGTGACTCTGGTTTAGATTAACCAGTGCTTTTAACTTAAATCCTGTTAAAAATAAGGCTTTCGTTGCCACTGTGTGCACGAGATTGCTGGATAAATACTGTATAGTATTATTATTATTATTATTATTATTATTATTATTATAATCACAGATAGTGTGACTTGCTGCTGCTCATGGAGGAATTGTTGGGTATCTGTAAATCATAAATAAGTAAGAGTGTGGTTTAGACTTACTCTATATGTTAAGTGTCTTGAGATAACTTTTGTTATGATTCGGCACCATTATTGGATTGAATTTAATTGAATTCCTAGATTCATTTTCTTAATTTCAATTTCACCACACTGTGTTTCTACAGTGGATGCTGGCAGAGAGTTTGGGCAGTGAGTTATGCTGAAGCCCGCCTGTATATCAGGATGAGCACCACAGATGGAGCCGGGCCCCCTGAACAGGATGGAGAGGCCCGTGTCGTGCAGATCTACCCCAGGCTGCCCCAGGACACAGCTGCCTACTGTCCCCTGCAGGTCAGCGGTGGGGACACTGTAAGGGCGGTCATTCACAATGCCGTGGTCACTCTGGGCTTGGATGCCAGCCAGACGTACAGCCTGCTGGAGGTCAGGAAGAGCGGCGGAGAGGAGAGGTTGCTGGAGTCTGGGGACTGCCCACTGGAGAGAGTTCTGCTGTGGCCAGTGAAGGCACAGAGGTGGCACCCTCAGAGCCACGGGTACTACTTCATCCTGCAGCACCAGCAGACCAACAATGGAAGCAACCAAGTAGAGAGCAGCAGAGAGGACTATGATGACCTCTGTAACCTCCAAGCTGTGACTGAGGAGAATATTCTGGAGGCTTTACGCCAGCGCTTCTACAAGCTTAAAATCTACACCTACGCCAGCAACATGCTCATCGCCATCAACCCCAATAAATTCCTGCCTCTTTACTACAATCCCAAGTATGTCAAGATGTACGAGAACCAGCCGCTGGGCACACTATGCCCCCATATATTTGCCATAGCAGACGTGGCCTTCCGTGCAATGCTGAACAAGCAGATGAACCAGTGCATTGTGTTATCTGGTGAGAGTGGCTCAGGGAAGACTGAGAGCAGCAGTTACCTCATCCACTGCCTGACTTCCCTCAGCCAGAAGACGTACTCCAGCGGGTTGGAACGGACAATCCTCGGGGCTGGCCCGGTGCTAGAGGTAGGTCACTGTGATGTGAGGCTGGACACCTGCTTTAATAACTCTGACACCCACTTTGTCTTTTGAAACATCCACTCTATTAACTTTTGTTAGAGGCAATAAGGAGGGAGTTTGTCACTTTTTGGTGTCTCAACATCAGTATCAAATATCAAATCTTTTGAAATGATTTAAATGAAGAGCTAAGACGACCAGTCAGTCAACAGAAAACGAATTAAAGTTATTAATCGAGTCATCTGTCAAACATATGCGGATTCCAGATTCTCAAATGTTAGGATTTACTACTTAACATCAGTGCAGATAGAATATCTTTGGGGTTTTAAACTGTTTGAGGACACCACTAAGGGAAACCTGCTGGGCATTTTCTATTTACTATTTTTGACAAAAAATAATAAATTAGAATACATTAAATGAATATTATTAAATTAAAATAATTTGAAATAAGTCATGACTGATTAATTGAAGTATGTGCTGAGAATTTTGAGGCCCTGAGAGCATATTAGTCAGGACTTGCTTTTTATTGACAACATTTGACACACACACATACACACACAAATCTTTGACCGCACCAGACGTTTGCATGCACAAGTGGTGCAGCTGTTTTTAGTTGACGAAACCAGTTGTTGGTTGATTTAGAGAACGATAATGTCTCTGATCCTCTACAGAAAGTGAAATGAAGAAAGACTCTGCTGGCCTCACTTGATAGAATCACATGAGTTTACTGATCACCTGATTCATGTAGACATTTTCTTTTTCATCCGAACTTCTCATCTTATCCTTTTTTAAATGTATTCATCACTTCTGTTCAAAAGCAGAATGTGTCAAAAACAGAAACCACTGCCTTTTATACTGTATGTATCAGCACCATGTGTTTTGCACTTCCTGCAGCAGAAACAATGAATCAGTGTAATCAACAATCACCACAAAAAAGCTCTGGTATCAGTCATCATTAGTCATTTACTCATAAGACAAAATGCAACAAAAGAAAGATCATAGAAGGTCACGAACATTTACCAGCTTTAATAAGACCGATAGAAAACCTGTGCCGCCCATGGTGAATTTTGATTATCCGTAATACATTTAAGTGTTTGCATAGATTGTTTTTGTGATAATCCTCTCATGTTTGAATTGACTTAAAGTCCAGACACTTCCTCAAATTGAAAAGGGACCAAAATGCAAAACGGTGTTTGTGAACTGGGAATTCACATTTTTTCCAAACTTCAGTTTCACTCTCACTCACTTGGGTGAAAAGGTCTCAGTCCCATCAGCCGTGTGCTCCAGTAACTGTGTCAATGGTTAACAGGACGATACATCTGCTCATGTTTCCGTGTGCTTTCTGTTTCAGTTGGATTGCACAATGTGATTTAATAACTGACATGCAACTAGGCCAAATGCTTTCCTAGGCAAATAATCACTTCCTTGGAACTTAACATACTTTGTGTTTTCTGAAGAAAACAATGCCGTCATTTTCCCCCTAAGAGTCTGTGTTCAGTGCACAAGAACCGAGAACACATGGGCAAGTGAGAAGCGAGGCCTCAGTTGGTTTCAGTTCATTTAAAATACAAAAATGTACAAACATGTTTTCAAAAGTGCTGCTTGTGGCTCTTTACTTTGCGCCAGTTCCAGCTACCAATATTCAAATGTTTACAGGTGTCACCTATCTATCCATAAATAGAGCAAATAATCTTTTTCACAAAGGATCTCGCCTGCTTTGTTACTAATCACACACACAATCCTTTTCATAGGAGTGACTAAATATGGAGTCTCCCTCTCTCAGAACAAGTCCAACGAGTTTCTCCTAGAAATAAGCAACAGCTTAAGTATTTTTCCTCCTAACTGCTCTTTCTGGCAGTGTGTTGTCTTCTATGGTGACAGGGGCTCAAACAGGCAGGGATTTAGCTCGAGGAGAGAAACTGGCTTGTTGTTTCCATTTTATTATCTTTCTCATCGGCGTGAATAAGGAACAAACCTACTGAAGACAGAGTTCACGCCACAACAGTGCCATGCACACGTGTTCACACAACAACTGAATACCAATGGAGGCATTGGGGCCTCCTGAACACTGAAGATCAGCTGATGTGTGAATCTTTTGTTCGGAGGGTTTATGGTTCTGTGGTTTGGCTGCTCGCAAATGCCTCATGTTGTCTTGGGATTTCCTGAGTTCCTTCTTGTCTGGAATTACAAAACCCTGACTTAAGCTTACTCATGTATCTTGTGCCCCCTTTTTAAAAGGTTGTAAGTCATGAAGATATCAAAGTCATGTTCTGAGTTGCTTAATTTTAAAGTCAGTAGAAGAACTGCAGGTGATGGCGCGTTGCTTTCTAGGGCACAGATCTAAATTTTTATTGAAATTTCAATATGGACTTGTCGTATCCAAATTGCAGGGGGGCGCAGTATTTGTTCAAGGCAAAATACTTTCTGTGTCAAAATGTTATTCTGAATTAAGTATTTTGGGGCTGCAGAGATGCCAACTACCGGTAGTTATTTTCTACCGACTTAAGAAAAAATCTTAACACGATGATCATTTTAACATCATTTTTGTAAATGAGAATAATACAGCAATGGTTATTCCCTTTATTTATTCCCGTTATTATCTTGAATCATATTTCAACTGCGATATCAGCCAAAATAATTGCAATTTGATATTTCCCTCATATCGTGCAGCCGTGATGCTTTCATTAAGTATGGCGGGTGGCTGTTGCTCGTGATTTGTGTTGGCGATCAGGAAGCCGAGGGCTGAGCTCCACAGGGAATTTGCAGGGCGTTGTCTTTGAGGGAACACCAGAGAGAGAAGAGAGGCAGGAACGTGTCAGAACAGGCTCAGCCAGGTCTGCTGGAAAACCTACACTACAGAGTATAAATCGCCTCTCTATTTTGCTCGATCCCCATGCTCACAAGTGCGCTCTTTCTCTGCTGTTCGGCTGTGTTTTAATTACGGGATCGCAGATTTTCTGAAGTCTGCATTTGAAGGAGGAATTTGATCCCATTTTTCATATTTGGAACTATTTTGTATCCTAGCGTTCTCTTCTTTTGTCTGGTGTTTAAGACGACACTTTTGCATCTTGCTTGCTGCCTTCAGTAAACCGCAGCATTACAAACAAATCAGTGAATTGTTGTTTGCCAGGCATCCACCATTTGTCAAAGTAAAATTCCGTCAAGTCAGTCATCAAATTTGTCCCAGTTCCACTGGTAGTTACTTCCTTGATTTTCGAGGCTAAATTCCTAGTGATGAACTTCATTCTTTTTAACTTTACGAGCAGACCAGGTCTACCTGAATGCATAATCAGTTTTCATCTTTGTTCAGGAGGAGGAGCAAGTTGGCCCTCCTGATTGTGTCCCCTCAGAGGATCCAGCCCCTAAACTGGGACGTGGCAAACACCTGTTTCCCTCCCTCCACTACATACCATCTTTTCTCCACATGCCTTTCATATTTGTTCAGCCTCTGTATATACGTTTGACTTGTTGGAAAATGAAAACCATGCACTGTATCTACAGGTAGCACAGTGCAGGAGCATTCAGAGGTTATCTGCCAGCCTGTGATCAGTACAGTACGCAGGTCTAGTTCAATGTCTGCAAAAGCGCGGCTCCGGCCTGTTAAGACACGACACTCGGCATAGCTCACACTGGAATGAAGGAGAACAATAACATCTAGATGCTGACATGGGCTCAGTTTTGATTTTTTTTTTCCTTTGCTAGAGTTTAAAGGTTGGGAAGTAGAAGCTGATCCAGAGTCGGCTGCAGCTAATATGAGGTCATAATCCTGTTGCCGTCATTTTACCCAGTGGTGATTTTGCCTGGGTGTGTTGTGTTGTTTATAGCGAACCTTAGATACCGTATCCAGTCATAACATAATAATGATAATAATAATAATAATAATCCATGCAACTGGGAGATTGTTTTTTGATTGTTTAGACTAGAAGATGATCACAAATTATCATAATGTTTTTCACACAGATGTCTCGTCAACAGAAGAAAAATAAAGCTTATTTATTTATTATAATAATATATATTATATTAAACTGAAAAATCTGAAAAGCTGAAAATCACATGAGTTGCTGGAACCAGCTAATGTTGGGTGAATTTACTTGATACATAACAATCAAATGATAAATTAATAAATATATTCCTTTTATCCTTTTAATACATATATATATATATATATATATATTCCTTTTGTCCTTTTAATGTATAATTTTGTGGTGGTTGACTAAGCAGTCAAACAACTTGTTTACCCTGTGATAACATTGGGGCAACAGTAGTATTTTCTGCAGTAGACTACAAAGAAAAGAGCAGTCTCATTAGCAGAACAGAACACACTGTATCACGCTGCACCGTAAGTGACAATAAAAGTCCTCTCTGAGTTTTCAAAGCCTTACTGAGAACTTTAAAAGGCTGCTTGATGGAGCTTTTATTTTCAGTGTTTGTGGCCACTTAACCATGTGCATAATAGATGTGAGTGTCCTGTTTGAATTGCATTACTGATGAAAACACTGAGAATACATTTTAGTCATGTGGGTTCAGCCAGGTGGACTGAAATACGATGTTTATGCTTATGTGAATAAGTAATGATGATGATGTGGTAAATAAGAAGGCGGTCAATTTGTAACCGCTTGTCAATATTAATTTGAAGGCAAACAGTTTAAGTATATGTAAATAAATCATAGAAAGAAATCACAACATCTGCAGTCTTATACAATTACCTTTAAGTGATTTTATGTACAATGTACCTACATCTGATTTGTCTTCCGTCATCCAACATCTTCAACCGCTTGTCCCTAATGGTGTTGACAGACAACCATTCACACTCACATTCACACCTACGGGCAATTTAGAGTCATCAATTAGCCTAACACATGTCTTTGGACTGTGGGAAGAAACCGGAGACCCAGAGAGAACACAGGGAGAACATGCAAACTCCACACAGAGAGCCCCAGCCCACACTCAAACCAGGAACCCTCTTACTGTGAGGCGTCAGTGCTAACCACAAGACCAATGTGCCGCCCCTGATTTGTCTTAATACTGATTAATTCTCAGAGGTTGTTGCAGACTACACTTCAGGCAAAGGAACTGCTCAGAATAATTAGTAGAAACAAGTTAAAAATCTCATACAAACAGGCGGTGAGCATGGGGTCAGCAGTGGAGCCGCACCAAAGTTTGGCCGAAGAGCTGCACGCATTAATTTAGAGTAAAGCTACAACATCTAGAAGGTTAATTGATTAGTCGATCAACAGAAAATTAACAAATAAACAGCAACTATTATTTTGATAATTGATTGTTATTACTAAAACTAAAATAAGTATCTAGTTTTCGCCTCTCAGATGTGAAAATGTCCCTTAGACTTTTATTTTAGTGGCCAGATAAAACAAAGCAATTGGAAGACGTCACCTTGGGGCTCTTGGAAGTTGTGAAGGACACATTTCACCATTTTCTGACACTATAGACCAAAGATCAATTCATTAATCAATCAGTTAATTGAGAAAATCAAACAAAATAATGTACGATGAAAATTGCCGTTAGTTGCAGCCCTAGTTCAGCGTTAGACCAACTTGGTGGTTGCAAACAGATGCAGTCCGCTGTCATCCACAAACCAAAGTGATTTCTTTGATCGAGCTCTGTGCAGCAAAAATGTGCAGTGTTTAGGTCTGGGTGCCAGTGTCTGTGAGGAACGTGCCTACACATTTGTCTGTTTATTTTAGTGAAAACTTATGTGCGCTATGTTTTAAACAGGCCTTTGGCAACGCTAAGACTGCAGAGAATAACAACTCCAGTCGTTTTGGGAAGTTCATCCAGCTCAACTATCTAGAGAGCGGTGTCATCAGAGGGTAAGGCTTCAATTTTTCTCACCAACCTACTGTATTCATTGCTGCACAGTTTATCTTGTTACATTTAACTGTTTCTTTTTTTTTTCTTCCTTTGTTTTAATTGTACAGTGTTGATAACCACACTAAAGATTTAGGTCTTGTTGACCTTCTCTTCTTGTGTGTCTTTTGTAGGGCAGTCATTGAGAAGTACCTACTAGAAAAGTGTCGCCTGGTGTCCAGAGATCCAAGGGAGAGGTAGAATGAAGTCTTAAAAAAACACTCCTAGTTCACATTTCATTTTTTATTCATGCATTCAAAATTTGGGCATGGAAATTAATACTTAACTGCAACAAACCTTGCTCACATTGCCACCAAATTGTACCTGAACGCTGACCTCTAATATAAGCTAGTAAAAGCAGACAGCACCTTTACAGTGCTGTGTGCAGTGAAATGTTGAGTAAATAACAGAGTTGAAATAAAACTTGTGTGAGCCCTGATTGACTTTTGTCGGCACTGTGTGACCCTTTGACCCACAGGAACTACCACGTCTTTTACTATCTGCTGGTTGGGGCGTCCAGAGAAGAGCAGGAGGAGTTTCATCTATTAAAGCCGCAAGATTATCTCTACCTCAAGCAGGTACCTTTGATCCACACACTTTACAGCACCAGCAATAAAGAAATGGGAGGACCAGCATAACACATGATGCGTTATTTGATGTAATCAAACAGAGAAAACCAGTGCTAGAGGTTTTATTCAGACAGACCCACAATATTTAGAAACGTGGCCTATTAGTCCCGTTTTGTTTATGGCTTTTGAAAAGGCTTTTGTTGGATTGATCTCTGGTGTGGATTTGAAAAAACATCTCCTGACAGCTTCTTTAAAGGTCGGTCTCTGTCCGGTTTCAAGTCAGGATCAACCGATATGGTTTTTTAGGGCCGATGCTAATACAGATTTTTTTTTTTTCCATCAGCCTGACCGATACAGACCCTTTTTCTTGAGCCGATACTACTTTTGCTCCCTCAATTTACATCATAAAAATTACACAATGATGATAACAAATGTTACGAGTCTCAATTTAAAAATAAAGGAACATTTATTAAACTTAAAAAAGGCATCTCCAGCAACACAGAGCTGCCTGTGGACACCTGTCTTTAAATAATGCCGGGAAAAAAACGAATAAAACACAAATATCGGCCGATAATATAATCCAGTTTATGTATCAGTCTATCATTAGTTTCAAGTAATCCAATGCATTTTGACAATACAACATGGACCAACTACCAGAAATTTCCCCCCATCATTTCCGGGTTAAGAGCTTATTGTCCCTGTTTTGTTTTTCTTGATTTATGCTGCAGTCTCAAATAATTGTCATAACTAACTACTGTACGTCTTTGTTTTTGCTTGGCACAGTCATTAGAAAGTAAATTTATAAATCAGATTTGGCTCAGCCAGATGAAGCGTAATTTACTGTCACTCACTAAACGTACAGGGTTTTGTATCCCTCGTTATGCAGAATGACTCAGAAATAAAACTGTCATATTATAATTCAATATTCAGCTTTTGAAACTCAATAACAGAAAATCTAAATCAATTTATTTAAAGAGAACAATAACAAATCGCAGATGTTAAAGAACATGGGCAGGGAATCAGCTAAAACCTCAAATTTTAAAAGGAAATCTATTAATTAAATTTAGATTAGAAATTTGATTTAATTATAAACCTTCTTTCTCTCTGTATCTCTTCTGGTTGTCCTACAGGACGACCTCCATTTAGATGACGAGGAGAAACTTGAGCAGGAGTACAAGAGGCTCCATCAAGCTATGGAGATGGTTGGCTTCCTGGCCTCCACCAAGAAACAGTATGTAGGATTTTGATCATGAACAACACAACTGGACTGCTGCAGGCTGGAGTCAAACTAGCTAGCACAACTATAATCAGCTTTTAGGAAAAGTCAACAAAAGACTTAATGGTCCTGTAAAATGGGCCTGCAGAACACTTTTTTTGTAAATAATAGTGTTTTTTTTTCTGTCAGACATGTGGGATTTGACATCAAAGACATAAAGGCACACGCCAGAAGGTTTAGATGTCTCAGGAACGTATATTATTCGACTAAAGCCCACTCACTTGGTCCTGTGAGAGGGTGAAGAAAGATTACAAAGTGCAGAAATATTTGTCTTTCAGTCAGACAGTGTTTACAACATTTACAGTGACGCTGCACAGCTCTCAGTTAGCTGCACTAATCTAAAATATTACGCAGCTAGGCGTAGTCATTTCTTCTTTAACTGAACACTGTCAAAGAGTTGCTGCTTTCTACACCGGTGTCAGTAACAGGTCAGAGCTTGTCAAGTCAAGCAGGAGAAAAATGCAGCGAGTCAACAGGCGCCTGACAGCCTAGGGACGCTGCGTACACATAAAAAGCCTAGCAGCATGGTTTGTAACCTGTTCAGGTTGCTCCTCCATAGAGAATAACTAAGCTGAAGACACAGTTACGGTTTGAGATTAAATCTATAGAGCAACGTACAGTTAGAAACATAACATGCATAAAGTCAGAACCTATGGACAAAGTAAAGTGATAGTTTTTCCTTTAATAAAGGGTTTCATACATTCTTTAACAAACTCCTCCAGTGCAGATATAGATCCAGTGGAGACTTGGATGTAAACAAAGCAAAGTCCATGGAGATAAAAACGGTTATGAATAGTCTGTTAAGACATATTTTACTCAGCAGTGGTGACTGTCCTATAATGTCAATTATGAATTCCTGGATATTAAATATTCATCTGTTTTCAAAGTGTACTGAATTAGCACATCACATGCCATGGTGAAGTTACATTTGAGTCAAATAATTGAGGACGGCTTTAATTTAATAAGTTCAAATTCAATACAAAACTATTTGTTGTTCTGGATTACTCATCTAAAGTTTTATTGTGTAATTAATGTTACTTTGTGAAACAGACCAGACCTAGGTTACATCATGTACACAATACCCACAAACTCAAATGTCGGACTTAAAGAACAGAAAACATTTCCAGGTAAATGTTCATTGTAGTCAGGACACACAGAAGAGACAGAGTTCTGCCTCCAGGACGGAAGTTGATGCTCACTTCTGGAAGCTGCAGCATTGCTTTGCTGCGGTCCAGCCAAAAGCTTTGGGTTGTTATTACTGACATACTGATGAACTAGCAGCAAGGTTGAAATATAGAGCCAAAGGAATGTAAATAAGATACCTAATTACAAATGATCAGTATACAGTTTGGAAGAGAGTGAGAAAAATGATCAGTCTGTAAGAGAGAAAGTTAATGTAAAACTGAATATGAAACAAGTCAGTCAGATTTGTTGTGAAAGTAGATATTGTAACTAAAACGTTTCACAAAATATACTTAAGTAGAAGTCCACAGTGCAAATGGAAGTAAAAACTTTTGTTTGTCTGTTTCTACTGTGCAGCATATTTTCCATCCTCTCTGCCATCCTGCACCTGGGCAATGTGACGTACACGCTGTCAGAGGACACAGAAGTCCTGGAGGTTGGACCTGCTGAAGTTTTGTCCACACTGTCTGACCTGCTGAAAGTACGTTCCTGATGTGAAACGGTTGATCATTTATGCTAAGCGCTAAATCACCATCTGCATTAATTATCTACAGTCTCTGGTTCATTTTTAAAACCCTGCACTTGGCATGAAATCACTGTAACTCCTAAAGATCACTACCCTCTGTATTGATAAAGAACAAACATGTTTCAGCCTGGTTTGTTTGTAAAGTACAGTAATTAGTAGTGATTTTCTTTGGGATTAAGACATGTCGCAGTTTTGTGGATCTTTCTGTATAACTGTTTATTTATTTTATTTTGTTTTTTACCCAGGTGAAAAAGGAGCTTCTGGTGAAGACTTTGACCAAGAGGAGAGTTGTGACCGCCAACGCCATCGTAGTTTCACAGTACACACTCCAAGAGGTATAGACTTAAGATTTATTGGTAGGGCTGCCTGTTTGATGGTAAAATCATTCATATAACATGAATATGTTTTATTTGAATTGCAGTCTGTAACAACTTTTTTTTCATTTGAGTTTAAGTTGTTGTTTGCTTTACTTGGTGTTTGTGTGCGTTCAGGCCTCCACAGTGCGTGACTCCATGGCCAAGTCTTTATACAGTGCTCTGTTTGACTGGATCATCCTTCACATCAACCATGCAATGCTCAACAGACGAGACATGGAGGGGTCCGTCTCTGTAAGTCACACGGCCAAAAACTGCAGTATTGACATCAGGAGGCCAACATCATCATGTTTCCACAATGCTTCCTGCTTCCTTTTCATAAATTTGTAATGAATTGTCCTGTTTGCTGGGTTGTTTTTAGTGTTTGTCCATCGGTGTCCTGGATATGTTTGGTTTTGAGAACCTCCAGACAAACAGCTTTGAGCAGCTGTGCATCAACTACACCAATGAGAAACTGCAGTATTACATCAACCAGCACATCTTCAAGCTTGTGCAAGTGGGTGTTTTTTATTTCATTTATTATTTTTATTATTTTCTTTAAATCCTTTTTTATTACAAATGTCTTGCGATTTGTATCTGTGTGCGGTGTTTGACTGTTACGAATCCATCTCCTCATCAGTGCTGTGCAGACAAATTAATTTACATTTACTTCCCCTGGGTAATCTAATTATGTTATTGTGATTTAAATATATTCCAGGAAGATTATGTGTCAGAGGGCATCACCTGGCAAAACATCGACTACACTCACAACAGTGGCTGCATTCGGCTGATCAGCGAGAAGTCAACCGGGCTCTTTGACCTGTTGGATAAAGAGGGAGAGTATGTGGAAGAAATCAAGGCTTTTGTTAAATGCATTTAAATACAATGTACTGATAAACTGGTCAGTCTGGCTAGTCTAAGTGGAAACCTTTAACAAAAGGTCTTAGTGCAAAGAGAGGAATAATTCCTTTTCTTGTGTCATTCTGTCAACTGATCTGTCACCACAGAGGAATCCAGCTGAAGTAAATCTCTTTGGATTGCATCTTCTATAAACAAGCAAACAAAGTAAAAAAAAATGTCTGTCCTCAAGCTAATAGCACAACATGCTGATTCAATAAATGTAATTTCAGCTATTTTTTCTAAAAGGAAATAATATTCACAATTGATATAGTTGTTGGTTGCTTTATTAGACTGTAGGAAAACTGAACAAACACTTTCCCAAAAGGCAACAGTTCACAATAGGCTATAAAACTGAAAAGCATCTCTTATGCTATGAAATTAAAAACAAAAAAAGAGAATCATTTTAAGTTCCACCTTGGCTATTTGCTAGTGTAAATGCTTTCAGTATCTGTTTTATCCTGTTCCGCGTTAGCATCTAAAGGCTGCTTGAAAGCAGCAGGGATAACAAGCTGGGTTCCTGTATGATTCCCCCTCGTCCCAGTGATTGGCACATCAGGTGATGCCATCGAGTATGTGTTTGAATGTTGGATGGGTTACCATTCACATCCCCTACAACAGTGGAGCAAAGCCAACACACCGTCCTCGTATTATACACAGTTCTCTCTCTCTGTTGTTGTAACCGACCGGGAACCTGCCAGCAGATCTTCACTTGCGCTTACCATAGTGTGACTGACCCGCACGCCAATCCACTTATTGCGCTGACCTCAAAACATGTTGCTCACAGAGTATGGCTAAGGTTACTGGACGGAACTTGAGCTTGTGAACTTTACATTATTATGCATTGCGTGCATCAATCAATCGTGTACTCTGCGTGCATAGTACCATCACCCCTCTACTGTGGCCCCCGTACAGTGACAGTTTGGCACGATTACTGTACACAAACCGTTACAGCCCTAGTTTTTACCTAAATCATGCTCATTTTCTTCCCACATACCATATGTTGATACTGATATTCTGTCCTTCTCTGTGTATCTCCAGCCTCCCTCAGGCCACAGATGAAACCCTGTTGGACAAGTTGAAACAGCAACATCAGGACAACCCATTCTTTGTACCCTCCTCAAATACAGAGCCGACTTTTGTCATTCAACACTTTGCTGGGAGGGTTAAATATCACATCAAGGTGGAGTATATTTCACACACTGCAAACATCTTTATTCTACAAAGTAAATAATAAACATTAGAAATTCAGTAAGTGTACAGATACACACAGTGAGGGTCTGCAGTAGCCTTGTTAGATAAGCCACTGTGGGAAAAACCTACAAAATTATTGAACTAAGTAAATGATTAATGCTCCTCCCTCCCTGCACTGTGAAGTTTAAAGTTGTGAATACAAATAACGAATGTGAGCCTCCCTTTTGTATAACTACAGCAACAATAAGGGATTACAGCATGTCAATCGTGATTCTTCTTGATCTTCAGGATTTCCGGCAGAAAAACACAGAGCACATGCGTCCTGATGTCATATCACTTCTGCGGAGCAGTGAGTTGTCGTTCGTGCACCACTTGGTTGCAATGAGTCCAGAAGCTCTGTTCCGATGGGGAGTCCTCCGAGCTACCATCCGCATCCTTACGGTATTCAAGAACCTGGGAAGGCAGCGTGCAGAATCGAGTAGGTGGCTTTAGTTGCTTATCGAGCCACATTTTCAGCTGCGTCAACAGCTAAAATAACTAACCCTGTTTTTAATAAAGACTTTCTAAATGACTCCATCAAATCCACATGTTCTGTTGATTATATTCATCTGCTTTGTTGTATTGTCACCACAGTATCTGCCAGCCGACGCTCCCGCAAGACCCTCAGAGAGATGAAACAAAGCAGCAGTACTGTTAACAGACTGTCCAGGTAAATCCACTACACTGCTGCATTTATAGTGGATTTAACTGCCACTGACATGTCTCTATTCCAATTATATTTTTATTTTGATACAACCAAATGTCTTCAAACTTACAGCAGGTCTTGAATCAGGCAGGCATTTTCAGTTTTAGAGAATCAATTAATTAGCAACAGTAACCATCAACCATCCAGGTTTCATCCCCAAAAAATAGGCACAAATACTTCATGAATTACTTTTTTAATTAGTGCATTCATTGTCTCATTTATCTAGTTAGCTAGTTAAGCTTCATTTATTCAGGAAATCTCATTGACAGCCAGATCTGAGACGATGTTACATATACACAAGATCACAACACAAGATGGATTACCATTAATGAGCACCTATAAACATAAAAAAGGTTGTCAAAAGGGAATTATACCTTAAAAAAAATAAAAAAGAACTGCCTCTTTGCTGATGAAGTTCATGTCTCTGACATTTACAGCCACAGCCTGACTCTGGATTTCTCCTTCGATCGCTCTGATGAACATCCTCTCGATGTATTTGAAGATATCTTTATCAATTATGAAAAGAGAAAGTAAGTGGGCCTAAACACGGATTTTAATGTCTTATGCTTCACCTTCTCACATTCTATTTCCAGAGCTGTACGTTGAACGGAGCCTCGTTTTTTCCCTGTATTTTCTGCAGGAAAACTCGAAGCGGTCGACAGAAGCAGCTCATTCCAAAGGTAACGTGTTGACGGGTGCAGTGTGCTCAGAGCTTGTGAAGTCATCTCAAAAGCAGCATTTCAACACAGTTGTTTGTACATCTGAAATGTGAACGCGTGATTCATTATGCCTGTTCATTCATCCGTTCATACGCGCCTCTATCTCGGCTCACAGACTTTATTATGTCTTATTGAACAGAACCTCATGGATGTGCACTCCCTCCGACATATTGTTGGTGTAGCCGCACATGACCGAACCAGCAAATTCATCTTCCACCCCCATCAGAAGGCAAAGCCCCTGACAGTTGGCGCTCAGTTTCAGGTTTGTCCTTTCTGTACCTTTGCTGACTATCATGACTTAACGTGACATTAAACTAACATTAAGGGCCACTTCATGCAACATTTTTTCTGTTTTTATTTTTTTGCACAATTCTATAGCCACAGTATAGAAACCTTTTCAAGTGTTTTTTTAATGATAAAACCTCAGTCTCAGTGACTGATTGGGAGATTGTTTTGTTTTTTTAAGCCTTTCCCCCTCTTCTTCATACTCATTGCTCATGTAGTCGTTTTCAGATTCATGTATCCGAAAGTTCAATTAGGAAATTCACAGTTATTTAACAACTCAACGACTCATGTACTGTACTATAAGACTGGAGATAATTAAATAGATTTCAAAAAGCTCCAAACTTTTCCTTTTTATTTTAGAAACAAATACCGTTTTTAATGTAATATAATTACAATTAATCCATCAACCAGTACTCACTGCAGTTCTGTCTCTCACAGGCCTCACTCGGAAAGCTGATGGAGACAGTCGAAAAAGCTGAGCCATTCTTTATTTTCTGTGTTCGCTCTAACGCTGAAAAGGTAACGTCATCTGCGACCATGTAACACTGATGTAATTGGAAATGTAGTCCTACATGTTGGACTCTATCAAACAGTTCATCACATAGGGGAAATGCTTTGTTTTTGCAGAAGGAGCTGCACTTTGATGATGAACTTGTGCTACAGCAAATCAAGTACACAGGCATAATGCAGATGGTTCACATCCAGAAGTCCGGCTACAGTGCTAAATACACATTCAAGGTGGCATATGAATATATATATATATATGAATTTAGAATGAAAAGGAAATCAAACTTACTTCTGTATCTGTGAGAAAAAAATTATAATTTGCACTTCTGATACTGTTTCTCTCTCGATGACAGGAATTTGTCGAGAAGTTCCGAATGTTGCTACCGAAAGGAGCTACTGTAACGCCAGAGCACATAACTGGACTGTTTGAGAGGATGAAGCTGGGTAACTCCACGTATCAAATAGGAAAAACCAAGGTAAATGTTCTTGATATTGTAGGTAATTTGGTCTGATCTTAACTCGGCATGGTACCATGGTTGGAAACTTTCTTCACACTGAGCTCACCCAAGAGTGACTGCGTGTACCAATGTTTCTGTAATGTATTTTGAATTTAAAGCATCCAACAAATGACATGACAGGCAAGGGGTTTTGTGAATATCAAAATGCATCTCAAAGTGAGCAGCTGTCGTCAGTCAGAGAACACTGTCACTTCCTAAAAAGACATAGCAGATTTCATGCTTTACATAGAGCCATAAAAGTCCGTAAGCGTTAATGTATGTATTAAACTGTACGACAGATTGCACCGTATAATTGTTCCCAGTGGTTTCATCATTTGTGTATCTCTCTTTCATCTACTCAGGTGTTCCTCAAGGAGAAGGAGAGGCAACTGCTCCAAGACACTCTTAACAAAGAAGTGATGCGTCACATCATCATCCTGCAGCGCTGGTTCCGCGCCTGTCTGATGAGGTTGCACTTCCTGCAAAGGAGGGATGCCACTATGATTATACAGGTACCATTTTTTGTATAAAATGCTGTGAAATAGAAAACATTTAATATGTCTTTTTGGAAACTACTATACAAAACATTCATCCCATCACAAGTTTCCAAGGATGATAAACTGTCCCAAAGGCTTAAGAACGAGTAAAGACACAGAAGACTAAAGTTTACAGAGGATTTCTGGTGTTTTTCAGAGGAGCTGGCGCGAGTTCTATGAGAAACAAAACCGAGCTGCTACAGTGATCCAGACAGCATGGAAGAGTTCCCTGAAGAAGCACGACCACGGGACGGGGGATGATGGGAGCACGTCCGAGACCCAACCTAGACGGGACAGGTACACATGCCACTAAACCTACACTGCTCACATTGCAGCTGCCCTTGTTGAATAAAATGTCACTTTAGTAGAATTTAACTTGATTTATGTAAAAAGGCAACTACAAGATTTGAGTATAGAAGCCTTCATATGCCCTGTTCCCCCGAGACACCTGAGGGTGTAAAATGTAAATATTATTCCATTTGGTTGACATAACATGATGTGTTACTGGGTTAATGTGCAGCATGCCATCCACCCACCCCTGACTGAAACACAGTACTTAGAAAAGCTGCATTTACAATCCCAGTTTTACTGGGTGGTGCATTAAAAGCCACAGAAGCAAAACAAGAAACATCTATGAGTCGTTGCAATGTTTATGTTCAACCTGTACAGATCTTTTACTTAAATCCTGCACAGGTCTGTTACACTCTCAGTAGCACATGTTGCACTCGGGTGTCTACCTTGCAGTGAATGTTGTTGTTGAGTGTTCAGGTAGCCATGCGAGACCATCCTGATCTCTGGTAACCTGTGGCAGAGAAAATTTGGAGAAGGTTGCCCAAGCGACCGAACCAATCAGCATTGGTTTTGAGGCGACTCGAATTGTGACGCAACGAGAAGCGACTGTTTAGTGTAAACAACGGTGGCTTCCACGGATGAGATGAGCGCAGCTATCGAGCAAACAGCTCGCTAACGCTTTTTTCTGTTGGAATATGGACCGGACACCTGAAATAATGCCTTTAATCCGTAAATTTCCTAAATTTGCATGGTCTATCCAATCAGCAAACAGTATTTCCGCCCCTTCCCAAAAGATCTCCAACCCAGAGTTCCCATATGGATAAACAGAGCAAATGAGAATTTGTGTGAATCTATCCATCTGGCAGAGTCAGGTTAGTGTTCAGAGGCATGTGTGCAAAAGATAGAATATTATTCAGAGACAATGTTATGACCTAACACATAGTGTTAACAGACATTTGACCAGAATATATACTGAGCAGGACATTTTACAATTGAAAAATATACTTGGCCAAATATTATATGGCATATAGCATGTATTGTTACCTACAAACAGATACATGCTGATACCTATATATCTTTGATGAGCTATGATGAGTTCATATCGGCCCAGAGTTTATTCAGTAGTTTAAACTTAGTCGGTCAATCTGGTTCAGTTGACTGTAATAGCATTTCAGGTGGAATTAGAATCGATACCGATGATAAACATTAGAATTTATATTATGGATACACTGTTGTGATGCCAGTCTGATTGAGTAGTTCTTTCATAACAGCTTGACAAAAAAGGAGTTAAAGAGGCAGCACAAAGTGGAGCTCAGCCCTAACAGGACCCGGCAGAGGTCCGGCAGCAGGGAGAAGCGAGAGGGCAGAGGATCCCCTCCCCCTCTCAACAGACCCCTCTCGCTCCCACTGGACTCTAAAGCTGGCAGTGACGATGGCTCCACCAGCCCCTCTAGCAGCTCGCTTCAGCGTTACACAGATATGGGGGGCATCAAGGAGAAGGCCGAGAGGTGGAGGGGAAGACAGAGCGAGGGCGAACCAACAGATGAATCAAGTCCAGAAATACGACGACGGAATGTTCGGAAAGAGGATTTCGGGTAAGCGTCTCGAACTCGTAGGAATCTCCTCAATGATGTTGGAGCTCTGTTGAGCTCCAACATCATTGAGGAGATGTTGAGGACAAATTTCTAGAGCCTTTCTTAAAGTTTCTTTTCGTTCCTCTATAAGGTCATAAGGTCATCAACTTTCTTTGTCTGATCATGTGTTTCTATTTGTATATCTGTTGTGTCTATTTCATAACAAAATGTTTACATGGCAATTGTTTCTCAAAACGTATATATTGATGCTGTTGTCAATAACTGCAATGTGTTTTAGATTAGTCCCACAGTCGTTCTCAGCTTTGCTTCTGTTTCCTTCTGCAGGCGCAAAGCAAAGTCCATGTCTGTTGATGAATTGCTTAAGATCAGCTCATCCGGCTCTGATAGCTCACCCTCTACCAGTGAGGTAACATTTGTCACAACACTAGAACATTTAATTTTGCTTTTCATACAGTCGTAGTTTGTGTCCTATACAACAATAAACGTTGGCATTGGATTTTCAAAGAACTGTAGTTGTGTGTGCTGTAAGCGCACAAATCGAGGCTCCCTACACACAGATCAAAGAAGGCCTTTCTGTATGTGCCTCATCACCTTTCCTGACCCAATTAGGTCAGGGTGCGTCTCCGCAAGTATCCCAAACGCAAGCGGCGCTTAGCCTACGGCCGCAGCGGTTTGATGATGATTTTTGGGGGCTCCAAGGAGAGCGAGTACTGGAGCTTTCCACTGCCTCCCATCAGCCCCCATGTGCCCAACATGAAGGGTGCGGCCAGTAGCGGGGATGTCAGGGCCTTCAAATTCCAGGTCAAGGTACTGGACGAAGGGAGGTTTTGACCGACCATGATGCTACTCTGCATGCAGGCCTTGCATGTATATGTCCCATAAGGATTGAAGGTTGCATTGCTCTGGGACTTCTTATTTCCGCTCTGCAGCGCAGGAGAGAGAAAAAAAAAATGAGCTGTTGCTTCCGAAAAACAAAAAGGAAAACTCAAAGCTCATTTCTGATCTTTTTTGTGTCTACACCCAAATGAGCCGTACTGTAGGTACAGTTCAGTTTTTGGTCACTTTAAAGTTATTGTGTTGAGCTTACTGTACAAGATACTAAATACCATACAACAAATTCATTCTTTATCTGATTAAAGCAATTTCATATGTAAAACTATTCGATTTATGTACTGTCTATTGCTTAAATAAGTCATTAACTCACTTTAATCATATTTATCTCTTGAAGTATACGAAGCAACTTGTATAGGACTTAATCTATATGGCACCATACAAATGAACCAATCATTAAATTAACCCATCGACCTCTGGTTTATGAAAAATGATTTTAAGTTAAAAAACGTAATCATCACTGTAATATACAAAATATTTTCACAAAAATCATAATCGGCAATGAAAAAAATCATACAACTGAACTGATGTTCGCATTTATTAATGAACTTGAATGAGAATACAATTTAAAATCACTTGAATGTGTAAATAATAAATGTTATAACACACTGACACAATGTCATACATGTATGAACTAACTTTGCTCATACTAATTAAAGCAAAAAAGGTCAAAGTTCAGATGGTGGCAGGATATAGTTCAGCTTTGCATGAGTTAAAAATGGTGAAGGCTGCTATGGTGCTAACATTTGATCCTGTTTATGTGGCCTGGTTCGGTGGTGGTGCAGTCGCTGCAGGGGGACGTGGTGGAGAAAGAGGACTAACTGTATTACTTGGGATATCAGAACAATAACTGGGGTTGTCCTGTGAAAGTTGTTTGTTCGCAAGTTTTATATTTTGACTTAGAGCACGTTCCTGTTTTGTTGCAGATACCAGCAGAAACCGATGGGTCGAGGTTTAGCCTTCCAGCCAGGAGCGCCAATGAGAACTCCGGACAAAGGGGATCCAACCAATCACAGCTCACAACTCCTGAGAGGTAAACCCCTACTCTCAGTTCAAAGGAAATTGTTCAAGGTTTTGAGTTTTAAGGAAAGAGCGTTATGTTTTTAACAATACTTCATGTATTTGACATGTCGCTGCATGGAGTTGAATCAGACTGTCTTTCCTACAGGGTTTGGTTTCTCGGCAGATTCCTGAAAAAGCGGACGCCTAAATATTCCTCAGGCAGCATCTCCCCCTTAGATAAAGGTAACCAAAAGCAGCAATCGTAAAGTATTTTTCTGTAAAATACAAATGTTGTACAATGTACACATACATTGCACTTTAAATATGCAACAAACACTGTTGAAAGATCTGTAGTATAAAGAAAATGTAAATTATTTGAGGGCCATGTCTAAAGGAAAGAGTATAAAGGGGGAAATGTGGCAGTCTCACAGCTGTGACTTTTTTCTTATGATGTTGGTGTTTGTTTACTGGATCTTACAAATGGAGAGCTCAGTTTACCATCATACATCCCTGGTTAACACACCTTTACTCTTTCCTGCCATCTGGAGGTTATTTCCTGACCAGCAACTTGTAAAACAAGGCCTTCTTGAAGAGGCTCCAAAGTATCCTGTACATCACCAGTAAAGAGATAAGAAACTTTTGTACTATTGATGCAACATCTCCCTCGTTTAACTGCAGTCACCTTGGCCAGCTACTCTCCACACCCCTACCACATGCCAAACCAGAATAGTGAGAGGGTCAGTCGAAACCCGACCATTCGTATCAGTCGGGCCACGCGGGCTTTGCAGTGCAATACATCTCTGGAGCGTGAGATCACCGACACCAAAGAGCTACGAAACCTGGACGAATTCCTCGGCAATCAGGTGAGATCAACACCTGAGGAGGGGAATCTGAACAGTTAACTCAGGCTTTAACAATAGCACTTCCAAATCACGACACATATATTGTTTCTATTGTTTTTTTGCAGTGTAGCCCAGTTATTTTACACAATCTTACACTTTTTAATTAAGTCTGTACATACATTTACCACACACAATCAGCTCTCATGGATGAGGCAGCATGAGCGGCTGAAGGGAGGGGTCGTGAGTAACAACAGGTTATTTTTTTTCAAAAGTGACATTATGAAAGGAATATGTAACCGGGAAAAACGGCACTGTAAAATAATAAAATACATGTTTGAAAATGGCATATTGAAAAAAAAAATCTGTTTGTAATATAAAAGGTAATTCCAGTAAAACATTTGATCACATGATCATTTATTGTATATAGTTTATATATAGTTGGTTTTTATTTACATAGATATTTTATAATACATAATAGTAATAGAATGATTAATTGGGCCAACGTCGGCCGATGCCTGTGCTCATGAGGCAATTATATATTTTGGCCATCAGCCGCCGCGTGTGTGTGCGTGCGTGTGTGTGTTTTAAATATCGGTTAAAAAACCATCAGTCAACCACAATGTCTTATTTACATGTTACAATTTATTTTGTACATTTTTATTGTGGAATAGTAACATAGATTGTTGTATTATTGTCCAATCTCAGTAACTCAGTAGCTGAAAGCTATCTGTGGGGGCAGCTCAGAGGTAGAGCGGGTCGTCTTCCATTAGAGAGATCAGCGGTTTAAACCCTGGGCTCCTCCGGGCCGCATGTCGAAGTCTCTTTGGGCAAGACACTGAACCCTGAATTGCTCCCCGTGCTGTGAATGTGGTATGAATGGTTAGATTAGATCAGATGGTATGTAGATGCCCACTGCCGTCAGTGTGAATGTCTGTGTGACTGTGACAAACACTGTGAAAGCGCCTTGAATAGTCAGAAGACTAGAAAGCCGTTATATAAGTGCATGTCCATTTACCGTATATGCCACATAACTGTCCTTTGTTATATGTCATACCCCTCTCTCTCTCCAATAAATACAATAAAATAAAGAAAATTCTTTGATCCACATGTTAATGATGTTCTCATTTTTATCCTTAGGTGAATGAGCTGCGAAGTAGAATAAAACAGCTGTCGCCAACAGAGAGCATCTTCCTCACAGCCACCATGCAGTTCAGAGATACCATCAAAGGCATGTACTCTGTAAAGGTCAGTTCAGTGTCTTCCTCTGTACTATATAAAGTTTAATCTAGTGGTAAGAAAGTAATGGGGGGCATAGTTTTACTAGCCTTTTTCATTGTTGTAGGAACATTTTTTTATACTTGTTGATTTAAGTTCTGCTGTTAGCAGTTATTTTACAATGTTTCAGATGTTGGGATGTAGATTAATTCAACTTACCTATTGTTACTCTGCTGCTAAATGTCTTACAAACAAGCTAAAATAAGTGGTCACTAACTATACTTTTCATGTACCCCTTGTGACCAACAGAAGCCCCAAATCGGCTATAAAGATCTGATGAAGGGCTACCGCAACACAGTGAACACCCTAGCAGGGGCCAAGAAGAAGGAGACAGAAGAAGTGTCACTGGTGGTCAACTTGTTTCAGTCTGTGCTGGACGGCTTTATTAGGGGAGAGGTAAAACGAGCGGAGTCTGAACCAACCAAGGTATACATTTGAGAATTTTGGTCAATCATGAGTCTCTTAATTGCTCTCCCTTGACTCTCTCATAAATCTCAATTCTGGCTTCCCTTAGGCCACCAAGACGACGAAGAACAAGAGGAAAAAGGACAAATGTGTAAGTTGAATGCCTTCATCTACATTGTGAAATTTCTGCATCATGCATCCAAGTTAATAAGCCTAGTGCATTGTCTGTACATCCTCTCTCTACAGCCTAATAGTCCTCTGGATCACCTGTTTAGCACATACCAGGTGACCATTATGCAGTCTTGTGACCTGTGTGGCTCCTACATCTGGGGGATGGAGAAAGCCTACATGTGCAGTGGTGAGTGCAAAGAGCTGCAGGAACCCCTAAAATGTAAAATGTAAAAAGAGGAATGTCATTGTATTTCTTCTCTTCATTTTAGCTTGCAAGTTAATATGTCACAAGAAATGCCTGAACAACATCATCACAGATTGCTCGACACGATGTGCCAGGCAGGTAAGAACTGGCCTTTTTAAATACTCCAACAAATACTATGTTATGACAGAATCATTTTAAAAACATACACATCGATTTCTCAAAACTCCATAAATGTCAATACATGTTATCTTGTTGTAAATGTTATGAAATCTTGTTTCCTCCTTTTGTGTTTGCTTGTGATAGGATGACCGTGTACCCGGCTCCCTTCACTTTGGGGTGCAGGTGTGTGTCCTCACCAGCAAAGCCAACCCCGTGCCCAAAGTGGTGGAGTTGTTGCTGTTGCACGTGGAGCTTAACGGCCTCTACACGGAGGGTATTTACCGCAAGTCAGGCTCAGCCTGCCGAGCGAGGGAGCTCCACCAGATTCTGGAGACTGGTAAATTCTTTGCACACCAGCTGAAACTTGAAAGTTCTTTGCGATATGATCAAAAACTTCTGTCTTGATATAAGTCATCTGTTTATCGTGATACAGCATGTATTCTGGTAATTCATTATACGGACTTGTACTTATAATGGACTTCATGATTTCCTCATCTTCTTCATCATTATATAAATAGTCTATATGAAATAATCATATGGTAACGCCTATTTTTGTATACTCCTGTGTGAATTAAATACTTGACAGATGAAAATGATATTTTCTCACTTCAGTAAGAACTTAAAATGAACATAACGTGCAAGGATCAGAACGTAGGGGCGCCCCGGTGGCTCAGTTGTTAGAGCAGGTGCCCGATATACAGAGGCTGAAAGTCTTCCAACCTGAGGCCCTTTGCTGCATGTCGCCCCCTCTCTCTCTCCCATTTCCTGTCAACCTCCAGCTGTCCCGTCCGTTAAAGGAATGAAAAGGCCAAAAAATAATCTTAAAACTAGAATAGAAGAATGCAAAGTGCTGTCCAAGTGACGTAAATATTGCCTTATGGCAGTTTGGCCGCTGCTTTTTCGACATCGAGATAGAAGCAATATAAAGAGTTAAATGTCATTTCGACAATATAGTATATTGTGACATTGCCCAGCCCGAGTCGTAGCACTTTAGAGCTCCATAACATGATGTTCCTTGTACTATTATTTGGCGTTGTGTGGAGTAAGAACAGCCTGTTCCTGTGGAAAGGACTTTAGGGAGACACTAGAGATGATATGACAGAATTTTCTCTCCGTCATAATTTCTTCGTCTCTCTATTTTTTTTTTTCCTTTTTGTTCTTAGTCTAATCTCTTCTGTTAATTTGTTTGTATTGTTATGTTTTTTAATAGATTTAAATTCAAATTAAGAAAAATTAAAACTTAAAACATAGAATATACGACAACTTAACATTTTTAGGAACTCTGTACTTTCGTTATTATGATGATAAAGGTTCATCCGTCACGTGACTGTGAAGATTTAAAAAGTAATTTCATATACTAATGAAATAATTGAACATTTTTTGGTGAGTTTCACCCATGTTGTTCCGTCTTGTATCAGATCCCGAGGGCCCGTGTTTAGACAACTACCCTATCCACACCATCACAGGTCTGGTTAAACGTTGGCTCCGAGAGCTGCCGGAGCCCCTCCTGACCTATTCCCTCTACAACGACTTTCTGCATGCCGTGGGTGAGTGAATACTGGAAAAAAGCAAATCCCTGAAGAACGGTGAAACTAAACTGACTTCTTTTGGCTTAATAACTTGAAAAATTACTTAAATGATTAATCAGTAATCAAAGCAATTGCAGATTATTTTTCTCTCAATCATCAATCATCAATCTTGATCTTCTTGTTATAATAGAAATTCCTGATATGGAGGTTTACCCTGACAATTTTTGTATTGATCTCCATCTTTGTTTGCCCTCAGAGCTGCCAGAGAAAATGGAGAGAATAAGAGCTGTATACCAAAAGGTCGATGAACTTCCTCCTGCTAATTTCAACACATTAGAGCGGCTCATCTTTCACCTTGTCAGGTAGGAAGATCTCTGTAATTCCCTCGTAATGCGTAATGCGTCTACTCTTTAACTGAAATGTGATAATGATTTCCACTTTATTCAAAAATGTGAGTTACAAAGAATCCTCCACTCCTCAGTGATTATTGAATTTGGTCGTTTACTTGTGTATGATACAAGTGAGATCTGGGTCTGTGTGTCTTTTTAAGGGTTGCAAAGGAGGAAGAGCACAATAAGATGTCACCAAGCTCTCTCGCTATTGTGTTTGCCCCCTGTGTCCTGCGTTCACCGAATGTTGATGACCCCCTCCTTGGTATGAAGGATGTGTCCAAGACTACTATGTGAGTCAAAACCGCACACTCCCAAAACTCTTCAAGAAGTGTATTTATTTATATATATTTCTTGCCTATTGAAAAAGCCTGGCTTCAAAGCACTGCATGTGCTCTTGTTGGATATACTGTGTGTGTTTCTAGAGATGGGCGTTGTTTTTATGGGGGTGTATTCATCTTTGACTGTGCTGCCTGCAGGTGTGTGGAAATACTGATCTCTGAGCAGTTCAGACGCTACAATGAGAAGATGCAGAATATCCAGAAGCTGGAAGACGCAGAGGCCCTGGCTGTCAATCAGCTCAAACTGAGGAGACAAAACACGGTGAGAGAAAACTACAACGCCAAAGGAAGGTGCAGCATGAAATAACACCTGGGTTAGCCTCTGTCAGTCTTCTTTTTTGTTTTTTTTACGTTTTCACGGTCAGTCAGGCTGGATGATGCACAACGCATCAAGACAGCACAGACTATGCCACTAAGTGAAAAGGTATACCAACTCACAGAAACATATTAAATTCACTGTCAAGTGCTCTGCCAGCAGATATTGTTAAACTTGAGAAAAATCTGAGGAAAATAATGTTCAAGGAACTAATATCCTCCTTTTATATTGATTTTAATCTGCACATTTACACCTGGGAGGGGACCAGTATAAGCCAGTGTCATCAACTATCACCTAATGTTTGATGTATATGATCGAAACAAAGCAAACTTAAGATTTACGCCTTTTTAGCATCTACAGTAAATGCTAAACTTCTGAAGCACTCATAGAGTAGATTACCGAAGTTGAAGATACAGTTTAAAAATACATATCTTTGAAGCCAGTGTTTTGATTCATCAGCTAACACCAATCCCACTTCAACTACTCTGATCTCTGTGCAGGTTGTTGAAAAGCCTTCAGAGATAGATGCTCCAGAGCCAATACAATCAGATGAAACAGAGAGGACCCTCATCGATAGGATCAAGTCCATCAAGCAAGAAAAGTGAGATGTTTTTCACATGAGTTAAATGCACTGTGTGCAATAAATGTAGAAGTACATGAGCTTTCATAATAATATCTTGTATTGTTATTTTCAGGGTGGACTTGGCCTGCAGGTTACCTGACCTGGAGCAGGAGAACTCTGACAATGACAACCTGGACTCATCGTCGTCAATGAGCTCAGAGAGTCTAGAGGACAGCTTGTGCAGCCTGGACTCGGAAGGTCAGTAGGGAGGTATGGTATTTTCACCTTCCTCCGTAAGGAGACACCTCACTTGTAAATTGAATGTGATTAGTTTGGAAAAAGTTCTCATGATAGCGTTCTGTCTGGAATAGGATTCAAAATCTCAGCCTTTCCTGCCTGGCTTTCTATTCTAACGATTGTATTGATCAAGTTATCATGGCAGCAGCTGTTTTATCTTTTGTCTCAACAATTGTGAAGTAAACAGTAGAAATATGCAGTTCTCGTTACAAAGTAATCCACCAGAAATGTGTGCTTACAGGTATTTGATTGGCTGTTGTAGCATCTTGGCAGATGACATCACATTGCAGTCCGAAGTTGAGCCAGGTTCAGCTTCTTTGCAGGATGATCCTGCGTTGTTGTTGTTTTGTTTTTTTTGTTAGCACCCCCACTATGACACCTGACTGGCCTCATAAAAAGGCGGGGAAAAAAAACATTCAAGCCTGCCTTACTATCACACCGCTGCATACTTGGCCAAAAAGTGGGCGCCATTCTCAGATTTTCTGTCAAACACAGCCCCTCAAATGTATCCAAATTATTTATTTAGAGCATACTAATGCCTTTAGACTATCCAACAAGCACTTTGCTTGAAGCACACTGACACCCTGGGAAAGTAGTCACCACAGAGTAGATGATCTGATCGAATCCATATCCTCTCTAACCCCAGACCATGTGCCCTCATTTGAATAAGTGGTTCTTTATATAACAAGTGTCTTGTGTTTGTTGTTTCCATAAATAAGCTACACTATCAAACCAACACAGGAACTTGTGGTTGACAGTGTGTTTGTACTTCCAGCTCATACCAAATGTGTTTGCTAATCTGATGTTTCTAGTGACGGAAAAAGTGACCATGCGGTTGAAAACCCAGAAACCCGACTGCCCACCTAAACCTCCTGACCTGGCGGAGAGAGTCAGAAGTCTGATGGCTCAGACAGGTGACGCACAAATAGAGTTTGCACCTCGACAAAAGACAGATGATACCCAATCTATGTGCTTCCTGCCCAGCCAAGATGGCCCCTCCCCGACGAACAAGCCCCAAATCACCAGCAAAGCTTCCAATGGGAGGTTTGACGACCTGGATATCCCTTACATTGATGAGGATGAAGATCTACCCTGTGCATAACACCACGAGTGAAAAGAAAATTAATATTCTCACGTGTTGATAGAGGACTTGTGTTATGTAAAAAAAAACAGTGCACTTTGTTTTATAGACTTTTCCTTTTGTCAATGCTGCTATGAAAACAAAGTGCTTTGAGAATTTATATGTATTTAATGGGAGATCATATGGACTGAGGCTTAAGGTTTTTTTTAACAGATCTGAACAGGAACCAACAGTAAGGACTACTCAGTCTCTTTATGAAATATACACTATATGAGATTTTAAACATATTTTATGAACGGTAAGTACCGGTACTCCTGTGAATCTGTATGACCAGCTGTCTTATCTGTAGAGAAAAACAGACATGATGTGGAGCAACGGAGGACACAAGTGCCTTCCTGACTAATGGACATTTTTCTGAGCTCGACCACAATGATACTAATGGGACTTTATGGTGTTTGTGGAACAAAATGTCTTATAAGTGAGCCAAAATGGTTCATAGAGAATCAGAGTGCTTCTCCGTTGTACAGAGTGCATTGTTGTGCCTCTGAAACGTTGCTTCCATAGATTCAATACATGTTTAAGGTCGTATTCCTGCGTATTAGACTGACTGAAAATACTTCTCTCTGTTTTTGCAAAGCTGTGCAGTTTCACCAAGTTAACATTTTGTCTGTACATTTAGATGTTTGTTTTTTTAAAATATGCATGTCTGTATATTTTTAAGGGGTAGAAATAATGCATATGGGGGTAAACATCCTCAATTTGTTGTTTGTCATGAAATGAAATAAACTGACCATTTTCAAATTTCTCTTGCTGTAATACAAATACTGCAGCACTGACAAGTGTCTTAACAGCATATGGCATATTATGTAAATACATTAGGCCAAAACTAAAAAAAAACAGATAAATATCACACCAGGTTTTATAGAAGTGTTTTGAAATACTGTGTTACACCGATTCCATGATACGTTAATGCACTTTTATACTCTAGGAAGACTACAATACATTTTTTGACAATAGTTTTAATGTCAAAACAAATGTTAACTAGATATATTTTGAATAGCTAATTAGATTAGATATCACATTTTGAACCAAAAAGTAAACTTACATAGTCTAATATGTGTGAGGAAACTGAAATGTTCTAAAGGTGGAAGTTTGAGAGAGAAATTAAATGAAATCCTTTTGTATCAAGAGAAATGAAAACAACACCTAGAGCAGACCACTAACTGAGCAGACTGATTGAGACTCACTATAAATGCCCCGGTTACACTACAAGGTTGTAGTTTACATCAAAAACGCAAAGAAGCAAAAGAATAACTGGTAGGGCTTAAAAACTTTAAAATTAGATAATATGAAAAGGAGCACAAATATGAAAACATCACATTTACAATGGTGTAGTCAGAGACAGAAAACATTTTCAGTGACTTCTAATCCTTCAGTTGCCTTGTATATTATTGGTTACATGTCTATGCCATTAATAAATAGTTTTTATTTGGGTTCGAGGAAGTAGCTGAACATAGTGTACACTTTCAGCTCTCGCCATATAAGGGATTTCCTCTTTAACACCGAACCCGCGGTGTGATGTTCACAAATCCCCATTTGAGGATCAGTAGCACCAACGTTTTTCTAAGCCAATCAGACGCGCCGTTTGGATTTGCGTGTTCATCAGGTAACCAATCGTTGAGCGGCGTTGCACTGGGAGGGCGGGTCAAACATTCAGTCCAGGAAGAAGGGTTGAAGTGAGGTGGGGATGAGAAATCATCATAGCTCACTCACTCTGCTAGCTGCCTGGAGCCGACTGCCGAGGTGTTATGAGCTTTGTAGCCCATATCAATAGATTGTTTTAGTTTTAGTAGGTGCGACGATGAGCCTCTGACACCAAGAATGGACATAAGTTAACAATGACGGGGGAGAAAAAGAAGAAAAAGCGGCTGAACCGCAGCATTCTTCTTGCAAAGAAAATTATAATAAAAGATGGAGGAAGTGTGAGTTAAATATTTATTTATCTTCGTGAAGTCAGCTCTTGCTACGGAGCTAAACTGTCTCTCAGCCACTGAACTTAGTTAGTCCCCTTTTTATTTCATTAAAACGCAGCAGTCGTGGTGACATTTGTTTGTGGCTTTCTGTCTTTGATGGTTTGCCCCGCGAATAACGTTGAACCGTTAGCTGGCTCCGCCGAGCTAACACAGCTAGCTATGAACTAGCATTGGCTAACGTCAGCGGCCTACGTTTGCCCTGGTCGTTAACACGTCAGCTCAGGTAACGCTAGCGGACTGCTGTCAACGTTAGCTGTGTTTTTATTTGTATTCCCGCAGTCATTCAGCTACCCCGAATATGACTTCATCTATCTTTTAATCCTGCTCTTCACGTTAAACGCTATGACGCGTTTGTTCTAATATTACGCGTGACATTGCATCCACTATGAGGCACAAACTGGAGCTAGGTTGACAGTAAGTTACTAGCATATGTGTGTTTCATACGGGTTATTTCTATCCTGTTGCAACGTCCGGATAATTGAATAAAAGCTTAAAGCTACGTTTTATCACGAAACTACCTTGACAATTGTTTTGAAGAGACAACATATCATTAAGACAAAGATATCCTAGTCGGCAAATTGTTTCATCAATGGGCGGAGGCAATACTTGTAAACATAGTGTTTGCTAACGTTGGATGAAACAAGCAAACACGACGTTTAGGTCAACATTGAAATGAAGCAGACATATTGACTGGTAAAGCAGCTGTGTAACGTGACTAAACCTATAACTGTAGGGTGGTTTATAAGAATACGGTGCTAATTATTGATAAGATATCAGTTTGGTGTTTTTATACTTTTTATTATTATACTTCATACATTTATACTATTTTCTCCTGGTACAATGAAAAAACCCTAAGGTGCCCTTACCTTAAAGCATCAGACTTCCTCAATAGATGAATCAAGTAAACAACTAACTATCATTTCACTGATTCTACTTATGTGGATCATTTGGATGTAGTAAGTGATGATCTTCCCAAATTAGGCTGTTGCCAAAGAGTGAGTATGGTAGGATTGTTACAAATACAGTGAGGCATCAGTGCTGGTTATGTAATCAGTTGGACAGCTGTGCCAAACATGCTGGGTATCCATACACACGCTCTAATTTATAATCATAATTAGGAGAACCAAAAACTCTCATGTCATCCTGAGGAAAGCCTGGTTTCTTTATATTTTAAACACTTGGCATGATGTGGCTGTTTTCCAATGAGGTCCTTAGTTCAGCTCCTTGTTATTGCCATACTGTACCATCCAGCCATTAAGATTTCAATTTCAACAGAGAAGCTCCGTAGTCAATAGCAAAATGGGATCTCTAAAGATGTAGCTGGCTGTCATTTCAGTGGAGAGGAAGTTGCAACATTTATATAATGAGACGGTTACAGATTCTTCCTCTTCAGTTACGCAGGTGGTGCAGGCATTAACTTACTGTGGGACAAAAAGGGTGTCGTGTCCTCTGCTGTGCCACTTGCAACCCAATCAGTCCAACTCAGAATGTAGACTGGTTTTCTGTGAGGCTTTCACCCTCTTCACGCCGGGAAATGACAAACCACACGAGCGAGTAAACTAGTAGCTAGCTATTGTCTCTGTTAAGTTGGCTCTGGCCTACTTTAGTCACCACAATTATCACACCTCGCTGTGTTTCCTGCCAAAGATCCTACTCAGCATCCATGATCACGTTTTCTTTTGACCTTACAATCCTATATAGTAAATTTTGCTGCGCTGCAGTAAAATGACTTATTCTCCAAGGAGTAGGGTATCATGAAAATTAATAGGATGTCTCTGTGTGTTTTAGCCTACTCATTAAAGTTATAGGTCTGTGTACAGTGACCAAGTAAACAATAGCACAGAATATTTGGTTGTTCTACTTGTTGATTTTAACATTACGGTTCCTAGCTGTGATATTTAAATTAAGAAACACTTACTTTAGAATAACAGTATGTGCATTCTTCAGAGTAAGGCAATATAGCCAATATTGCAGATGTTATGTAAACAACTTAACTTCATTGTCTATATATTTGTATGACTGGATTGTTAGTAACGCAGTGATCGAATGCTTTTGGATTAGTCTTGGCATGTATGCAGCTTTGTCGCTTTTTCTTCTTGGATTGGATTTTTATACTGTGCATGCACCATAACCGTTGTGTTGTAGAATAGAAAAAAGTTTCAGAATAGCTTGTAGCAAAAAAAAAAAACAGCTTTATTCAAGTGGCAGATATACAACTTTATTTTCTTTAACTTCTTTAACTTTAATACTATTTCTATTATGTTTTTATTTTCTTATCATTCTCGGGATACAAACATGTTTTCTGAGACATGTTGTGAACTTAACCTAAGGGACTTATTATTAATCATGAATTCCTTACTCAAAAAGTTCCCTTTATCTGTTTTATGTACAGCAATCACATTATTTGTGTACATATAAATCGTGTGACACACTTGCAGTGCACTGCAAGCAGATTTCAATAGTTATGTGAAGGAAATATTAATTTGTATTTCAATTAAAGGAGAGAAATAAATAAAACAGTCAGTGCAATTCTAATATGATTATTGGTTTGTCAACATTCAGCACTGTATTGGCAAAAGTCAAAACTTCCCACAGTGTGCTTACATACTAAAAGTGAGCGAAATAATATTTCACATTTTCTTACTGACTGTAACCCAACTGTGGACATTCCCACAGAATGAGACGATGCAGAATCTTTGTCTCATTAGTGGGATGCTGCTTTGTAATTGATTCCAGTTTATGGTTTGTTACCATTTTCAGGCACTTTGATGCATGTGAAATGTTTGTTGCTTCTCAGCTAATCACCTTGTTATTTGTATGTCTCTGTGTCCCCATCCAGCCTCAGGGAATCGGTGAGCCCAGTGTTTACCATGCTGTGGTGGTCATCTTCCTGGAGTTTTTTGCATGGGGTCTTCTCACCACCCCGATGCTCACGGTGAGCCTGGACATGCACTCACTCTCACACAGACACACTATTATGCAAACTGACATAACAGCAAGTAATATATTCCTACGTCTACACCTCTATTCTCTGGACACCTAGCCAAAGAGTGGCATTCCCCATTGACTGGAATCACACAAGTACTGTCAGTGTCCATCACCTATGAATGATTGAATTCTTAATCAAATGAGCGAGGAGGCCCTGTGTGACGCAGTTTTGTTTATTTGTGCGCATGTGTTTGCATATTTTTGCCAAGTGCTAATGGACTGAGAAATATGAAAAGGGCATCAAATAGTTGTATTGTATGAGTACCAGTTCTTTGTTGAAAAGGCTTATCAGGGGGTCACTGGTTTGTGTTGTCAGGTCACAGCACAGACGCCGGCCAGGCAAACCACGCCATACATTTACCTCAGTGCACTGCAGAGTTTACGTATTTGCTTCAGGCAACACGGAACAGCATTATTTAGAAGATTATCTTTCCAATTTGTAATGTGTTTTTGAATAATGTTGGCAACAGAAGATCATCAGCAAATATTTAAAAAACACAGATGATCATTTCCTCAAAAACAGATCACATCTTTAAGCGAAGTGCTAAGATGACTCATCATAATGACATGCTTTATTTCACACCAGCAGGGTTTGTGTATAAATAGTATTCCTTGTTTTTTGACTGTAGCTTTCCATTTTTCTGCCAAACTCGGTATTAATTGAATTCCTGTCCAGTTGTTTTTTTTTTAACCAACAGTTTCTCTACTAGCATGAATTAAATAGGGTTGAAACTGTTGTCTCAAACAAATGATAAGCAAACATCTGTGCACCACATGATGTGAACCAGACAGGCTTATGCAACGCATGCTTTTCAGCAGTCTCTTGTTTGAGGAGGTGGTTGTACATGTAACTGTAAAGCATTAATTACTGTGAGTTTGTTACCCTCAAGATCCCTGGGTGAAGGCAGGATTTGCATTTTGGACTAATCAGAGGGCGCCTGAAGATGAGAAGGGCTGCTTCATTGCTCCCAGTGCTGCTTCATTAGTATCCAGCAGCAACAGTCATCACTGAGCATTCCCAGTCTGTGTGTGTTGGGTAACTGACTCTAGAGGAATAGAGGAGGTTCCTAGCCGTGCCACAACCTTTCAATCTGTACCCCTAAACAATAACCACATCCTTTTATTCAGACTCAGTGAAACTCCACATGTCCTAAATTAAGGCTTCATGTTCCCACACCAGTGTCAATGACACTTGTGCTCCGTACTTGTTACACACTGAAGTTTCGGACTTTGAACTGGATACCACAGATTTTAACTCGTTCCCCTCTGCTCTCACAAAGCAAGCACACAGTGCCTGGCCTCTATATATGCCAAGACAGTGATACACAAAGTAAACTTTTTCTATATTTTCTATATCTGTATTTTTTATGTTAATCAGTATCCAAATACCAAGAACATTATATTTAAAAAATGTATTATTAATGTAGAGGGTTGTGTAGTCTTGATGGGCTGCAATGATTAAGACATTAATAGATAATCACCAACAACTTTGCCCTATTTTTATTTTTTTGCAAACAAAACATTCCATACTTTTGTCAAATAAAGTGCTTCACATCTGAGTTCTACAATATAAATGTTGAATATCTCAGTTTTCTGGATTACTTAGGGCGCTCTCACTCTTGGCCCGGTTGATCCCTCCGTCCCTGCTGACAAGACTCAGTCTGCACTGAGAATTTTATATATATATATATATATATAATATATATAAATAACGAATTATTAATACTTGATTTATTCTGAAATATTCTCATTTTTTTGTTGTTCAGCATTTGATAGAATATCCACAGTGGCTATACCACTGCTGTACTAGCATGTTTTTTTTTTTTTTAAACCAAGGCACTTGAACAACAACCTTTATTTAACAGGGAGCAAAATTAGAGAACATTTACCATTGTGTCAGAAGAGAAGATTTCAACAATGTATTCTTAGAGCTATAGGATTAAAAACTGAATAGGAAGTGTAGAGGCCACAGCTTTGAATGACTTCAGCACATATGCGCCCACAGGACATCACTAGTTTCTCACACTGCTCTGGTTTAAGCTTTGTCCATTCTTCTTCAGTCTCTTCCACAGTTCAGTAACTGTGATGGGTTTATTAGCCATTACTCTGTCGCCATGGATTTTCCAAAGATTCTCTATGGGATTTAAATCAGGACTCTGCCACTTCCTCCTCCAAATTTAACCGACTTCTTTACACACTTTGGGTTCAGTCTTACTGTTTCCCATCAGACACAAATAAGCCTTTTTATTCTTTTTGGTCTCTGCAGAGTGGGCTTTCACTCCAAATTTTCTTAAACAACAGGACACTGTGCTGAGACAGATCCTTGCCCTTATCAGCACTGAACTGGCGAGCAACTCCCGCTGCAGTGTTGAAATGATTACCTATTTCTTTGCATAATCCTGTCTTCTCGTGCGCGTGTTGTATGTGGACTGCCGGCCTTTTTGAGGGAATGAAATGAATCTGTGTCCTTGTAAAATTTCAATATTCTTGAAATCACATTCTTCCTTCTTCTGGACAAGCTGCTGTCAGAGGATTTCAGTCGCCTTAGAGCAGCTTGCCATCTTGCAAAGTAACCGGGAGAGCTCCCTGATAAATAAAGTGTGTCCAACAATTAAGTAAATTGTCACCAGGTGCCAGGTTAACACCAAAAATTTGGAGGTATCTGAAAGTGTTCTCTAATTTTGCTCACTTTTTTTTTTCTTTCACAAAATAAAGGTTTTTGTTGATGTTGATGCCTTTATTAAAACAACAAGACACTAGTATAGCAGTTGTATAGCCACAGGGGATATTCTATCAAATTCTGAACGATAAAAAAAAAAAAACGTATTTCAGAATAAATCAAATCATTTGTCCTTTAATTTTGATCTTCACTGTATGCTTAGACATGTGCATGGTTGCACAAACGAACTAGACTTCAGCCGTGAATCGTGCTTGGGCATGGAACGAATACCAAGTGTGAGTGCGCCCTAAAAGGTCTGTTCATTTGTTGTTGTTTGGCTCTTGTACATGTAGGATGTGACAGTTGGTCTTTGTGGTATTTGTCTTGCCTCTCCTCCATTGTGTGTAATTGGACGGCCGGGTAAAAAGTGACAGTGACGAGCATTTTTAAAGTTTGATAACAGAGCAGTTTCTCAGCAAAACAGTTTATCTAAAAAACCCCAAGTGAAAGTCACTGTCAGTTATTGTTGCATACCACAATACATTTTACAGAGAGATGGGATTACTTCTCTCCACGATAGTACTTTGTTTATGGCCAGGTTCTTTTATCAAGACTGAGTGAGCTGTCTAGTCTCTGTGGCTACACTGTCTGACTGTTTCACAATCCTATTCCCTAAAAGATTGAATGATCACCCTCAACAAAGCAGAGGGAAGCAAATGTTTTGCAACAGGTAGAAGTACTAATTTGTGTTTATCGCATGACTGGACTTAATCTGTAACCATGACAAAACTGGAGAATATTTAGATCACTTGACTGCGCAAACAATGGAGAGTCTGAGTTTATCTTTCAGGTGTAAATAAAACAACTCCAACTTTACAGGAAAACCTTTCCTGATGAATTTCAGTTGTGATGTGTTACAGCTGAATGTGGAGGACTCGGGTCGTCCCTGAGCACAAAACATGTTCTGGGCAACTCCTGTCAGAGTACTGTGCTGGAAGTGTATTTTAAATCCAATCGTGGGTTGTCTGTTGCCTTTAAGACCAAAGTGTGTAAATGTTAGCGCTTTAGCTCTCACATGAGGAATGACAACCAGGGTTATCGGCCGAGTGGTCCTGAGCTCTTCACTCTGTGTCAGAAAGTCATGTTGTTTAAATGCCTGAACGTCCAGGCAGCAGATTATTTACAGGTGTCGGAGTAACTTTAGACCAGCATAGGTATAGTGCTGGTATTGTGCTGTGCTTGGGTGTGAATGGAACTCGCTTTGGATAAAAGCAGCAGCTAAATTAAATGTAATGTATAATTCAGGTATACTCAAAATTCAAAGATACTTTTAGTTGGATATCCTTTAAATCTGTGGGGGCTGAAATTTGGAAAGCTCACAAGTTTGGAATCTATTATAGTTTTAAAAAACATTTAAGATTTAATGAAATTGAAAGAGGAAAGAAAGTATTTAATTAAATATGTACCATTTGTGTAATGTGTAGTAGTGTAATTTACAAGTTTCATCGATATTTCGATTCTATGGCCGATACGATATTTGCAGATTTCACAAAGTCTGCAATAATACGACTTATATTTCATTCTGGAGCCTGCGATTGATATGAGAAGATAACATTTGCCCAATAAACACAATCAGTCACATTTATATCACACAAGGCAACGAAAACGTGATTTGAAAATATTTCTGAGGAAGGTTTTTCAGACTTTTAAATCAAAATCATTAAGATGCTGATATGTATCGATATTTTGTCTTTGCACCAATGATATTGGATTGTTGATCATTAAATCTATATATTATTCCAGATTAATGTATCAACATGTGGGTCAAATACCTGTGTAAGGTCTCAGAAAATGCATAAAAGCTCAGATATTTATGTTTAAAGCAGTGTACAATGTCCAGAATTTGTTTTAGTTTAGTTTTTTTTGCCTTATGGTGAAAATGCGACATCTAGTTTTCAGACATAGCCCTAAATTATTGAATTAATGGTTTATTTAATTCATTTAAACCGCCTTCATTTGGTAGATTTTCCGTCCAGTGGCGTCACACTTGTTTTGCTCCGGAGTTGTAGTTGAACTCTGAAAAGTACATAAAGCTCTGTAGGTCATTGTTTGAAATGTTTTTCAGACTATGTGGTTTCATGTGGAGTTATCTGTGTTTGTTCTACAGGTATTACACCAGACATTCCCCCAACACACATTCCTGATGAATGGGCTTATCCATGGTGTCAAGGTAAGACATCAGTACACAAATGTAATATTCTGTCTCTCGTGACAGCAATATAATGATGACATACACAAATTGACAAAAGCACTTCCCGTCTACATGTCAGCTAATTTTTTACTCATTTTTCGATTGACAGTATCTCAATCGCAAGCAACATCTTTGTGTTTTCTAACGTTTATTGACTTTAACTGAATGGACGAGCCAACATTTGTATTCATTGTTTATCCTAACCCTTCACAAGAAACTGATAACTATAACGTCAGATTTTGCATTTTTACTTGTACTGCCGGATTTTGTGTATTATTGAAATATTAAATATATTTATTTTCCTGCTCACATAAAACCATACATTAAGGCATGCCGGCTGCTGTATACTCTTGGTGTTAGTACTAAAGCTGCTGTTGATGAACATTCTTCTTCTTCAGCAAGTTTGTCTGGCGTTTATTTGCCCTTGGAAGATTTGCTGAGCGTGTGTGCTCTTGTTTCAACGACGCCCTGCTAGACACCAATGCAGTTTCATGTTAACACCTGCAAGCTGTCCAGTAACCCTAGCAGGTTCCCAGCTGGCCACAGAATAGTAGCCTATTTAGGGTGAATTTCCTCATCAATTGCTGGTCTTTATTCAGGGAAAGGAATGTGCGTCTAAGAAAAGTTTGAGAGGACATGTTTGTAATGTTGTAATGTTGAGAAAAAACATTGTCATGCTCTGAGCAAGAAATATTTATTCTGCAAACAAGCTGCAGATAAATCTATTAAACTGGGCTCAGACTACAGGAGTTTTAAAATACTAACTGATTTTTAAAATTAGGTTGCACCACACACACACAAGGAGACTCTCAAACATGCACACACTAGAGGATATTGATTAAAATGATCTTACCACAGGGATCAATGCACCGCCTCACGTGATCCCTGCCACGCAATCTCACAGGGAAGCAGATGCAAACAACATGGAGACTGACGAGGGGCAAAATATTGCTAGTGTTCTTTACTGACAAAAGAAAAGCAGAAGACTAAACAAGTCTGGACAAAAGAATGGTTGGGGAGATGCCGTTAATATTGGTCAACAGCAGTATGCCAGCCATTAGCCACAAGGGTTATGATGGTTAGTGTTGCTCAGCTGCTCCGGTAATCTCTCATTGGTTATTGTGAAAGTACCAACAAAATCATCCAGATTTCATCATGTTTGAAATTATTATCGTGACCCTGATGAGGCTGTGAATTGTTTGGGAGGTTTAAGATAGGATCTGTAAACCGCTCACATTACCGATCAAGATCCAGGGCCAGATTTCTCTCCCAATCGTGCCTCTGTGGTAGTTCACACTACAGGAGGTGTCTCCAGGACCACATTTTGCCATGATGACACAAACAGACTCAAAAAAGCTGTCGCAGCTGGTAATAATTGTAGAAAATGTTGGATGCTTTAATGCTTTAATGTCATAATGTGGGACAAACTAAAGCTAAAATTGAGTTTTAGCTGTGTGACTCAAACCTGCAGGTTTCAAGGCTGGTTGTGTTCATAGAATTTGCAAGTCCCTGTGAATCTGTGTGGTAGTTTCACTCAAGTTATCCATTTACAGCAGTTTTCTGATGCATCCGCCTCTGTCCTTTGTTCTCCTCCACCTCTGTCTCCGCCCTCTCCAGGGCCTATTATCATTTCTGAGTGCTCCGCTTATTGGAGCATTGTCCGACGTATGGGGACGCAAATCCTTCTTGCTGCTAACGGTCTTCTTCACATGTGCACCCATTCCACTGATGAAGATCAGCCCATGGTGAGTGCAAAACACAGACTATCTCGTCCTGTGTTAGCTGAAACACCTTTCAATAAAATGCAGTCTTAACACAACAGAATAAACTACAGATTAAATTTGTATAAACAAATAAACTTTTCTGCTCTCAGGTGGTACTTTGCAGTCATCTCCATGTCTGGCGTCTTTGCCGTCACTTTCTCTGTGATCTTTGCCTATGTTGCGGATATCACGCAGGAGCATGAGAGGAGCACAGCATATGGTTTGGTAAGGAGATGGTTGACCAAAACAATCTCCTGTTAATAAAATAACTGCATGAAAGAAAAGGTCAGTCTCTTCAAGTTTTGCTCACTCTCAGCTCTGATTTTCCCTCCAGGTATCAGCTACCTTTGCAGCCAGCCTGGTTACCAGCCCGGCCATCGGAGCCTACCTGTCTGTGGCCTACGGTGACACCTTGGTGGTGATCCTGGCCACAGCCATTGCTCTGCTTGACATCTGCTTCATCCTGGTGGCCGTACCAGAGTCGCTGCCAGAGAAGATGAGGCCAGCATCATGGGGAGCACCCATCTCCTGGGAACAGGCAGACCCCTTTGCCGTGAGTAACAACATAAAACTTGTTAATTTTCAATCAGTTGTGACCCAGCACCCCAACACAGCAGTTGATTACAGTGTGTTTTATCAGTTATTAGTATTTCATTGGAACTAAAATGATGTTTGGCTAGTTAATGATTTATTGTTAAGCTATTGAGTGGAAGCTTTTCTTTACAGTAATGTTTTTCGTTATAGAGAAGAGCGTCATGCTGGGAACACACTTGATAGTGCTGCAAATTACATGCAAGGCACATCGCCCACAAATAAATTCTTTCAATCGCATAAAAATTTGAACATAATTCTTTCTTTCATCGTTAATTCCTGCATAGCAATGCAATGATGCACAGCCAGATTCCTTTATTCGTACGCATCTCGATGTCACGCTGCGGTGGCCTATTGTGTAACTGGTGATCAGACTTTACAGTTTGTGATGAGACGGTGTGGGAATCCCATACAGTAAACCTCTGTGCCAATGTTGCTGCCACAAGAGAGTTTTAAAAAACAAAACACTTAACTGCCCAGGAGTTTGTGTAACAGCTGACTGTTTCCTGCAACAAACTCCAACACAAATGTGACATGATGCTGCCTTCAAGAGTGGTGGGAAATACCAACATCATAAAAACATCCTGATAGAAAACAATAATTGTGAAATATGAAGTCTAATTGTGCTACATTGTACACAAGTAGATTACCCTCCCATCCAATCCCAGCAAGAGTCTATCACAGCTGTCAATCATGATGCTTTCCCACATTTTTATAGCACCAAACACATTTTTTCAGTATTTCATAGAACATGTGCAGACGCCAATATAAGTGTGCGAAGGAATTGACTTTTTTTCTTCATCATTTGTGCGTTCACAGCAGGAAGGTGAACACTTGCACTAAAACAGATTATGTTCTCTGGAATCATTCTTTTTGTTCTTACTGCCCATTAAAATATCCTTTTATAATCTGCTTCCAATGTAAGTGACAAGGCAGAAAACCCACAGCCCGTGTCCTGTGCAAATATATATTTCACAGTATATCTCAAGAATTATAGTCAGCAGTCCGAGTGTGACAAATCACGTTAGTATCTTCCAAAGTTACTTTTTGTTGGTGTGACTCAGAAGGTAGAATGAGTATTCCTTTAATCTCATGGTGTATGAATATATGTGTGTGAATGAGAGACAGTTTGTAAATCCCTTTGTCCGGTAAGGTAGCAAGGTTATAGGTTATATTAATGCAGCCCATCTACCATTTACAGTCCCGCCACCGCAGTGCAGCACAGAAACAAAACAAGGGTATTTTAACACAATGTCTTATTTAGGATTATTAGGGGACGATAGTAAGTCAGTATGTCACAAATGTGACTGCCATTGCTCATGTTTCAAATCTAACACTGTATCTATGAACAAGTTCAACTCTTCTTGCTGTTTTCTTGGCCAGTCTCTGCGTAAGGTGGGCCAGGACTCCACGGTGCTCCTCATCTGCATCACAGTGTTTCTCTCCTACCTCCCCGAGGCCGGCCAGTACTCCAGCTTCTTCCTCTATCTAAGACAGGTAACGCTCTACTTTCTTGATTACACATTTTCAAAAAATATGTTATCCAGACAAACATTGTTTACGCAGCAGCAGGTACACTTCCTACCACCTCCAAATGTGACATTGATTTGTTATTGAAGGATTCAACCGTAAACTGTATTCACAGTCAACATCATCAGCCCTTTTCTATGTGGTACAATACAGAAGCACAAGCGTTGTGGTGATATTCAGAATCTAAGACACTGCTTTTTTAGGTGAAGTGGTGGTTTGTTAAGGGCAATGCAGTTTGGTATAAATTTGTGCATGTTGTATATGCAGCATCACACTTAAGCTGTTTGTTTTGCTAATTAATAAAAGGCTGAAATTGCTACTGGCTCGGGGAATAATCTCAGAATAACAGGGAATTCTGACAAACACACACTTTTGCCTTTAAGATTGGATCAGGCAGGTTTGCTGAACATCCTGTTTCAGTGTGTGTGTGTGTGTATAAGTAGAGCAAACTCATTCGGTGTCTCAGCGAAATGCTAACACAGGGAAACTAATAAGCACAAGAAACCAGAAAGGGACAGCTTCCAGTCCATACTCTACAGTACTGTAGCATCTGGAAGCAGTCGTCAGTTTGGGGATAAACTGACGAGATGTGATCTCCTTTTACAAGCGGCTTACAGTTAGGATTGTTTAGTTTATGTCAACAGTGTCAGACGAACCAGTCGGGCAAGTCTGACACACACAGTTTCTTAAAAAAGACAGCAAAGAGGATCTGAAGCTAGCATTACTCTACACTTTCCTGTCCCCTTTGTGCCGAAGTTGTTTTATCATATATCTCTCCAAATTCATTGTCAGAAATGATACACACCTTGGACCAGCTGCCCTACTCCTGAGGCTGCATGTATCGAAAGAGATAAAGGGCAGCATATTTGACCTAAATACAAGAGGATGAAAAAGAGGAGCACCTTTTTCTTTGTTCCACGATGCAGTAGTAAACAGCATGTGTTTACAAAAGGCCACAAACAAACCCCCTTCTCCCTTTTGTATTGAAAAATGGGTGAAGGCCAGACTCTGACTGTGCTTGTCTTGTCCTAACTTGTGTTATCTGAATGCTCTGTTGCCCTCAGGTCATAGGCTTCACATCAGAGACGGTGGCTGCCTTCATTGCTGTTGTGGGGATCCTCTCAATACTAGCCCAGGTAATAAACTTTTGCTGTAAAATAAATAACATTGAGCTGTCCTCTCCTCGTTTTTGGTATTTTAGAATTGTTACTTGTAATCGTTTTGTCTAGTCATAAGTCAAGTCATATTGTATATTACAAATTTGCATCACTTTTTTTTAACAACCTGTAGGCCCACAGCATACCGACTTGCAAAAAATAAACTTTAACAGGGAAAAAAAGAAAGAAACTGCAGGAAGTGCAACAGGACAGACGGGTGGGATAGATGCGTGTACAGAGCAGAGGTTTGATTCTCTGCCCGATCTGTTCGAGCCGGGCTGTAATCTCTTTAAATCTAACTGGCCTTGAGTCGGGTCAGGTTGTCACACATGTCCCTGTTCAACTGACATGCATGGATAAAAAATCAGTGAGAATTCAGGTTTCTAATCGGGCTCAGCCCCAGAACAGCCGCCTGGGTTCAGGCTTGGGTCAGAGTTTTCTATTTGGGTTCTTGTCAGGTCCTGCCTGAGTTTCTGGGCACGATCATAGCTCTAGTACAGAGTAGACAGAAATAACAATAGAAAAGCAACACTTTTTTTCAGTGCATAGAGCTAGTGTACAATTTAAAAAATATACGATTTATATATAGAAATAATTTTACATATTGTTGCAGATGATTTTAATGTCCGTAGATTAATCATGTCAGCTGTATGCAAGAGTCAAAATTCAAGAGTGATTTGAAAATTATTCAAACTATTTGCTGCATTGCTTAATATAATGCCTCCTTTAGAGCTGTATGCATCTGTGTGCTGTGTTTCTGCAGACTGTGGTTTTGGGGATCCTGATGCGTTCTATAGGGAATAAGAACACAATCCTGCTCGGCCTCGGCTTCCAGATCCTCCAGCTGGCGTGGTACGGCTTCGGCTCACAGCCTTGGTCAGTAACTTCTCACACACACCTTTCCAAAACAGAGGACAGAGGCGGCACACACTAGGAACCAGAGACAAATTCGATTTTTGATGCCACAAAGCAACGTTTTTGACCTTCCATGCCTCCATCTGCATTACTTGTATCCATGGAGCTCAGTTTCAAAAGTGTGGGCAAGTTAATGGTAGCTCATTCAACCCCTGCAAATATTTAATTTGTGCATCGCAAGTAAAGAGTATTTCTATTTATCTATTTAAGAACGACAAAATACTTTGAGAACTGTCTGTGGATGTCAAATCTGCTGAAAATGTGTTAATATGCTTTCAGTGTTGAGTGCTCTCAAATAATATTCTGAGAACCTGAAGCCTGATCCGATCAGAATCACTCAAATCTAAATGTTACCAAATCCTGTGTGTTTTTATAGGCTCAATCCCTCAATGAATAATTCAGGCACTATTTTTTTGCATTATAATTTCTATTATTTTCCACTGTTGTTGTAATGCCCTGACGACCCACCAGAGGGGAGCAGAGCCTTAATCAAAAGTATTGTGACCACCTACACGGTGACACTGTTATCTGATAAGTGAGACTCTTTAAAAGCATCAATATAGTGTTTTAACTCAAAAAGATTTTGTTTGACTACTGTAAAATTATTTTCTAACGTGTGCACAGGCAATTTACTGTCTTGGAATTCACAGTTTGAGATTCAGTCCCTTTCAAAACAGCAAAAAAAAAATTGTTTTTTGTGTTTTCAATCACTTGACACCTGTAAATGTAAAGAAAAGGTGCTTTTACTTAACAGCCCCCACCCAAACTAACAGGTCACACGATCAGTTTCACTTCATAACAACCCATCAGTTCCTCTTGATGGGGCCTGGAGGGGAATATCTATTGATCCTGAAAGAAAACAATCACAACATGTCTTAACCCTGGAAATTAAGTTAAATAAAGGTCAAGGTGTTCCAGGTTAGAAACACAAACAGTATCTATTACTTCTAGTCTGTCTCTCTGCCTTAGTTTATAGCTGCAGTTTGGTTGCAGAAGCAAATGTTTCACAATTTATGAAAGGTTAAATAAAGTTTTGTTTGTATCCTTAACACGCGTGTGTTGTTGGTTGTAGGATGATATGGGCTGCCGGAGCGGTTGCAGCCATGTCCAGCATCACTTTCCCTGCCATCAGCGCTATCGTGTCCCGTAATGCAGACCCCGACCAACAAGGTAAGTTACTTTACTGTTAACATCTCACACCCTCTTTTGCACCAGTCTTTGTCTTGTGTATTTTGTTGGAACACAAACTGCTATATTTGAATACAAACTTTATGCACAAATAAATTCAGTCTAAGATTAGCTAAATTAAATTAAATTATTATTTAAACTATTGAATATATAATCACAGTATACGTGAACAAAAATAAGAATTTGATGCATTCATTGCTAAATTTAGGGGCTTTTTTTTACAGTGTCTGTTTTAGGTGCAAGACACATTTGTCAGTACATAAAAAAGTATTGAATTTCAGTCCTCTGCCTTTCATTTGTTGACATAGAGTGCATCTGCTCAAGCATTGCGCACTAATATACTAGAAAGAGGAGGGATAAACGCAAGTACACATCGGTAAATTGTTATCTACTGTAGTCATAGTTTAGGTCAGAGGTTCTCGATCTTTTTTCATCCAAACCCTTTACGTTCTGTTTATCTCTGTGTGCCTCTAGGCGTTGTCCAGGGGATGATTACTGGAATCCGGGGTCTCTGTAACGGTTTGGGCCCTGCTCTCTACGGTTTTGTCTTCTACTTGTTCCACGTGGAGCTGACTGACACAGATGGCTCCGAGAAAGGGGTAAAACCCAACATGGCCAACCCCACCGATGAGGTAGTTACATGATACCGTTACAAAATCCAAATCATATGTTGTATATATGGTAGCTGTACTTAAACAGAATATTTCTCGCTCTAGAGTGCCATCATCCCTGGTCCTCCCTTCCTGTTTGGTGCATGCTCAGTGCTACTGTCTCTGCTGGTGGCCCTGTTTATCCCTGAGCACACGGGGCCTGGCATGAGGCCCGGAGCCTATAAGAAGCACAGCAACGGGGCGCAGAGTCACTCCCACAGCCCTCAGGGCAGCGGAGCCGAGGGCAAGGAGCCGCTGCTGGACGACAGCAGTGTATAACCACAGCTAAGGGGGGCAGACAGCGCTCCGACCCAACACCCCCGCAGACATGGACACACACACACACACACACACACACACACACACACACACACACACACACACACACACACACACACATCTCAGGCACATGTCGGACTCAAGTGCCATAAAGAGGTGTTTGTGTCAACAGCACAAACGTGGACACTCATTCCTTAGCAGCCCTTTCTCTCTCTTTTTTTTTAAAAAAGCAGGGTATTGTGAGGACTTTCTGAAGACACTGTACAAAGAGAGTGTGTTGAGTATTTTTTGGGCTGCAGTGGAAAGGTGTGTGTGACTTGGCTGAGCCGGACTCTATTCCTTGGTTTCCATAAAGCATTAACAGAGTGGAGCATACAACAGCTGGTGCAAAGCAGAACCAAGTGATTTGGTTTAGAGTTCGAGTGGGGTAGGTCTCAAATGTTACTAAATCCCTGTGTGATTCTTCATATTCCTCTGTAGCCAGAGAAGTGGCAACTTTGTCTGTTTGTCCAATGAAAGTGTGACAAACAGTTAGTTGACCACTTGTCTAATGGTCCTTCACAAGCTAACTTCTGTTCTGATTCGTGTCGTTGCAAACACGGTTAAAGCATCCGAGAAGGGAACACAGTTCTTCCTCTGAATGCACAGCAGCAACTGTACACAAACCATTGTGGGGAGAGGCGCTGCCTAATCAAGGTCAGGATGGGTCGAACCAGTTCAGTTATAAAAAGCTTTGTGAGACCACACTTTGTTTAAACATCACACTTCTTACAGAGAAGTGTGTGTGAGAGAGACCACTTTATTAGCTGAAACTGTTTTTCAATGTTTACTTGCCATTCTCTAGATTAGTAGTACAGTTTTGGTTGTATATTTTTCTGTTAAAACTGAAGGCTAGTTGTGCTTAAAGTTTTTATTCAAGAAACAAATGTTGCCTCGAAGTGACTTAATATATATATATATATAGATATATATATATTATTTACGTAACCTGTATGAAGACTGAGGTCTGAGAAGGCTCTGTAATCTTAGGCTATCGCTCCCATCGGAGCCATTACACACTTTTTATTCCTTTTTTTTCCCCCCTGACATTTATCACCATCAGGGCTAACGCTTACAGAACCATGGTTTTATTTTAAAAGCCTCTGGACCATTTGGAGTTAGAGCGTTTCTATCAGCATGTCAGTGTCGGCACTGTCTTTTGAACTAATATCATTTGGTTACACAAAATATCACTATTGCTGCTGCAGTAGATAGTTCAAAGGTTAAGTGTGATGTAATGTGGTGGAAAAAAAATCTGCATTGGAAATACCTCAATGAAACGCTTCTACAGAAACTTTGACATCTAAGCTTCCATACAAACTTTAATTGACAGGCCCTGCACATTTCCCAAACAATAACTAACAGGTAGAGAGGTTAGATGTGAAGCACCTTAAAGAACAGGCTTCTAGCTCACAGTCTCTCATTTCTTAGGCTTAAGATCCTCCACAACAGGGAGCCATTTGTTCATTGTCAGACCTGTTCTGTAAATGCCAACCTGCACCACCTACTGAATATGACTAAAAGGATGTTGCAACTGGTCGTGTAGATGAAAAGATGTCTGCCGCCCCCTACAGGCAAGGAAAGTAACAGCCGCTCCATTTTTTTAGCTGATAATACAGCTGCAGGTTTTTCTTTTTAAAAGGTGATGTGTGTTTTTAAGGTTTTACAGTGTCACTCACGGTTCAAGATTCAATTTATTCATTCATAAAAATAACAATGCTTGCATCCTCAATTACCAATGCCAATTACCGAAATATAGAATTGGATAAAAACAACACAAAGCCACATTAAATAAAAAAACAAATAGGATTAGAACTACAGTTTTCATCCTCTCTTCCACTCCAGTGGAAATTAAATCTTCAGATAGAAATGTACAAAGTGACCAGGAAGACAGAGGTTACACGATGACATTTAGAGCATTGTGAAAGTCCCAGGATTCATTGGCAAATATGGTTTAGTTCAGTTTGGCAAACGGACCCTCTCTTTATTTTGGATTCTTTCGAGCTTAATGTTTGGATAAAGTGACAGGCCTGGTGTCAACCTTTCAGTCACACTCACAAAATCAGTCTAAATTGCTGCCGTTAGCTTTGTTGCCAATAGATGGCGCAGGTTGAACATGAACTGCAGGTCTGGAACTGCTTGGTGCTTCGCATCAGTGACACTGTGTTCCCTTTGTTCACATACTGTTAGCAACAGGTCGGTTATCCTAATGGTCATTTTCAAACAATTGGTAAATGCCTAAAGTGCGTTTAAATCGCCAAATCACAACCTGATTTGAATTATATGCTAACAGTGGGTTTCATGCTGTTTAACATCTTTCTGAAGAGAAATGTACGTTATATTTTGTGCCAAATATTTTTTGTTTTCTTTTTCATACTGTGTGTGTGTGTACGTGTGTTTGCGCACTTGAGTGATTTGGATTGTTTTCTTTGTTTTTCTCTTGTCTTAATTTCTTTGGCTGCAGATTTAAGTTTTAATGCTATTTTTTTTTTTTATATATATATATATAGTTTTTTTAAAACTTCATCCATTCATTTTTTTTTTTAGGAATCTTCTCAACATTGTGGCTAGATGGTAAACTATCGAATGGCCGTCCATCTATTTTTCGGTCTCGGATCTTAATTTAACAACAATCATTTCACAGCGGTTGGTTACATTTGATCATTTTTCTCAGATTTATCGGTAACAAAAGTCACAGAATGTTCCAAGCAAAGCTGTACATGTTGACCACACTATACCCCCAACGTTTTGACTTGACCTGTCAGAGTTTTTATTATTTCAGAGAGGGCGTTACTAGACAGGAGGACATTGTTGTGGATGTAATCCCTGAATATCATGCTGTTTTAAAAATGTATCATTTAATGGACCAACACATTGGAAAACCCATAAATTCAGATCCTACTTATTGGTAAGATTCTGCACCAGCCCCATGTGCACTCGTACAGCTTTCAAGCAGACGACTGTAAATGTACAAAAAAATCATCTTTACGTACAGCAAATGTATATATTTATTGCTCAAGGAGACAGCCACCTCTTGGTCTAGTTGGTTGTATGGTGCAATTATTATTATTATTATATTTCTCAAGACTTACCTGCTAGCCACTCCTGTTTTTAGTACGATGTGGTTTGTGGCCTGAAACCCCTCTCTGTGTGCCTAAAATTAGCCAAGAAATGAGTATGGCAACATAAGTAAATGGTGGTTATTATGTAAATATGGGAAACTAATGACAAACTATTTATTAAAGGTTTATTGTACAATGAAATGTGTGAGTTTGCATCTGTGGGGTTTGGGGTGTTTAGACTGTTTAGTTTCATCTTCATGCCAAAGCTGTCTCTGTCTTTGTGTCTTTCTTTCTCTCTCCTTTTCTTCCTCCCCAACCGGTGCAGACAGATGGCCGTCCTCCACAGAGCTGGGTCTGTCCCGCGTTCCTGCCTGTTATAGGGAAGGTTTTCGTTGCCACCGTACTCTACCGGGGAATTGTTGGGTCTATGTAAATCATAAAGAAGTCATAGAGTGTGGTCTATACCTACTCTGTAAACTGTCCTGAGATAGCTTTTGTGACGATTTAGTACTATGAATAAAATTGAATTGAATTGAAAGCCAAGTCAGTGATCAGGGTGTGTCTCTGCAAGTAATCACCTAATAATTCTTATTTTTATAACGGGATCCTGAATTGAGTGGCTGCTTAATCCCATTAGAGCATGTTACAAACAGTTGGTCTCCATTCAGCTTTTACTTATTGTTCATAATACCAGACTTCTTGTTTAATGCTCTTTTTGTTGCTTATTTGTTTAGTAATCCTGCCCTTCACAGTTCTGTTGCAACGCTAATTCTTTCCTCCACCTCCATACTGTATATACTCAACTGTTATGAATGCACAGACCTAAGCTTATTTACTTTCTGTGGTCGGACCCTTTTCTGTATGAAAGCCACATGGAGGCAGCAGTATACTCTGGCAAAAACCCTTAACACCCTGAGCAAGTGTGTACTAGAGCTGGGCCATTTGATTCAATATTAAGTCATTTCAGTGCTGAATACTGTAACTGTTATTATAAAAAGTAGCTACTGTAATATGTAGATGAGATGCATGTGGTGGGATTTATGAACTGAATGCATCAGTGATTGTTTACCTAATATATTTTAATATTTAGTACATTAGGCTTTTCATTTTGTCGATCTGGCGAGAGCGTGCATGTGCCCAAAATGTGATCTAACATGAGAAGGATCCTTTTTTTGGGGGGGGGGATCATATTGATACAAGTATCAATATTTAGGCTGGTGTGTACCATATGACACTGACCACAAATACGCACCATGATCCTTTTATATCAAGGCTGGAGTAGACTTGTGCATGGTTCATACAGGTCCTAAAATCCCTGATAACTTTTTTTTTTATAAACAAACATAACTAGACAATGATCATTAGAAGTTTACTAGTAGTTGGTCAGTACTAGTGTCTGTGTGTGTCTACTGCAGTTGCTTCATGGTTTTTATGTGAAAGCACGCTAATTCTCATTACAAAAATTCTGAATTTGAGGGAAATGGGCCTGGAAAGTCCTTGAATTTAATGTTTTAGAACGTGTGGGAACCCTGCTAGTTGTATTTATTAACTCCTCCAACTGTTGAAAATGTTGCTTTATTTAGAAACTGTTACCTGTGGATTGAAAAGCCGAAGCCAAATCAATTGAGTGTGAAATGATTGAGACATTTTTTATTCTAATACATTCATCAAGGGTTCATTTCACTCATTTATATGTTATGTGTGCTTCTGCTAAGTTCACCCTGGGACTGTTACACCGGGTCTCTGGTTTCATACATAAATCTGCAGCGTAAAATGAATTTTAAAGGAGGGTGAATTGCGACTGTGTGACATTGAGACGATTTTTGTGTGTTTTTCTATCATTTGCAGGAGGAGGAGAGCTTCGCAAAATACAGTCTCTGTGAATCTGAACACATTACTTCCCCGCCGTTACACTTTTCACATGTGCTAACATGATCCTACATGGGATTAATGGTGCTTTCACATCACTTTCACTCTTGCTTTTGAGGGATTAGTCCACCTAGACAAACAATGAAGACTTGTCAGCCACTAAAGAGACATATCCCTCTACATTTACAGAATAATCTCTGCATGTCTGAGCCGACAGCCTCGCTGGTGTGTTTGTATGCTAACTACTGTATAAGGATGGAAACAGCTAGCCTGTCCAAAAGTAACAAAAGACACCTAAAGCTCTAAAGCCCACTATATCACTTAGTATTTCTTGTCTGTTTAATATGGACCAAAAAACAAAGAGTAAAACCAACAGACTGTGGTGTTGTGGAAAGGTTATGGCGTCATGTTTACCGTACAAACATGCTGGGATGTGATGATGTAGGCAAAGTGTCCAAGTGGAGCAACAGGTGTCGTGTGGTCTAAACCCGGGATTGAAGAGATAATAGCCTAATAAGACTCTTAACTGTTATCCATGTCCATTGTTTCATCAGAAGCCCTGTGACAGAACTGGTCTTGGAGATGGATTTAGTTACAACGGACTCATCAGCACAATGGGGTCTCTTATTGAGCATTCATAACTGTCAAATACTGTGGCATGTGGCTTTAAGAAATCCAGTAGAGTGTGAGAAAGACCACCACCTTGCTACTGGTTGATTTTTAACTTGCGTGTAAAGGCTTGCAGACACTTTGACGTAAAACTTTTTGTCATGTTGAACACTCATGGCTATAAAAGAAAGGGGAAGGGAGGAGGGATGCTTTAATTTTTGGCCCCAGTTCTTGTAACTACACAACACATCAACAAATGGCAGGTTCCAGCTCTCGGGATTAAAAGCTCTCTGGCAGGGAAAATATCGGGCATGTTTTAACAAGAACAACTTCACTGAGCGCTCTAGAGAAGGTATAGCTGCTCAGATCGTTTCCAAGAAGGCGTAAGTGGGAGTACAAGAGCCCCTCCAGTGCTTCCCCCCGTCGTTTATTTGTGCTTGTGTCCGGGGATGAAAAGGGGCCATGTGACTATTTTGGGGGAGCTGCTGGAATGTATTGTGATGCAGAGTCGCTGTCATAGCACATTTACTTTCCAGGCTTCAATTAGGTGCATGAGAGTGGAAGAGTGCTTTGAAAACCGGCCTCCTGGACTTGGCTACAGGCCATACACAGTCCACAGCACCGTCACTATAAATGTGAGTGTCCATTAACCTCAGAGAGGCAGAGCATCCATCAAGCTCTTCCTCAAAACGCATTGTCTTTTGCGAGCACTGTAAATGTCAGCAGGAAGAAATATTTCTTTAGAGCCGTACACCTCAGACGTACAGGGGGCCCAGCGGTGGATGTCCCTCTCGGCCCTGACACACGGCAGCATCATTTCCTGTGGAGCAGAAATGTAGCGTTCTGGCGTCTAGGAAGAGCTCAGGGATGAATCATGTCTGAACCTCATTGTTCTTCCAGTCAAACAGGTCTGTGTGAACCTGGGTTTGTCACTAACCTCTGCCACAATGCCTGCTTTCCCATGTTCTATATGCAGACTGCCGATGTTTCCTCATGTGACTTCCTCGCACATGTAGCTGATGATTAACTCGGGGATAGGTGTGGGCCTCTAGGCACTGGCTGTTTCACAACATCTCTGGATACTGTTTCCTCCAAGGCCATGCTTTAAAAAGCATTATCTATTCTAAACTCCTTGTATATACCTCTCAGATATCTCCCCCCCACCTCTTATAGATACTGTAGACTGACAAAAACAACCCAAGTATGTCACAGTACGTTTATAAGAACAGTGAGTCAGCCTTATCACTCCGAACCCTGACCCTGTTATTTTTGCTGTCACGTTTAAACTGGGTGCAACCTACATACCTATATGCTGGAATAAGGTAGAGTGTGGTTGTTATTAATGCGGCTGCACTCAGCTGACACCTAAAGACCAGCAGAAAGTGCCGCTTCAGGCTTTAATGTGAGAGCACTTTAATCCCTCCCTGCAGTGAGCTGATCATTTCAGGCAGATTCATGTCATAACTGAGAGAGACCAACTCAGGCACCTGTTGCTGCTGCTGCAGCGAGTTACAAGTTCCACATCAGTGTGTTTTGAATGTTTTATGCTATTTACCACAAACCATGTCTACTTTATATTGTTGCCCGCCCTTCTCTACAGCCTATGGACCTTTTTCAAAGATGTAACCATAACCATTCCAAAACAGTCCTAGTTTATTTCCTGTTTTAACCTCCTGTGAGCCTCATTACAGTCTTCTAGTTTAGCTTTTCACTTCTTTTGTTCCAACATCGAAGTTGAAACCAGGTTGCCCGTCAGAAGTGGATTTACTGAAGTAAAAGTAGCAATACCACTGTGTGGAAATACTCTTCTTACAGGTAAAGTCCTGCACTTACAGAGGACAGTACAGAAGCACTGGCATCAAAATATTCTCAAGTAACAAAAGTAAAAGTACTCGTGATGCAATATGGCTTAATTCAGAATAATGTAATTCTATTATTGGATTATAATTATTGATGCATTCACGGGTAAATATCACTCTAATGTTGCAGCTGGAAAGGTTGGGCTGATTCTAGTTACTTTACTGCTGGGTATCTTAACCGATATTAATACATCATCGTGTATTAGTTCATTTATATTTCATATTGATTTACTTCGCAGTTCCGCAAACGTCCACTAGAAAAACACTGGCTGCAGGGCCGAGCGAGGGCCCCCCTCATAAATCTATGAGTCATTCCCCGAGAGTCTTAAACAGCTTCAATGTTTCATTACATATTTAATGTATCACATTTAAATATATCAGCGATTAAATATTCTAAACTCAAGGTTCATACTTTCTTTTTCTGGAGCTTTCAATCCTATCCCTCTGCCTTACTTCAGTAAATAGAGCGTACTCAGGTGTCGTGGAGACCCGAGCAGTATTAACAGTTTGTCTTTATTATATAAATTCTTATTTCCCATTTAACATGTTCACTCATTCTTTGATTGTGTTATGTTTCTGTTGTCACGTCCAGTGCTTTCACGTTGTTTTGGCCGTGCAAACCACTTAACAATCAGCTGCCAAACAGCAACGTTCTTCTGTTTGGACCAAGTTCAGGGTCCTTTCCAGGACATCCATGTTTGCTTATTCTTTGTCTTCCGGGTCTGATTACCGACAGCATGGCTCGTGAAATCAATGCTTTTTGACAGCCAACATGTAAATATGGGATGTTGAAGCTTCCTACCACAAAGGAGTAGTTCTTTCTGCAGCGTGATCACACAACACAAGTCACACTGACAAGAACCGTAGTGGATGGTCAAGAAAGATGATTTTCATACTTTAGTAAAAATTAACATAAAACACTTGTGTTGTATTTTACCTACTTTCCATGGTCGCCATTGATTTTTAATCGATTTTTGTGCGGAATGAAAATCGATTAAAAGATTGACATTTGATTGAGCTCTGTAGCCAGGTCTGACATTTTTGTCTTTTTGTGTTCTTCATTGCATTGACAATAATAATAATAATAATAACATGATTACTTTTAACTTGACACGTTGCACAATGTTTTTTAAAATCTTTTTCCTACTTGTGTGTGTGTGTACATTTGTGTTGTTACTTGTAATGATTCTGTTTTTGTTGCCTGTATTGTATTGCTTGTGTTTTTATACTGATATCAATAAACATGCTTCGTCCCTATCAAATAAATAAAATAAATGTTTTTTTAACCAGGAAATCTTGGGATCCATTATCTTAAAGTTGAATTTATTCATATGAAACTGGAAATTAAAGTGCTATGGACCCATCCAAATCAACCACAATGTTTAAAATCAAATCAAAATTTCAGTGTATGTTTTCCTCACACATATTTGGCTGTACTGTCGTTTCCATTGTGGAATAAAAGGATCTTTAAGGAAACTGAAGCTAAATGATTGTCTTACTGTAGGAAAACGGCACAAAAGGTCAAAAATACAGCAGCATAGTTTGTAAAATGGTTAGTTGTGATTTAAATTATATTTTTGGGGGGTAAAGGAATTAAAACATGCAAAACCACGATTGTGTTCCTTTAAGTGTTGACGAGGAACGAACAACCACCAGCATCAGGTCTAATAAACTCTGTGTGTGGTTGAAGAAGATTTTAAACACCACCTGCCTGCTCTTTCTGCTCGACTCCAGCAGTCCACATCACCCCCACCCCCACATCCACCCTTCGCTTGAACCACACTAATGGACTAATTGTGATGCTGTGCACAGTACAGTGGGGCAAGGTTTCACCTTTAACTGACCCCAGCAGAGGTCAGGATTAGGAGCTAAAAAAAACACCTCTTTTTAGTCCCCTGCAACAGGCTGCAGGCCGTTATAAACATCATGTGTTTATGACTCATTTGTTTTTGTTATTTCAGCCTCAATAACACAGTTCTGAGCCATAATGACCCTAATCTGGTCATAATAGCAAAAGAAGGGGATGTACTCTGCTTTGGCCGCACCAGTTTGGACTAAATTAGGCCCAAATTAAAATAAGGCCCAAAGATGTGCTGAAAATGACTTCATCCCGCATTCATAACAATGTGAATATTTTGCATTCTAATGTTATTCAGGATTAAGGGGATGTCTGACATTGTAAAAGGGTTCGCAGATTGTTAATGGACATTCACTTTTCAAATGACAAAGAAAGTTTTAAAGGAGGTAAGGCAGTGTTGGACATACAACACATTAAACATCTTCTCATATGCTTTATGTTTTATTTGTTATCCCCAAATCAGTTTCAGTCAAAAGCAACTGGACTGGTTGTTTGTCTAGGAAGACGTTTCACCTCTCATCCAAGAGGCTTCATCAGTTCATGTACACATCTGACCAGGCTGGGACTGTCCAGTCCCCAAATTGCTTTGGGGATAACGATGACCTGGGCAAATGAGAACATTCACAGGCTTGTTTTATTCTTTTCTTATTTAGTTTTTAATCTTCTTTTACTGTATTTAGGATATTTCATTGTATTGTTATGCTGAGATGTTTTATTCGTTTCAATCACTTCATTACACCGTTTTGAAAAGTGCTATATAAACATGTCTACTATTATTACTATTGTTAATGTTATATGACAGCGTGTCCCTCGATCATACGCGCTGATAACCCAACACAAAACACACGTCGTCTTCTACAGTATAAAACAACACAAAAGAACAGCTCCCACACTGCGGGGCTCCAGTTATCACATATATTTTATTGCAGCATCAGAATCAGAATCTGCTTTGAGGATCAAGTAAGTGTAATACATGCAAGGAAGGCGGTGATGATTCGAGCAGAACACGCTGCTCTTCCTCGGACCTGCAGTGTGGTAGCTGATCTTTTCTGTTGTTTGATTTGCTCACCCTTGTCTCAGCACCTGCTCCCCCGGGCTTGGATGTGTACACCCCGATTTGTGCTCTTCTTCAGAATATCAAGCCGAAAATCCGACAAAACCTGATTTTCTTGCTTGATATTTGTTGTGAGAATAAAAATAAAATTGTCTGTCTATAAAACAGCTCATGACTGGGAAGTGTTTCATGTGGGACCTCCAGTCACTCACTAGGCTCATTAAAGTGTAATTCCGGCGTTATTGCATCCCGTGGTCTTTTTCGGCATGAATATACGTCAAATAAGCCATTGAGAGAGTATTTTTTGCCTTTAACAGGGGCAGAGTGCTGAACCATCCAAAACGGCTTATTTAACCACTAATACTGCTCAAAATAACACCAAACCTCTGCAGTAGCATGATAACAGTTAACCCTACACATAAAACGAAGCACCAACAACATAGTTACAGGCCCAGGAGTTTGTTAAAAAGCAGACGGCTCTGTTCATATTGAGAGGCACAGTAATCAGCTTGTTTGGGCTGCCTCTCAATATCAACAGAGTCTTCTGCTAAGGCTTGGAGCATTGTAAAACTCTTTTCAAATCTTTTCAAATAAACTCCCGGTTCTGTAACTATGTTTTTATGTGTAGGGTTAACTGTTATCATGCTACTGCAGAGGTTTGGTGTTATTTTGAGCAGTATTAGTGGTTTAAAAAGCCGTTTTGGATGGTTCAGCACTCTGCCCCCAGCTTCTCAGTGTTAGCCACGTCTGGCTGTAAGCGACTGTCCGGGATTTCTCTGTTAATAGGTGATCAACGGAAAAAACTGCCTCAATGGCTTATTTGATGTATATGCATGCCGAAGAAATACCATGGAATGAATTACACTTTAAGGCACCTCACTCCTACAGACAGTAAAGGATTACGTTTAAGATATGGAATTCACAGCGATGCTATTTATTTTCTATGCGAGATGCTCCTGAATTACACGGTGGTCCAAGTAATTACTGTTGTATCATCTGTAACCTTTCTCTCTTTCTGTATGTCTGTGCAGGCTCTTCGCATTTACAGAATCACCTCTTGACCCTGTCGCTTTGTTTTTCCTTACCACTCAATCGATGCCTGCATCAACAGCAGAGAAGTGGTTGGTGTTCACACCACCTGCCTGCTCTACAGACAGATCTTAGCCTGAGAATATTTTACAACAAGCTGATGATTAAGACGTTACAGCTGCTGCAGAAATCCTGTAAGTGCAGCGTTTTTATTATTCCAGTAAAACCTATTTCAGCACAATAAACAACAGGAGATTATCATCTTTCCCCAAACATGCTGCAGCTTTGAGGGGAGGACATAAACAGGTAGTGAATTAGTAGTGGTGATGGAGATGGCATTGTGGCACGGTTCGCACAAACACGGAAGGAAGAACAATCGCAGATATTTTTAGCTTCACAACAGCTCATGTGTGAAACAAGTAATCGGGATGTTTTTCCGTTAGTCTGTCTGCGTCCGAGAACAACACAGGATCAAAAGAAGAATCAAGTTGTTTTTCAACAATGGTTGAATCACACAAGGTTCTTTTCCCCTTCTTCATCTTTTCCACTGTGTTTCCTAAAATAACAGAGGATCTTCTTCATTTCACATGCACAGTATGGATGAAGTCTGACTGGAATCAACAAGTAACTGATCCAGTGACTGACTAGCCCTGTCTCCTTGTTCATATGAAAATCACCAGGCAGGAAATATGTTATCACCGTCTCCGTTGTGCAGTTTGTCAGTAAACACATAGTGTGTCGTGCGTCGTTGGTAACATTAACTCAGAGGAAAACAGAAAGCGATCCCTATCTGGTTATCTTGGTGAGAGCGGCACGCACGCTTCCACTCGAGAATGCTAGAAGGGGGATCCTATCTGTTTCCAGTTTAAAACGCTTAATGAAAAGATGCACTCTTCATTGTTGTATATTTACCTTTGAATCCAAAATACTGTGCTTGTATACAAAATGCAAAAAACCCTAAACCACATGCTGAATTATCATAAAACTGCCATCTCACAGTGTCCAAGTGCATTAATTATTGGACACACATCACTAAATCAACTCAATGTGTGTTTGCAGACTTGTTGTCTTGGTACCATTAAAATTAGATGAGCAGCAATGAACAAAATAATTAGTAATCACTTCACCGTCAGAAAGCCTTGTTAAAGTTTACATGGGGCGACCCGAAGCCATTCTCTCCCGTCAAAAACGACCCCAAACACCATTGAAAAAAACAGTAATTTCACTTTGCAGAACACAGGAGTTTACCGCTGCTTCGATCGGTTAGTTAGTTAATGTTATTGTGTGACGCTGGTGTTTTAAAGGGTTAAGAACTAATAGAACTAACACAAAAACGATCGAGTCAGCGGTGAAATGACTTTTTTTGTCAATGCAGTCTGGTGGCTCTGACAAGAGCATAGATAACAGCTTCAGTTCTCCCTGCATCAACTTAAACAGAGCTGTCCGACAGCGAGGTAAAGCAGAGAAAATACTCTAAATACAGTGTACACTTAAGATGATATAGATTTCTTTAGGTGGGCCTTTTTTTAAGATGGCTTTAATAGGTAAAGTTGGCTCCCCCATCCACAGCAGGACATTGCTCAGCTTCCACCTGCCTACTTCTCCAAACCGTCATCTACTGTTAGTAATACACTGACTATGGATAAGTATATCATACAACCCCATTTCAAAAAATCTGAACTATCCCTTTAAAGACTGTTAGACTGTATGGCAGTTTTTAAGATCAAGGCGGCCACTACAGTTGTAGGTATTGGGTTTCTCTATCAATGCAAGGACAAAATATCAGATTTTTTTTGTACCACTTGGATTGCCAATAAGTAAATCTACTTATACTACTACTATTTTATTTTTAGTATTTAAACTTACAAGTTAAACTCATTGGTGAAAAAATTAAATTGTGTGTTAGTGTTTTTGCTTTGTGCAGAACAAAACCATGTAAAATGATGCAACAAGAATAATGATGTTTGCCCTGTTTTAGGTTATTATAGCAACCATGTAACTATTCTGTCATATATAAATATATATATATAATAAAGACTGACTTTAAGGACTCATACACTGCAGTGTGAAGGGCGGAGGGGTGGGTGGTAGTGGTGGATAAATAACTGGCAACCCCTTTTACCACAGCGCCGCCTTTATCAAATCAAATCTTACCACTACTATAATCACACTACAATGAACATTTACCTACCTACAAATTCTCCCATGTGCTTTTATTCATAAACTCAACATAATCAACAATTTTGTTCTACCTTGCATATTACTAGATGCTGCATACCTGTCAAGTGATTCAGTAAAAAACATGAAACGCCACAATTTTTAAGTAATAAAACAGTTGAATACGTCACTTAGAGCTGCTCCTCTGTAAGCTAAGTAGAGTAAACATTTATTTTTTCTGATGTCCAGAGTGAATTTATTGTTTCTATTTCTGAATTTTGTTTTATCTGCTACATGTGTCTTGTTGGCCAGTGTTTGTTTTAGGGTGGGGCAAAACCAGCAAAGCTGCTAGCCAATCACAGTGAAGGTCTATGAATACTGTTATTATAATGATCCCCTATTTAATCCGAACCCAGTTGAAGTGTAACTGGATGAATTCAGTTTTATTTAGAAATCGGAAATATCCCTTTTAACTTTAAGATGAGCAGCTGATAACGTAATATTGTATGATAACATGAATACTAATAATAACAATAATAATGATAATAATAATATTAATAATAATAATATTGTCAGTAAATGTTAATAAAAAGGACACTTGTGTATTTTCGGGCTGCAACTAACATTATTTTCATTATTTTTTATTTAATAAAGAATATTAATCAATTTTTTGGTTTGGGCTACAAATTGTCACAAAGTATAAAAACAACAATGATCACTTTTTTTTTTTTACAAAGATTAAGACGAAAAGGAACTTATTATGTCCACAGCACAACGAGAATATTCAACTCATCATCATTTCAGAAAATCGATAATTGAATTAAAACAGATTTTGGATGGAAAATGACTGATTTGATTTTTTAAATGGAATACATTTCTCAGTAAAGTTTTTTTAAAATAAATATGTTTATTGAAGGAAAGATACAGTACAGCTGATGTAATGCATTTCATCTTAAATAAAACAAAAAAGTTCCCCTCACCCACAATAAAACATGCTCCCTTTCTGACAGCAGCACCTCTACACGCCTCCCTGGCGCAGGCCCTTAGCCCACATACCCTCAGCCTGTCAGATGGTTCAGAATAGACTCATTCATTATGCACCAACCTCAAGTCCTGTGAGCTAATCAACATCTGCGTAAACAAAAACAAATAAAAGCAGAATATAAATAAAGAAAGGCACATCCCCAACTACAATCAAGTGCCCTCATTCAGTGGGTAATTCTCTCAGACCCGACCAAATTTCGAATAAAACTTTTAAGTGGATTTATAGATTAATTGTGTCAATGCTGGTGTTTTTTTTGGCCTATTTGTATTTGTAGTAGCCAACTAATCCATAACAGCCTTGTGTAATTAATGTATCAAGTCTTTTGCACTGCAAAGTACCGGTGGAAGTAAATGCATTACTTTTTAACGCGCTACTACCTGACAGCAGGATTAGTTTGTTGTGTAATCCAATAAGCTCCAGTCCGTATTTCCCCTGAAGCCCATCTGGCTCAGTGGCAGGGTTTGTTTACTGGCGGAGGCTCGGTGGAAGAAGAAGGGGATCCTACAGGACCTGCTGGGAGAAGACTGTACAATCTACCTCTGTGTGTGTGTGTGGACGGAGAAAAAGACAAAAACTTCACTTCACACACTTGTCTGTCGTTCAGATAGACGCTCGGTTGTGGCGGCAGGAGCTTAAAACACAACTTTGGATGTATATTTGTGTCTGTTTCCAAGAGCGAAAAGAAGAAGAAGAAGAAGAAGAAGAAGAAGAAGCGCAGCGGAGCGAAGTGTCTGCTGTCAGCCTTCAGAGAGAGCGGAGCTGTCGCTGAAATCTCTGCACCCACCGGGAGTTGTTGGGGGGCCGTCCGAGAAAAACACCTTATATCACAAGTGTAATAAGTCCACTGTGGTGTTTTGCGCTTGCTGGAAGACCTGAAGGGATTTTTTTTTTAACGTGACGCCACGCATGCCACAATCATCGAGTGAGCAAGCGGCTGCGAAAATGCATCAAAATTAAGTTAACGGTCGCTTTTACTGCGATTTTTACCGCATGCAACTCGTCTATTTGCTCCAAAGCATATGTGCTGCAGCTGTGTGGTGTGCGTGGGGGTTTCTTAAACTTAAAATGAATTAAGAGAGTGGGTGAAAGGCAGCGCAAACTTCACTTGTGGCCTGGGCTGGAGTGGTGGAGCCAGGCTAGGCGGCTAACTGTTAGCTCAACTGCCATTTAGCCAGCATTAACGTTAGCTTCTCCTCGGAACAACAACAACAACTCTGTTTTTGCTGTTTTTTTCCCGGACGAAGACAAACACAACTTGGCCAGTTTAACCAACCAAATGCATTTAAAGGTACAAAAGGACCCCCCGTGTGCCGCCGTGGAGCGTGTTAACGGGGCTTTTCCATGAGGTGGCTAACTTTAGCCGCAGCAGCAGCAGCTTGTGTTGGACTGAACACGTTGGATTCGTTCCTCCGCCCATCTTCCGGGATGTCTTTTATTTATTTTTGTTTACCTGTCGGCCCACGCCGAAAAACAAAACCAATTTCCTAAAGGTGTTTCCCCTCCAGTGTGAACTGTCCTCCTCGCCAAGGATTTACTCTGTATTTAAGCCCACACTAGAGCTGGATGGTGTCAGTTATGTGGCCCCGGACTTTGTGTTTTGTTTTGGCCGCTGTCTGCTCCGTGATGAGCTGTCATCGAGCGAGCGGAGAGGGTGAGTGCCACTCATTATCACATCTTATCATAGCTCACATTAAGCGTTTTAATCATCTAAAGGTGACAACAACTGCGTGTGTATATGTTGCACTTAAGAAAAAGGGAAATTAAGCCAATTACCTTCAAATAACAAATTACAGACAGACGCATTTGATTAAAAATAGGTCCTATTATTTGTCTGTCAGGTATGACACACTTTCTGTCTATTGCATGTGAGAGGATTTACACTGAAATCTAAAAAAACATTACACATTATTTAATTGTGCCAATATACTGGGGATCTGAATTACATAGATACATTCAAGTTTTTGTATTTTGATAGAGGTTCATAGGTTTAAATACACCTGACGTTATCAGGTCCAGTTCCTCACTAGTTCATGTAGCAAACAAATCAGTAAACCTGGAGTGTTGTCCTCATCTTTATTTTTGTCATCACATTATTACTTATAACATATGCACAATAGTCAGTGCAGTTGCATTAAATAAAGAGAAATGCTTGGCAGTAATGTAGTATAAACATACTTGTGATCAATGCATACATCTTAAGTCCCTGCTGTAAAAGTGTAATCCAGATTTCTTTCTGTTTTGTTAGCGATGGTGATTTGATAAAGGCACAAGGCAGCAGCAGCAGTGGTGTTTTAGACAGTCACTGCATTGAAGGGACAAAGGTTAACACTTATCGGACTCACACTTATTTGGAGTCTGCGAGAACTGTAAACAAAATGTTTTGACCCAATTTCTCAAAGAAATAAGTAGTCTGAGAATTTAGATGAATTAATTGGTTGTTATTGTAAAAGGGAAAGCCTTGACCTGTTGTTGTGGCCAATGCAGGACTGTAACAATAAGCCCTCTATAGCTCCTGACAATCCCTACGTATTCAGCAGCCACCAAGCGCCGGCAAATAAGAATTAATGAACAACATTTGGAGACATTTTCACATTTCTCAAATGCCACAATGATTGTACACACACTCTGTGTTTCACACTGTTGAATGTGTGTGTGTGAATCTGTTACTTTAAATACATGTTGGTTAAATGTATGAGGAAATGCAAACCTGTGGGACTACTTGTCAGTTCAAAGTGCTGTACAGTAAGTGTGCACTTCAAATATGAGGACAAAACACAGGCAAGTCTGATAAACGTGACATTACACAGTTCTCTGAGTCTCATATACTAGGAAATATACTTACACTACTGGTGATCTGCATGTGCAATTATTCATTTTCAAACTTTCTAAACAACTCTTATATGGTTTCTCTACTGTTAGTGTCAGGCTTATTTAAAAAAAATAGCTAAGTAAATGACATTTTTGACTCTTGATTTTGCATAGTTGGAAGAAATGTTGGCTTGTGTTCAGTCCATGTGTCATTACTTTGTTTTGAATTGTGAAGTGAACACACAAAAAAATGCTAAAATAGGTGGTAGGAATTTAAAATTAGAAATATATAAAAAAATGAAATGACGCTTAAAAGCTCCACTCTGCGGAATTCAGATATATTAAGCTATCAATTAACACTGTAGTGTGATTGACGTGTATATAAAAGACTGATTTTTACAACAGTCTTTTTCAATCATTTCCTTCAAACATGTGACTACAACAGAGAATAAGTGTCAATATAGATTGATCGACTGCCAAATATCATAGGCTTTTACAGATGCTTTCTAAGATTATCACTCAGTTAATACAACTAAACAGCTCTAATGTGTCAACCCATTCTCCGTGTTTTTTATTTTCTGCTCTTCAACAAAACGTTGCTTCATGATTTGTGCCGCCTTACAATGATCTTGAAACGTACACACACAGCCCCAGGTAACTCCTACTGCTGCAGCACTGAACGATGTGGCTGTAGCTAGATTTAAGAGGCGCTCTGAAGGAAAAGAAAAGCTCTCACCTTTCAGGCAGATTATAGTGGCGAATGCAGTGATGTCATCAAACCAGTTTGGGCAAACATTTTAAGACATAAATCAAAAGTAGGTTGTGTAATTGCACTGCAGCCCCCCTTCGTGCTCTTCTCAGACTTGAGAGTGAACCACAGAGGGGAAGAGGGAACTGGGCCTCACACTGGCTGATTTCATAAGCTGGAGCGAACAGTGTCGAAGTCAGGAAACCTCCTGAGCTACTTGTTGGTAACAGTTCAACTCAGCTTGATGGAAAGATTCAGTTAATAATGGAAGCTTATGTTTAGTGGCAGTGCAAATTGATTTCATGCGTTTATTTTTTTCGATTTGTCTTTGTAACTGCTTATGTTTCTTATGCCTAGTTACCATGTTGCGTAATTCCTACTGTCAGCTAGCCCTGCTTTGGGCCTCTTATTTAGTAACGTTACATGCGTGTCACAGGGCTAAACATCAGTTTTCTTTAAGATAAATACCCAGTGTTTTTTTGAAAAACCCAGTGGTCATATAAAAGGCGTATTTCTGCTTTGAAGGTGTCTCTAAAATCTCTATCATAATAATCTGGATGAAAAAAATAATCAGTCTGCTGCAAAATGACAAATATGTTTAACCCGTCTTCTAAGTTTTACCACCGTTTCCAAGATGTTCACTGGAAATGCCATATGTCCGTGCTCAATTTGTACTAGTGAAACAAAATGTAAAGTACGATTCAACTACGCCGCTAATCCCTACGGTTATTTGACTCTTGAATGCTAATCTAATTCTGAATATAATATAAATACAGCTGCAGTTGCCCCGACCGTAGCGCTCTTCATGGAAAATAATATTATATATTTAGCTACATATTGAGGTTTCAGCTATGGGGGTATATGAAAAGTTCATATCATACGTTGAATTTAATTTGGCAAACCAATTCATATCGCTCAAAACTAGTTTTTATGTATATGATAGTGATGGGCACAAGTAGTCAATTCTAAGATCGAGGGATCGCATTAATTCCTCGAGGGCCAATTGAGTACTAGTTTTTTCCAAATCTATTTTTAGAACGCAACACATCCTCCTGCAGGAATAATGATGCACAACAAAACAGCCTACCCAACACCTAATGCTTATGCTCTATCAAAACAGTTACAGCTACCCTTTAATGATTTATTTTTAACAACCACAACTTCACAACATTGTTTCCTTACAAAAATGTGATTAAATCTGCGTTTGCATTCTGTTAATGATCAGCCCCACTGTGGAGTGGCAGGTATCAGCAGGTGCTGCTTTGACACAACACGGTGCCTGTTGGACTTCCACTACTCCAGTGGGTTTGTCTGAGGACAAATGCATGGCTCACTAAAACGAACTTCAAGCTCGTCTACATCCATATTTTAGAACTAGTCCTCCCTGAGGAGGGTGTCCAGTGCCTCTGTGCTAGTGACGTCATTGCTTCCCCCCTCCACTTCGTCAGGGCCTTGCACAGTAACCCTGTCGTGTAGGTCGCACAACTTCTCTTGGATAGTGAGACGGAAAAAAAATCGGAAGATGTTTGTGTCTCGGTTCAAGTGCAGAAGCAAGAGGTGCTGCACGTGCACACACAAAAAACTTGAGTGCCGTTGTTTACCAATCGAGTTCATTTGAAACGAGGACTACTCGAGGAATCTATCATTCACGCCCATCCCGAGTATATGATACTTTTATTATTAATATGATGAAAGTTTTCCTGTTATACTGTGAGTTCACCAAGGCAGGTTCCTTAAGGCAACACAATTCAATTAAAACATTTTTATCATCAGTTATATTTGTCTATATTTCCTATATTGTATTATATTGTATTTTCATCCAAATAATGTGTTTATTTTTCTCGTTTCGTACAAGACGAGAAAGTAGGTTTGTCATTTCTGACTCTGGTGAAGAAACGGAGGCATATTTTTTATGCAGCAGATAATATTTTTTAAATCATATCTTAGTCTTTCTCTGAAGGAAATACCACAGTAGTGTTGTTTAATGATCTTATTTATTTTTTAAAAAACTGATGCCCAGCCTGTGATTTAATGGCAACACACAGGGAACAAATATCGGTTTACTTCTCCTTTGATCCACCTTATGTTGTGTGTGGAGGTCTCAGGTGGTCGGGATGTCAGATTGCAGCGTATTGTTGTGCCATTATAGCACATCACTTTATCAAGAGTGTCAAACAGTAGGGGCTCACAGTGAAGCCACAGGCAGCCTGTTGAGCACCACTCTGGTCAGAGCAGGTCTCGTTGGCGGGCAGCAATTCAGTGACTGGTATTCTTGAATTACACCTCCCGACAAGGAGAGCAGTTGTAGGCCATTGAAACTATCATCCCCCCACCACCTCTCCAAAATCCCTACAGACAAACTGCCACTGCTGTCTGAAGAATCTAAGTCATGAGTACGTTTCACATGTATAATTAATTAATAATTGTAACTCTCAAAATGTCCCTTAATCCTAGTTGAAAAGTTCACATTTGAAAACGATATAATGTTATAGCAGAGGCATTTGACAAGGAAGTCCCTGACAACGTGCTCCTGTTAAAGGGAAATGTGCTTGTTATTGTGCTCTCACACTTTAGAGGTAATAATTACCTCCCTGCCAACATTGGTAAAGAGCATAATGTGTATACGAGTGCAGCTGGTGGGCAGCTGAATCACCAAATGATCTTTGGTTCGGAGTCATCCATACAGCCTCCACTTCAAACAACCCCAAGAGGGAACTTTGTGGTTTTATAGGCTCTCTCTTTTACTCCATTTCACCCTATTTAAAGACTTGGGGCTGAATGACTTTGGTTTAATTTCATTCTCTTGACTGTTTTACTTTACTGTACTGTATTGTCAATGTGCTGCACTTGCCATGTCACCCCTAACTAACAGCTGGCACATTTGATAACCTGCTCTGCCACCGGCACAGCGCACAAGATTTTTATAGGACATTTATAGGAGAGCCTGTACTCTTGAGAAATTTCCAAAGAAGGTTGTATCTCTTAGAGTTGTAGTAATGCAGTTGAATATATGACAAACCCCTCTTAATTAACCTCAATTTCAAAGTTTCATGATTTTTATTTTACTACATGAACAGCAGTTTTATGTCATTATTTAATTCAGAAGAGAGAATAAAATATTGAAAGTTGTTTTCTGTGTTTACAGTGTACCTTTAAACTGAAGGGTTATTATGTTTTACAACCCTTCTTAAAGTGGATTATATCACATGTCCGTTTGGAAACAGTGAACATGTATCTCGGTGACCTCGGCATTTTGTGAATTTGCGGTTAGTTTTAGCCTGGGCTGGAAAACAACAGAACAGCGAAACCTTGAAAAGGGAAGTGTTGCAATCACTGAGTGTTTGTGTTCCTGCATGCTCATTGAGGCCTCCGTTCTCTGAGGCCCCAATGGGCCAGCTATAATATACGCCATCAGTCTAACAACCTGTAGCCCTCCCCCTCCATCCACCTCCTTCTTATGATCAGAAGCTTCAGTGCCTGTTGATGCTTGCAACTGTAGTGAAAGGATTGTAGGTTAGCACAGTGGACAGACAGTGAAGCTTAGACTGTGTAAGGCTAACTCCCCTATGTATAGATATGTACAATATTTATGTTCAGAGATAGCGCTCAGTACATGTTTATTTTTATAATAATTTAGGGCCATCAGTTCTTCCTGGCTCAGAATGGGCCTCTGAGGGTGACTAGATGCAAAGCAGTAAAAAATGATCAGTAAAGGCAATGAGTCTGGATTTATTATGAGGACAATATGTCAGCACGGCCATGTATTTATACTTTGTATTCATTACCTGGCCTTGTTTGCAACTTTTCTGCATTATTGTGCAGAATTGTGACATGAATTGCACAGTCAAAAATGTATCGAAATGAGCTTTCAATTTCAGGTATGGAAATCAAAAGCAGGAATCGTAAATTATTTAAATTTGACCATATGGCCTTGGTGTGGGACGTTCCCCCCCAAAAATATGCAGTTTCACATGTGATTCAGTTCAGACTCTATAGTCTAAGAATGGCAAAATTTGTTTTGTTTTTTTAAAATTGAACCAAATCGGGACCTTAAATCAAAAGTCTCATCAAATCGTGGATTTGGAGAATGGTGATAGATGAGATGGACATGGATCTGTTGACATGGGAGCTCAGTAGCAGCTGTTATTATAGCACTTGTAGCACTTTTCCTCCATGTTGACTTTAATTACTGCTGATAAAGCGTGCAATACAGCCGAAAGCTCCAAAAAAAGCTAATAAGTGGACCTTGAGTGGGGATTGTTTTGTCAAACTGGCTAATTACCAGGTGGGAGAATAAACTTTGGTGCTTTGCTTCAGTTGGTTTTATTTTCATCTTCATTGTGTTTGTAAATGCCATTTTAATGCATTTTTATGCCTTAGTAAAATACTTGGATTACCTCTGTGTTTTAAAAGTGCTTTACAAATTAAAATCTTCTCTTGTTAGTAGGATTAATTGGATTTGTTTTTTTCTTTGGATTTCTGAGAAACCACCATACTGCTCATTTTTAAGTAATATGTGATATAATCCATCCGTCTCAGAGGTGCAGGCTGTAAAATCTGCCCCTCTAATGACTCTGATTGTGGATTCGGAGCACCATCGCTGTGTTTTCAGTCTTGTCTGGCTCAGATTAGGTGATGTATTGAGAGCTGGAGCTGGCCTAGTCTCCATAGTAACTTTTGTGATGTCTCCCAGTTTTTGCTCTTTCTCAACAATACAGGGATCATTTAAATTCTGGGATGCACCTGGTTTGTTTTGCTTGAGTTGTGTCATGTCGTCACGGACAGAATGTCAGTTCTTTGCGCCAGAGCAGCAAAGAAACTTTTTTTTTTTATAAAGTTCCTATTTCTGCCAAATTTTTGTGTCTAAACTAAGTGTTCACACATGGAGAAGTCAGCTCGGCCAGTTCTTTCTCTTGTGTCGCTCTAAAATTCCTCACTTACACACCAGAGCTGCCATGTTCCAGTTTCCAATGTAAGCCACTATCGGCTGGAGTGTATTAGATTCTCTATTGGGAATGCGGTGCTAAAAATACTGGCCTGGCTGAAAGTGTACACTGATAGGAGCCTGGATTGTGGTGATTGGCCTTCTCAGTGGTCACTCCGTACACTGCTGGTTGACTTTAGTGCGACTACAGAACCACTGTCCCCTCGTATTGTAAACTGCTAGAGTCTATTAAATCGTTTTTGTTTGAATTTATGTGGGGTCTTTTGTGAGAAAGATGGAGGCTCTTTGTAATTGTAAATGTGTTCCTTGATTGACCAGTAGACTACATTTGCTGCAAACTCCTGGCAGTTTCCGTCAGTTTGATCGGAAATGTTTCATTTGGAGGTGGATGTGTTGAAATTACAGGCTTGTGGCATGCCATTCATGCTTGCAATTCGGCTGTACTCCCAAGACCACAAAGAGAGCAGCAGATCTAAATGTAGTTTAGAAATAGAAATGTTCTTTTTAACAAGCCAAGTGTCTTTTAATAGCTTGCAGTTTAAACCCATGTTAGGACATTTTGTGTGTATTTAAACAGGCCTTAAAGTTGTAGGCTGAACTTCAGATAACCGCTGCAGACTGAGCATGCTGGTTAAGGTCACAGAGGGAAAAAGCTTGTTGTTTGGGCACTGAGAGATTGGACACTATTTGTGTGTGCCGGATGTCTTGTACTGTTATGCAACAGAAGGTGTTAAATGAGCTGATGCCATAAAGATGTGCAGTTGGTCTGATGTGCACTGCTCAGTGTTGGGTTGGTTGGTAAACAAATACAGTCCACTCACGGCAGCACACCTCCAGCTGCAGCTGTGACCTGTGAACTGTTAAGTTGGACCTGGAATGTCCCACATTGCACCTGCAAAAGCCAGCATCTTTATGACTATCATTACTTGTGTTATGTCACACAAATAATATGCTTACGAGTTTGGCTGATTTCCAGAACAAAGGGTTGAGGATATCCTCATTATGGTCCGCTCACTTCATAAAAGAAAACCTGTGTTAATGTATTTTGCAGGTGGTTTCAAGAACTCTGTACTTGAAGTTTTTGTACTGTTGACATTCATCTAGAGCTGACACAATTGATCAATTAGTTGATAGTATTAAAGTATCTTGATAATTGGCATTTTTATCAAGTAAAAAGGCCCAAAATGTGCTGCGTCCACCGTACCATCTGTAGGGATTTGCTTCTATTCTTTGTTTTATCTGATTAAAAATCCATACAGTATTGTATCTCTTGCTCTTGTTCACGCCTTGCATCCACACTACTCTGGTGTTTCGAGCCCCTAAAACGGAGATGTTTAGAAACAATATTAACCCTGTTTTAGTTTTAAAGTTTCAGGATTGTGTTTTAGTCAGGACGGGCAAAAACAGGAACCTTTAGGAAGATGACGCAGACACCCACATTAGTCAATGTTATCAGTTAGGCAGGCCAACATACCTTTTGTGATTTCCTCCTTCTTGTGTGGGTACTTCTTCCTTAAGCCGTGGATTTTTCCGGTGATGGATAATGCTCCCGGTACCGCTCTAATCTGTCGTATTTGTTGGCAATGAAAATCATAGCCCTCAGGCACCTACCAACAAAGCTTATAGAATAACTGTAAAAAGAAAATGAGGCAAGTAAAAGCAAAATTTGAATCAAAGACAAAAAAAATTATGCAAGTGAAGATAAATCAGTGTGGTACAGTAGCGATTGAAATGGTTGACAAAGTAAAAGTGTAAGTTGTCCATGCAATAGCATAGTTGAGTAATTCCTCATCAACCAGGATCATGTGCCATGAGTGATGACTGACAAAGACACAAATCTACTACAGGTGCAATATGTGACCATTAGTACTTCAATCCCACTCTCAGACAAATATTTTTAATGCATCAGCTAGTCTATTTTATAGTCTCGAGTTACAACTCCACAAATCAACTCAGAATAACCAAGGATGAGCACAGCCTCACTCTGATGACAGCACTCCATATTCGACAGTGGCTCACAGCCAGATACGTGGTTGCTAAACAAAATGCCAGCAAAGATGGTCTGGTTTTCATCAAAGCCAGAGACATAACCACATATTTTTCAGTAAAATATCCCCTTTAATTACCAAGAGATCTATTTTTTTCCTCTTTGAGAACTTGTCTGACTTTTTCAACCCTGTTTTTCCAGTTTACAGAGCAGACATCTTGCCTAACGCATCAGTCACATTCAGCAGTTGGAATCTGCCAACAATAGCCCAAGATAAATTGTCTTTGGGATTTTTAAAATTTTTCATGTCTGAGAGTCATAACATTTCCAATTCATAATGCAATACTGTTTAGTTACCCATAGGACGTCAAGCTTCTAAAGATAACATCTGTCCTTTTATGTCTTTTCAGTTTGTCCAAGCAAGGACATCCGCAACAATGTGACCAACCTACAAACGCTAGAGAACTGCACTGTGATCGAAGGCCACCTTAAGATCTTACTCATGTTCAGGACCAAGCCCGAAGATTTCCGAGGCCTCAGTTTTCCCAAACTGAAAGTGGTCACAGACTACCTGTTGCTCTTCAGAGTTTACGGCCTAGAGACCCTCAGCGATCTCTTCCCCAACCTAACCGTCATCAGAGGCAACAACCTGTTCTTCAACTATGCCCTAGTGATGTTTGAGATGCTCCAGCTGCGAGAGATCGGCCTCCATAGCTTGATGAACATCACCCGAGGAGCTGTGAGAATTGAGAAGAACCCAGATCTTTGCTATCTCTCCACTCTGGACTGGTCCAAGATCCTGGACACAGTGGAGGACAACTATATCATGGCTAACAAGAACGACAGAGAGTGTGGAGATGTGTGCCCCGGGACGGCCATCGGAAAGACCACCTGCCAAACCACCACCATCAACGGACACTTCGGTGAACGCTGCTGGACCCAGAACCACTGTCAAAGAAGTAAGCTGTTTTTTGTTATTATCCTCATGTAATATATGTGATATCTGTGATTATTTATGGCAGAACTGGAGTCATGCAATCTGCACTGACATAAGCACAGAAAAGGGCGCAAGCTACTTTCTAAGCAAACATTGGGATTTAGAAAAACCTATGGGAGAATGTGCAATCCTCCATGCACACTCTTACCCAGGCATATGCAAAGAAATGGGAGCAATAAGAAACAGTAACACAGGCGGGGGAAGGATAAAATGTTAGAAACCTCTAACCAGAGACCACTGTGTAAAATAAATGTGAATATTGCCTCTCATTAATCATTTACAAAAGCCATTCCTACAATTAATACACAAACACCTGTTTGATCTATTTACTTTGCAGTGCAAAGCAAACAACAACAACCAGATGTAGGGTTGTAAATTCGTTGTAAGACGTCTTTGAAGAAAACCCTCATAACTCAAATATTTTCTCTAATTAGTAAACAATACTTGCATGTAATGGAGTTTATTCTCATGAATAATACAGTGAACAGGACAAATAATGTTTAGACCTTGATGCTGTTTTTGATGCCTCTGGCAGATACGAGCACAGTTTTTATATGGTTATCATATATCATTGTGTTTTATAGAGTCTTTATTTTCATGGCTTTAGTTCATTTAATTGTTGTTTTCAATGTGCTAAATTAGATTTGATTAATTCCCACACCTGTAGCCTTTTACATACAGTCAAATGCATAAGTATAAAAAGGCATGCCATCACAATGTGTAATGACGCACATCGGCAGATTTGGCATTGTTAGAGGATGGGAAGAATGGAAAGATTCAGAGGGACCGAATCTTCAGAGACCAAGATGATTTACTGACAAATGAGGACGAGTGGTTTATGAGCCGGTTCCGACTGCCGCGCACTGTTCCCATGGTTCATGGGAACGGTGAAAATAAAAAGGTACAAGTTGCAGCAGTGTCCTGATTTCCAAATGTAATTGATGCTATTGATTATTGACTGCAATCATAAGGGCACCGAGTGAGAATGAAAATGCTTTCATTAACATGATGGCAGTATGAATGAATATTGATTTGGGCCGTTTCATTAACTATTTATAGGCATCTATGGGTGTGGCATGAAGCCGACAAAGCTGCGCCACATTTAGAGTTGATTGTGATATATAAAGGGAAAGTGAATAGGGAAACAAATACTTATATATATTAGAGATGCACCGATCCAACTTTTTCAGTATCGATACTGATACCTGGGCTTTGCATATCGGTCGATACTCGATACCGATCCGATACCATTGTTGAATTAATAAACTGTACACCTCACAATGTGGAAGAGACTAAAGGCATCAGGCCTGACTTAAACATTACTTCCCTAACTTTGTAAAACAAAATCTAACAAAAATAACATTGATACAAATGTGCTGAATTGGTTTTTATTTATTAAGTTATTAAAATAAACAATTGTGCACCGGCTTAAACTTCTGAAAATTAAAATTAAATGTAACAGCTGAACCTGAGAGTAAAGGAACTTCAATAACAGACAGTAATGAACCATATTTTTAAATATTAAGTGCAAACAGGAATTCAAACTACATCGGTCCATGGATCTGATTAATAATTCAATACCCAAGGTTATTTGTCAATATTGGGGCCGATATCCGATCTTAATATTGGATCGTGCATTCCTAATATATATTTTTATTTTTGTATAGTTCTTCTCAGCTACTTTCTGTCAACACATCATTATTTCCATTCAATTCCCATTTTCCCTTTTGCCACACGTCCAACCGGTCTAACGTTTACAGAATTCAACTCTCCTTTTGGACAAAATACAAGCACATGAGGGTCAGTGTTTGAAATGAAAATAGTTCTTTGTTTGCATCAGAACGAATGATGACTTGCAGCCTAAAAGTTGTTTTGCCAAAAGTTAGTTGTGTCCCTTTTTAGTGTTGAAATGTCAGAGCTGTGTCATGTGCTCAGGTTTAGTAAAATAGGCCAAGTTCTGTGTCAATGCAGCTTGAACTGTACTCTAATGTGACGCAACACCTGGCCAGTTAGTCTTTGGATGTTTACTCTCAATAGACTGTTGCTCATGATGCATGGAAGAAGTAAAGAAGATTTTAGACATCATGGCTCATTTATGATTGTCCCCTGTAAGCACAGCACCTGCAACGTGGGCCATTCCCTCTGTGTTGTGGCTTTTACTCTTAAATGACAAGCCCACCCATTTCACACTGCCAAAGAGTTCAAGTTCAAGTGGTGAGAAGAATTTTGCACGTAGGTGCTGTCTGAACACCTTGGCTCACACCATTACACAACACTGCACGCATTCGTTAAACAGCTCTTTTGAACCAGTTTCCCTGCACATGTCTGCTTTTTGGTTTCTATAGCCATTTTCTCATAGGAACTCCGGACCATGTTAGGGGGTGCGGACAGTGTCCGGAGTTTCCCTTTCACATATGCAGCTCATAACAGAAGATTCTCTATGTCAGACGCATTCTCACTTACTGGAAATACTCTGTTTAGTTTTGACAAGAGGTGGCACAGGGGAAGGCCGTGCAGCAGGTAGCACATGACGCGTATTACACCGTGATGACAGAGCTGGTTTGTAATTTGATCATAAACAACCGAGTCTTTTGCCGTTCATTGAAGTTGTCTGACGATTCCAGCATCAGCCCTTTTCCTGAATATCGTCTCATAGAAATGTTATCAACACGCCCACTCGCTCACTGTAAATACTCTGCACATGAGTGGCTCTATTCACACATAGGCTCAATCAGAGATTACACAGACTTTGGTAGATGGCAGGGTGAACTCTGTTGGACGTCCGATCCAACTGATTTGAATATTTGCTCTTGCATACAGCATCACTGGGTAATGTCTAGATCATTTCAGGTTTGCAGTGCATGTGTGAAAGGGACTTTAGTAATGTCTGTTTAGTGTAGCAGCTACATGCTGTTTAAGTTGAGCTGGCCATAATAATGCTCCTCAATCCCCTTGCCAGTGAAGAGTGTATTTTATAGTTTTTCCACTAATGACTTTGTGAGATGATTGCTGATAGTCATTACAAATCCTTGAAGACATTTGCTGAACAGGCCCAGAACACCTATTGCCAAATTGTGGTAAATGTTAGGACAAAAGTGTTGTATAAACAGTCTCAGCAGAGATGATTTCCTAATTGTGGGCCATTCACTGACATTGAATCAAGACCAAACCTTGACTGGCATGATCGCTAGTCATGGGCCTGTATTCATCATGGGTACGGCCTGTGGTCTTGTGGTCTGGGACCTGCGGTTTTTTACCTACTTTCACTAAAGCATGAGACGATTTGTTAATCCCTAGCTAGAACCACAGGACAGAGTGCAAGGCATTCTGCATCCTCTTCAGATATACTCTGTTACTGATTTTCATAGACCTACTGTGGTTCTTAAAGTAACAAACAGGTTGTATTCTTCATATCTATCCTCCTCAGGTCTCAGGTCTGCTGTTGTTGTGACTCATCATTGTTTTTTACATAATAACCTGCATGTATAACCAAACATAGATGCTGGATCTGATGCCAGTGATAGAATTTTAGAGATGTCTTTTACACACACAATAGATCTCACTCAAACAGGAAATTATTTTTGACTCCAACAATGATCTCTTAAGAACTGAGAAAGTGTGATATTGCAAAGTGTAGTCAGTGGTTAAGTGCTGTGAGTGCCAGAGGTGACTGCGGGTCACACACACACTTTCTGTAGTCTGTATATCAACAGAAAACAAAGCTGCAGAACCACAAGGCTTGGCTCAGCTCCCATTCCCCTTCCCTGCTCCCATAACAGGGGTAATTTGAGTTTATCTCCTAATTTCCCCCAACTTCTTTCACCAAATTAGGTGCATCCGTTAAGCAAAGTGGCAAAGCAAGGTTGCAGGAGATGCTCATTATCAAAGCTGATTAGATTTAGCTACAGGAACACACCATCACACACCATGCCAACAGTGATAATAATGGCGAATACAAAGACATCATCCTGTGAAGCATCTCTACCATCTTTGCAATTAACTCTTTGGAGTTTTGTTCAAATTAGGTTCGATACATTATCAGAGCTTGAACACTTACTTATTACTCTGCATTGTAGAAGTTGTTGCTGGTGTTTTGTCATGTCACAAATTAATTATGTATGATTCAACTACTTTCCAAATGCAGTAATGTTAATTCAAAACATATCAAGGACAAGCATGTTGAAAAAAACATGTTAATGGCATTAATCAATAGGTTTGAAACCCCTGTCTAGTGTCTAGTTTGTATGATCTCAAGTCTGTTCTTAACACAGGTTTATTAATACATATGTTGCAAAAAGCAGGCCTTTATTTCCTTTTAAAAATTTCGTTGAAATTATGAGCTGGCCCGAAGGGAAATACTACTGTTGAGTCTCTTTACTTGTAATGAAGTACTGTTTCTTGCCAACACTCCTTTGAAGATAATGGGCATTTGATTATGTTTTGATAATGGCTATTATGTGGCACAACTTGTTTGGCTGATAGCACGTCAGCTTAGTCAGAGCCCTGAAAGGGTCTGGCAGCTGAAAGTATTGGCTGTGACTCAATACGAAATCAGGGGCTTCCTGTTGGGATATTATCTCCTTCCAGTGTTGAACTGCACTGACAGAATGTCTATCTGTCCATCAAATGTTTCTCTAATTTTGGATTGTATGTCTGACAGTAGAGAGATGGCAGGAAATTAAGGAAGAAAGAAAGGTGGGGAATGACATGATACAATGTTGTAATAATGTGGTTTGTGGTAAGTGCCATAAAACCCTTAGGGTGCCCCTAATTTAGCAAATTTATTAAGTATTTTTTTAGTAATAACAGTGCACATCATTTGGATTACAGTGAAATAAAATGGAGTTTTCTTTGTTATTGTTATTCTTATTCTTGTAAGAAATTCTGAGTACACATTTGTTTAGACGTTTTTCAGTAAAAGTGTCATCTTTACTAAAAAAAAGCTCTTTTTTTAATATCTTTGTTTTTTTTTTATCAAATGTGGCTTGTGTTTGTTCTCTTTTTTGGGCGGCTGGTTGCAGGCCTTTCACAAAGCTCGAAGAGCTATAAATGAGCGTGTATTTCCCAGGTGGCTAGCATTTTAAACACATGATGAGACACCATAGCAGCTTTTGCCAGTGTTTGGGTTTGCAAGATCTGTTACATATTTAATAAGCTCCCTTAAGGTGGAGAACAGCTCTTAGCAGACGTGTCAACCTCTGATTGGTTTGGCACATTCCCCACTTGTAGCATGTGTGCCTCTGTAACCTGTTGGCAAAGGGAGACCACTGTTTCATGGAGGCTGTCACAATTGAAGTATTCCTTTGAATCACATTTCAGCCAGGTCAGGTGAGGACTCAGTGCTGGACCTTTCTTGATATGGATGTTCTAAATTTACTCTTGGCCCGCGTCACATATGTCTGTACCAATCACAAGATGAACTTGTGTGTGTGTGTGTGTGTGTGTACTGGCGGCAACAACATGGGTTATAAATCACACAGGGACATAACCTACGTGTGTGTACAGACAGAGTGGACAGCTATTGTTTAGTCTTGCTGCTAGGAAACAGGGCAGTAACACTGTAGTGTAATCATGGATATGAACACATCAGTCATTTACCCAGTCACTACGGGGGTGAGGAAAGTGAGGAGAGCTGAGTGGGTTTTGGGGACGTGTCCCGCCTCACTGTTGACCCTAGGTCCCCTCTCTGCCGACCTTGTCGTAGCTCCCACACGCAACAGTCGGCACTGGCGCCACAATCATTTTCCACCCTGAACAATGGTCATCGTAGAAGTTCACGGAGAGTTCTTCCCAATTGTTTCCTGTCTTTGTTGGTCTGCTTCCTCTCTGAGGTTATGAATGGACTCAGGGGTCTAGGGTGTTGCCTCAGTAGCAGCAGACACTTTTATGAGACCAAAATACTGATGGGTGACCTGTGGGAGGTCAGCAAGGCAGGAAAGAGGACAAATTTAGCTGTTAGTAAAGTTGTCACTGGAGAAATCGGAGGATATTGTTGCTAAGCTTTATTATTTTGAGATGGAAGTGACTCCTGGTGTGACAAAACATGAATAAACTATCGCTTTATTATATTCTCTTGACTCTTGGCCCTTATGCCACTTTATCCCTGTCGCCGGTGTTAAGGACTTTAATGTCTCTCTGACACGTTGAGGGCCTGTGGCATTGCCTTAAAAACATGAACATGTTGAAAGCCAAGCCAGCCTGGTCCTTCTCCCATCACATGAATCATTCCTTTTGTTTCTATTTTTGTCATAACTCCTTATTCATTCTGTATCCTCTTTATGATACCAAACCTTAAAGCTTCAATCTGTAGCTTCCTGCATGTTGTTGCCCTCCTCCGCAGCGTGATTTATATTAAATTGTTTTTCAAAACTAAATCATAGGTGATAGAAAATCAAGACTTGTGCTTGTGAAAAACGTTTATGGCCTCGCAGAGCGTAAACAACGATTCAGCTGAATGAAAATGTCCTCAAACCACCAGCCAAGACGGCGTACTTTGGCTTTCCTCACAGTGTGCAAAATAATGTATGCTTGTTGTCACAACTCCTCAATACAGACTTCTGTGATTTGATTATAGGACGGCAACCTCCGTTCAGATCTCACAGCATTAGTTTAAACATCATCCAAATATGATAAAAACTGTACATGCATATATGACCAGCGGGTTTACAAGGTAAGGGCCATTGATTTTCTTATTGGTTAGTAGATTACCTGTCCAAAAGAAGCATTCTGACTCCGACTTCATGTTTGAATTCTCTTCCTTTCTTTATTTGTATCCACTGTGCAAAGGCTTCTTAACAAATATTCAGCTCGTCCGTGAGCTGTTTGTCTTTCATCTTTGGTTTCTTTGCTTGTCTCGGATAAATGCGTCTTCTTTATTTACGCGTAGTGCGGAAAGTTATAAGTAAGACGAGACGAGAATCAGAGTCCAGAATGTACACACACACACACACACACACACACACACACACACACACACACACACACACACACACACACACACCATGAGTCCTTTCCTTTGAGCTGACTTAACTGCTCTTGCACTCAGTCTTGTGAAGCTGCACCCTGCGAACCCTCGCCGTTCAGCTCCTGGAACCATTCCCATGGAATCCCAGACATTTCAGGCATTTTGTAAAGCTGGGCCGACAGGCGTTTCTTCACCACTGTACGCGCTCACACTCACCACAGCCATTCGACTTACAACAGCTCACTGCTGTTTTACTGCTCGTTTAATCAGACCCACAGGAGAATGTTTCTTTTTATCTACTCTCACAAGTTACATGAGGCCTTGATTCGGACGTTTTATTAGTTTGTCTTGTCACTTGTCTCTTAAATAGAGTTTGTATTATTTAGTGAAGCATTTTTGTGTTATGGAAATCTGTTGTACCTGCACCTAAATTATTATTTTTTTTTTGTATGCAGTGTAGCAATAATATCATTATAGACCTTTTCGAAGGTATTCCATCGCTAGGCAACAGCCTGGGTCCTTGTGAACTTCCTGTCACCTGATTCATTCGCATTCACTGCAACAGGAAATAAATTGGTAGTGCGATCTGATCACAACTTCATCACTTTGTTCCCTTAACTGACATACCCTAAGCAGGGAGCAGGAGGCACGGTTTAAGTTACACTGTGGATCAGAACGAAGCTTGTGACACATTTGTTGAATGTTTATGTTTACAACTGTGAAATGGTCTATTGTTTAATATCAAAACACTTCATTCCATTTATATTCAAGCCTTAATATTTATTCTGTTAAGACAGATCGCCATGTTTTCATGCTGCATTGGCGACAGAGAATGAGCCGAACAGCAGGCTGGGTCTAATGGTCCACTGACCCACTCGCCCTAGTCCCACCTCCTCACTCCCTGCCACGCTGGAGAACGTCTCTCGAGCTGTGTCGGTTCGCTTTCCTCCCAGCGAGCTGCAACACACTTAACGGCCCCACTGATGTTTCTACTGTGTTAACTGATGTTAACTAACAGCAATCACAATATTGTTTTGTACTAGTCAAAATACTACGGCAAATCGCTCAATGCCTTTTCTATCCAATTTAAGTTCTAGGATTTACTTCTTAAGATTATCACTTTATATTTTGATAAATTGTATTTTATATTTTGATGTTATAAGCTAGAGGTCTCTCAGCCTTTATGAATGGCAATGTTTACAAACCAGATCTGCTTTTCATTGAACATACTGTAGTCTGTTGTTGGCTCCGCTGGAAACAATAACATGCACTTAAAAGACACAAGCGTCATGAATTAAGACCATTTTATCGCAAAAACAGCAGTACCTGTGCTGTATTAGCTTGAATTGGCTCTCATTTGTATGTTGCTTTGTACAAATGCCAAATCGATTAATGAAAAGCAGCCTCAATCATTTTCCAAATTAAATAAACAAAAAAAAAGTTTATTTAGTGGACCTTCCAGTGTGACTCTGCTGCCCTCTAATTAAGAAGATTGATTGCGTCCAATACCAATTTGGATGACATTGCATTAATGATGTAAATGTGACATGAATGGTTTTGATGTCATAAACAGGTATTCAAAGTCAACCCCAGAGTTAGTCCTTATTTCAGCCTGACACTAGGCCCTGGAAGGAAATGATGATTCAAGGCTGTGGCGTGCGTCATTTGCCTGTAAAGCAGGCAGTGTAATTGCCCATCAATGAGTGCACAGTGTTTATCATTTCTATTCCAGTCACGGACAAACTGGACATCCTGCCTTCTGATGACAGCGGCTGCAGGGCGACATTAAAAACAAAAAGTGCTTTCCATGTTGTTTGTGTGTTTTTGTTCTATTAACGGAGGTTGGGGCCGGTTAATGAAATTGTTTACGCTGCCATTTGCTCATGGAGTTGCTTTAACCGAGCCCTGCTGCTGAGTCGGACCAGCGGACAAGTGGTTACCAAGAAAAAAAATAGACAAATAAAACCAGGTCATTAGCCATTACTTTTTATATTGTCACATTCAGGCAACATTGTTATTCTTTTATGTGACTTGTGTTTTGATGAATGATTGGATTTTTAGATGTCAGAACGACAGTTAACAGTCCTGATTGATATCAGACAAGATTAAATCAATTCAATTGGTTCAAAAGTTTCATTGCATGTTGTTCTTCCAATGACAAATCATAAAACACTGAAAATGCAAGTGACAGCTCAGGCTAGGAGAATCTCAGGTCCTGCTGTATTACTTGGTTTAAGTGCTGCAGAGATATTCCCTGCAACGTATTCTCTTGAACAGGTTTGTAGGATGTAGGATAGATGATGTAGGAAAAAGACGCTGATGGACCGCAAATTGTCCGACGCTGGACCAGAAGCGGTTTGCAACAACAACGGACCCCAAAAAAAACGTTATGTGTCCGATATTAGCCGACAAAAAGTGACGTTTGGGGTTAGGCATGAAAACCACTTGGTTAGGATCAGAACAAAGGCTGTGGTTTGGTTTAGTACGTCCATAACATGAACGGCACCAGAACATGAGTGGCCACCACTTGGGAACCAAACCCTGCTCCCCCAGATGAAAGTCCTGTGTTTTATGAACCTACCTTCACATGCGGCAACCCGCTGTTTTATACTACTTCTCTTACTTTCAGTATGTGGAATACACACGATATACCGCGCATTACCCTTCGTTATTATACAGTATGAACGATAACTGCATGAGGCCACCCTGAGATATTCAGTTTACAATTATATATTTCTCAATGAATGAATTCACTGTTTAGTCTATAGTTTGTCAGAAGATACTAATACATTCTCATCATTATTTCCCAGAGCCAACAGTCCCAAACCTGAAGATATTCAATTTACTATCTTTATAATACAAAGAAGAGCAGCAAAAACTCAAACAAGCATCAACTAATGGACTTCCCGGTCAGCTGTTTCCCCTTTGATAAATGCTTTTCCTCTATGTCTCAACGTCTGCACAATCCATTTTTTTGTTGATAAATATTTAATAATAAGTAATTACCCTGAACTTATACAAATCCTACATTTGTTCACTGGGTTGTCTTCAGTGAGCAAAGCCTAGGGCTATTTAATTAAGTCATAATAAAAGTAATTAATTGCCCTTTTCAGTGAATTGCTTTTTGTAAAATGTATCATTTTAGCACTTGTGTGATGCTCCTCTCTATACAGGACTCAAAGTCAACAATTTGACTCAAATGTCATGCACTTGATGAATTGATTTATTGTTGATATTATGTCCCACGTGCATCCATCTTCATTCACCTTTGTCTCATCCTTATTAAAGGTATAGAGGGAGCTGCAGTAGGCAGAGACATGTTTGGAAACAGAAGTGGGGACAATATAACATCTGTTCTTCACTAGTAGAGCGGAAACCAGGCAGCTCCATATTAATGACAGACATTATCAGGACCAAAAAATCACATTCGGGGCACTATCAGGGATTTTGATTTTGTTTTATAGAACTAGCACTGTTAAAGATGGCGTAGACTGCTGTTATTTATTATATTCACATTGGAGAATGGAACATTGGAAAAAAAGGCTCAGATGTCTGATTCATAGTTGCATCCATTAAGTTTAGGAAATTCTTTGTTCTTGCTGTCTGTGTTCTTCTGGCACTGTACAGTTAGAACGACTGCTGTATATAGATGGACATGTAGGTTAGGGACCTAACCGTATTCAATTAACCACCCCGAAGGCCTTCTGTCGTATTAAATGTCTGAGATCAGTGTACTGTTACCATGGTTATATACAAACATATACCCCTCAAAATAATGTTGATTAACACCTTTGGTATATCTTTATGGTGCACACATTCAGTTGACGAAAAACAGGTAATATAATAGGCTTATCATATATCATTGTTATATTGCAGATTTAATCACTTTGAGAACTTGTGATTGGCATTTTTATTTTACTCTTTTATGACATTTTATAGACTGAAATAATAGATGAATCCAAAATTAAAACATTCATTATATACACCCTTATATGCATTTACTACATCAATAAATTGCTTCGCTTCTTGTGTCTTTCTTTTTGCCTTTTCCATATTTAATGCATGACCTCATCATCCCTAAATATCTAGTCAGCTGTTGTGCTGCACAGGCAGTGAGAGCCAAGCAATGCATGTCACATTTGAAACATGAATCAACCTTCAAAGTTCATTTTGGCAGTTAATTCAGTACTCAAGTTGCTGCTCTTTTATTCTGTCAGTTTATTTTAATTGTGGAAAACTTTCAAACACACTATTTGTTCTTCTTTAGATTCTTCTCTTCTGGGCCTTCAGCAGAAACTTTCTTTCATAAGAAACTAAATACTACCCTTGTCATGGCCGTGGAATTTTAATTACCAACCAGCGCACCACCACATTCCCGTTCCTCACCATTTTCTGGGGTCTAATACGAACTCAATGCAGAAAGCCTGATTATACTGCTGTTTCATTACGTCCAAAAAGAGGAACTTGGAAAAACTCACCACAAAATGATTTAAGGGAGGATTGTGGTTAATGACAAGTACGGAGGCTCTTAATTTTAGGCAAAAATCCCTGAGTTTAGGGTACGGTGGGGTTTGGTCCTCCTTGGCTGCACAAATTAATGGCTTTCTGGTGTGCATTTTGATTTAGAAGAAACACAAAACATAGAAATAGATAACTCTTCATGCAGTGTGTGTGCGCATTGGTTGCAGACAAAGAAGCGTTTATGAACTGTATGAGTCACTCCTTGCAAGCAATGTGGATTCTTTCTGCCTTTTTCGACACCCCACGTTGTTGAAGCTCGCCGTTGGCTGGCAGGCTGTGCAAATCTTTTTCCTCACCTCCCATTTCCAAGTTGGCATTGCCCTGACAGGGTGTATTATTCAGAGTCGCACAGGGGCCTGAAGTTGTGTGGGTTTGTTGTTGATGAGTGTTTCGGGCTCCGGGGATTGAGCATCCAAGGGAAACCTCTGCTGATATAAAGAGCCAGGCATTTCTTCAGTATTATTCCTCAGCCTTCATGTGATCCTGCTGCACTTTGCGCAAACCTCATGACAAGAGATCAGACAGACCCTGACCACTGTGCCAGAGGTGCCAGAAAAAGGAGTTCAGAAACACGAGGTGATACACACATTCAGCCTTAAGACCTTTGAAAGAAATATTTAGCCAAGTTGTTAACAGACCTAAGTCCAACTGCTGACCCAGCTCTGGTCTCCCAAAAAATCCATTGATTTCTTGTTGCCAAATGATTTTATTCTGTCCAAATGGGAGATAAGTGTTGAAGATGCTGACAACAGCAAACTCAAGCTGAGCGTAACTAATTGACGCTGAGAAAAGACCTCTGCTCTTCATTGATGGCGCTAGCTGAGTCTCTAATGTTGATAAAGAAACTAGGCTTGTATTTAGAGATTTGCATGTTTTAAAGAAAGAATGACAACGTCCCCCAAGCAGTCTCCTCAGCGTCCTCCTCACTCTCAGAGTTCAAAGATGGCGTGGGGTGGCCCCACTCTCAAAGGTCTTCAGGGTCTTGACCTTGAAAACTTTTTTGACAAGCACACAAGAAACAAGTCTATCTCCTTCAGTGTGGTCACTGTTGTTGATATTACGGAAGCCTCTATGATGTCTGATAGGGAATAAAACCGCTAATTTAGGATCAGCTATCATCATTGATTTCAACTCAGCAGACACGGCCAAGTCAGCCGCTGGCAAAATGAACGGTACAAATCTTTCTGACTGTGAGTGGTTTGTTTTGGTGCTTCATGTAAGTGGTGGTTCTCTCAGGTGGCATGTCTGAAGCCTGACATCAGTCACTGAACTCGACTGAGCCACATTAACCTGGTTTCTCTCCCTTAAAAGGCTGCATCCACTAGTGCCGCTATTAAAAAAAACAGACATGTAACATTTGCATTGCTTCAACTGCAAAGTATTTTCATCGTCTATAATTATCTACTCAGACTGGAATAACAAAAAAACGCCCTATCACAAGTTCTGAGAATGAGTTTGGCATTTGAAATTGGAAAAGCAACTGAAGTGATGTTTTGTCTGTTGACTGATTGAACAGAGCAGCCGTTTGAGCTCTAATTGAAACCTTGAGTAGATGCAGTGTAGGGCTCAATTGATCCGTCTGTATATTCTGAAACAATCCTACACAGCCACCACTGGAATCTAATTTTACAAGAACTATTTTTATCTGGAAAGGACAGAAATAAAGGGTTGAAAAATAGCAGCATTCGAATGTTGATTTAGATTTCAAATGTCAATATTATGAATCATGCTTTGAACTAGTTGGTACAGCCCTAAATATTATATAGAGCTCTGAAATTTGAACGGAAAATACTAATTTTTTTGATTATTCACCTCAAATGCTTAATTGATTATCAACTGTTGCCTTTTAATTTTAATTTCGATCAATTGTTTCTGCTTTAATGCAGTGTTTTATATCTAAATGGGACTGTGTGGTTCCCCTACATTAGAAGTTGACCAAAATGTAGTCAACATCATTACTGGATAATAATTATAGGCCTGCTGCAACATTTATAATTCTTACTCAAAGATCCTACACATCCATTCAAAAATATACTTGAAAGATCAGCAAAGTGTCTGATATACTTACATTTTATCCTTTACTGATCAGTCATATTGTAGAAGGAGGCATCGATTGTTCAAATAGATATATTTGGATGGAAATGTTTCAGTTTTTCCTGGGCCGTTGAAGTCTGTAAAAACTGCTAATGAGTTGTGGACATGATGGGACATGATGCGTCACCCGGGGCACCAGGCTGTTCAGCACAATACGAACATAACATGATTGTCTCAGCATGAGTTTGAAACATTTATTACTGATTGCGCCACATTTCTCTCATCAAGGACTTCGGGAAAAACGGCAGCACTGCGTTCTTCCTTCTGAAAGGATTTACGTGCAAGACAAAGAAAAGTATTTAATAGGAACTGCTTGTGCTGATCTGTAGAAAAACAGCCGATTCGTAGCTGTGAAGAGACGAAAAGAGTAGAGCAGCCCCTGCCTGTTACTATGTGGCTCTTGTGTCGTTTTTTTTGTTTTTGTACATACCTCCCATTGCTTCTGTTGCTGCTATCTGACTGGCTGGGAGTGAAGAGAAAGGGACACAAAGGGTTAAACTGTGCTCCTGTCTTCCTTGGAGATGGGAGAGGCCATTTGAATGGCTAGCTTCTACAGCTAGCCAACACATTGGCTAAGGCAGAGGGTGGATGTGCTGCTGGGCCTGTGCTCCGACATGGAGCCGTGCTGCAGGATCAGGACTGTGTGTGTGTGTGTGTGTGTGTGTGTGTGTGTGTGTGTGTGTGTGTGTGTGTGTGTGTGTGTGTGTGTGTGTGTGTGTGTGTGTGTGTGTGTGTGTGTGTGTGTGTGTGTGTGTGTGTGTGTGTGTGTGTGTGTGTGTGTGTGTGTGTGTGTGTGTGTGTGTGTGTGTGTGTGTGTGTGTGTGTGTGTGTGTGTGTGTGTGTGTGTGTGTGTGTGTGTGTGTGTGTGTGTGTGTGTGTGTGTGTGTGTGTGTGTGTGTGTGTGTGTGTGTGCATTTGAGGGAAAGTTGAAGGGCAGCTTTTAAAATAAACTTAACAGACAGAAGGAAAACATAGTATTAAGAGGACATTTTTGTTTTTCAGTGTGAAAATCATCTTCAGTGGTCTTTGTAAATCCCATGGCAGAGTAGATTATTTAGACTAGCAGGCTGACATCGATAAAAGGTGGTTATATCATTTGTTTTTCTAGCACCAAGCCCCCTTTAGCTTCCCCCCTCACACTGCCATTCTCATGTTGCTACCGCCCGCCCCACACACACCCTCTTCTCAAGCTTCAAGAGCTTACCTCTGTGAATGTGAGAGGACAGGGGGTCTCGGTTGTTTTGTTCATTTAAGGGCTGACCTCATGACACTGATGAAACCAAAACGTTATGGGCGCATGCTCAACACTAGAAAGCTAGCAAAGAATAACAGACATTGATAATATTTATATAGATATTGAAATAAATCATCTCCTGAAATGGGAAGTACCCACATTTCACTTCTTGGTTTTGGTTACCGTGGCTGAATATTAGTTGAGACTTTACAGTCAGACCTGTAACCTGCCCCTTACCTTGGTGACTCATTATCCCCTCTGCTGTCAACCAGTCTTAATGTGGCTCTCAAGGATGACAAGCTTATCTCAGCAGGCAGGTCAGTCAGCTGTATTTACCTCTGAGAAGCCTCCCTCCTTCCTTGCACACTTGTACTCGCACCTCTGGTGCACATTCTCGCGTACACACACCTGCCAATCCCGAGAGTCTAATGTTATGTAACTGACTGATTTAGAGGCGCGCACACACACACATGCAGACGTATGCACAAACAGCCAACCTACAGACTTGTCTCTGTCCGTAGTTGATCGTGTTTACGTCCCCAAAAACATCACTGAACTGCAGTGTGTGAGTTGTTTGACTGTCGGGACTCTATATCTTATTTTTTTTATATCTTTTGATCACAAAGAGCTTGTGTAGGTCATGTTGCAAGAAAGAGGCCTGTGCATTAGGTTTGTTTAGCGACTTTAAATTATTTGGGCTTACTTATATATGGATGTTTATCGTGTGTCATTGTAATGATGCTACGAGATTATTTGGATATCCTAAATTGCAATACAGTTTTGTACACAAACAGCAGTTTGAGCTGTTGATTTTGGTTATTTTTGGATGAATCCATTAATGATTTAATCTATGAATGTCGGAAATTATGAAAAACGTCCATCACAATTTCCCAGAACCCAAAGTAACAACTTAATCTGCCTTGTTTTTTTCCTAATAACTAATAACCCAAAACCAAAAAGTATTACATTTTCAATGACATAAAACAAAGCAAATGTGCACATTTCAGAAGCTGGAACCAGTGATTATTTTCCATTTGATTGATAAATGATAAACCATTTGGAACAATTATTGTTTATTACATTTTTGTCAATTAATCAAGAAATAGTTTCAGCTCTAATAAACCTTTGATGTGTGATTTGCCACATCTAAACAGATGCTGTGATCTATCTAACCAAGCAAAGATGTCTTGTATGTGTCTTACTTGGAAATATTATTTGCTTCAAATGCCAGTTTATTTCCCCCAATGGCTCACTTTCACCAAGCCTTCTGGATAAGTGTCTGTCTTTTGTCAACTAGTGTTGGATTCCCGCTGTTTGTATTCAACGTCCTTTTTGTCCAGATGGCGTTCTTGGCTGCTGGCAAGTGCAGTGAGGAGGGATTTCACTCCCGCTGTCAAAGATATCTGACCATATGAGATTTCTGTGGAGTTGGAGATAAAGATAGATAGATAAATATATTCTCATTAGAAATTTCATGTCATAATTCTCCTGACCCAAAAAATTGCGATTCACAATTATCCCAGTAGTGGAAATTCACCATGATTAACTATTGTGAGTTTTTGTTGGCGATTATTCTCATCCCTAATTGTCACTGTAGATTAAAATAACCTGTGTCACTTGGGGAAGTGAATGTAGGTGTTTGAACGATGATAAACCAGTCCATAATCATTTTTATCTTTAATTTAACTTCTAATTCTAACTTCTTCTTAACTGCAGTGTGCCCAGTTCAGTGTAAACATCGAGCCTGCACCAAGGATGATCAGTGTTGCCATGACCAGTGCCTGGGTGGCTGCCTGAAGCCCCACTCGTCCAGTCACTGCGTGGCCTGCCGTGGCCTCCAGCATGAGGACAACTGTGTGGAGCACTGCCCCGAAAATCACTTCACCTACAAAGGCTGGCGCTGCGTCTCCTTCACCTTCTGCCAGGATCTCCACAACAGATGCAAGCGGGAGAAGGAGCACAGCAAGAACCCTGACTGCCACGAGTACGTCATCCACAACGGTGCCTGCATCCCTGAGTGTCCCTCCGGCTACACGACCGTCAACTCCTCCTCGTAAGTGAACACTCATGCCGCTCTGATGATCTCTCAATGGTCTCTCGATGGTCTGATGGAACACCGTGTGATCAGTGAAGCTGGCTTAATATTCTGCATGCATACACGCACAAACGCACATTCAAATACATGTCAATATTTAATCCTGGGCTTTGACATTGCTAAAAATAGAAACAATGCCTTCATTTACAAATGCATTTTCACTTACTATAAACTGATTATTATTCAAATTTAACTCCAGGTATTATGCAGTAATCAATTGATTGGTGTATTTGACCTGTACTGGTCAAAAAGATCTGTACCACAGAAGGTAGGTAGAATAAACAGCTATGCAATAAACAAAAAGTAGTCTATCTATGATCGTTTATCTTAGAAAATACAATCATACACAAAGGGTATCCTTTAGCAGTCCACTAAGATCAAATTAGACGTAATTATAAAACAGTGGACATCTCAACAACAATAACAACAATAGACCCTCATTTAAAAGAAAGAAAGGAAACAAATGCAATGTAAAATTTGAAATGATCTGCAGTTTCCTGCCTTGTCACTGTGTTTGTACTGTAGCTGGAGTGACAGTGCAGTAACTGAAGGTCCTCCTGCCGAGCTCAGACAGCGCTCTATGTATGTGCACAACCACCATTTTTTTTGCATTTGAGACCGCAGACAGCTAGGTTAAAGTGGTGCTGCACAGTAGGAAGCCTGGCATATCTACGTTTCTGATTTTAACTCTTTATCCATCGGCTACATTTTTTTTTTGTTGCTCAGACGCTGCACAAAATTGATGGTTGTTTACCAACCGCTGGTGTCTGCATTGCATAGTTCGAGCTAGGCACAGACAAGATGTGAAGTGTTTTTTCCCTTTTTTTCTATGTCTGTAATTTACAGCCTGTTGTGCGTATATCTTCATGGCTGCATCCGCACAGACTTCCCTCTCTAGAGAAGGGTGCTGTACTTGTGCTGACCTGTCAGTGACCTTTATTGCCTCCTGCTTTGAAAGCTTTATTGACCGTGACAGGACTGTTGATCACTGTGGGCGTGCCTGTGAGACACTCCTGACAGCCCTAATCATTTTGCTCACACAGAGGTTGAAAACACAGCTGGATCTTTCAAGACTTGTTGTCTTCTGTTACAACATGACTGGCTAGTTGACTGGGTGGCAGTTTAACACCAGGGGAGTAAGAGAGGCATTCAGGACAGACTGTCAGTTCCCTGAGGTGGTCGGCCTCGACTCCCTCGGACGGCTGCAAATAGATATTCCAGGCAGTCTGTCACTAACAACAAGTGATGACAAGGAAAAGTCATATGTGCTTAACCTTTATTTATCCTTAGAGGATTTGCCAAGCACCTAATCTTTGTTCGAACAGCATGCAGCTTCACATTCATGAAGTTACATACTGTACATTCATACCTGAGAGGTTTCTAGTGGGACTCTCTGAGCAGATCTAGCTCCATTGGAGCAGATGAGGGTGAAGTGCTCAAGTGCACCCTGGCCAACGTTTTGAGAGTGCTACTGATTTTCTTTCGCTGTTCAGATCCCAAGTTTTCAATCAGAAAAGGAAGGCATACACATCCAGATGTGCTCATTTGGAGAACAGAAATAATGACGAGCTGAGAAGCTCCCTTTAACGTGGTTTGTTATCAGTTCAATGACATGTACCTAAAAATCTATCAGTTAAACATTTGTCTATATTTTTTAAGCTATAAAAAGGTTGTAACTGAAACTTTGCACTAGAAAGTTGCTATTTAAGTAAATTTTTTCTGCGAAGTTCAGGGCTCTGGGTGTTCAGGGTGACACATGCCACTAAATTGATGAGGACTGGCCGATTAAATCGACCGTCCTACACCCAGAGTGACTATGACAGGCAGACATACAGCTGACAACCTCGTAGATGGGCGTGTTGAAGACACTTGAGACTTGTATATGTCCCCGGCAATGCATGCAGGCAACATATATTTTTATATAATTGTATAATTTCCTTTTGCCTTCATTGCCCAGGCCTAGCTTAAGTGAAATCAGCTCACATCTTTGAAATAATGCATAACACATTTTATTAAAAATGAATGTGCAGATTTGATCACTTCTTGCCAAGTGATAGCCTATCTAATCTAAACCTTTGAGCTACTGTTGCCCTGAGGTGAACCCTGCCAAACTCACATTTCAGCCTTTTTATTTTGACTCCCTTTCTGTTCCCCTTATGGCCCATCTCTTCTCTTTGGCACGTCTCTCTCCCGTTGCTGGCTTAAAACTAAGCTGTGGAAATGAAAGTGCTTTGTGGATAAGCGGTGTACTCCAGGGCGTTATGAGTGAAAGCGGAAAGTGCAGATGTGGCACTAGAGAGGGAAAAAGGTCAAGATAAACCAGGAGAGTTGTGAGCGAGATTAAGAAACAGTGGCCACAGCCTTCTTATTTGCAAGACATAGACCCACTTTCCAGCTATTTTATCTCTTGTGTTAGGTTTTTGAGCCTTTGTGTCATATGGTTTATGTAAGTGTTAACTTGTAATACAGACCATAATTTCTCCCGTTTTATATTTCTCATGTATTTATACTTGGATTAGACGCGCAGTGCCATGGAATCCAGACCACATAAGCTGCCACCAGCTACCATTATTTGGCATTCACAAAAGAAATGGCACATTCTTCTGCAATTGTCCTGCCAGCTTACTCAACTGCTTACTCAACTGTTACAAGGCATTCTCACCTCATAAACCAGCCAGCAGCAAAACATACTTTAACACAATTAGGACAATGGCCCAGAGCAAACCGGCCTTAACCACTCAATTTGAAACCTCCAAAAACGTTCTCTGCAGCACGTGGCCCCGCTCAGAGATATCCGTTCACTCTGCTGTGTGACTCTGAGTGGCGGCAGAGGCTGCTGTGTACTTTGGATTTTACCTCATCAAAGTTTGCCCTCGCCGCATTGTGAGTGTGGGGATTGCACAGGCGACTTTTCAGGAAATGGGTTTATATGGTTGACACACAAGGCTATGACCATATTACCTGTTATGAGAAGAGACTTGTTATGAAAACATTATGCAAGCAAGGTTGTTTAACTCTGTTGCTATGGGGAAGGATTGGGGTCAGTTCGTTTTCAGTTTATTCAAAACAAGTTTGGCAAAGTTTCACTGTTTTTTGTTTTGCATGCAGTGAAGCTAAGAACTAAAGCCGCCGTGATCAATATTTTCGCAGTAGATCACGTCACTGCTTGTTTGTGAAAGGTGTCAATTCATTTATCACCCGACTGTAGTTCTCATCAGTGCATTCAGCTGCAATAGTCAGCTGTTTTCAACATAAACCCCTCTAAAAACAGACTGTACGCTACCTGCCTAGACCCACACACCAGACGGACAAAGTTAGTGATTAGCTGGTGAACATTTAACAGATAAAGAGATATTTTAAGGCTCCATTTTCTGTGTTGAGAAGAGTCTTAAAAAAGGTGTAAAATAAACACATCTCCAACTTGTAATTTCTATCACCAACACGCATAATGTCATGTACATTTTCTTTTTTTTTGTTTTTGTTCTATAGGCTCAACTGCACTCCCTGTGCAGGGCTTTGTCCCAAGGTATGTATGGGTCTGAAAACTGTGGACTCTGTCACGGCTGCACAAGCTTTGAGAGGCTGCACTGTTCTCAATGGAAGCCTGGTCATCAACTTGCGTGGAGGAAGTGAGTATGTGTTTGTTTGGTGGTATGAGATTAAAGGAAAGAATTAGGAAATTACATCAAAAGGATGTACAGTCAAAGAAGCCAAAACATAAATGTGTATTAAAGGGATACTTTGCCAATTTTAAACCAGCCCTGTGTCATCTTGGCGTGGGCAGTGTGTGCAGATGAACATTGGCGACCCTTCATGGCGCCTGCACGGAGCTTTCCGTGGAGTGAAGCAGTGACAGTTTGGCGCTGGATCTTGGGGGACCTCCATGATGCATTTCGCATCATCCGGCAGACCTCTGCTGCGGGTGGAGCTCAGTGCACTGATTCTGCAAAGTGAAGCCAAACCCCATTCATCTGCCTACACTCAAATGACTCAGAGCTGGCTTTAAATGACCAAAACACCTCTTTAAATGAGCTAAAATGAAAAATGATGATAAAATAGGCCCTAGTTTAAAACAGGGCTGGATAAGTTAACATAACATCATCAAATAATAAGGTTATTGTGCTTCATGAATCTTGAACAGTAACATCATAACTTGCATCATCAGTGACGACTGTACCGCGATCGTCCTGCATGTTTTAGGTTTCTCTCTGCTCTAACACACCTGAGCCTAATGCTCTACTCGTTACCAAGCAGCTGAAGCTTGTCACAGCTTTGATAATCTTTAGAATTGTGTTTGTTAAAACAGTGAGAAACCTAAAACATACAGGACAGTGGCCCTCCAGGAGCAGGATTGGACACACCTGGCTTATGGGAACCCCTCAAAATGGTTCTTAATATAGACCATAATTAGGAGCTTTTGGTTCTTTATGTGGGATAAAGAATGCAAGAGCTTTATAAGAAAGGCAGTGCACTATGTGTAGATTTAAAGCATTTACAGTAACAGCTAAATATTTTATTTGGTCCTTAACACATGAACAGTTAGACACAATTAGACGTTCCTAATCGCTCTGCCTAAAGTAAAAGATAATGGCAGTACATGATTTATTAAATCATTTGAAAGTATGGCTTTTATACTTGTGGATTTCAATGTTGATGATAATTCACTTCATGCAATTATTGTTGTGTCATAACCTAAATAGGGGAAATATAACATTTACAAACTACAATTGAGAACACTGCAGAGAGCTGCCTGGGAGCTTTAATACTAAGCATGCTGTATCTTTTGGTTTTCTGTAGATAACATAGCAGCTGAACTGGAGGCCAGCCTGGGCCAGCTGGAAGAGATCACTGGCTACCTGACAGTGCGACGTTCTTATGCCCTCGTATCCCTCTCTTTTTTCCGCAAACTCCGTGTTATTCGTGGAGAAGAACAGGAAATCGGGTGAGACTCTGAGCCTCATCTCATCCTCGCCATGTCAGAGCCTCCTCCTGTAATTATGAGTTAAAAGCGGAAGGACTGACCTTTTCAAAATGTCTTTCTGTGGTAACTGTTTTTGGTTAAACGTTCCCAAATCATATATGAGGCTTCATTCAGATGAGATGGAAGACGCCTCCTAGCACATTGGGCTACACTTACAGTAAAAATGGCAAAGAATAGTCATATAGTGCAAATTGTAGGTGAACCGCATTGAAATGCTTGTGTATTGATGTTACTCTTTAATAATACGCTCAGTTCAATTTCATATGAATGATGAAAATTGTGTTTCATGCAATCTTGTATGTTAATTTCCAGGAATTACTCATTCTATGCCCTGGACAACCAGAACCTGCGGCAACTCTGGGACTGGTCCAAACACAAGCTGACCATTCTGCAGGGACGCATGTTTTTCCATTACAACTCCAAACTCTGCATGTCTGAGATTCGCAAGATGGAGGAGGTGACTGGGACCAAAGAGCGGCAAGTCAAGAACGACATCGCCTCAAAGACCAACGGGGACCAGGCCTCATGTAAGAACCTCTGCTCTGAAGATATGTCAGTTGTTGCAGGAGGTACTATGGCAACAGGAAACACAAGAGTCAGCCTTTGATATAGAGGCAAACAGTCATAATTATTGTTATGATGGTCATTTCCTGTCCCTCTATGTTTGCAAATGTCTTCTTGCAGACCTTTTACTGACACAGATTAACTCGGAACAATCAACAGAGCAAAGCATCAATAGTTGTTAGCGTGGTAACACAGGGATACAGCCGTTGTCTCATCCATCGTCTTTTCCTATGTCTCATCTCAGATATTTTAAGAAACATATTTTAGTGCACTGTTGAGCTGTGAAAGGAGAATGTTTGCTCTGGTTTTGGATCAACTGTTTTCAGCATGGCAGCCAGGTCACAGACTTTATCATTTTACAGCTTCATATTTAATCAGCGCTGCCTAGTTTAATCTGAGACTGCCGGTTCGCGGCCGAATAGCGACAGTTGACCTTTTTGCAACCATAGCAACATTACCCAGGAACTAAGAACCTTTTGAGGAATTCACTGCGTTTCAACCGCATGGACAAGGGACTGAATTACTAATGTTTTCTCCCTAAGTTCTACGCTCTTCTGCAGATAAAAGTGGGCTAAAGGAACCTTTTAGTCTCTTGAAAAGTTAAGAGACAGGGTGAAGGGAGGAGTTCACTGTGCTTCTATATAGATTAAGACAAGTGGATAATCTCTTTCATATGTATTCGGGTAAATGGAATTGCGCGGGACATCAGGATATTTTATACTAAACCAAGAAATGCAGATGTTTCTTCACTGATATCTCCCTAAAACAGAGTTTAAAAACCTGGTTATTAGTAATTTTTCTGCGGTTTGTTGCTTTTAACTGATTCATTTCTCTTCTCAGGTGAGAACCATGTGTTGAAGTTTACCCAGATTCGAACCATGAGCGATAAAATAATGGTCAAGTGGGAACCCTTCTGGCCTCCAGACTTCAGAGACCTGCTGGGCTTCATGGTGCTCTACAAAGAAGCGTAAGGATATCTACAGCCATCAGTCACAATCAGACTTGGATCTCTGCCAGACAGATACTGTTTTCAGCTGCTTAAGTACTTTAGAGATAGAAAGATGAATAGAGACTGTTAGTTCTAGTGGCTATTTGGTAATTTAATTTACTGTGTGTTCTCTCCGGGTTCTCCGGCTTCCTCCCACAGTCCAAAGACATGCACGTGTTAGGTTAATTGAGTACTCTAAATTGCCAATAGGTGTGAATGGTTGTCTGTCTATGTTTGTCTCTATGTGCCCTGTAATAGGGTGTACCCCGCCTCACGTCATGTCAGCTAGGATCAGCTCCAGCCCCCCCGCGACCCCGTTAGGGACAAGCGGTTGATGATGATGGATAATGATGATGATGACAGACTTATTTAAAACCCTTTCAGAGAAATCGTATTAACTATATAACACAGTAACATAGGAAAACAATGCGGCTTTTAATCATGACACCAAACTGACTGAGAAGTAATGTGAGGAAGGATTTTGAATTCTACACCATATATGGAAAATGTGTGCATGAAGTTTAGGCGGTTTGCTGTCTCCAAATGCAACTGCATTAACGTCTCCATGAAAACAAATATTTAGTCACCTGTTGGTTTCAAAGACACCACAAATGAACAAAACAGTATGTGGGTTGCTTTTGAGTTTATTTGTATGAGAATAGTTCTCATTTGTTTAAATCTAATATTTGTGAGAAAGTGGCAGCGCCTCAAAGTACTAAAATCTGAAAAAATATCCTGACACAACCTCCCTCTGAACAGGCATCATTTAAGGGTCTCAGTGATATTTAGTAAGGCTATTTTCCTTTACTGGCTGCTCAGATTAATCCGATGATAAATTGCTATGAAACATCAAACTGAAACACATTTCCTTTCTCAACTGGAATACAGGTTAGGCCTACATATAACATTTCTTTTCTCACATACTGTTATTGTTTTGCCCCACAATAGACCTTTCCAGAACGTAACCGAATTTGACGGGCAGGACGCCTGCGGCTCCAACAGCTGGGTGATTGCTGACGTGGACCCTCCTCGTCGAGCCACAGAGGGGGACAAAGAGCAGTTTGAGCCGGGTCATCTCATCCTGCCACTGAAGCCCTGGACGCAGTACGCCATAATGGTGAAAACCCAGCTCTCAGCCTCTGACGAGCACCAGGTCCACGGTGCCAAGAGCGAGATCATCTATGTTCGCACCAACGCCACAAGTAAGACTGATTGAGATGTTTGTTGTTCACTGGTTCTTTATTTTTTTTTAAATATCCCCTTGATGTCGGCTCTGGATGAAATATTTATACAGAGTTGGAATCACTCTCAACAACCTGACACTTAATGTGTAGCCTTTATCAATGCGTCTGATTTTGTTTCACCAGTCGTATCAAAAGTGGTCGTGTTTATAAAATGCGGTGGAAGCACAAGGCATAACCCTCAAACCAAAGCCTTACAGGTTTCTAAAAGTGGAGGTTATGGGAAACTCCAGGTTCCGGGTCGTTAAATTACTGTACAGGAAAAGACCTTTTTCTTCTCCCGTGCCAGAATTGAACTATTTTTAGGGTTGTCTTGAGTCCTCGTTTCTTGGGGTGTTACAATCATTGACTGGTGGACTCAGTGTTGTGTCTGGCAGTCTGGCAGCTGCCAAAATGTCCTTGGCACAAGAACAGGGAAGAGGAAGACAGATGGCACGATCTGCCTGGGGTGCCACCGAACAACAGGCTGCTACCTCATGCAAGGTGTCTGCATCAGGAGGTTACGCAGCGATCATAAATCTCTTCCTTACTACTTAATTGTACTCTGCCGCCCACAGTGTGTTGTGTACAGTTCGAGTTTGTCGCGGTCATGACGGTCTGTATAACCGGCTTCCAGTTACACAATGTGCTCTTCCTTCCTGATAAACCGCATCAAACATATCTCTCACTCACACGAAACAAGCTTCCAACAGAGGTGCATCACTCAGTCAGCCAGCCAGCCATGTCAAGGGAGGGTTGTTTTCTATCCGCCTGGCAACCGCTCCAGGGCTCCTGGTCTGTGTCATATCTAACCAGCATACCTCGTCAGAGGGTCAAAGCTGTCATTACAAATAAACTGTTGCTGGTGAAACTTAGTCTGACAATGTGGTCGGACCAGTGTGTTGCACCCACATCATGAAACAGGTACGACGTAAACACACTGTGACAATGAAGCGCGAGTCTTTGTGTCTCCTTAGGGTTCAGTCTGACGTCCCAGACCACCACTTCTTCCTCCTCACACTCTTCTTTTGAAGTACAAATGTCAACACTTCGTTCAATGATATTTTTACCTTCTCAGAACTTCTAATCCACAATTCATACGTCTCCTGAAAAGACGGCTCACCAGTCAGATATATGGTGATGCCATTCAGTGCTCCTGCCACATGCAGCTGGTAACCTCACAAAACACATTTAGATGCATAATCGGATAAAAGGATCAATCGATCTCGAAACGATTATGTAGCTGCCAAATATATTTTTAACTGCATTTAATTCTCACCAACAACTAGCACTTGGTGCCAAAGTCCCGCATCCGGCTTTTGCAAATCACACACTGACTCGTGTTTATTATACCTTCTGCGTTAGTGCTGCTTATCTTTGTTCACTAAGTAGGATTGAATTAGGAATAGAAAAATATTTATCACATTGCAGTTTGTTTTGCAACTTGAATACCGGTTAAATAAACATTGTCTACAAATTACAACTGATGTATTAATTAATAATTAAGGCACTTTGAAATTAATCTAAAATAAGGATAAGAAAACATCTATTTTGAATTACAATGTCAAATTGATCATTGTAAGACATGTTTAAAAAAATTAGCAGGAATAATTTTGAAATGTATTTTCTCACAGCAGAATTTTTGAGATATTCAAAATACCACACCTGCCAAGACTACTGAAAACTAGAAGTGAAACTAAACATGTAAACCACAGGTTAACACTTAGAAATGTACCAAAGATGAACTACACACTGAAATCAAGACCTACAACAATAGAGCCAAAAACTGACATAAATGGTAAATGCAAATATCTTCCAAAATGATAAATATTACAACAAACAAAACAAGGCTCTCTCTCTGTCCAGAGTGCAGAAAGTACTACAAAAAATGCATATTTTTCATTTTCTTCTTCTCCTGTCTACATTAACTTGTAAAATGTGGACATCCATCACTCATTTTGATCACTCAGGTCTACAAGAGCAAAACATATACATCAAGTTGTGTATTCAACAAAATTTAAACCTACAAATTAAATCCCAGAGCAGGCAGCTGTTGGTCACAGAACCCACACCCTGCCAGTAAGTGTGTTTCATTAGTTATACTGTAACACGAAATGCAAATTAGATTGAAACAGCACTGCTCCTCTGCTGTCTTTAAATAATTCCTGATGATTCATTTGTAGAAATGAGCACATTTTGACACAAATGTATCGGGGGTTTTCAAGATCTTGCTCTTAGATTTGCCTGAATGCCTTTAGGTCTAAAAGTTGTTTACTGTAGGGAAGTAATGAACAATAAAAGACCTTTTTAAAAAATAACAATGTGGTTGAGGCACATAAAATATTCTTTATTTACGTAGCTGTGCAATCAGCTCATGGTTTGGTATACTTCAGTGCTTCATCAGGGTCGTTTAAGTGCCTCAGCTGACGTTTGTCATCTGAGTGGGACATTTATGTGACATGAGTACATATACCCGGATCTAAATAATTCAATATTTTATTCATAATGGCACTTATTTTTTAATTGCTTCAACATGTGCGCTTCGTTACTCACTTGAACTGTATTTCTACGATGTGTTTGTGTGTAAAGCACAAGCTGCCCTTCAGAGACAAATGAAGGGACTAAGGGGTAAACGAACATAAGCATTAACTGTTTCTGTGATCTCCACAGAACCTTCAGTCCCGCTGGACCCCATTTCCTCGTCCAACTCTTCCTCCCAGATCATCCTCAAGTGGAAATCTCCCAACGACCCCAACGGCAACATCACGCACTACCTGGTCTTCTGCCAGCGCCAGCCTGAAGCCAGCGAGCTCTACAAGTTTGACTACTGTCAGAAGGGTGAGCCACACTTCTGTGTTTGTGGTTTTGTGTATGAGAGCTAGAGAGAGAGAGAGAGAGAGAATGTCTTTAACCATCTTTACATTTGTACAAGAGCTCCTCTCAAAAGCTTCCATACAAGTTGCTCCTGTCTGCTCCCAGGACACTGATGACTTTGTGATCTGATTCTCCTTGATGGGTAATTCATATCAAGAATTGATTTTTGATTTTCTCCACATCGACCCACATAATATACAAACTAGCTATTAATTAACCAGACACCCAATACAAACAAGCTTAACCCAGTAATCTTGATTGATATTTGGCTCATGTACATTAAACATCATTAAGTCTGACATAACTCTGTCACATTTCCCAAAAAGCTTTCCTTAGCTGAAGCCCTGGCAGAATTCATTGAAATCAACAAAACAGGATTTTAAAAAAAATGCTCAAATGACAACAGCAATATGTATAAGACACAGTGTTCTTGGTGTCTCAGCAGGATGGATAGAAAAGTGCATCAGAAATCATCTCGGGGAACAGTTTTATCTTTGAGCGCATTTGAAGCATAGTGACCCCTTTTTTAATGTATCCATTGTCCATCTACTCTGTAGCCACTAAGCAAGTTAAGCTGAATCTTTTGTTTGACTGGTATTATGTAGCTTGAACTATGTGACATCCGGTGCAGGTTCAGGATTTTCCTCTCACTGCGGCTTGGGTTCAGGCCAAGTTTAACCATTTTTCTTGGTTGAGTTATTCATGTCACAGCCTGACCTATGCGGATGCCCTGCCATCAGTGCCCTTCAATGTTAGCACAACCAAGCCCAAACTTTCATCTTTTGAACTCCCATAACTCCCACACATCCAGGGAGATTGGAGTCTGCAGGGCGGTTGTGTCAATGGTAATTTATCTCCACTAGAGAGGGTGATGACCAGAGGATGTCTATGACAGACATGCCCTCCAGACGTACGTGTTTGTGTGCGTGTGTGCGTGTGTGCGTGTGTGTGTGCGTGTGCCTGCCAAACTGAGTTATGCATCTGTGTTTATCACACCAGTCATCCCATTCTGTCTGACTGTGTTTCCTTTTTTTCATTTCACCAGGGATGAAGTTGCCTTCACGAGTGCCCACTCAGGTGGACAGTGACGAGGAGCAAAAGTGGAATCAAACAGAGGAGCAGGGCCCAGGGACACGATGTTGCGCCTGCCCCAAAACCGACAAGGAGCTCAAGAAGGAGAAAGAGGACTCTGAGTACCGCAAAACCTTTGAGAATTACCTTCACAATGAAGTCTTTGAGATCAAGTAAGACAACTGACATCTGAGTTGTTCTTTTAAGAGTTAAATGTAAGATAACTATAGTGTTTCTTATCTTTATTCATGAGCGTTTTCCTCAAGAGAAATTGTTTTTTTAAGGTTTGAGTCAAGTAGGATTAAATCAAAAAGGCATTTGTTTTCTTTGTCAAAGCAGTATAAATATATCATTAAACTGTTACATGTTGCTTCTTTTCTAATGCTAAATTTCTAATGCTGTTTTTCAAATTTGATGTCTTTTGTGCATTATATAAATCACTTAAAACTTGCCTTGCCTTGTTTAGGCGCTCAAGACAGCGGCGCTCTGTTATGGGAATCGCCAACCGAACTCATCCCTTCCCCACCACCGCCTCCAGCCTGCCTCAGGGCACAGACGTCCCAGAGGAAGACGAAACCTTTGAAAGCACAAAGACTGTGGTCACAGTTCACGCCAAGGAGTCCACTGTCATCTCCGGCCTGCGCCACTTCACCAGCTACCAGATTGAAGTCCACGCCTGCAACCACCCAACTGACCCGGCCCGCTGCAGCATGGCAGCGTACGTCAGTGCCCGGACTATGCCTGAAGGTGAGACTGTAGGTGTTGTAAAAATAGCAGTTCTCACTGAGGTTCATTACAGCTTTTCGCATTAATACCATGCCTTCCAAAGAACAAAGAAATGAAGTTACTGTCAACTTCTATGGATAGAGCAGTGACATGGAAAAAAAGAATAAGCTGCATTAACAGAGATCCATTGTTTTAAAAAATGACAAGCACTCATAACAACACAGGAACTCCTCACAGGAAAAGGCAGACCTTTGATTTAAGTCCTCTGCACAACGCCAAACTGACCTGCGAGCTGACCTTCACTTCGAAGGAGATGATGAGACACAGCCCGATCCCATTTTAACATTGCATATTTATATATAAAATATAAGTGAACATGGGAATATAAGCAGGTTATTCAATGGGTCTGTGTAATAAAATCACCATCTGGAAATCACCTAGAAATGTTGTTGATTTGAATCTACTGTAGCGCTCAACATCATCTCTCTATCAGGCTTTTCCTCATGTGAGCTCAATCTTGGTAAAGAAAGAAAGAAACTAATCTTAAAGATTCTGTTTGTTTGGTATCAAACATTGTTTATTTTGGCAGCCCCTTTGATTCTGTAGCGTTAATTACTGAGATGTTTTTGCACTGTGATTTGTAGTTCCTCAAATCCTTTGTAAAAAAAACAATGCAATCAGGCAGTCAAACTACCTGAAAAACAGTAACTGCGTTGAAAAACCGTACATCTCCAGAGGCCATGCCATGCTGCACAAGAGGGCCTTACCAAAAAGTCCAACTTACATCACAAATTTTTACTCAAATAACAATTCCGGCTCTCTTCTCATCCTATCAAATCAAAGTCCACTGCTTTACACTTTACTTTACACATTGCATGGCTTTACGTTCTCATCCCTGCATGGAGCTGGAGCGAACCATAGAGGTGCTGTTCTTCCTACACGTATACAAAATAGGCTTTACTATGTGGTTATTTAATATAGGCTATCTATTGAATTATGAGAAAAACTGATTGTGATACATATCTTATTGTAATGTGATATTACCCATATTTGGGATAAAAGAGTTCATATCGCCATATCGATATGGCCATATCGCCCAGCCCTAGTTATGATTCATAAAAACCATTTGACTCTGTTCTCTGCAGACAAAGCTGATGACATCGGAGGTCCCATCAATTACGAGGTGACAGAAAATTCAGTGCACATCACGTGGCAGGAACCGGTGGCCCCTAATGGTATGATCATCCTGTACGAGGTCAACTACCAGAGACTGGGAGACACTGAGGTAAAATAAAAAAACAACAGCACACTCTCACACGCACACGCACACTCACACTCACACACGCACACGCTTACTCACACACACGCACACACACACACACATTCATACACACACTCACACATTCATACACACACTCACACACACACACACACACACATCTGTCATGCTTTTACTGCTTTAGTGTCTGCAGCGATTTGAGTGGTTGGATCACTGGGTACATGAGTTCACTGGAAGTTCACCACAACACATAAACATCATGCACTCAATCTCACTCAGAAAGCACTTTATGTATTTCCCGTTCTCATTAAACACAATCGCTCGAGCTACTGATGAAAGACATTTAACAGAGAGGTAAATTAAATGAATCCATCTTAACACTACCCGTGCAGCACAGGCAAATACTCGAGGCAATACTTACTTAACTAGTTTTTTTAAAATTTCCCTTGTGGTCTCATTAATGTGTTAACGAAGAACTAATTTTAGGGTTTTAGTTGCTATGGAAACAGGTCTACAAAACATCTGGCTGATGATGCAGACTTTAATTTGCGGAAAAAAATATGCTTCCACAGCAGAAGCATAAAACACATGAAACAGTATCCTTTACACTTTTTAATTTAAACGTGTAAAATTATGAAGCCACCGTTTGGACTTGTACTTACATAGCACCTTTCTAGGCTTCTGACTCCTCAAGGCCCTTTTCCACAACTTGTCATATTCACACAGACATTCACACTGATGCAGAGGCTATCTGCCCATCATCTAATCTAATCTTTCAAACCACATTCACACATCCATGTGATGCAATTTGGGTTCGGTGTCTTGCCCAAGGACACTTTAACATGCAAGGATCCAACCGCCGATCTTTCAAATGGAGGACGACCTACTCGACATCTGAGGCACAGCCGCCCGTTTGTCATGTGATGCTCGTTTCTCATTCGTTGGCCACTGCCTGAACTTCAGCATTGTTCTTCTGCAGGAGCTGCACTACTGCGTGTCGCGGAACATGTACAAAATAACGCGTGGCTGCAAGCTGAAAGTGATGCATCCTGGGAACTACACGGTGAGGATCCGGGCCACGTCGCTGGCTGGGAACGGATCCTGGACTGAGCCCACATACTTTTACGTCCAGGATGCAAGTAAGTCTCCATCTGCCATGTAGGTGAACCGATACGGCCCCACATACTGTTTTTTAACAGGTTGTAATAAAATGAAAAAAATGAGACAGCAGCTCGTTTAAAGTGTTTTACAGCTCTGAGCAACTCCTCTATTTCCTTTGTGCAATGATAGATTAGTGTTCATCAAAAATTCACTGTATTTAATACGAATATTGTCCTGTTTTGATTATACTGTAATTTTGTCACTATCATATGTCGTCTTATCTATATAGGGATCAGCTCCTGTCAAAAATCGCCTCAAATGACTCGGTCCTCTTTTATCAAAAGATGCTGCCATTTTTACCTTAAGCAGATTTTCTTCACTTAGCCTGATATTGATCCTAGCTTCAGTTTAATGTGTGGGTTTCATTAGAGCTTGTTTTTGGTTCTTCACCTGAAATGTGACTCACTGCCTGGCTGGATGTTTTGAACAGGCGACCCTCTCTACGTAGTGAGGATCGTCATCGGACCGGTCATCTGCTTCGTCCTGCTGCTGTTTGTGGCCGCTGGAGGATACGTCATGTTCAAGAAGAAGTACGCATCCTGTCACACACTTTCTTAGTATGCCATATTTTGTCCGTAATATCATTAAATTCTTTTCTCTTTTTCATTCTAGTCAAACTCAAGGGCCTAGTGGTCCCATCTACGCCTCTTCAAACCCAGAGTATCTCAGTGCTAATGACGGTGAGCAAAGGGTTTAAGCCATTTGATCAATAATAAAGCTGAACTGTAGTTTTAACTTAAGATGAATTTAAGGGATTTAGTCGCTTTACTCCAAAATATATAATGTACACTGAAGATCAAAATTCAATCTTCAGTCTTTCCCCAATCCTACGCCGAACTCTCCCCACAGATCCTCGCCCTGTTCAGCAATGAACTGGCGGGCAACACCAACTGTAGCGTTGAACCGATTCCCCACTGAGAGTCTTTGCATAATCCTGTCCTTCATCCTTCTCGTGCACTTGTTTTACGTGGACCGGCCTTTTTGAGGGACTTAAATGAATCTGTGTCCTTGTAAATATTTTTGAAATCACAGACTTGGAACGCCTAACCTCTCTTGCAATGGCTGAGAGGGTCATCCCTTTGGCCTTCATCTTCAGTCACCTTAGAGCAGCTGCCATCCTGCAAAGTAACCAGGAGAGCTGCCAGATAAATAGTGTGTGTCCAACAATTAGGTAAATTGTCACCAGGTGTCAGATTAACACCAATAACTGGGAGGTATCTGAAAGTGTTCTCTAATGAATCTGGATCTGCCTGAACACTGTGGGGAGAAGGATCCGCATTCCCTTCCATTTTTTTCGTTCCAACGATGAACACACAAAAAATGTCCAAAATATCTTCAAGCTGAAGCATTTTGTAACACTAACCAGATTTTTTTTTTTTCATTTAACATTTAATTAAGATGCAAAGAAACAGCAGAGAAATCTAAGTCCTGATGCGCTACCTGATCAACTGCCTGATCACATTTCCAATTTCTTACCTGAACTAACCTGCTTTCTTACAGTATGTGCATGTGAACTCATTATACGCTGCACGTGTAACATGTTCCTGTAAAATGTGCCTGCAGTGTATGAGGAGGACGAGTGGGAGGTGGCCAGAGACAAGATCAACATTTTGAGGGAACTGGGACAGGGCTCCTTCGGCATGGTCTATGAGGGCATCGCAAAGGATATCATCAAGGGCGAGGGGGATACGCACGTAGCGGTGAAGACAGTGAACGAGTCGGCCAGCCTGAGAGAGAGAATTGAGTTCCTGAACGAGGCCTCGGTCATGAAGGCCTTCAGCTGCCACCATGTGGTAAGGAGAGACGTCATCTCCTAAAACCTCCCTTGCACATAAACAAAAGGCATTGCTGTATTAGTTTTAGTTACTGACGATGTGTGAAAGTGCTAGGTAGGGCGTGAATTAATGATCCCCAGCAGACTGGTTTGACCTAGAAAAGTACTGAATGTCCCATCATGTGCAAATACCACACTAGTCCTACATTTAGCTGTGTGAAGAGCAGCAGTATCCATTGCTGTTACCAGACCATTTGTCTGTTCGTGCTCAATGCAATCAGTCCTGACTATATATTGAAATGAAAAACCCCTCCTCCTTATCTCCAAGGTGCGTCTGCTGGGGGTTGTGTCTAAAGGCCAGCCTACCCTGGTGGTGATGGAGCTGATGACCCACGGAGACCTGAAGAGCTTCCTGCGCTCTCTGCGGCCTGACGCTGAGGTAAGGAGATCACGACGATCACCCCCAAATCCCAAACCCAATTCACAGCATTTGAATTATGCTCGTAGTTGTTTTAGATTTGATGACGTTACAACAGTATACAAGCAGAAGTGCTCTTATCTTCTGCCAAGCGCTTCTTTTCACTTCTGCTTTTCATGTAAATAAATGGTGCAGGAGTTTTATCATCAGTATGAAAATTCTGAAGGTGTCTTTTTATTTCTGCATGGGAAATTGTTTTTTTACAATGACGAGCATAAAAACCGCACTACTGAACTATCCGTGGTTTACGCACACGTAATGTTTTACTGTACTGATTTTTACTCCGGTAAGAGAAATTAGGCAGTGGACAACGACTCTGCTACATTTCTAGAATGTAGATCATATTTTCCTTAATGATTTATTATTTCACAAACTTGCAACCCTTCCACCTTTAATCCAATTTTTTTTTATGAGCCCAACCACCCGACCGACCCGATGATTAATTGTGGTGCCTGCGGACATTAACTGCAATCCACGCATCACAATACATGGATCTAGATCTATGTATCAATCCAACATCATCACTGCAAAGTGAAAATATCGATGAATATCACCATGCGCCTTTATTTTGGAATTCCCACTTTATATTTGTTTTGTTTTTATCATAAAGAATAGTTAGTTTTTTCATTGAAATGTTCATGTTCAATGTACATTGATATGGTCTCATATTGATCAGAAACATGATAAAACTTGACTCTATTTCAAATTACCGTTGCACAATATCTAATTCAACATTGAATTTACTTCCCATGTGTGTACAGATGACTTGTGTGTTGAAGGTGATGTGCTATTTAAGTGTCTAGTGTGTAAATACAGATGGCACTTGGATTGGAATAGGAGGAGGAGGACTGAGCTCTTGAATGTTGACAGAGGAGTTTAATTATCAGTTGGCACTAAAGTCAGCTGGAAACATCTAACAGGCTTATGTGGAGATGAACAGCAGGTCCTCCAAACTGCCTGAGAACTGTTGCTACTCAGCTGTTCAAGTCAAGTATGATAATGAACAATAAAACAGATTCTTTTTCTTTTATGTTTTGGCATTTAAGAAGTTATATGTTATTAAGTATCAATTCTAGGTGTCAACAGTAAATCATGACATCAAAAATGGGGTTTTCTGTGTTAGATCAGACATTCAAAATCTGTCTGGTGTCCCTCAGAACAACCCTGGGCGTCCACCACCCACTCTGAAGGAGATGATCCAAATGTCCGCTGAGATCGCAGATGGCATGGCTTACCTTAACGCCAAGAAGTTTGTCCACAGAGACCTGGCAGCCAGAAACTGCATGGTAGCTCACGATCTTACCGTCAAAATAGGAGGTAAGTTTTAGGACAACAGGCTCAAAAGAGGTAGACGATAATATGTGCTGCTACACATCACTGTGACAGAGTTTAAGATAAGTTACCCCACATAGGAACCATTTTTAACATAGAAGGGCTTTTATTTCTGGACCACTATAATGAATTCCTGCATCAATAATTTGCAATGTGTTTAAGTTGAGCAATCTTAAATATGTCTCAAATAGCTAATTAAAATTAAGCTTGGACTGTGTTTGCTTCTAGAGAGATGCAGTGTGTTGTATTTACTTGATGCATTGCTTATGAAATCACTTGGTGGCTTTATGTTTGGATGGAGCCATTATAACCCATACGTTTATTCTGCATTTTTAATCAAACCAAACTTTACATAACGCAGTGCATGGCTAACTTCAACAACAACATTCAAATCAAATTAGATGTATGTATTCACCATCTTAAACATAAAACGCACTGTTGTAGAGTGCTTCACAAAGTTAAAAACATAATCAAGTAGATTACAACTTGAATTAAACGTTTTGCAGATAAACCAGTGGCACTGAAAAGCAGCAGGGAATAAATGGGTCTTAAATTACATATTAAAATGCATTAAGCCCCTTAAACACACTTTAAGGGACAAAAAACACAAATGTAGGTTCGACTGCAACTAATGAAAATCACGTTTTCTTTCCAGACTTTGGTATGACCAGAGACATCTATGAGACCGACTACTACAGGAAAGGAGGGAAGGGCCTCTTGCCCGTCAGGTGGATGGCACCCGAGTCTCTGAAGGACGGAGTCTTCACTGCGAATTCAGACTGCTGGTCAGTGACACCTCTGATTTAGGGTTCGTGTGTTAGTGTAGATGCCATGGCGTCGAGTGAGAGCTGGTGTCAAGCTGTATCTTAAACGGGTTCATTAAATGGTAAGAAATGTGGGTTTGTGGAGGACGTTCATCAAATGTGATCATTTATCAAACAGCATTTTAAAAGATTCTATAAGCAGGGGCGCCACCTAGCCTGACTGGTAGAGTGTTCTCCTAACATACAACAGGGGTGTGCGTGTTTTCCCCTCTGTCTCTCTCTCTCTCTCTCTCTCTCTTCCCCCTTTCCTGTCAATCTTAAGCTGTGCTGTCAAAAAAAGGCAAAAAGATAAAAAAAAAACGTCAAAGATTCAGAGAATAAAAGTAATCTCCTCAGTTGCAGCCTACTCTTGATGAAACACAATTTTACCTACTTTTCAAATACATTATTTTACTTCATTGTATTATACTTTTTTTCCTTCTCAGACCAGAATAACAAACAGTAAACACATCGCAAACATTAAAATGAGATCAGAACACGAGTACGTAGTTAACCTGTTTTCATCTGGCGTTGTTTACCAGCAGCGCAGCCGCCGCCTCTGTCCCCTGTCTGCCCGTTCACTGCATCAAGTGTTTACAGACAGATTTCCTCTCAGGTGTCTAATTGGCGTGTCCTTATTCTCCCTGTGTCGCTGTTGTTGTTTGTCATTCAATTGTATGCCAGGTCATTCGGGGTTGTGCTGTGGGAGATCAGCACACTGGCCGAGCAGCCGTACCAGGGCCTGTCCAACGAGCAGGTCCTCAAGTTTGTCATGGACGGAGGATACCTGGACCGGCCGGACAACTGTGCTGACAGGCTGTGAGTATACCAGTAGGACTGAAGTTAGATACAGACTGAGACAAGAGTTGAAGCGTTCGATAATCTCAGACTACTTGAGTCAGGTCAACTTATTTTACTCACAAACTTAAGTTAATAAATCAAGTCCATCGAGATAAAATTAGTTAGCCGCGTTTTTTATAATTGTTTAATCAATTAAGTTATTTTTTAGGCAAAAATGCCAAAACCTCTCCGGTTCTGGCTTCTCAAATGTGGGGATGGGATGCTTCTCTCTGTTTTATATCATGTTGTATCATTTATTTTCTTTCATTGATCAACTGAATATTCTCTGAATAAGACTCATACATTTTATCTCTGTTTTTTTTATTTTTTTTATTTTATTGCCTGATGGAGAAAATAGTTGGCAGATTAACTGAAACTGAAAATAAAAAATAGTTTCAGCTGTAATCTGTACAGATGGTGTACATACAGAGTAGTAGGAGCAATAGTAAAATGATAATGTCTAGAAACGAGATGACAATAGCAGGTTAAAGAACAAAGATTTAGTATAATAGGTAAATATCAAATCCCAGGAAAAGACCAAACCCAACAACGTGTTGATCTGTTTTCAGCTTGTCTGTGGCACTCAGCACTAAGCTGACTAGCAGATGTACAGTAAAAGGAAAAAAAGTAGTTTCCTGAAACAGCAGGCACTGTAGTTTGAAGCAATAGTGAGCTTTTTAGGGGGAATATTTTTAGCTGTGGATTCTTTTTATTATTATTTGGTGCTCCAGTGAGTGTTTATTTACAGCAGCAGGGTGGAGTATGTGGGACTGACTCAAAATACCAACTCAGTGGAACTGAGCGGCTCATTGATGTGTTGTAAATAGTTGGACAACAACTGTTGCACAGAGAAATAAGCTGCATCAGACTTTGGCTACACAGAAAATACTTTAGGATACATTTATTATTGGTTTTGGTCTTTTCATGCGATTTGTTGGCATTAAGAAAAATATACAATATTGCCCATCAGTATCCTTTAACTTGTAGTTAGGTTGTATTAAATTGGGCATTCTTAACAACACCAGACAGACAACTATTTTAACAAGAAATAAGTACATTTTGAAAGGAAGAAGTAACTTTGGTGAACAAGCGAAAAATTCAGACACCAGTATCATTTCACCGTGATCTAACTCTCCCTGTATCCTCACCCAGACACAACCTGATGCAGATGAGTTGGCAGTACAACCCCAAGATGCGCCCGTCCTTCCAGGAGATCATCGAGATGCTCCGCGAGGACCTGCATCCTTCCTTTCAGGAGCTCTCCTTCTTCTACAGCGAGGAGAACAAGCCGCCCGAGACCGAAGACTTTGACCTGGACATGGAAAACATGGAGAGCATCCCGCTGGACCCGTCGTCCTACTCCCAGAGGGAACAGTGTTTGGACAGGGACGAGGCCTCATCCATGGGCCTGAGGGGGAGTTACGAGGAGCACCGCATCCCGTTCACACACATGAACGGGGGAAAGACCAACGGACGAATACTGGCCCTACCGCGGTCCAGCCCCTCCTAACATACTGTACACATCCCGCGCAAACATGTCATTGCTATAGATTTAAATATATTTTTGTTTTTTGTTGTCATTTTATATAGATCACACTTTTATCACTCTCTCTACAAGAGCCCAGTGCATATCTCAGGACCTTATTTTTCTCCTCCACAAACACACACTACAGCAAGTCCACACAAGGATGCCAGAAGACATTTTTTGTATTTAAGGACGAACCTCCCGCGTCACTCTTGTTCATGATTGTAGTTTATATACTGTATATATATATTGCCAAGTTTGTGCTAGACTGGGTGGATAATGGATTAAACTGTGAAACAAACTCTTGACAAACAAGAAGGCTGCTAAACCCACTGTCCCAGTCCAGACTGTGTCTCTCTACCCCAATTCAAGAAGAGGCTTCATCCCTGGGTTGCTAAATTTTTGAAAAAAGTGCCCTTCTATTTTGTCTGTGGCCTGCATCAGTTGTCATGGAACTTTGTCAGAGTCTTTGTACGCAAGCGGCTGACGAACTGAAAATGAAATGCTTTGGGAACTCTGTTGGATGGTCAAAGACGGTCCACCCTCGAACAAACTCTTATCCACTGGAGAAGCTGGTTGAAGTGGCTTACCTCCTCACACTCAGCAGTATTCCAAAATGGCACACAGGATAAACACAGGACTTTTGTTGGGTTATATATTTTTAAATTTATTTACGTTTCTTTCTTTTCCTTTTTATTTTCTTTTGAGTTTTCACATTTACAGCTGAAGGATATTTAAACTGTTTTCAAAAAACATGTTGGTGAACGAGTTCCTCAGATTGACCAATAGCTGCTTCTTTGGTATATTTTAGTGGGTATAGAAGATAAAAAAAATATATATAAATATATTGTTAATGCTTTTGTACATAGTCGATATGTTGTCATTCTTGAGGTATTTCCGGTCATAGAAAATGTTTTTACATGTTAGTCTATTATGTTTATTTTTTCTAATCTAGAAAATCATACTAATTAGCTTTTTTGGACTCATGATCAACCAACAGCTCTTGGTCTTTTTGCTACGCGATGCCCAGGAGAAGGAGTGTTTGGCGTCTTCAGCTTAAGATGTCTGCCCATCATATCAAGATCAAATAAAATAGTGCTGTAAATAATGCAGCAAGGTGCATTCATGAGGCTCTGGCAGTGCTTCTGTTATTTTACATTCTCTCGATACACGTGTTTTTCCAGACGGTGCTGTGCTTCTTCAGTGAATACTGAGATTGTCATCTGTGTACATTAAAAGAAGCTTTAACCTCTGTGAGTATGGAGGGAGAAGGGTTTGTTTCCAACAGAGCCTGACGGGTAAAAATCGATGTACACAAACAAACGCACGCGCACACATTTACGTACCAACAAAAGCCAGAGTGAGAAGGGTTTTTGATGCAAATACAGATTTTGATATTAACGGATTTTTGGACTTCCAGAGTTTTTGTAAAGGTTTATTCTGAAGGATATTTTACTTCTTACATACAGATATATTACAGATGATGATAATGACATTACATGCTGAATAAACTCTTGCAAACAAAAAAATACGATAGAACTATAATTAAAAACAACTGAGGAAAATTTGAATCAAGATGCATTAAAACGCAGCCTATATTATCTGAATGTACAGCAGTTTTCCGTGTGTACGTCGGCCAACATTGATAGAGACTCATCACAAATCTGTTGGGCTTTCTCATAACGCGTCTATCAAATTGCATATATTAAATGCTCTGTGTAAATGTTAATACTGGATGATTTTGCAACTGTTCAGACTTTAACGTATTAAGTTTAGTGCAATTGCGCCAGCTGCTGGACAACAATGAAATTGAGACGTCTGTGACGATGACCTACTATAGAAGCCTTATTTCTGCACAATACTGAAAATATATGCATTTAAATGACAAAGCCTGGTGTGAGAACCAACTAAACCTTGAGGAGAATGGTTTCAACACTGTCATGTAAACGTAGATGAAGTCATGCAGGTATAATCAACACTAATGCCATGTGTGTCTTAGTATCTCATGGAGACAAAGGAGGCCTTTTGGTGATCTATATGCTATTACAGATTGATAGGTTCACATTTTAATACAGTACACAAAATGTGTAAGTTAAAAGAGTTAGTGGTCGCTGTAGTAATTCCTCCTTTTAAGTTCCTTTTTCTGACGTGTCTCCAAGTGATGGAGGACAAAAATCCACAGTCCTGGTTGCATTGGTTCATCTGAAGTTAAAATGAGGCTTCAGCAGTCTGAAAACAAGTCCTCTTTCTGTTTCCCTGGACGGTGGAGAATTAGAAACACAAACAAGTCATTTTGTACAAGAAAAAGTTGTATTTCAAATCAAATCAGCTTTTCACCGAACTGAAAAAAATCAAAGTATTTAAATACACATTTGAGAGACCATTTAGTTTCTGCTCAAAATATTCTGAGAGAGGAGAGAGGTGTGTACGTTACCTCAGTGTTTCTAAAAACCTTGGCTGTGATCCAGGTTTCACCTTCCCGGCTGCAGTCCAAACTAAACCAGGGCCTTATTTCACTTTATGCAACCTCAATCAAAGCATGTATCTATTATGAAGCTGAATGACTACGCCACTCCGTATTAACTCAGTCATCTGACATCAACAAAAAGGAATAAAAACAAATAGGAGGTAATCAGGACAGGGTCCACTTCAGGAGCTCTTAGTTGTAGCAGCACATCGTCCCCAGCAGGAGGAGTCGCCCACTTGTTATGGAGAACTTCAGGGACTTCTCCTCCATGCTGAATGAAATTGAGATTGAAACATTGTTGACACTGGTAACAGCAGTTTACAAAATACTCTCACTACAAGCTTCGTTCAGTTTAGTGACTTTCTCTTCCTGAGCTTGTTGTACCTGAATCACAAAATACACCCTGGATCAGAGATGATGGCAAAGTGAGGCAGGTAGAGGCCGTTATCATAGTACAGTGAACCGAGGCTGCAACAAACTATTATCCCCATCATTGATTCTTTTGTTGTCTTTGTTCTCAATGAATGGAGTAGTTAGTTGGTCAAAAAGGGGTGAAGAATGTGCATCAGTGTTTGAGATGACGTTGTTACATGTCTTGTTTTGTCCACAACTTAAAGATATTCAGTTTACTGTCATAGAGGAGGAAAGAAAACAGAAATTATTCACATATGAGAAGTTGGAATCAGAGATTTTTGACTTAGACTCAAAGACGATTAATCGATTATCGAAATTAGCAATAATTAGTTGACAACTAACTGATTAATCATTGCAGCTCTACAGTGAATAATCCAATTATGTAATAAACTCCTGCTTGTTTAGTTCTTTTCACATATCTGACAGTAGATATAACACATGCCAGTAGCTTATTATTAGCAAAAAATATATAATAAAATACAATAAAAAGGCAATAAAAGCCTGGTGAAAATGACATATCAAGAAATGCTCTATGACAAATATGACTCCTGCCTCTATATAGTTACCTACATCAGTGGTTCCCAACCTGGGGGCCCGACCCCCCAAGGGGGGCGTCAAAGATCCAGGGGGGGTCGCGAAGCCCTCTTAATTTAAAGGGGTTTAATAATTTTAGTGTAATTAAAATGTTAAATAAATGAGTAGGCCAAGCATTTAACTTTTAATTCATATATTTGACAAAATCAACTAAATCCAAGGTCCACATTAAACATTTATTCGTGTATTTCCAATTTTAGATAAATGAATAAGTTATAGGCCTATATCAACAATCATTGCTATATCAGCAATGGATAAAATTAGAGCAGAATGTATATTTTTAATTTTATAATAATTCATTTTCTTTATTATATTTCAATATGTTACCTGCTTAAATGAATTTGAAAAAGAAGAACTTGTACTTTTAAAAGTACAAGTTCTGAAGCTGTTTTTCAAATTCATTTAAGCAGGTAATATATTGAAATATGTTATAAGGAAAAAGATTTTTTTAAAAGTACATGTTCTGAAGAAATATGTTGTAATCATACACAGGTTCTCCTCACTGTCCCATGCTGTTATTAAATAACTGAAATATAAAGTATTTCATGTAAAAGAAGTTATGATGTTCCTTATTTTATTTTTATTTTCATGGTGGGGGGCACCCAAGTTTACAATGGTAAAAATGTGGGTCCCTTAAGAAAAAGGTTGGGAACCACTGACCTACATGAAGAAAGGGCTGTTCTGTTTTAGCCAAAATAAAACAGCATCTCAGTTTTCACACCAACTGGTTTCCACCCTGCAGGTCGTTTCCCTTTCCCAGGGAGAAAAACATTACATAACAAACACATGTAAAAAAAAAAAACATTTTAAAAATCAAGCTGGTGATGTATCTCAGCATTGCAGCAGGGTCTCAGAGGTGATGTTTACCTGCTTCAGCCTCTGTGCAGAGCTGTCAGTCACTCTTGTTGGACGGACCCGCGGAATGCTGCCGAACCAAACTTCCCACAATGCTTAGCGGGAGGAGGGCTTGTTTAAAGCTCCCTCCTCCTCCTCCTCCTCCTCCTGCTGCTGCTCCATTAGCGGCTCTCAGTGCACTTGTTCCTCCCGAGGCACCCCCGCTCCCTCAGCCTGTGGTGGGAGTAGTTGTTGTAGACATATTTACTCCTTCTCTCCCGCTTTTACCTGGACATAAACGGACAGTTGTGTGTCTCGGCCGCCGCTTCATCTCAACACCAGGTGAGACCGACGGTTAGAAAGTGGACCAACGGCCGTTAGCTTACGTTAACGTTAAAAATGAAGGCAAACATCACGTTGGCGTCATTATGTTTACGTTAGCACACTTGTGGATACATGGAGGTAACTTTGTAGCGTTTGTTTTATCCCGACACTTTGTTTCAGTGGCTAACTTTACATGAACTTTAATGTGATGGTGCTACTGTAGCACCTTGGCATTCCTCACATTCCCCTGGAGAAACACACGCAGGGCCGGGCCGAGGGTTTTGGTGGCCCATACAGGGGTTTATTGGGGGGGGGGGGGGGGGGTTCAGTTAATTTAATGCTGTTAAACTGAAGTCTAACTTTTTATTTATTTGACCAAATATTGTTTTAACGGCCTAATTTCAGCGTTGTGTTTACAAGAGTCCTCAAAAGGACACATTCTTCATCAAAGTCACATTTGTATACTAATTAGACATTTAAATGGTCATGCACAATATAACATTTCACTTGTGGATTCTTACAGGCGTGTAAAATGATAACTGCTAGCACTTTGGTGGTGATTACTGTGAAAACACCAGAAACTGCGTCAGACCATATCTGTCTGAATAGGGACAATACAAGTTAACGGCGTGTGACTGGTGATATGGTGACGTTGGATCATGAGGAAGGTGTTGAAGCTAAAAGTTACTTACTTGCCTGTGTTGTACAGTTTTGTACAGATCACTGTGGTACCACTCAAGCTCTCTCAGGTGGTAGACGGAGGAATCTCCAAAATAAAAAAAGGAAACTAAATTAATATAATTTTTTTTTAAATAAGTTTGGCATTTCCTGTTATATTTTTATTTCAATAACAGCCTGATACGTAGTCACGTTCATGAGATACGAGCTAAACTGTGATGGCAGAGTGAGCAGAGGTAAAATTGATTGGTTTGAAAACTCTGACATGTCGTTTCTGATGCTAACAGCGTGGCTGAAGACAGTTAACAATAAATAATCTTATTAGGAATAAACCTTCCTGTCCGTAGCTGAATAGCATCTGCCTACGCTGCTGTACTTTAACATTGGTCTTAGTGGTGGGACTTGAGAGCCTGATACTTTCTGAGGTGGTACGTCATGAACAAAGTTTGAGAACCACTGGTAGCTAGATGAAAATATGAAACCAGAGACATGTCTGAACATAAAATGCCAAACAGAACTTATTGATAATTAAGCTATAGTTAACAAAATATGAAATGTGCTCCAAACAGACCTCATGATGCTTACCCAAAGTACAATCCAGGAAATTCACTCAAACTGTATGAGTACAAAGGCAGTGAGGCCGTCATGTTGGAGGAGGCTGGGAAAGGCTGTGGTACCGCAGGTACCTCAGCATCAGTCACATGTCACATGTTATCTAAGTTAAACTGAATTTGTGACGTGCTGAAACTACAAAAAATATTACATTGAATGTAAGGCAGTGTTGCCTCACAATGACAGTATTTGGAGGCTGCAACAGTTCGAGAGGAATGGATATTATTAACATATAGACAGACAAATCACTTTCTGGTAGACAACATACCTGACTTCTCTGCTGTTCTTATTTAATGCACGGTGTTGTATTGCTAGCATCTTTTGAGAAAACAAATCTAGAGTTATGGATGGGTCCTCGGTCGGACTCACTGCTAGAACTGGGGTGGTGTCATAGTCTGTGGCCTGACAGCTAAAGTAGTACACAGCATGTTGTATTTGCATTTCTACCCAGAAGGTAAACAAACATTGTGACCTGGGCTATCGGACTCCTAAGCATGAGAATGACTGTTCTAAAATGTAACTTAATATATCGACATGTGCATTATTATCTGTATATTCAATTGTGTTTGCGTAACTAGGGGATATCGTGTCACACCAATACCGTACCAGGGCTTTTGCATATTGTTGCCCATTTACCTTAAGTCATACTAGCGCACAGCTAATCATTCACAGGTTTCCTACGCAGTCTGGAAAAGTATGGAATTTAATTTGAGTAATTTCCAGGTCTGGATAAGTTTGGAAAAAGGGTAAAAGAATTTGGAAAATGTTTGTGTTGTTTCCAGACTATTATCTCACTTTCTAAAATAAAATATATTAATATATACAAATCAAAACAAGTTTACTAACGCAACATAGTCGACCTGTAGATGATATGAAACTAATCAAGCTGGCTATAGAATGGTGTCTGGTTACCATGGTTGCTGTCACCTATGTGTCGTCTACATTTTTATTTATGATTTATTATTATTTTATTTATTTAAGCATGTTTACTCCATCTAAAGCCAATGAAACAAAGATTTAGGTTTACTTCTGTAGTTCCTGGTTAATTGAACATCCAGACTGTTCCTGTCTGTAGTGTCGCAGGTTCACAGTTATTAATTGCTGTCTTTAAGCATTTAGCTTGAAAATGTCTCAGTTTGGAGTTCTTTCGATTATATGAGCTACAACACATATGTAAAAATGTCTTGTAATTACTTGCCATTACAACATAATGGCATACATAGTCAGAAAGCCACTACAATTGGTATTCAGATGTTTAAATTTGACCAAAAAATGCTCCAGGAAGTCTGGAAATTTGAAATGGAAAATGAAACACTGCATTCTGCGAACCACGCTGTAGTATTTTAGAAACTCACTGTTTGATGCAGCCATTGCTTTCCATCATCTATCTTCCACACAATATTATGGCAAACTCTTCAGACGTTATAGCAATGCAGACTGTTCAAATGAATATTTAGTTAAACTGCATACCATTCAAGATAAGATGACCAAGATAAACAAAAATAATACGGGCTGATTTGAGTTCAAACTGTACATAAAAGTTTAGTCAAAGAGCTCAAATGTGTCCAGTGTCCTGAATAAGAGTTAAAGGCCCTGATGCTCCCTAATCATTAAAGGGACTGCATTTTCCCGTCAGCCTCATATGTTTACAGTTGGAAAGTGCTGTAACTTACCCGGGGCTCACACTGCGTTGCATACGCGCATACGTCACTCTTGTAGGATTCAGCTGCTCATACTTACAGAAACACATTGGCATGCTAATACAGCACACTCAGTAAAGATGAAACCACAGACAGTATCTGCAGTGGAAGTTAATGAATAAAATGTGTCATCAAGGCAACATGGAGAGTACAAGCAATACCTGTTGCTGTGAGGAAGGATTTCACAGTCCTCTAGTGTTTCTGTTTGTGACAAATTATACTTCTGTGATTATGTGAAACACATACAGGCTCCAGGGTTTGTTAGGAACAAGAGCAACACGGATCACTGGTTTCTTTGTGTCAGTCAGCGTTTATGGCCTCCTCAGGCTAATGGGTATAGTTTCACGGCTGTTAACCGTCAATGGCCTGGTTTCACTTGTCATGACAGAACACCAGCAACTCTCACTTGTTTTTACAGTCTTATCGTTGCCGCGTTGAAGTCATTCGGGCCCATGGTTTTATAAATGAAACTACTTTCCACAAACGCAGCGCTTAGCAGTACTTTTCTCGTCTCTCCGTCCTCTGCAGGAGAGTTGGCAGACTTGCTGGTCTTGTTTTGTCTCTTCCAGGGAATGACCTGTATTTCATGCTGCTCTGTTTCCTGTCCGCCCAGTGTGGGTGAATCATTTGAGGTGTGGCTGTCACTCACAACAAGGCGCTGAACCATACAACCACAATATGGCTAATACCATACCACAATGCTTAGAAACAAGTCTTTAAACAAAGTAATGTAATACAAGTGTCTGGGAAACAGTGCTTAAAGGGGAACACCAATAAAATGAAGAACTTCAATAGAGAAAATGAGCTAAAAGAGATAAATGCATGCTGTTTATTAAATCAGTGATGCTAATGGTGTTAAATAATCATGATCTTAGTATTGACCAAAAATAATCAGATCATGATTTTTGCCAATTCGTTGTCTTTGGAGCAGTTCCACACTTTATACTTTATTCTTTCATTTGAGTTTAAGCATAGTATTTGGATTTTGGAGAGTTCATGCTTACTAATATTTTAGTAAGCATATTTTTATGGCGCCCCCTGTACTTTGTATTTAGTGTTAATAAGTGATCCCCCAATTATCACGTGATCTTGTGATATCGTAAGAATCCAACTGTCAGTAGAAATGTCAGCATGCTACACAAGAAGGTAATCATGGTAAACTCATTACACCTTATTAGCATTGTCATTGTGTGCATGTTAGTATTGAGCTCTAAGCACTGCTGTGGCTAAAAGCAATTAATCAAATATGACAATTGTAATTCTGTGATCTCTGGTTTAGCACAAGTTGACGGGTGGGCAAAAAAAATCATGTGGAATTTTTGCTGAATATTTTCCTATCAATTTGGGCATTTTGACGCATCCCTCTATTTTATTTTGTCAAGTTTAAGTTAATGAAGCATCAGACAGCCTGACTGATCTTTACTTTTCATCATGATCATATGTCACAATTAATGTTGTCTCTCCCAAGTCTTAAAGGCAGCAGTACAGTAAGATCTTTGAAATCAATCTACTTTAGCTGAGTGAAATAAAGATAAATAGCACTGGGACCTACATTTTTCATTATTTACTGCCCATATCAAGTGACTTAATCATGAATGGAATTATTTTTAAAAGGATGCCACCTCCAGCAGCATTTGAAGGTGTGTGAGGTGTTTTAAGCCTTTGTAAGCCGTGTGCTGCAAACACAGATACTGTGGTTTCAGCCCTTGTTCTGCAGGAAGTGTCGCTCTGTGTCGAACAGGTGAGCCAGAGGCGAGCAGCAGCGCTCCTGTGTGAGTTTGTGTCACAACTCCTTTAGTCAAACAGTAATGTGTATGTTTTAGGTGTGTCTGACTTTGAACAACTGCTGCTTTGATAGAGTTAGAATACAGTTTGTACGTTTTGATGGTGGATCAGTCTCAAGCTCATCAGCACGTGCAAACATCCAAACACTCGTCGACACATCCAGCAGGGTCACCGAGGGCCACTGCACTTAAACCAGGAGTTAGCACCAGATTCAATCAGACTGTAGCCAGAGAGTATTTAATGTTAGTTTTGTATTTTCCTCTCTCCTTTTATTATCCACTAGTTTAGCAGGGTTTTCTTCTCATGTTGTTTCCAGTGTCATAAGGAAACTGTGGAAGACATAACACAGAAAACATTTAGCAGAAGTATATATGAACAAGGTGAGTCATTCTTGGTCACAGACGTAGAGATGATTGACATTTAAAGTCATTCAAGAACAGAGATGAGAAAAGACATTTATTTCAAAGTTAGATTTGAAAGGATGCTTCAGTCATTATTATAATAATTGACGTTCATGTCATGTACCGTGTTTTTTTTAACATCAATATTTGTATTAATCAATTTCAAATTATATATTTTCCAACAACAACAAAGAAGGAACAAAAGGGAAAAATAACAAACATCACAATAAGCTGCAAATCAACAAGAGAAAATAAAAAAGAGAAACATTTAAAAGGTTCCCATGTTATATTTAGGTCATACTTTGATTATTTGTACATTTTGTCAAGCTCGAAGACGGGTCACAAGTATTTGTAAGTTGTTTAAACAAGGGGTTTAAATAGTCAACTGCAGAGGACCACTTCTTCGCCCACCACATTCATCACATTACTCAGATTCACATTATCCAAATATTGTGTTACAGGACCACAATTTCAAAGAGTGATTGTTTACATTTTAATAATTTAAGCAATCTTTTCCAGAGGTAGAGTTGTGGACAGTCATTTAATCCAATTAATGAGCTTTGGTCGTCTTTTAAGAGAGCGAGATAACTCGTTTTGCAGGCAGTAAACAAAGACTTACAATAAAGTGTATGTGTATAAAGGTGTTTGATGTATATCCGGGTGTAGACCTAGAATGGAAAGCTCTGGGTAAGTAGTGTCTCTTTGTAACGTATGTGCAGCTGATACCTGTGTCACTGTAATAAATCATTTTTTGCAAGTCTGCCAAACCAGTTCCCTCTGCTCAGCGTCAGATGAGTTCAGCAGCGGCCTGTTGTTTGGATTCAGCACCATGAATTGCACTCTCTACTCCAGTCTTTTTTTCTTTTGTAACCAGTCTGTTTGAGGGCCCGTGTGTCAGCACTTTACAGAAACTAATAATAGAGGCATGTTTATTTGCCTCCTCCTGTTGTGTAATCAGCTCTTAATCTTTGAAATTACCTTTAATGTGGCACCAGGCGATAATCTATGCATTGGCTTTTGTGGTGATGGGCTCAGATTGAATTGCAACCAAATAATTTATTGTACGGTATGTTTTAGACATTAAAATAGATCTGTCTCATCTGTTGCATAACTGTAGAAGTCATTACTAATGTTTGATTTTACCTGCATCTACATTTTGTGATATATATCAATGTAAGAAACTTTTCTGAATACTTTACATTTTTCACTGTAAATGCTACGTGATCAAAAACAGCTGCATTTTCTGAAAGGGAAGAATATTTGTTTTTCTGTTCTGTGTTTTTTTGATGTGGAAGGCAGCTCTGGTTTCGTGATTAGTTTTGTTATGAATGTTTCATATATGTTTTTAGAAATGAGGACAACTTTGCTGCACATTCCTACTCATAGTGTCTGAACATTTTTAGACAAATGCCATTCTTTTTCCAAACTTCTTACTATTACTCTCACACAGATTATTTGTCTTTCTGATTCTTTAACTCACAGTCTCCATTTTATCTTCTCTCCGCCTCCTCTGTTTGTTCTCTCTCTCTCTCTCTCTCCTCTTCTCTCTCAGCTCTGGGAAGAGTGTTTCTCCCCCAGCCTCCCATGGCCTCCCTGCCTGCTTCCTCACTCCAGGCATGACCGTCACCCCTAAAAAACCCAGTGTTCACCCTGCTTCCTCCTCTTACAACGACACAAGTCCCAGGTTGGTGAACATGTATTTATCATATGTCTTCTGCCACATTTTTAGCAACAACTGACAGTGTCCTAATTTAGCGCATACATGACACCGATTATGTTTCAGCTGCTGACTCATGACTGGAAAACAAACAGAGTCGCATGTTTTTTCCGGGTTCATTGTCGGAAAAAGAGACGCAAAACCTGATTCTGAGTCATGTGATGTATTTTGTTGTTTTTACTGGATGTCTACTTTTTGGTATCTGATAGATAAAATCAATCCAAGTCTGATGGAAGCTCCAACACATATACAGGGCAATAATAAAGCAGCAAAAATCTATTCTCTGTGTAAAGATTTAGAGTATTGGAGTCCTGAGCAAAGAATGAAGTCACCCACCTGGAAAAAATACAGTTATTTCCTTTATTGGGGTGCGAGCGGTGTGAATTTCAGTATTTCGAGTTCCTTTTAAACAACCTCACTGAACACTGACTATTATTAATGTGGGGTTTTTGTGTGTGTGCATGTTTGTGAGCTGACATCACTTTTACCTGTCGAGCATTATCTCACCACATACCAACTAGAACCGGTCCTCTGCAGATGGATGAGGTCGAAGGCCTGCGGTCGAAGTTCTCCCCTGAGGACTCGCTGGCTGAGCCCATCAACCTCGAAGGTCAGTGAGTCGCTGTCAGCAGGATGAGAAGCTGCTGAAAGCTCCCTGTACCTGTGTCACAACAATCCACTAAAAGCTTTTTTGTTTTTAAGAACACGTACTTCCCTGTGTTTATTTTTTATATGGTGACAGGGATTTGAAAATAAGAATGACATTAAATATTTAATAAATTATAAAATTGTATGAAAGACTGACAATTAAACAATATGCAAAGATTCAGCCCCGAAGAGTTTGAAGAGCCATTTATTATTCTTTTTTTTTCTTTATGTACAGATACATATGTATACTGTATTTGCACCAGCATACTGAACTATTACTACTTATTTTTTCCCCCTCCTTATTTAACTTTTTTCTTTTTTAATGTAATTTACTGTTATTAATTTTTCATTACAAAATAGACAAAGACTGTAGGAATACTATAAATACTGTGAACAACATCCAATGTAAACTAAACTGATGTTAAACTCCTGCACTCTAGCATTTAAGTATTAGTATTAATAAAAAAAGATGAAATGGTAATTAAGATAAATAGTATTATGTAACACAACAAAAGAAACAATCAGTGTTTATTTCCTCCTCATTAATGGATAGAGAGAAGAGGGAAGAGGAGTTTGGTGTGAAATGTGTAACGCTGCATTTGAATTATTGTAGAACATGTAGCTGCTTCTAAATGTGGATTTTGTGGACAATTGGTACATTTTCTTTTTGTTGACTGAAACCTTTTCTCTCTTTTGTAAGTAAAGAGTAAACAGTAAAACTTTTTGCCACGAAAGTAAGACATTTCCAAATGATTTAAAAATAACCTGTACATGACTGGTAATGAATCACTGAGATACATACTCACATGACCACAAAGCACAAGCCGTATTAGGGTTGATAACAAGTCCTAGTGTGACCTTCTATGTGTCATCCAGATTCCCATTATGCTCTGCTCCGAGGCGAGCTCGAGTCCGACCACCAGAACCTGGAGGCGGAGTCATGGAGCGTGGCTGTCGACCAGAACTACCTGAAGGCCCTGAACAAAGAGGCTGCTAATAGACAGGATGTCATCTATGGTAGGCTTAAACAGCTATTAAGCTGGTTAAAGAGGGCGTGCGTGCGTGCGTGCGTGCGTGCGTGCGTGCGTGCGTGCGTGCGTGCGTGCGTGCGTGCGTGCATCACTGATGTCAGGGTACATAATAATCGCACCAATTAAGCATAGATGACAGTACCTATAATTATGATGTTGATGGATGTTATCTTGAACTCAGAGGGGCTTTTGATGGTAAATACTTCTACTATGATAATAAGCATAATGACACCAGCAATTATGTTCACCTAACAATACCCTTTCCCAGCTTTATCCTCCTGGACTACTTGTATTTAGTTATTTTGTTTTCCTTCTGGACGCGTTAATCAAATGATTCCTCTTTCTAAAATTTCCTAGAGTTGATCCAGACCGAAATGCACCATGTACGCACCTTAAAAATCCTTCACCGTGTCTACATGCATGAGTTGAGGCAGTCTTCGCTGATAGAGGAGTCCAGGCTGGAGCGTCTCTTCCCCGGGGTGGAAGCCCTGCTCACCCTCCACCAGCACTTCCTTAACTGCCTCAAAGTGCGCCAAAACCAAAGTCAGGAGGAAGGAAGTCCAAACAACTACCAGATCACACAATTGGGGGATATTCTCATCTCTCAGGTAGGGTCGAGTCATTTTTGTGTAAATAATTGCAGTCAATCAATCTAATTGATCTTCTAAAATGTTGCAAACGAGAGGGGCTTTCTCATTAAGAGGGAAAAACTAGTTTTAAGTGTGTCAAGTGAGCTAGAGAGAGAATTAGTGCTGCCTTATTTTTAATTAGTCGACTCATTGGTCGTTTTGACCTTAGTTGATTTCTTTAGTTGATTTATCATTTTTATGCTTTTTTTCATACTGAATGACGTATTGCCAAGAAACTTTAGAGCACGACTCTGTTAAACACAAGATTAAAGTGGTGCTTTTGCATGATTCTTTGTAGAGAAACTCAGTTCAGTCAATTAAATCAACTAATCAATAAGTCGACAAAATCGTTTGAGTTTTAGTCGAGTAAGAATTTCTCCAATTAAGCTCTAGAGTGAAAGAAGAGAACAAAATAGTATTTTCTGATTGTTTAACTGCTCTTACTTTTTAATGTATAAACACTTAACACCCACCCCTCCGCACAACCCTGCAGGAAGATGGCGCATTGCCGGGTTTTGTGTAACTACAGAGCTTCCCACTGTCGCTGTATGTCCAGAGGCGTTTGTGTAGTGAAAGTGGTTAATCTGCAAGACTGCAGTCAGACCCTTCTAACAGGCTGAAAACCTGCAGATACAGACACCACCTTCTTTTAAAGAAATAGCTCGAAATGTCATTATTTACTCACCTTCAGGTCAAAATGTCTGCAAAGTTAGTATGTCAACATAAGACGAAACATGGGAAGTTTTGTACTTTTCCTTCTACAAAACAAATGAAGGGAGCTCCTGAATGCTATGATTACTTTTCTACACAAAGGTCTACAACAAACGGGCTGACTTGGAACATTGTGAGCTATTTTGACCAGAATTCAGCTTTTAAAAATGGAATTAAGTGACAACATTTTCATGTTCAGGTGACCTTTAAAATAAGATGCACATAAGTTGCTACCTTTGATCCCAGGTGTTATTGTTAATAATGCATCCCTGTTTCTCCTGCTTAGCTACACCTTGCTCTTTATATCGTACGCATATTCCTCCACCTCTCTCCACCTTTGTCACTCACTCTGCATGTGCTGACTGACTGGACAGGTATCCATAGGAATGGTCGGTATGTCTGAAACGCACTGCAGGTCACTACAGATGGGTGTGTTTGCTCCATAAGCCCAGGAATTATTTTGCCTTTTCACATTGGTTAATATTTGGGCTGGACTAAATAAATATACACTCAATATAATCTTAAGATCATCCTATGGTGTTTGTATCTCTATATTTGTTGAGACGGTAAAGTATAACATGCTTGAATTTCCACCTGATTCCTCCTTTTCAGTAACGACAATAGATTTAAATAATGCAACGTATTATAATAAAACATGTGTATAAATAAGGCATCAGGATACACCGCTGTCCTATTTCCCATCATATATTCTCCCAAGAGACAGCAATTTTATTGTAAAATAAACATAATTTTGCTATTTTGGCATTTTTAATCATACATTCTCAGTGACTTAAATGCAACATTGTTACTACTACATTATATCCTCTTTAAAAATATGAATTAAATGTCTGTTTTTTTCCTTTTTGTGTTAGTTTTCAGGTGCTCTGGGTGAAGGGATGATGGAGTGTTACAGTGTTTTCTGTGGTCATCACAATGAAGCCATCAGCTTCTACAAAGAGCAGCTGCAGAACAACAAGAAGCTGCAGGCCCTTTCTAGGGTGAGCAATCCTCACTTATTGGTCAATATATGTAAATGGCTGGGATTTTCTTCTAAAAGACACTGTGAGGCATGTGGCTGTGTGCTGTTAAAATTTGCAAAGCAAGAAATTGAAGTGAAGTTAGTTGCCTCCCTGGAGTCTCAGTAGCAGTATCTACGAGATGGGCCCTTTTAATGAAACAGTGATGATGCTCTACAAAGAATTAAGCAGCAGACAAAAAGAAAAGGTCTTTTTTGTTTTGGTTTTGTTTTTTTCACAGAAACTAGGTCAGCTGCCCCTGGTGCGAAGGTTAGGAATCCCTGAGTGTTTTCTGTTGGTGACTCAACGCATCACAAAATATCCCATCCTGGTGGAGCGGATCATACAGAACACTGAGGGTAAAATCTCACCACTTACCTGCATCTGATAGTTGTTATTTTGGCTATAAGTGCTTGTATAATTGGCTAGTTTCTTTGGTTACATGAATGCTGACTGGAATGGTCTCAAGTATGAAATGTTTTCATATGTACACTGGAGATCAAAATTAGAAAACAAAGTATTAATACATGATGTATTCTGAAATATTGTTATTTTATTTTTTATATTGTTCAGAATTTGATAGAATATCAGCCGTGGCTACACCACTGCTGTACTATCATGTTTTCTTTTTTTTTAAATAACCAAGACACTTCAACAAAAACCTTTATTTTGTGAAAAAAAAACAGTGAGCAAAATTAGAGAACAGTAACCAGTGAGTCAGAAGAGAAGATTTAACAATGTTTTCTTATGGCTATAGGATTAAAAAATAAAAAGGAAGTTTAGAGGCACTTTGAATGACTTCAGCACATCTGCGCCCACAGGACATCAGTAGTTTCTCACACTGCTCTGGTTTGATCTTGGTCCATTCTTCTTCAGTCTCTTCCACAGTTCAGTAACTGTAGTGGGTTTCTTAGACATTGCTTTGTTGCTCAGGATTTTCCAGAGATTCTCTATGGGGTTTAGATAATATTAATACTTTATTCTCTAATTTTGTCTCCAGTGTATAATTAAAGACAGGTGGATTTATGTGTTTCACGCTCCTTTCAGCTGACACAGACGAGTACCAGTGTCTGGTACAGGGTTTGGCACTGATTAAAGACACCATCTCCCAGGTGAACGCTCAGGTCAGTGAATACGAGAAACTGGCTCGCCTGAGAGATATCGGCCTGCGTCTGGAGCCAAAATCTCAGGGTCGGCTTAAGGATGGCCGGCTGTTCCGCAAAGAGGATCTGCTCCAGGGAGACAGGACGCTGCTGCACGAAGGCACCTTCACCTGGAAGACCTCCGGTAGACAAAAAGGTTTGTGACAAGTCTGTTGACATTGTCTGTGATTCAGTTAGATTTATGTCTGTAAAGAATTGTATTACTTATTCTTACTGTCAGCTACTGTCATTGATGAAAGCTGAATTAAAGTGAGACTGCTTCGTTTCTTTTTCCCTGCACCGCAGGGGGGGAATCTTGGGGGGAAATGCCTTTTAATAGGCTGATCTAACTTGAAGAATCGCCCCAACAGCATGGCTCATTCACAGCATTTCCTGGTTCATTATTTAAGAGTTGTATTTCCATGTGCATTAGAAATTATAATTAATTGACACATTTATGACAGCGGTATTTATTACAGTGTAAGAAGGCGTAACAAGACAAAGTTAACTGTTTGCATATTAACCACGACAAAGAATACACACTGTCTGCCTTCATTTCTGAATTGTAACATGCACCTGTATGGAAGCGTCTGCTTTTTTATGGCTTTATAATCATTCAGCTTCTTCCGTGAATTTGTCAAAATTGGTCATTTCGTTTTTGTACATGACTAAACCATGTAGCAAGGCCACGCACTGGTGTGATTTTGATGAAACTCTGGGATAATGCATTGATGACGCAGTATTATAGCAACAGTTGCATTTGTTGATACTTGACTTTGTGTTTTAATAGGAGGTTCAGCTTTGGAGCTGAAAGTTTCAGAGAACCAGTATAGCAGCATATTTTTACATCATTACTGAAGTGTCAAAGATTAACAGTCACACAACATGCAAGGTAGAGATGTCTCAAGTCCATCATCCGTAGCTGCTTGAGTCAAAACAGGAGCACCTGTGTTGTTTTGAAGCCAAGCAACATTTACGTCTCCCTGCAGATATCCATGCTGTGCTGCTGTCAGACGTGCTCCTCCTCTTACAAGAGAAAGATCATAAGCTTGTTTTTGCTGCTGTGGTGAGTTCTGCCCAAACATTAACGGATAGTTTTTTTTGCTGAGAGTACCGGTCACTAACTGTCTTATTTAACATTTCAGAAGAAATATTAATTATATGACATAATAATCCAAGACCAACTGTGATGATCATTCGAATGATAATAACACATGCTGTATTATCATGGCTCATTCAGGATAACAAACCACCAGTGATCTCCCTTCAAAGGCTGATTGTTAGGGAAGTGGCTCATGAGGACAAAGCCATGTACCTGATCTGTGCGTGCACCACGAGCATGCCGGAGATGTACGAGATCCACACACGTTCCAGAGAGGAACGAATTGCATGGACGGCGCAGATTCGGGAAGCTGTGAACCGGTAAACTTTTTTTTTTGTATTACAACTAGATGCAAAAGCCCATGTTAAGCATAGATCCCTGATGATGGTTAAAAGACTGAAATGTGACTGAAATAATAGCATCATGATTGCGTTATGTGTTAGAGCAGCACATCCTTCAAATAGTAACCAATCAACATCTGGTAACCTCATCAGTAGTAAATGTCATGGCACTAAGATGATGAGATATCCTGTGTAAACTGCAAAGCTGAAGTTTTGGCTTAAAGGTGATTCAAATTTTATTGAGTGAAGGACCAGACAATATTTCCATCCTTGCATATACCATCATCATGAGATGAAAATAAAAATTGCAATAAATTACATTCTTATATGAAAATAAAATAACAAAAGAAAAATAGACAATACTGAGAAAGATGTCTGTGTGATTCAGCTATCCAGAAGAGGAGCTGTACCGCGAACTGACTGCTAGACTGCAACAATTTCAAGGTAAGACAGTCGGTGGTACTTTTGCGTACAAACTATTTTAGACTATGATTATGTGAAGAGATTTGTTGACTGTGACACACATTCAGGCAATTATCCGCCAAAGAATTGCCCAGGTGGTGCACAACATCCTGTCCACACATGCTTAGCCAAAGATCACTAGTGAGCCTGTATTACTTTTGCCGAAAAACAAATGCAAGACGGTTGCAAACAGAGCCACGCTTAAACCTCAAAGGTCCCAGGAGTCATAACATACCTGTTTATCCTTCCAGTGTCCCACAGGAGGAGCGGCAAAATTCAATGCATTTGTTATGCTCTCTTGTTTTCATTAATTTGTTAGACCGTGTTGTTTATTTCGTGCTGTTTAGATATTCTAAAGATGAGGGATGAGCAGATAAAGCAAAGTCTGACCGAGAAGCAGCAGATCTTTGCTGCTCTCTACGAGACAGTGACGGAGCAGGAAACCCCCCACAAAGGGCTGCTGCTCCGAGGAGATGACACTGACCTCCAGCAGGGGGCGACACTGCTCAATGGCGCCATCGATGAGGGTAAGAGCAGAGACAACAATGTTGGTTTCCTTCTCTGTTTTGTGAATTATCATGGGTGGAATAATGAGACGGTATTCAGTATCAGTTACTTTAGCTTTGGTAAGCTATGAAAACACTGGCATAGCTGTGTCAACAGAGTCCATATTTGAATTCTGGAGATGTGCACAGAAGTAAAGGGGAACTATACTCTGTTTGTTTTCCCATAGAGTAAAGTCTAGTCATAACTCAGAGAGCGCTAATAATGTCTTTTATGGAGTAGGAGATTAAGGAGTTTTTTTTTCTTTCGTCTGTAGTGGAAAACATACAGAACCTGCTCTTCTCAAGGATAAAAGTCTCAAACCTTCCTATGGATGACAGTAAGATGCAGGGGGGAGTGGCTGATGGTAACCCTGGAGCAAGCACCATGAAAAGTAAGCTGGGTAACACTTTATCATCAAGTACACGATATTTTGAGTAGTTGCCAGAGAACAAATGAGAAGCTAACTGCTAATGCCATTAGTTCATGAGTAACTACTAATACAATTTTACAGAGTAGCTGATGTGTGAAGAATGAATCAGGAATGACTTAAAAACTGATGAATATTTAAAAGTCATTCCCTAATAATTCCTGATGAAGTAATGAGGGACTACTTGATGTGTATGGTGTCATTTTCTCAGATGGAGATGCAGCTGAGGGGCCTGTTGGTAGCGAGGGCAGTCGTACCACGAGCGACCCTCAGCTCCAGGAGAGTTACAGCTCTGAGAGACTGGAGCAGTCTGTGAGTGAGACAGATATAACACATCTAAACCTTCCTCCCACCTGCTGACTAAGTATTTACATTGCTGCTTGTGCTGTTTTGCTTCGAGGCTGATGACGACACACAGATGCCAGACGGCAATTTAATCTCCAGTCATTTTCCTGAGGCAGAGGTAACTCTTCTAATACTTATTTTGATCATTATTTTTTTCCTTTCAATCGGCATGCATTTATAAGGAAATATTGATATCAATCAATCTCTGCAAGTCTGTTGTTGTGCATTATTTTTCTCTGTAGGTGTGTGACAGGGTGATACTCCTCGCACAGAGGCTGTACAGCTTGGAAGTAAGACATTGTAAATTTATCTTTATTATATATTTATATGTTGTATTCAGCAGATACCTCAATTCTACAAGTGTCAACATGTTTTGACTATATTTGTGAAGCTAAATGTGTGCTTTATGAGAAGAACACCTTTAGCTTAGTTGTGTGTATATTTCCTGTTTCACTGTCATGTTTATATTCAATTTGCCAATGTGCAGGCAATCATCGCCCAGCAGGACAGCCAGATTGAGCTGCAGCACGCTTTTCAGACGAAGACAAAGCAGCCCGCTCGTCATTACAGCAGTGTGCTGCTCGAGCAGGAGAAGCAGCGCAACTTAGAAAAGCAGAAGGAGGAACTTGCCAACTTGCACAAGATGCAGCACCAGTATCGAGAGGAGCAGCAGCGCTGGGAGAAGGAGAGGGAGCGCCAGAGGATGCAAATCGAGTCTCTGGAGGCTCAGCTGCAGCAGAGGGAGGAGGACTGCCGGCAATGGGAGGAGAAGCTCAATGAAGAGAGGTCTGAGCTGGAGATGCTGAAGGAAAACTATCAGCAGGACCTGGAGAGGCTGAGGGAGTCCACAAAATCAGTTGACAAGGACAAGGAGCGTCTAAATCAGGAGAGGGAGCGTCTAGAGCAGCTGCAGGAGAAAATAAAGAAGTGCATCCCAGGGCTCTCCAACTATGATGATGCTTCACAGGTGAGGAAGAGGATGAGAATCAGACATTGATGTTGTTTATCCATCAGCCCATCCCATAATCTAGTCAGGGAACATTGAGTCTATTTAACAATATCAGTTTGAAGTCTTCTGAAAAAAGATACTCACAACTAAATTCAGCTTTGATTTAACATTGATACTTGATGAGGAACTCAACAATGGCATTGACTTAGTTCATTTCAAAATAAACTTTAAAAATGTGATTAAATCTTTAAAATTACAATATGAATGTTGTCATAAACTACATCCTCTGAAGAGTCAACAGTTAATATTCACAAGTAGAGGTCAAAAGGGAGTTCAGATTATTCAGCTCCCTGATATAACAGAGTTTGAGTTTTGCATTTCCTCTTTCTCCCCAGCACTGGAGTCTCTCCAGTTTCCAGTCGTTCAGGGGAAGCATAGTGAACGGAGGTGTTTCCTTAACTCCAAAGCCCCACATCTCCAACGTCACAGAAATTCCTCCGAAGGTCCCACCACGCAGGGAGAGCATCGCTCCTCTGCCGGCCAAGCCCGAGCTGCCAGTCCACCTGATCAGCACCACCAACCAGGTGAACAAACCCGCTGCCGTGCAGCAGCAGATCCCCACCAAGCTGGCTGCTTTGTCCAAGGGGAAGGAGAAGGGCTTCAAGTCGAAGAGGTCCCACCAAAGAACTCACAGTGCAGGTCAGGATAAAGGCCTGTTAACATGATCTCTTTATGCATCAGTACATGGTTAAGTTGAGTTTTAAATCTTTGTGCATTTTCTTTCTGAATAAAGACCTTTGAAACTGGTGTTACATGCATTTACATTAAAAGAGACTTCAGAAAGAAATGAGCAGATGTTCGGCTGTGGCTCAGGAGGTAGAGCGGTCGTCCTCCTAAACCCTGAGTTTCTGCAGAGGATGGGTTAAAATTCACTATGTTGTGCTAATGATTGTATGTGACCATTGATCAATAAAGTTTTGTATGATTTGAAACTTTTAGCTGCAGATGATCTTTAAGGAATCAGCAGTGGCCGCCACAGTTGTTAGCGACACAGCTACTAAATAACAAGCTTAATCGATGTCTTTTAGTTGGTGTGTCACTTGCATGGTTACAACACTGACCCCAGTCCTGTCTTTCCACATCCAGCCTCTATAGATGTGAACCAGGTGCTGCCCATCAGAGTTACCGGGAAAGAAGGAGGCAGTCTGAGAGCCATAAGGAACAGCAGTCCTCAAAACATCTACAAGTCAGGTACAGTGTATTTATAAACACATCAACCTTACATGTCATCAGATTTGTTCCCACATGTGGCATCCACATTTGATTTGAATTGTCTATCCAATGACTCTCTTATTTGTGTAAGGCAGTTTCAGTGTTGAATACCTGAACTAAAACTTGGGTGTTATTAATTTAAAAACAAAGCTTAAATTTAAGCTTTGTTTTTAGATGTATGAAGAGGTCAGTGTGACACAATTATGTTCCAGTTTGATAAATTCTACAACTCCGTCCCCACAGACAGTTGGGACGCTGTGTAAAGTATAAATAAAAGCAGAATCGAATGACTTACAAATCATTGAAACCCTTATATGTAATTGAAAATAGCAGACATTTAAAATGTTGAAACAGAAAAATGTAATTGTTTTTAATTGTTTGGCGCTTTATAAACGCGTAAAATACAACAAAGGAGACCCTGAATTGTTGAGCAGCTGAAAGACCCTAGCTGGTCTTAACATTTAACACGCATGTCTAATAGGATTAAATGATGACATTTTATATCCCAAAGGTCAACTTCACTGTGACATCATAATGTTTCTGTCCATTATTTGCCACAGCTCGGGAACAGAAGGGGAGACATTTGGTCAGAGACTGAACTGGTGACGCTAATGTTGAAACTGCTGATTGTATAGATCGTCTGTGCTGCTGGGTTGAAGATGTGTTATTGATGTTTTGCCAAAACACATACACTTAATACCTTTTTATTAAATTCCTCCAAAGTCTTCATTGCATGAATAATTTATGTCTGGACAGTTTGGATGTAAACTGCAACTTGACTGGTCGGTGGAGGCATACGACCGCAACTGCAATGGCTACTAATTCTAGTTTCTGTTCTTTGCTTTGATGGCTGAGACTTTCTGTTGTAGTCTAAGATGTGGGTGTGCGTTGCCCCTGCTGCTCAAATCTAACACTTATTACTAATACTAATGAGAAGATGCAGCACAGAAATGGGAGAGGATTGTCTTATATTGTCAGGTGTAGCTATAATTTTACAGTACCTGTTGTAGCACCTTTTATTTATTTTATATTATTCCTTTAGATGCCTTCAACCCACCAGGATCCGTCCACAATATGAAAACATCTCCGTCCTTCAGTACACACAAGAGGAGCAGCAACGAGGCCCCACCACCACCGCCGCCCCCTTTTCCCAAAGATATTCTCAAAGCGGGCAAAGAGAAGGTAATATTCCTTTAATCCTAAACCACGGACTGGTGTTTGGATGAGGCCTTGTCCATCATAAAGACTTTTACACACGGAGAGACTGATGGAGCTGGTAAAAGACAGACATTGGACATGACTTCATGACGTCCACGTGTGTCCAGCATGAAGAGGACAGCCGCAAATTAGCTGAACATGAAAAAAAAGAGATATTGATGAACATGCTTTATAAAAGTATGCACATTTAAGTTTGTTTAATATTGTTAGAGGTTCAAAAAATCTAAGACCTTGTCTCGTTTGCACATTGACAGAACATTTTTAATGAAGATGTTGTGAAACCTTTTATCACCAAAGACTTTTCTGAGATGTTTTTTTTTTTTTCATTTTTATTTTAAATGAAAGTAGGTTGCCTTTAACCGTTAGCACTCGTGTCTTAACTCTTAAGCTTTCTTTTTAATTTAATTCATGCTAAATACGGTGAGAGGAAGCTGCAGATTTGCCAACTCTCACGTCTGTTTCGAGGTGAGGTGCCAAGCACAAACTTTTTGTTTCAGAATTAATCAGATAACTGTGACATCTGTACTATGGTCCTGCTCCTCGGGAAGTCTTGTAATCCAATCATGAATGAATAGGGTATAAGGAAGAAAACTACATTTTGGCAGTAAAACTTTTGTGTAATACTATCAGCTGTTTTGTGCACTTTCTGACTGGAGACAGGAGTCAGTCCACGACGAGTATCAGCAGGTGTCAGTGATGTAAGAGAATGTCCTGTTTACACTATGCACCATTATGCTGATGATTGACCGCTGTCTCCTTTTGGTTACATTTATAATTTCTTCTTAATCCCAACCAGTGGGTCATGGAATAAAAAGATGGTTAAGCTGACAACCTTGAGTTGTTTTGTGAATCATGTGGCTGAAGAAAACCGAACACTGATACTAAAACGGGAGGTTTATCCAGCGTAGTACCTAAATGTAACACACCGCCTTTGCATTCGTCTCATTTATTCCACTTTGACTAATTAGAATCAAATCAGGTCCAATACTTTAAATAATGAGTTCACTTAATTTCTCGTTAAATGAACAGCATGTGTGGTTTGTTCCAACTACTGCTGTCAGAAAATCTAATATTGTGCAACAAAACCAAACACACCAAATATCAAATACACTGTTTCTTTATTATATGTATTCCTCAACAGAGGCTTTAAAAACCATTTGGGGCCAACAAACTGCTGGTTCTCATGTCCTGGAAAACACTGCTGTTGAATCAGCGAGGGCACACACACCCAGACGACTGCTCTCATTTCACCTCTGACAAATTATGTTTTGACCTCAACTTCTACACAGGAATGTTGAACTTGGTTAATAGGCGTCATAAATGAATGAGAATCAGAAATAGATCTTTACTGGTGTACAGCGTGACGTGACTGCTGGCCTCTGGTGTTTAAGATGAAACCCTCAGGTCAGAAATGGACTTTCAAAACAAAAGCAGGTTGAATATTGGATATATTGAAACCGTGGTTTCCTTTTTTTAACAGTTTGAGTATACATAAACATATACAGACATGAACCAACAACTTCCGTCAGCCCATGAATTAGATTGTGCAAATGTTTCATACAAACTAATCTAGCAACATTGGTAACGTAACCCGTCGGTCGCTCCTCAACTCGTACGTTAAACTGCAGCACATCATCGTTTAGAGTTCACTTCTCATAAAGCAACTTATACACTTGACACATTCTACTTTACCTCCCAACATGGACACAATAAGGCCAAACCAACTCTTAAAACATGAATAACTGCTGGGGGGGGGGGGGGGGGCAGTGGAGGCCAACGTTATAACCGCCGCACCATCACTAATGTATACAAAGTCTGCACTATGGATTATACACTGGTTTTATATAAAGGGTAAAGTCAAAATCATATCATGCAAAACAAAATATACCAAAAGTAAGATAAGAAAACATCAACAAATGCTTCAGTTAAAAATAAAAAAAAAGATCTAATAGCTTTGGCTCAACCAACATAACACCACATGTAAAAGAAACTCTTCTGCCATCACTGCTTTACTTTGTACTGTGACACTGGAGCAGTAATGGAGGGATGGAGACCGCTGTAATGGCTTGTTGTGTATTTGTGTGCTTTTGACTTTTGACTGCTTTCAGGCGTCCTGAGACCTTTTTAAAGCCCGGTCACACCAGAAAGTGGCACAGTGGAACATTTGGTCCTACAGGCTTGGTGACTACTTGCTCACTGTAGCTGGTGAGCTAACCGCTAACACATCAGCCCGACCAAAACATGCTAGCACTAGTCTGTTACAACTGATCGGCTTGATTCTTGATTCTATTATCTATTCTGGGCCGATAAAGGCATTTTGTTCTCAGGATTGCATTTTATTTGATAAAGAATCATCAAAGGGGGGAAATGAGCATTTGATCCAGAATTCAGATTTGTACCGTTGACTCCTGTCTCATGAGTATAGGGTTGAATTTAAAAAGTATTTCCATTATCGATTAATCTGACGATTATCCACTTCTCTTTTAATCAATGAATCAGAAAATATCAAATGTTATTTCTTAGAGTCCAAGCTGATGTATTGTTTTATCCGATATAAGATATTCAGTTGACTTTCACATGTAACACAGAAAAGCTTCAAATCCTCAAAATTGAGAAGCTGGAACCTGTAAATCTTTGGCTTAAAGTGACTAAAATAATGTTTTAGTTATCAAAATAGATAGATTTTCTGTTGATTGACTACTCCACACAACCGTCTGCCTATTTGTGGAGCGTTTCCTACTCCGTCAGAGGGGGTAAATAAAACTGGATGGAGCAGCACCACTAATAAGTTTCAATGGCTCACCAAAGTTTAAAAAATAGCCTATGACCAAATCTACTAATCGCAGTGAAATCCATTGAAATGAACTGATTTTGTTGTAAAATATTGCCATTTTTAACGCTGGTGTGCCTGGGCCTTTAAATCTGTTACAGGCCTCAGCTTAGTGTTGTTAGCATTTAGCATTCAACAGCTTGTATAGCTTCCAGATTTGGCTTTCCATTCCCTTTTAGAGGTGGTACACACTGTTAATAGAAGGTGTTGGAGCTCCTGTGCAGGTTTTATTCTTGGTGTGTCCAATCCTGGCGCCCCGCTGAGTCAGCCGTTCATGAAGCACAGTGCTCCTCTACTCTTCCCTTCACACCAAGTGCAAAAAAAACGTGCTTAAAACGTCCATTAACTGAGACACAATGTAGAACAAACAAAAGATGAAGTGAAATGTAAAATGCCGAACTAGACGTCCTTTCAGTTAGATTTGCTCTCCTCTTCATCTTTCTCAGCTTGGGGCGTTTCCTGAGGCGGGTAATGAGGTGACTCTTCTTCTGTGGTTTGTGGCTCCGGTTTAGTCAAGTGATCCTCTGTCTGCGGCGCTGCAGTTTGTGTACAGTTGATTGGTGCGAGCACTATGGGAGGCTGCAGGGGACAAAAACAGTGTCTACATAAGATGGCTGAATTGTGTGGAGTGGAAAAGTAAAATGTAATGAAAACAGAAGACAGAGTAGCTGTAAATAGGACAAACAAAACAAAGAATACACAGTCATTCCTCTGTCCACAGGTAGATGTGAGGCTAAATGGACTATGCTTTTCATCACATAACCATTAAACTCCAATTTGAGGAGCTTTAATGCTGTCAGGGGCATCCCTGTACGCAGAGATAAAACATCCCAGATATGCATAAAGAAAAAAGGAAGCATCTCAAAGAAAATTCCACAGGAGTGGGTTCAACTAAAACACACAGACAACACATGCTAACTACTTAAGAAATAACATGAGCTAATCTAAGTTAACTACAAGAGTATCCCAGATGTGTGTAATGAAAAACAAACATCTACTCTTTAGGGGAAAAAAACACAGAAAAAAAGGAACCTTAAGTAAAATCAAGATGTTTTAATGGTAGAGTGTAAAGTAGCAAGCTCAGATTGAATACCTGCAGTGACATTCACAGACAGCTGAGCCCTCAGCAGCAGACTAGAGCACACCCACAGTAAAATAAAGGGCAAGGAGCAGCAATGGGAGGGAAGGATGGACAGTAAAACAGAAAGAGGCAGTTGGAACGGATGGAATTATTTAAAGGGGTTACTCAACTTAAATTTCTACTTTACTCTGCATGTTATTTAACACTAGGGTTTTTTTTTTGTTTTCTTTTGTTGATTGTGTTTTTGTTCTTCGGCAGTAGGCGGTCATATCAAACTGGTATTCACCACAAATCCACTTCCAGTCCAGAACTGGGGTAACTCCCTGCGCCACAGCGCTACAGTGAGGCTGGTGAGCAGAGTGCAAGGCACCAGGTAGAGCAAGGCCGGCTGACCCATCTGCATCAAGGCCAGGGCCACGAAGGTGATCAGCAGGCCGATGCCGTACGCTGACAGAGACGGGGGGAGAGAGAGAGAGAGAGCACAGGGTCAACTTTTCCAGTCAACACTCCAGCCAACACTTATGATAATACAAGTTTTCACTCTAGACCCATTCAGAGTTGATTTATGTTCTAGGTGTGGTGATGCGAATTATCTGCCCTAGTCAGTGTATGTGGGTAATAATTCATTAAGTGATAATTACTAGTTTCCTCATCCCGAGCCACATCTTTCTTTTTAAAGTGGATCTCTGAGCTTTTTTTCCTGGAGGAAGAGCTGCCTTTCCTACTAGCTTAGAAGCTCAGTGTGAAATTGGACATTTGTGGGAAAATATGGGACATCAACAAAATGTATTACAAATCTGATAGACTGAAAGTTGTTACCACCAACATATAGGCAAACAATATTACAACAGAAAATGTAAACCATCCAAAGAGCTCATTGAATGTAATATCAGCTTCAGCTAGGTATTGGTCTTCTCTGTTGGCTGTGGTTAAAACGTCGTCCACAGTGATGGGCTAAATTCATTGATGTATACAGAGAACTGGATTACAGCGTTTGAGGCAGAGCTCAGTCCATTCCTATTTTTTAGCTTAAAAAAAGCTAAAAAAGTTCAACTGCCGCATCTAAAAAATACCTGGATGATCGACACTACTTCTACGTTATAAGAGACTTCTGCCGTCCCAGCCGGCTGGTTCTGGTTTAGCGCTGCGCTAACTCAAATGGAGATTAAATGATTTAATCATACTGCTGTTCTCGACTTTCCAAATGTTAGGGGACTCTACAATGTGTCAAGCCCCCTGCCCACATACGTACCAATCGTACAGGCCACAAAGTAGATCCTGGAGGACTGTGTTAAGATGTCAAACCTGTGACAGTACGCCACCAGCAGACCTGCCAGAAAAACAACAAAGATGTGTTGTCATATTCGCGCGTCAGGACAAATTTACAGTTATTTCCCAGTTTTTCCTGCATTTTTCAAAATCTGGTCTTAACACTGGACATTCCCTCATACACCAGATACAAGAGAAAATATTGTGAAGTTAATCATTTGAGAGAACTAAACCATGTAATTATATTGCATTCAATATGCAGCCATAAAAAGTGTGGCTGATGAGTAGGTCTGTGTTTACAAAGCTGGAAACCACATCTATGTTTTCTTGCGAGGAAAGTCTTATTAGGAGGACTGTGGTCATTGCTGGTTAAACCATTTTCTGGCTGTGACTTCAACAAACCCCACATGCTGAGTTTTAAGTTCCTTGTGGTAGGATGACGGTGCATTACCTGGTACTAAGATGTCGCCAAAACCCAGGAGGGAGAAGGGCCGGTCACAAAGAGCCAGGGGAGAGGAGTTTAACCGTGGCACCTTGAGCACCATGGGGAGCTGGAGGAGACAAACATTAGTGTTACTTTCTGCTGCTTCTCCTCTGAGCTGTGAGTGGATGTTTGGACGTGGTGAAGCAAAACCCCACACTCCCAAAGGGAGTTGTGGAATTTGAAAACAAGCTCACCTTTTCATGCGTGGAGGAGTCAGAGGGACCAGCCGCTACCTCCACCATTATACTCTCCCCACTCTGTGGAGAAAAGGCCATGAGTCAGATCACAAGTGGACAGCTCTCAGTGGGTCTGTTCTCACCTGGCAGTACAATGTGTCTCCACGTGACTTTATTTTGTTTACAGGTAGATAGCTCCATTAAAATAGTGCATATTTTAATGAAACATCTTTTTGTTATTGTCCCGATATACACAATAAAGTCTTTAAATAACAAAATAACACAACTTTTATTGTGAAAAATGTATAGGAAATCAAATTTCAGTATCCGTTTTACAGCCGCTCCGGCTCGTCAATAGCAACAGCAGACTACAAAGAGAGAACTTCTGATATATATCTGGAACAATACACCCTACATATTTGTGAAAGAAAACTGCAGGTGAACAAACAACAACACATTGTCGACAGTATGATATCATTCAAAACACAAAAATTCACTCAGTGGTTTCTGAAACATGAGAAATACTTTCAATATAATAATGTTGAAAAAAAAAACTGCCAAAATCACAGAGCTCAGACGTTGTGGACAAAGCCAGTGAATGAGTAGCATACTGTATGTAGTTGTGCTTATAGTTGAGTAAGCTGTCCTTCAAAGTGGAATCTGTTCACAATGCTAAATGAATGCGCTAAAATCTGTCCCAGACCACCTCTGAATGTGGTCTGTTATCCGATCTCAGTGCTTCCTGGGTGCATTCACACCTGTACTGAAGTGTCCACTTGAGACCTCATCACTCAGGGTGATGGAACAGGTCTGAACTGGGTCTCTGACGCACAGTAACGCAGTAACAGAGATCGTAAACACTCCATAGCCTGAAGTGAAAAGAGCGTTGACGTACCTTTGTAAAGAAGGGTGTAATAAATACGAAGAAAACATCGTAGACAAAAAGGACCGACAGTAATAAGGTGCAAGCCTGAAGAGCGGAGACAGAAAAACACATCAGGTGAGTTTAAAACTAATAATCCAAAACATGTATTATTCAAAACTCTATACAGTTTATATTTATGAGAGTGCTGACCCACCTTAAATGTGGGGAGCCTGACTGTTTTGAGCATGTAGAGACAGAAGGCGATCCCCAGGGTGTCCTGTAACACCCACGCCCACCTGGAGGGTACAGAGCGAGTCAGCCGACACCCTCATCACATATAATGAACCTCCAGCATGTTATCACACACACACAGAAAAATGCTACCATTATGTCACATGACACCCAATCTGGGTTGAAAATACCCTTACCTACAGTTGCAGATATCATCCTTTTATTTCATTCAAATGTATTTAAGTGCAGCCTAAATGATATCACTGTTGTCTCTATACTGTATGCTTTTGTGTATTTTAATATTTCTGCCAGGATAGTAAATAATAAAAGACTTTTTATCAGCACATTTACTGGTAAATGTTAATATCAACACATGGATCAGATCACTATTTACAGTAGTTCCTGTATTATAAGTGAGGCGCAGTTGCTCGGACAAAGCAGATGGCAGAGTCTAAACTGAACCTGTACTGTTTCATAAAGACAACTCAAAATGAAAGCAGCGCCACAATACACCTTAAAAAAAAATTAAAAAAAATCAGCCTCAGTTGACTGCAGTGCCTGGTGAGTTTTCGCTGTGCATGTGACTGAATTTGACGCTTGTTTTTCTCTTTGCACTTACTGGTCTTCATTGCGAAACACCATCCAGGTGATGCTCACGCCGATGCAGAAGGCCGACAGCAGCAGCATGCGGATCTGCGGCCTTTTGTGCAAGTATGGCAAGTTGTTTGCTGGGACCCTGTGATCAGAAGACGGTCCACAAATCAAAAAATCTAACCATATTTAAGACATTTAAGAGCCTACAGGGTTTCCTCAGGTTAACCATTCACTTGCAATAAAATGTATAAATAATTAGTAAAGTGGGGAGGTAAATTTGTAGACAAAAACTCACTAAACATATGCAACTGTATGGAGATTCAGAAAGCAAACATGACGTGTTGATGAGAAACCATATTGACGTGAACAGTCTCACCTGCACTTGCAGAAAGGGAGTCTCCTGACGAAAGGCCACAGACAGCTGTGAAGGCCGACAGACGACGCCAGACAGAAGATGGCTATGACCCAAATGGCTAAACGGTGGAGGCAGGCGAGGAGATTAATGCACGTTATCACATGATATCCACTCATATTCTGCTGCGGAAATACACAGTTTTGAGTGTTTTTGCTCTTAGGTAAAGTCGGTCCTTAAACATATGAACAGTGGGATCAGTTTCACCGCTGTGTGACCAGTATTTAATGTGCTGGCTGGGCCACCAAAGACGCCGAGCCAGGTTTTTTTTCAAGTCTATTTATCCGTGAAACGTTCTCACAGCCTTTTAGAGCGCAGCCAGTCTTTAGACTCAAGGGGTTCACACATTCAGGAGTGCGTCAACAGCCTTATAAAGCCGGACACTGAGCAACTCTGCGAGGGGAAGTGAGGATAAAGTATCTGCTGTAGCTTGAAGGGATCTTGAGTTTGAGCTAAATGGAGGAATTATTAGCTCACTTTGTTATCCAAGATTTGTTCAGATGGGCTTTTAACCAGAAATCTGATTCTACATCCTGCTTCTCATCGGCTGAAAACCATATTTATGTACATATGAAGAGCTCTTTTCCAAAACAAGATAAAAGCCAAATTTAAAAAAAATGAGTGTGTCACGCCACTTTGCTGTTTACAGAACCTTTTCACTGCTTCATCAATGTTTCTGCCAAATCGCTATATTTCCTTGTTTAAAATGGTCTCAAGATGCAGTCCTTTCCAGACCGCGACCAGCACCTAACCTATTTTTAGCCTAAATGCGATACGTCCTCTCGACCAATCAGAATTCAGGGAGCGTTCTATGCGATCCAACATGGCGGCGCTGTGAAGCGAAAGAGGTTTTTGTTTCGTCCGTCCGTTCAACATGTTTAGACTGAGCCATAAACCATTTTGACAAGATAAATTGAATATTAACCAAATGTGTGAGTCTGGGTAAAAAATGTAATTTTCCTGAAAACTATTAAAATGGATTTATAGCGTTTTGGAAAAGAGCTCCTCATATATAGGCAGTGAGGACGGGCTTTTTCTCAAGTACCCTACATCTAAGTCAACTGTATTTTAAAGCAGGCGTTGTAGTTACAAAATGAAGCACATTCCCGCAACTGCCTTCCTTCTTACTTTAAATATATTTTAGTATCAAGGCCACTCATAAGGGCAAAAATGAAGGTGCAACTAATTGCTCCAGTTTGAGACAAAAACAGGCCATTTATATAATCAGGTGTCAGAAGATGCATTGATGTCTCAGTCAAGATATTAAAAAAACAAACTATTCTGAGACTGAAGACTTTTCTGTTTCACCGCCTTTCATTAAATAATTTTAACTGCTTCTACTGTATTTTAACTTCTCGTGATCTTTTATTTATTTTCTTGTCATCCAGTATATGGGATTTATATGGGATCTTGTATTTGTTTCTTTCAAATGTTTTTAAATGTTCTGTGTGAAGCACTTTGAATTGCCATGCTGTTGAATTGTTCTATATAAATAAACTTGACTTGAGAGACGCGGTTGAAAGCTCAGAAAAAAACGGCCATTGAGTTGATAGTATTTGTCACACGAGGAAAACATTGCCGACCATATTCTTCACAGTGTGTATCCCAAGCGAACGCCTTATTGAGTCATAGTAGACCACGGGGGGGATACAGCCTGGCGGACAACAAATACTGGTTGAAACTAGTATTTACCTACAGGTCACATAACAGTGGATCTGACCAAAGGGCTTTTTTTTTATTATGACAAAACGTGAACGAGTATCTTTGATCAGCATATTGAGAGTTATATCACGTGCGTTCTGGTCGATGATGTGCGAGTGTCTGTGTCTGTGTCGTACCCAGGCTGTCGTAGAAAAAGTAGAGTAGCACCAGCATGCTGCAGCACATGACCACGAACACGCAGATCATGATGGGGGTGACGTCTACGGTCTCTTCATCCTGCTTCTCCGCGCCGTCGTCCCGCTTGTGCTTCATGTAGCGTCTGGGTAGAGGAGGAGACGCAATTCAGAGGGGGCGTGCTGACCAGAGGAGGGTTTGTTTGGGATGTTCAGAAACCAGAGAGACTGCTGATCATTACCTACACACACACTCATCTGCTCATCTTGTGCCGGATGCCCTATTATGCTACTTTTCAGGCTCATATTTGTATTTTTTGGGTCAGCTACAATAGGTTTACATGCTTCGATCTTTCAAAAACACATATTTCTCATATTGTCCATTGCTGCAGCACCCATGCAGCACCCCCCCCCCCCCCAAAAAAAAGCCCAGTGTGCTCTGATTGGTCGGCTGGTCCGCTCTGCTGTGATTGGTCAACTGTTTATACTGCGTGCCGGGAATTGTTACCCCCTTACCATATACGTTAGCCGCGCAACATGCTAACGTTGGCTGTAACAGGTTAACCTCCAAAATAAACACCAAAACAGCATAAAAGTGGTCGAACTTACAGCGGACAGTTTAAGCCTGTGTGTAGCAGCCTGAACAATAGGGATGTCAGGATTCTTCTACGTAGACAAATTATGGAAATTCGAAGAAATCGCTAGTATTGACCAAAACCCTGGCGTTCAGCTGTGTACAACCGACCCAGACGGTCAGCAGGGCTCACGTCTAAATGCAATACTTCATTATTTGACGCTTTGGTATTATTAAACGTGACTATAAAACACTATAACAACATTTATAAGTCAGAAATGATGGAATAGGTCCTCTTTAAATAAAATAGGCTAATGTAATGCATTAAGCCTGTTGGGTTTGGTCCTTTACTTGTGTTATTAAACAGTATTCACTGACGGTTGGTGACTTGCCAGAGCAGCCAGGATGATCATCCCACCATCCAAAGTCATATTTACCATCATCTGACCGGCTGGCTGGGACTCACATCCTTCCTGAGTTTAAAACCCACGTTCATTTTCCTAAATGTTTTTTTTTGCCACCCATCCTGTGCGTAAGAGACCCTGTCTGACTACTAGCCTCTGTCACCATGGCAACTCTGTCAGGAAGATCTGACTCAGATTGGCTGAGGCCGACGAGTCACTCATACGGCCCTCAGAGAAACAACACCGCCCTTTAGTGGAGTTGCAGACCGCTTGGTTTTGAGACGAACACTCCTCCGAGGAATGACTCAGGTCCACTCAGCCAAACTGTCCCATCTCTGCCCTCCGGCCCCTCACAGCACCACAGCTCAGCTCTTCATGAGTGTGTGGAGCGCTGTGACAACTCCTGCCTGGAACTCGTGTTAACATATTGATGTTACATAGCTCATACTTCTAAAGAAAGACTTTTCATTTCGACTGATATTTAACATAACAATTGGGTATTCATTTAATCTCCATGTGATTTCCCAGATAACGCTCGTCTGCACATTTTTATAGCTTCTGATTTATTATTCCTCTGTCCGGACAGTGAGCCAAGCCCTGATGTCCTTGTTTGACCAATGCTGTCGGTTCTTCTTCAATTTTTTCATTTTTCCGGGTTCTTCAGCGATAATGAGAAATGAGCTGCAGCTGCTGCACCCGTCTCCAGGCCCACGGTGGCCCTGCTTGTTCCGAGGCTAAACAGTGGGCCATATTCACCTGGAAACTGGCGAGTGGCCTTGGCACACTCAAGCTCACCCGCTTTTGGCGCAGTAAGGGAAAGACAACTAATGTAAACAACACCAAGGATGTGGTAGTGACCTTCTCCAGCCGGCAGAAGGAACTGGCTGCGGCATTCATCCCCACTCTTCATGAGAATCTTTGTTTAGGAATATAAGCACACGCTTTGACAACCCGCTTAAATTCTCCTCCAACACTGGAAATTTCCTCAGGAAATGCCAGCAGCAGCAGCTGCTCCTTTGAACCTGGGGCAGGCAGTTTATTTTTGCCGTTGTTGGGCCAAAAATCCATAATAATCTTTTGTCATATTTTGTATTAAAGTAATCTGAGACAATACTAGACTTCTGCACCTGCGTTTGAGCACCCCCCCCCCCCCCCTCTGTCCCCAAAGCTGTTCAACTCCCAACATCCCTGTCCTTCTGCTCACGTGTATCACTTGTGTTACCGTACTACTATACATTCCGCATATAACACTATACATCGGGCACAAATAGTGTTAGAAACTGACTTGAATCACATGCTCGTAGTTCTTTGCCAAGAGAACGGTGACTAATTTTCTCTGGAGATGACTCCTCAGATTAATTAACTTTGATTTAAATTTAGCTGTCAGTGATTAGAGCAGTCGCTCCATGTAAAGAGGCTGAAGGTCCTCGAGGCAGCGGCCGCGGGCTCGACTCTGACCTGCGGCCCTTTGCTGCATGTCTTCCCCCCCTCTCTCTCACCCAATTTCCTGTCTGTCCTATTTAATAAAGGCTTGAAAACTGCCAAAAATAAATAAATTGCATGGTGTAGGCAGGCAGAGGGAAACATTGAGTCTTACAAAACTGTAACAGTGGAAAGTACAAAGTCTGGTTAACCCTTACATGACGTAAACTACTTTTGTACTAAATTCCAGCTTGGAACATTAATTGTTGCCCAGAAAAGAAGTTGATTCTGTTCAGAAAAGCTTGAATTTAATACATCACTGAATTCAATGACTGCACATTATATAGAGTTATTTCTGTATATATTGTCACACTCAAACCCAGCTAAGCATTTTAAAACCATGGAGTGATGACACATTAACTGTCTGTTTTCTCCGTCGTGTCAACTTACTTCTTGCTGTCTCTGCTGCCGGCCCAGTAACCTCCTATAGCAACTGTTCCTACTGCCATCAAAAAGATGATCACCATGTTGTAATCCAACACCGGCTCGTTGGGTGCGTACATGGCGACCAGTCTTCCTTTACCAAAGGTCTGCAGGCGATGGAAACAACATCAAGTCAAGGCTAAAGATTTTGTTAAATCAGTGCATAACATACTTCTCCCTTGTAGATTCTCATTAAGCATATATCATTTTACATTTGGCAAAGATCCATTTTGTATTTTTGCTTGTCTACTACACCGTAACCCAAAGTGAAATACACACACATCTGCCTCTGCTGTCAGCTCTGTCTGCTCACCTTGCTGATGTCCAGCATGTCAGAGTAGCTGAGCAGTGCTACAGGAATGTCAATCTCCTCATACTGAGTCTTGTTCCCTGCTGGTGGTGTCTGTAAATTAAAAACAAAACAAACATGCATTTCTGAAGTGCCCAAATCAATTTCATCTTGACGCACAATGATTACAAACTACAGCTAAGATGCTGTTATGAGCAGGGTTACCAGTCTGTCCTTGCTGACGATCAGCAGGCCCTTGGCGCCGTTGATCTGGGCCAGTCGGACCTTTTCATAGAAAGTGCAGTTGCCTCTCATCACCATGGGGATGCGATTTGGGAAGCCTCCCTCCGGGACGTCGGAGGGCGAGCACAGGACCGATGTTGTCAGGTCATGGATCTGAAGACGAGACTTCAAGACAGAAAGGTTTACGATGTTAACCAAAGCTAGACTGTTAGGTTTCGACACTTGATATAAATTACAAACGAAGCAGCGTTTATTTATCAATTTCTGGATTTAAATGTTCTTTCCAAAGAACAAAGTGCTTTTTTAATCAGTGCAAATGAGCCGGATCTTACCTGTCGCTACAAAGAGACTGCAGTCAACAGAGGTACAGTCTGGTCTTTGATAATGGATGCATGAAATGATCTCGGCATCAAAAAAACCTTGTGCTAAAGACTCGTACAAGACTGGTTTAGGTTGTTTTTTTATAATGCTGTACAATCATATCCAAAAAATAAATCCTTCTAGCATTAATTTCCTCCAGAGTGGCTTCATTGTATTCTGATATCAGTCATGAAGATCTGACAGAGCAGCTGACAGAGTCCTGACAGGCACTGAGTGGAGATCAGATTTCAACATCCCGTGCGCTGCTTCCTGAAAGACTGTATTGATCACCTACATATACGGTTTATATATATGTGGGATCCCCAGGATTTTGTATGTTTTTTTTTAAAAAGTGTCATTAGTATCTTCGCTTACACCTCTCGTTGCTCACAGACTTACTGCCTTATTGAGGTCCTGAGGTAGACGTGCCCACTGGGAGTTGAAGAATATGCAGTAATCTTTTCCTTTGCTCTTGTCCTCGTCACTGAAATGGGCCATGCCGTACTCTCCCACCACCTGTCAACATGACAACAATGTCTGCATCACTTCACGTGTCCATGAGGTGTTTGTAACTTTGATTTTTGGGACTTTTGGAACATTATTTCCAGCCGCACATGAACTGTTGTTGCCGTTTCACCGGCGCTTCTGTAATAAGGTAAAAGTCAAAAGTATTGCTGAAGGAGTATGATATATATATATTTCTAAACACTCTTAACAGCAAAGTGTGACGTGCTGCAATAGAGTAGCTTTTTGTTAACAATGCCAAACTAATGATACTTTTAAGTCAAGGGAACAGTTCTTCTTTTGTCGCTATGTCATTTATTTTCAGCGATACACTTTGATGCAACAGGTAATTTGAGGCAACTTCATTTGAAGGTAGTAACTGCAGTCACTATGTGGATTATCCTCTACAGCACAAAAGTCTGCCTTTTGAAGGAAAACATGAGATTAAACACCTGCAGGATTTTTACCTGAGTAAATTGTGTGGGAAATGTGAAATAATGCATTATTTCAAATTGTGTCATTTTCTGGTTTTGCATCTGTGCAAAGTAGTTGTTGCCCCACCATGTTTTGACTGGGTTTTCAACCTAAAAGGCCCCTGTATACACTGTAAATGAGTAAATAGACTGTAGTATGAGGTGCTGTTGTATTGTAGAATTGAGTCTAGTTTAACCGATATAGATGGGGTTGACAAACACTGAACACCTCTCAATATAACACAATACAGTTCAACAACATCACAAACTACTTCTCTTTATAGTTGCACTGTCGTTATTTGCTGCTCTGTGTGCCCTGAATTGCCCCCCGGGGACAAATAAAGTTTTTTGAATTTGAATTTGAAACTACAGCCTCCAAAATTACCATAAAGTTGAATCAGCATTTCTATAAAACAGTGAACTCTTTAATTGTCACAATATATCTGTTTATTCATCCCATTTTGTGTTTTACTGTCACTTGCCCTTTTTTTTAGTAAATTTGTTGTTTTTTTGCTGTGTACCTACATTGACTATTATTATACTTTGTATCTTGCATCTGTTATTGATGCTTTTGTTATTTGCACTATCCCCTTTTGCTGCTGTAACACTGTAAATATACTCATAAAGGATTATCTTATTTTATATTAGAAAAACTTAATATCAAAGGTGACTTACATGTACAACTTATGTGTTTAATTCCACACAGACCAGAGACGAATGACACCATTACCTTAAGTTATGCTTTAACTCACTGGGCAGCTGGTTTTGATGTTGTATGCAGGGACTTTATAATCAACAGAAATATTTACCCTGCTGACAAAGCTGTTACATTTCAGACGCGTTAGCACAGATTTCTAACGTTATGGATGGTAATTATGTGAGTCACAGTCGTTACTAAAGCGCAGTGTGTCGTAAACCTTATAGTGGTTAAAGTGACGCGGTGAATCAGCACTAATGCTGCTTCGTTAATGTCACGTCGGAGTGAGAGTGATGTGTGTGTTTCCAGGGCCCTCGGTGATCTCCGCAAGCTAACAGTCCTAGCATCCCGGCTACTGGTCACGGAGCACGGCTGGAAAAATCAATGTTTGTGTTCTCCACGTGCCGCACTGCGACGTAAACACACAGAGAAACGGTTTATTAAGTACACACTCGGTCTCTCTCACCTTCTGGATGAGAATAGCGGCCCACATCAGTGTTTCGGGGACCCTCATGATGCCTAGCTTGTTGTTGTTTCCCCCATCAACCAACCAACCGCTCGTCTCGAGCCCCTCGCACTAGCCCCCACCAGCTGTTCCAACAAGACACGCCCATTTTGCCGTTCGGGTTTTTTGATTGGTTGTCAACGTAACGGTGCGAGTGAGCACATCTCTGATTGGTTGAAGTCAAAGTCAGTCAAAGAGAAAAAGGCTTGACCAACCGGTGAACTGAAGTAACTAGATTTAACATTTTAATGTGATTATAAAGCCCACCTTTCAATTAATTTGTTTCTATTTATTTATTAACGTTGTTTTTCTTGTTTTTTTTCAAATACTTACTTTCTTTTTCTAATGTGTATTTACGCGCTCTTTCTTCTTGAATTGACTTATGTTATGTCATCATATGGTGTAATTGTAATGTTCATTGAAAAGAAAAATGACATAATGCCATATATATATATATATATATATATATATATATATATATATACGTTTTTCAAATATAAAATAAGATAATCCTTTATTAGTATATTTACAGTGTTACAGCAGAAAACGAGGATAGTGCCAATAACTAAAGCAGCAATAACAGATGAAAGATACTAAATATAATAATAGTCTATCTAGGTACACAGTAAAAGAAGAAAAACAAATTAACAGTTAAACATAACTAAAAAGAAAGGGGCAAGTAAAACACAAAAAGCGATAAATAAACAGATTTATTGTGATATTAAAGAGACTTATTTCCTAGTATCAGACCACTGTTTCATAGAAATGTTGATATATATATAAATATTTACCTGCATCATATATATATATATATATATATATATCATGTATAAGTATCATGCTGAACTGTTTTAAAAAAACAGTGACGATTTAGATTGAATTAATACAGGCTGGTTGAGCAGTTCATGGTGTAAAAATATTAAGGACAGATTGGATTGACTGATTTCTTATTTCCCATAAAATAAACTTGTTAATATGTCATTTATTCCCAACTGCACAATGAAAGAGCCAAGCAACTAAATCATATTTGATAAGATGTATGTTTGAAATGATACGGATCATACACATTGCTGTATATCCTACCAATGGCTTGAACAACACAAAATATTCAATTATGGTATTTGGGTAATAATTAAAACTGCATATTAATGTAGGTACAGATCGGTTATTTTACATACATGTTTCTTTATTTTATTATGCTACTCACTGATGATTTGGGACATGTTATATATTAACTTAATTAAAAAATCTTCAGTCACCACATGACTTGGACTCTTTAAGTCAGACCTGAGCCAACAAGGCATGGCCTCAATCCTGTATTTGCTCTGTAATGATAGATTACTGGGAAGCATCCAGTATAACTGCTGATCTTCAACTTTTTCAGAACAGCTCTGTGAGCATTGAACTGGTCTATATACGGTATCAGCATCAACGAACCTACTGACCAACATGTCAGAGCCAAATATTGTACTTTTTGCACTACATTTATGTATCTACTCATAGTTACAAGCATAGTTACAAGCCGATTCAGATACATTAAATCAATACATAAATATAAAGTCACTATCACTTTTACAATCTGTAAAATAATGTACATAATAATACATCAATAATTAAAATGCATCCATCAAGCTTCATATCCAGGACTGGGTCAGGGGGGCAGCGGTTAAATGGCGTTACATTTTGTGTTAAAAATTAAATTAGAATAACTTTTACTCTGGGATTATCAATTATTCATTATTAGTCATTAAAATCATTATTCAGGTTGTTCTTGTGATTTCTGTTAAGTGTGTTTAATGTGTATTAAATAAACCTTGGATAATTTAGTTCCAACAATAAACAACAAATAGAAAACAAAGGTGAATACCGGTATTTATATTATCATTATATATGAATATTCCAGTTATATCCTGGTGTAACCATGTTACTATGGTAACAGGTGTTATCTGCTTCCTGGTGGTCTGGATGGCTTGAGTCCCTCTGTAATCTCCACTGCTGCATGCTCGAGCGTGTTGCTCGTTGACGTACTGCAGCAGCTTGATTCACTCAGCATGATGTCATTCCATATGTCCTTCCGTCTGCCGTGCTTTTACCTGCATCAAGTGACGCATCAACACCGGAACTAAGGCCATTTCTGCCTTCAGAATAAAAGGGTACATTTTGGTGTCAACTCAGTCAACTTGGTGGATTCAAAGGTCTGGACCCTGGCAACTACTTTAGTTCTGCTCTAATTCTAAAGGTCTAGTGTTCAGAGTGATGGATTTACTGGAAAGGGAAGAAACAGACTAATATGTTTCCTTACTTCTCTTAAGTGCACGTCTAAATATTTATATTATGTGGTCAGAAAATAGAGAAATGAATTTCTCAAAGGAAGTCTTGGATGCTAGCCTCCTTGTGGTGTATATGAAGAAATATTTTTCCACTTTAACTGTATTCTCTTTAACTGTGTACCTAATACTCTTTGTGACTGCCTGATCCATACCAGGAGCCAAAATTTATATGTGTGGATGGTTGAAGTTAGGTATTGACCTCGAATGGTTAGGGTCAGGATAGCCAATTGGTCAGGACAGAGGACCTGAACAAATCAGGTTTCTGGTGCAGCTCGTGTAGTGACACTCCTCAACAAACTATGGAGTGGTTTTCAGGGCTGTTTCTAAGATGAGTTGAGTCCAAACTTCCCATGTAGTGCAACCCCAACTCCCTAAAAAAACTATTGATCTTTTAACGTAAAGATCTCAATGTCGTTTTAAAGAAACAATGCAATGCAGTAATTTTAGTGATGAAATAAGTCCCAGAAATACGTTTTTTCCTAAATACACTCACATTCACATTCACTCAAAACCTCATCGGAATAAGCTTTAGAAAACAAGAAAAAAACACATGTGTAATTGAATGTGAAGTCCTAATCAAGTTATAAAAACATAGTAATCCCAGAAACATCACTTGGTGTTTGAGTGGTAGCTGTTTCAGTATGCACTATGTAAGCATGCAAGGTGCTTTAGTGTTCTTTGAAAATGATTAGACATACTTGCATTTATTCACCATGGAATGAGTAATTGGTGCCAGTGCTTTACAATAGGGGTCTCCAATGTATTTAAGGACCCCTGAGCTGAAAGAGAGATGAAGCAGGGACCCCCTGCTACAAATACAAAATGAGTTGCATTTTAAATTGGGACTTACAGCTCAGGGGGCCTAAAGTCTGTACATCACATGTAAATGTTAAAGATACATTTAGAAGGCACATTGAATCATAAGCTCAATTGTATCTGTGATAATTATATGTTACATTCATGTTAATGTATATTTTTGACATATTTTTTTAAAGAAAAAAACATTGGAAAGATTATCAAACAATTTGGAAAATCCCTGTTGAAGATCTTTGACATAGACCTACCCCAGAAAATGTGTTGGTTATGTGCCACTTCCATTCTATTTATATCCCTTTTTGATCAATCAATTTTGAGGGCCTGTTTGGAGCCGGTGCCTCATCAAGACCCAGTTTTTTGTGTTTCGTCAGCCCAAGAACCGGCTCTTGGCCAGGAAAATGGGTTCCCAGGTGGCCCGTACTCCTTGCTGGTCTAGAACCGGCTCCGGAACAAGGTCTGGCTTACTTCAGGGTCTGGAGACATGGTTATCGTGACCAACTACAGCAACAGAAATGTTGTGAGCGCCATTTTTAAAAACACAGCACTGGTGACAACCAACAACAACTCATTGACAGTGGTCGCTGGAGGAGACAAACTGCATCCTTGGAGTATGGTCCTCGGCTGAGGTCCAGAATAAACTGAAGGGGGCGTTGAGAACAAAACCTGTTTTGGAGGAAATCCAAAGTAAGATGGGTGCAGCAGGGTTCAGCAGAACTGTTTCGCAGACAACAGATAACCAACAAATTAAAGCAGCTCAAAAAAAGGACCACTACAGGGACCAAAAGACGGACCTCAGATGCAGCTCTCTGGGCTCTCTAGCCTGTGGGAAACCAAACAGGTTATGAGATGGTTCCAGGGTTGAACCAGCTGTGAACTAGCACCAGCCCAGAACTAGAACTGGGTTCTCGTTGATCGAAAAGGGGTATTTGTGGCCAACCATGCTGTTCATTCAACCACCTGTTGGCAAGACTTTTATTTTGAAGCAGAAGACCGGAAGTTCTGTGCTTCCCTATGGACAGCGTCGCACTATTCATCCACACAACTACTGGGAAGAGGAATGCTGCACTCGTAGCCAACAAGACTGTAAGTGTAGCATTACATGCTTTCACATCCTATTTGATGAAGTATTTACCTCTCTGTCAGTATTTCAGTGTTATTAATCGCATGTTTTCTTACTAAATTAGCTTAAACCACCACTAAACAGCGAAAGCCGGTGTTTGTATAGCACGTTAGCTAGCTCGTTAATCAGCTAACTTGAGCTGTCCTCCGTCGCTGGGGTTGCCTTTATTTCTTCTTTTAAATGTTTTTGTATTCCTTTAGTTAACACGGTTTATATGTGACATGGGTTTCTTTTGTGTTTGTAGCTATAAGCTCGACATTTATGTTGTTTTCTCAAGGGGGGCTTCCTGCATGTAACACAGCAAAGAGAGCATCTTTTATAGCGCTCATCCGTGTGGGATATAATAAAACACGGTTAAAATAAACCTGTTTCTATTGTAGCTTATATCAAACTCGTCAAATAAGGTTTACATGAGAAGAAACACCAAGTATTAGTAGTGTTTTTGAATCCCAGTCCCTTTAACTGAGCGCTGGCCGTCCGGGGCAGGAGATGATGTCAGTGGGACTGGTATGCAGAGGCCTGACGTCAGCCCGAGAGTCTCTGCAAACTGAAGCGGTGCTGACTGTTTCCAAATAAGGAGGGAAGAAGCCCAGGTGCTCATGGAGGTGGACGATAGTAATCCTGGCTTCTGTCACAGTTTAGATCTACTTGCATGGCACTGTCTTCACGTCCACACCAACCACTGCCATTATTCATTGAGTTTATATGTTTTTATTTTTCACTGCAGTGAATCCCAACACATCATCATTCCAGTCAGCACACCATGGCTGGCTTCAGGCAAGAGGATGTTGAGTTGTATTATGAGATGGGAGAGGAGCTGGGCAGGTATGTTGAGCACATTTATTGTCTTTCCTTCTATTCAATTCAATTTTATTTATAGTGCCAAATCATAACAGAAGTTATCTCAGGACACTTTACAGACTAGGTTAAGACCACACTCTATGATAAACAAAGACCCAACAACTCCCCCGTAGAGTACGGTGGCAACGAAAACCTTCCCTATTACAGGCAGGAACGTCAGACAGACCCAGCTCTGTGGAGGACGGACATCTGTCTGCACCGATAAAACGTACTGTATCTGAAACGTACTGTATCTGAACTGTCCGGCCGATATCACCACTGTAGTCAGTGTAGGTCACTGAAGGACAGCTCCAAATAGTGTGAACGTTCCCAAAACACATTCATGATGCTTTAGGATTCATTCATGTATGCTAAGTTTGAAGGACACCATAGAGCCTCGTAGTGTCATGTGACACGCGTGGTAGGATTTCAAAACTGTAATTAGTTGTTAGTATTTGCATAGTTGACATTACATTTTTTTAAGCAAGGTATCAGAAAGCTGCAGCAGTTTTCCTTTCAAGCTGTATGGCTGTGTACAGATGTGTGTTTTTCTGATTACCAGTGCTTTTAGTTTTAAGTATGTGTAATCAAATCACACATACTGATGTATGTCAGATGCATTTTGATGCCAGATGCAAACCATGCAGAACATTATTGAAGTATGTGTCAGTAACTTATTACATTTCCTTTAATATCCATTTCCCACTGTGCTTGATAGTTTAACTGAGTCATCACATTTTAAAAGTTTAAACTCAACTTTCTACCCAAGACACTTTTTTCTGCAGTAATGCAGCAAAACGATGACATCAGTGCCTCTCAATGTCCCTTTCCACCTCTGGTGTGCGTGTGCGTGCGTGGTGCGTGCGTGCGTGCGTGCGTGCGTGCATGTATGTCCGTCCTCACCTGCACACTTACTTATTGCTCTATTCAGTAATGTTATTTACAAAACTATATATAACATATATTTCTTTGTTGCGCATGTACTGTTTGAGCATCACATTTTTTATGCTTCATTACTTGGACAACAATCATTTTAATTTCAATTGTTTTATTTATCCATTACTTAGTTTAGTATTTCCCAACCTAGTCCCTTTGTGTATGGACAAGCATGATGCGCTGATTGGCTTATTTTGCCCCCCACCAGTCGCTGTAGGCTGTTGCATTTTAAATGGTGTATTGTATTGATGTATGAGTGCTTTCTTTAATGATTTATTTTAATGATGAGAGGCTGCTGTCAGTAATTGAAAACGTTTCAATGCACGGAGTAATATCACTGCAGAAAATGGGGGACATTTATGCAGCAAAACTAAAAACTGTAGTTATAAACTTGACAGTGGAAAAGGAACCAAACTTGTAGCCTCTGAAATTATCAGTGAAGTTACGGTTCCAAAAAATGGACCAACAACAGCTCTGCACTGCACTGCTCTGTTCACATTTTAGAGAATGCATTTAATATTTTCCTTATTAACGATGTATTATTTCACTCATCCACTATTAATCAGAATGTTATTTTTTATGACCAGCCGGCTTGATCCATCGATTAATGCTGAGGCAGCGTATATAACTGCAGTCCGCACATCCCTAATATTACTATCTGAATAATGCATCCTTTTAATAGCAGGAAAACACTGCACCTTAGACTTTTAACCAGGTTTTTGTTGGTCAATGGAGCAACCACTTTTAGCTGCTTCAAGATAGCTATGTGCCTGACCCCATCACATATTAAGACCCAACACACCCAAGGGTTCACATATGGGTGCAAGTATATTTGCTACTTACACAACATAGGCGCTGGTTTGAAAATGATAACTGTGCTGGTTTGAAACTAGCAATGACAGTTTTGCTATGCTGCAAGCTGGGAAAAATGCAAAGAGGTAAACAGGTATATTCTTTTTTGTTTTTTTTACCATCCCTTTGTGCTCTTCTCCCTGCAGCGGACAGTTTGCCATCGTTCGTAAATGTAAGGAGAAGAGCACAAGTATCGAGTACGCAGCCAAATTCATCAAGAAGCGGCGGCTGTCCTCCAGCCGGCGGGGGGTGAGCCGCGAAGAGATCGAGCGCGAGGTCAACATCCTGCGGGAGATCCAACACAGCAACATCATCACCCTGCACGACATATTTGAAAACAAGGCCGACGTGATCCTGATCCTAGAGCTGGTGTCCGGAGGAGAGCTGTTTGACTTTCTGGCTGAGAAGGAATCTCTGACGGAGGAGGAGGCCACCCAGTTTCTCAAACAGATCCTGGACGGTGTTCACTATCTACACTCCAAACGCATCGCTCATTTTGACCTCAAGGTCAGTGGTCTGTGCGGTTAAGAGGGCGCGTTTGTGATGCTCTCGGTGGACAGTTGTAGTTGACGTGTTAGTGAGAATATCTCGGAAGTAAGACTACCTGGCTATTTGGTGCTTTTTTGCTGCATGGTGAAACTGACAAGATATCTTCATATCAATAATTTGATTAATTTATTTAGTTAAGATACACAAAAGTTTTGTAATGATTGGTCAAATAAATCTGGAAAATTGTGTCAATTATATAAAGTTGTAAAAAACAATTTAAGCTTATAAAGATATTTTGATAAACAAATACCAAGAAATCTTTCTTTTTTTATACAGTTTAAATATGATGTTATTAAATGGCTCAGTTTTTATGCCTTTAGCAGTGTTACACATTTGTAAGTTTCTACGGTTGTGCAGTTTGTTTCCAATTGATAAAGCAGTACAGTGAAAAAATGGCTTCTGGTTTACCACTCTTTAAAGTTTATGACATATGCAAATTCCTAATGTTATCCTGCTGCTGATTAATAATGTGCTGTTGCTGCTTTACTGACAAAGAACACTTGCGATAAGTATGTTACTAGTGGCAGATACCTTCTCCCATCAACATATACCAATTCTGGCTGGCATATATCACTATTTATTATGGTATGCTGCTGCTGCTGTGTGCCACGTATAACCCCTCCAATGTGGACGCTCCAGGCCCTCTGTTTGATGAGCTAGGTAGAGAGTAGAGGCATGTCATGACAGAAGATCTTAGAAATATACATTTATAGCTTAGCTGGTGTCTCGCCCTCTGTTTACATGTATACTACATAAAAAAACTTGTCCTCTCATTAATGTTTAGCTTTATTTTTTCATCTTTCAGCCTGAAAACATCATGCTGCTGGACAAGAACGTGCCCAACCCCAGGATCAAACTGATTGATTTTGGGATCGCTCATCAGATCAAAGCAGGAAATGAGTTCAAGAACATTTTTGGAACACCAGAGTTTGTTGGTAAGTTCATGTTTCCGCCTTCCTGAATATCAAAGTGTTCAACTATAAAAATGAGTTTTCTGTGCTAGTGTGTGCCCACTCTGGCAAGTAAGTTAAAGTGGATGAGTGCGTTTCAGATATACACATCTGGTTTGAGTTAAAGTGTTCATTCCTCTGTGCTCTACAGCTCCAGAAATAGTCAACTATGAGCCACTTGGACTGGAGGCAGACATGTGGTAAGATGTCAACATGTTGTTTTTGAAGCTGTATACTGACCACTGTGACAGTTTTCACTCACGGTTGCTTCTTCTCCTTGCAGGAGCATCGGAGTAATCACATACATCCTGTGAGTAATGTTTCACATCACAACTTATCATTGACATTTATCGGAAAATTGATCACTTCACTTCTCCTCGATGTTGTTTAATAAAGCAAATCCTTTTCTCTGTGTTCCTGCAGGCTAAGTGGTGCTTCACCATTTCTGGGCGAGACCAAGCAGGAGACCCTGACCAACATCTCAGCCGTCAACTACGACTTTGATGAGGAATACTTCAGCAACACCAGCGAGCTGGCCAAGGACTTCATACGACGCCTGCTGGTCAAGGACCCCAAGTACGAACTTTTTCAGATTTTATAACAAAAGATAAAAAAATCTCTGCTGTGTCATTTTCTCACTAGTGGATTATTTTTCTTTGTCCAGGAAGAGAATGACAATTGATGACAGTCTTCAGCACCCCTGGATTAAGGTGAGTTTTCATGACAAGATTATTGCAATTCATTATTATTATTCATTATACTCTTGAAAACATCGTTCAAAATGATGCCACCTGTCTTAAAAATAAACTGCGGTATTTGGTATTCTTTAATAAAGCAAATTTAAGAAAACGTTATCACACATGTTTGTTTATGTAAATATATATCTGCTGATATATGATCAGATTATTCTCAGCTCTCAAATAACACATCTGTCATGGTTGGTTATTTCAAACCTCTACATCTTTCCCTCTGCAGGTGATCAAGAGGCGAAATGTCCGCCAGGAGGAGAGAGACCACAAGACTGAGCGCAGACGCCTGAAGACCACTCGTCTGAAGGAGTACACCATAAAGTCCCACTCCAGCATGCCACCCAACAACACTTACGTCAACTTTGAGCGCTTCTCCCAGGTCCTCGAGGAGATCGCGGCAGCAGAGGAAGGCCTGAGGGATCTGGAGCGCAATCAGCGCTCATGCCGGGAGGACGTAGCGGCGCTGCTGTCCATATATGAGGAAAAGGAGGGTTGGTACAAAGAGGAGAACCAGAGCATCTCCAAGGACTTGAGCCACATCCGCCAAGAGCTGCAGCGCACCCAAGCCCAGCGTAAGAAGAGCCAGGAGGAGACCCGGCTCACCATGCAGGCCGCCAACATCCTCAAGCGCAAGTACGGGCGCCTGGAAAACCGCTATGAGGTCCTGGCCGAGCAGGTGGCCTCTGAGGTCCGCTGGGTGGAGGAGCTGGTCAAGTCCATATCTGCAGAGAAGGACGGCCTAGGCAGCACGCCCTGAGCTGGGCTGACGTCCAGCAATGACACTTTGATCCTCAAGTATCCTCCTGCCTGTCTTCTCTGCACGTGTCCCCCACACAGTGCAGTTAGAGTGGGTCAGCTGTCATCATAAGCTACGTTGCCGCCGCCGCCCAGCGGGTAAAATGTTCCAGCCTTTTTGTGTCACGCTTCAGCAAGAATTCCCCCATGAAAAGGCTCATTCCTGTGTTTTATAAGTTAATTTATAACGTTAGAGATTCTACGTACTGTTTTATGACAAAATGCAACTATATTGGCTTTTTTTGTTGCAACATTTTTTAGCTGGTTAGCTTTTTTAGAAGCGGTATTACGTCGAAATATTCTAGTGCTGTAACGTCTGCTCATTTATCCTTGCCTCAGGTTACTGGCCAGTTACGGGAGAAAGTATCAGGGGTATTTATTTATCCAGTTACATTTCCGATTTGATTGCAATAAAGAATCGACTAAAAAGGATGCAATAAATTTAAACGCTCAGCATAGAAATAAAGTAAAGAGTTAGGGTAATGCTTTCTTTTACAGGTCTCTGCAATTTCTTCATGATTTCAAAATCATTTCCTGAAAGTTTCCTGGGAAAAAAACACATGGTTTGGTTCTTATTAGGAAACTAGCGACATTTTTACTTTAGTTAGTTTAATTAATTGTGTTGAGTTAATTGTTGACCTGTAGAGGAATTTCCATGAACTGCATCATTCAGTCACTATTGAAAAGTTTATGCTTCATATGTTTAGTTTGTAGACACATTTCACCTGTTCAGACCTTCACTGCTGTGCCCTGACTAAAAGTCTTTGGAGTTACTTGGAAGTTGACCAACTTATCACTGTCTAATTGGTACCAAAGTATATGTTTCTTTCCAGGAAACCTCCTAGGAATGAATTTGGAAAGCCTGTAAAAATAAAGCGTTACCAGATTTAGAATGTATAAACTCATCTTTGCAGTGCCTGTGACTGTATTGCCTCTACGAGCACTCATCAGTCATCGAGTTAGCGACATTTCTATCACATTGATATCGCTCAATGTCTTAAAAGCATCAACTTTTGCACATTAGCCTTGTAAACCAAATAGTGTGCATGGAAACTTTCTCTTTATACTGTAACTCTTGTTAGTGTTTCTCTTTCATTCTGATCATCTCTGCAAACTCAAAGCATTCCTTTGATAAGTTTCCCCTCCAGGCAACACATTCCCCATGTATAGCATAGAAAGTGTATTTTATAGTTGGTAGTATTTTTCAGTTGGGGAAATGTACTCATTTGCACTTAAAGGATTATAGCAATGTTCCAAAATCTATTTTAACGTCTCAAATGTCTGTAAACTTGGCTTGTTACAAATAAATCACTGTTACCAAGTCGAATTCATGTGTTGTTGTTGTTGTTGTTTGAATGGGAACTAACTAACTAGATTTATAAATATTTACGCTTCCATTTGTCTTTTATGCCCTGTTTTTTCTAGCTGTTGAAATAATTACTCAAGTTTATTAAATACTGCACAATTTTGAGTTACTGGTATTTTGCTTGATTAAATATTTAAATCTGCATATGAAAGGGAAATATTGTACTTGATAATTAATTGAGATTATGATTTTACATACAAAATACATATATTGAGTACATATATTATTTTAAATCCAGCTTCATCTCGACCAGCTACAGCAGTAAAATGACACTGGCTCATACATTTTTCTACTAATTCTTGCATACGTTTATTCTATTTTTATCGCATGTTCATTTTTTTCTTTTAATATACAGGTTTTATTTTATGGTTTAAAGGGAACATAAAACGTGACGTATTATGTAAATGTTGCACAGTCGTTTTATCTGTCAAAGTATTTAATGTTGTATAGAGGAAAGAGAGCAGGATGAGTTATCGACCAGACTTAGCAGCTGTTTCCACTTAGATCTGGTCTCCTTTGCTTGTTCTCTCTCCAGCAGCAGGGGGGACGCTCAGTTTGGTTGTTAGAAACTGTATAAAATAGGCCCTCTGCTGGTGGTTCAACAAAATACACGAGCTATATCTGAAAAGGGCTCTTTTGTACTTATATACCTTGTACTTATAAAGCGCCTTTCTAGTCTTCTGACTACTCAAGGCGCTTTCACAGTGTTTGTCACATTCACCCGTTCACACAAACATTCACACTGATGGCAGTGGACATCTACATACCATCTAATCTACTGTAACCATTCACACCACATTTACACACCCATGCGCAGCACGGGGAGCAATTTGGGGTTCAGTGTCTTACCCAAGGACACTTGGACATGTGGACCGGGGGCAGAGGGATCGAACCGCCAATCCCTCGAATGGAGGACGACCCACTCTTCCTCTGAGCCACAGTCGCCTCTTTTAGTATCACAGTCTCACATTGACCAGCTAAAAGGCATAAACACCTCATTTCTTGTAAGTAATCTGCGTGCATTGGCAGAGGACCATATAAGGCGGCCCTGGGGCCCCATCACCATCAACGGCGGTGGAAGAAGTACTCGAGAATATAGTACTTGAGAATATATATATAAAGAAGTACTAGTACTAGTACTTTTACTAATACTAGTAAAAGTCCTGCATTAAAAACTTTACTCAAATAAAAGTGCAAAAGTATTAGCATCAAAATATTCACAAAGTGCCAAATGTAAAAGTAGGTTCACGGTTCGCATCCCGGCCTGGGCCTTTCTGTGTGGAGTTTGCATGTTCTCCCCGTGTCTGCGTGGGTTTTCTCCGGGTTCTCCGGTTTCCTCCCACAGTCCAGAGACATGCACGTGTTAGGTTAATTGGGGACTCTAAAATTGCCCGTAGGTGTGAATGGTTGTCTGTCTCTGTTCGTCTCTATGTGCCCTGTGATGGACTGGCGTCCTGTCCAGGGTGTACCCCGCCTCACGCCCATTGTCAGCTGGGATCGCCAGCCCCCTGTGACCCCGACCCCGGGATAAGCGGTTGATGATGAATGAATGAATGAATGAACTATGGGATTATAATCAGTGATGCATTGTGTACATTATTTTCATGTTGCAACCAATAAAGGTGGAGCTAATTATTTCTACTTTATATGCTGCTGGGTAGTTTAACCTATGAAATACATCTTTTATTAGTTGTTAATATTTTGTAATAATTATCTAAATATGCAAAGTAACCAGTGAGTATAGTTATTGATTAAACAGTGTAGTGAACAGTACAATATTTGCTCTGAGATGTAGTGGAGTACAAGTGTATGTAAACACATCGAGTACATAAGGACTAGTACGTCAGAATTGTGCTTTAGTGCAGAGCTCCACTGCACCACTGCCTGTCACCAAGTTGTCATGAATTCAAAGGATTTGTTTGTATGATAGTTTCGATCAAACTCAAGACATTTAGGAATATGCAACATGAGCAAAATAGTATAAACTTATAATGATATTAAGATAGATTTGAGGTATACGTATCAGTTTGTCTGTCTGATGGACGGGCTGAAATGGTTTTTAAATATTAGATTATTAAGATATATAGTGTATGAAGCAGTGTGTCTGCTGCAGTTACTTGACTCATAAGTTACAAGTCAAGAGCCGGAGGAAACTTGGCTATTTTACAATTGTCTTTTCCATGTTTTATAGACAGTATATGACAAAGTTACAGTTATTGTTCTCCAATAGAAAAAAGTGAATCCAGACATTTGACGCAGGGAAGCTCTCCTGGACCTTTGGCCCTTTTTGTGAAAAAAAACACAACAAGTTAGGGAATGAGTCCTTACCCCAAGTGAAGGAGTTCAAGTACCTCGGGATTATGTTCACGAGTGAGAGGACGATGGAGCGTGAGTTTGGCCGGAGAATCGGAGCAGCGGGGGCGGTGTTGCAGTCGCTCTACCGCACCGTTGTGACGAAAAGAGAGCTGAGCCGGAAGGCAAAGCTCTCAGTCTACCGGTCAATCTTCGTTCCTACCCTCACCTATGGTCATGAAAGCTGGGTCATGACCCAAAGAACGAGGTCGTGGGTACAAGCGGCCGAAATGGGTTTTCTCAGGAGGGTGGCTGGAGTCTCCCTTGGAGATAGGGTGAGAAGTTCAGCCATCCTTTGCGTTGAAAGGAGCAAGTTGAGGTGGTTCGGGCATCTAGTAAGGATGAACCCTGGGCGCCTCCCTAGGGAGGTGTTCCACGCATGTCCAGCTGGGAGGAGGCCTCGGGGAAGACCCAGGACTAGGTGGAGAGATTATATCTTCACACTGGCCTGGGAACGCCTCTGGATCCCCCCAGTTAGAGCTGGTTAATGTGGCCCGGGAAAGGGAAGTTTGGGGTCCCCTGCTAAAGCTGCTGCCCCCGCGACCCGACCCCGGATAAGAGGCTGAAGATGAGATGAGATGAGATGAAAACCACAAAAGAGTGCACAATACTTAAACGGTTTATTTGTATATTAATTATGACAATAATAAATACATCATAAATAACAACCATTGTTGTCATCAGTGTGATATTTTTTCTTCTTCTTTACAACAGTGTGTTTGCTGATGATAAATGTATCAAATTTCATCTGTAAGATAGTAAATCTGTTTTGTAAACTTTTTTTACAGCATCCTTTTAACTTTTCTGTGTAATAATGTAAAGTTTGATTCCTTCGTTTACAAATGATACAAAGAACTATTCATTTACCATTCTGAAACAAATGGATAACTGGAGCCAAACTGTTACAATCACCACAACTGAATGACGAGAGCAGATAGAAAGAACTCATCCTTGTGTTAAAAATCCGCCGTTACAGTGTGCGCACTTCTTGGCAGTGGTCTCGGGAAAAAAACTGCCGTCAGTCAGTTTGAACTGTTGACAACTTTTAAAAAAAAGGTTGGTGGTGCGTCCTTGTTAAAAAAAGACCGTCCTCCTCTTTTTCTACATCTCGGTCCATTCTTGGAGAGAAGGAATGTCAACATGTTTATGCATCTTTCAGAGAATTAATGTGGGCACACAGTTTGAGTGCAGGTCCCAGTTTAAGGTTCATGGTGCTGACCAGGTGGTCCTCTGTCAGAAGCAGCAGAGCCTGTCCGTCTATTTCCTGGCAGCGAAACTCCTCGGCTACATCCTGACCACCTGGAGGAGAGAGCGGATGGACACCCAACATTTAGTGTAAAGAACCATGAAAAGAAAAGACGATTAAAAGTACCCCCCATTTGTGCTCAAGTACAGTACTTGAGCAAATGTACTTTGTTCCTTTCCACCACTGATACAGACAACGCGTACTAAACTCTCAGCAGTACCTGGCAGGGAGTTGATATAAGAAAACACTTGTTCTACGTTCCACTGAGACGGACAGCTGACGTCTTCATCTCCGTCAGAAACACTGATTGTTTCTGTCCCCCTCTGCTCCTGTTCACTCTCCCGCTCTCTCTCCCGCTTTCTCTCGGCCTGTTTTCGGAGTCTTGTTGTCATGGGAACGGGAAGCTCATCCTCCTCTTCTTCCTCCTGCTCTTCCTCCTCTCTCGGTGAGCCCTGCCGGGTCTCGTCCGATCCAAACGACCCACGAGCCTGTGGAGCGCAAACACATATCAGACAGACATCTACTGTGTTTTGGTGTAGACTACTTACAATAAAGCTCAACCAGGTATTAGTCTGATCCTTAGTCATCTCTAGTCATCTAGTCATTTAATGTATTCCTGTGTTCCTTTCAAATTATATGTTTAATTCAAATGAATTAATGCAATAATGCAATTTCCCTATGATGGGTCATTTTGAGCCTTAAGCAGCTTCGAACCCTTAAAGAATGTCAAGTGTGGATTAAAAACATATTTTTTCATATACAGAGGCTGAAAGTCCTCACTGCCGCCGCCCGGGTTCGACTACGACCTGTGGCCATTTGCCGCATGACCCCCCCTCTCTCCCCCCATTTCCTGTTATTCTTCAGCTGGACTATAATAAAGGCAAAGAGCCCAAATAATATTATTAATAATAATAATAATGTTTATAAAGAGTTTTAGCATCAAATGATGGTCTATATGCTGCTGTAGAGGCTTCTCCACTCTGGAACTATCAATACTTGCCATTTTAAAGCATAAAATAAGATAAAAGAATAAAACAAATATTGTCCCCATCAGTCTACATGAACCTTTAATAACATATTTCAGTTTAACCTGGATAAAATATAAGTTCTTCATTTCATGAAACAATCGTATCAAGTGCATTAAGGATATAATTACAATGGCACTAACAACTAATGTCTCTCTTTGTTATCATAAAACTTTTATTTTATTTTTTTTGCTTTGACCAATTTAACTCTCTTCCTGTTTTGTTTTCATGAAATTATTCTTCCTTTCTTTTTTCTGCGATCTACTCTACTGTTTCTCAGTATGATATATCCTGTCTTATCTTATCTTAGTGCAGTGTATCATTGTTTTCTTCTGTTGTTTAATTGTAAAGCACTGTTCATTTATATAAAAGAGCCATATAAATAGTTCATTATTGCATAGTAGTGATGGTAGTAAGTGACTTTCACTCTGTAGATACAGATACAGAAGAAATACGTTTTTGAAAGATGTTTTTTTACAGTCGTTGTTATTAAGTTGTCTTATAGGGGCCCCGTTGTTCTTTTATAAGTACCAGTTTATGTAAAAAAGGTATACGCATGGTTATTGTGCGTACGCGTCGTCTATGCGTGTGGCCCCGGGAGTCTCCTTCAAAGCTCTGTTGTCAGATGCAGCTGCTCCCCAGAGAGCGGCTCGTCTCGTAGGACCAGTGATCCCTGCAGCACTTGTGCATTCTGCCACATGCATCAGGTCACTGATATTAACTGACCTGTCTCAGAAAATGTTCCCTGGAGGCTCCGTTGACTCTGCTGCTGGGGGGTCGTCCTCTCCTGCCCGTGGGCCTGTGACCCCAGCGACCAGCTCTCAGCACAGTGATACGCTTGGTGCAGCTCACACTGAACCTGAACGCGCAGAATCAAAATATTCAATTAGATTCATACAGTTCACTGCGGCTGATCACGGCTGTGTAGTGATGGCACCACAGTCATGATATCACTCTCGGAGCCCAAAAGCCCTTTTGAGATTTGAGTTTTCCTGCGTGTGCCGAGGGCAGACAGACAGGCTTCTGCCGTTGTGCGCTGAGCTGATCGTCTGCATCTGTACTCTTTGATGCCTGAATGGAGACTCAAAAGGAAACCTGGGTGTAATTATACACTTGTGATGTTTTCTTATAACCCAAGAGTGACTCAATGAGCTCCAGATGTCAAATGATGTGTCTCACCACCACTGAGACAGACGACATTTTCAGTTTTACTTCTCCTGTGTGGTAGAGGCTCCCTTTTTTTTGTGATTTTTTCACATTTGCACTAGGTATCAACCTACCTCATTGCCCATTTGCACCTTGTTTAACATTTGTTGTTGAACTATTAGGTTCATAACCTATTTATCTAGTTATTCTTAGTCGCTTGTTTCTTTCTTTGTCATTGTGCAATGTCTGCTCTACGTGCCTTACCTTTAATTACCCCTTGGGGATAAATAAAGTTTTCTTGAATCTTGAATGAATCTTGAATCTTTTTGCAGCAAAAGCCTGTTTCGTTCCTCTGAGCATCTCTACTCTACTAAACTCTACAGTAAAGTTTAGCTGCTGAGGTCGACTGTCTGGTTCGTTCGTTATGTTGTCTGAAGGGACAGCACCCATGAAATGTAATCAGACATGCATCCACACAGTCATGTGAGGGCCTGGATTGTATTGATGTTCAACTGAGAAAGAGTGTTAAGAGAGAGCACACAGTGCATCAAGAGAAACGGTTTAGAAGCGTCTATGCAAACGTTTGTTCCTCCAGTGTGTTGTGTGAACTACCAATGTCCTCGCAGGGACCATTTTCTGTACAGATACTGTTATGGCAGAGATGCTCACAAGTCTAGTCTTATGTCTCTTATGGTTGTGACGAGCGTTCTATCATCTGCTGCCGTCCAAATGTTCTTATTTGAGAGGAAATGTTTTATAAAGCCAAAACAGCCTGGGGTGAATTTGACCCCAAAGAACACTGAAGCGTACAAAATGCGTAGAGGACATTGAAAATATGTCGTGTTTGAATGTATCATCATATTAACTTTGAGATGTCATTAAAGCTGAAGCAAAAAAATCTGATGTCAAGCCCATATTTAGAGACGTCGAACATTAAATGGGGTCGAATTGTCCCCAGTGATAATAGGAGGGTTGATTTTTGTAATAAAGGGGAAATGGGATACATCTAATAATAAAAGGAACATACCTCCTCAGACTAAATCACTGAGAAAGGGTCTGAATGACATTGACTTATTGGACGTTTGAAGGGACCTACGTCCATCAGACAGAAATTATACCTTTTACTCGGCTCCCCATTCAACGTACTCTAGAATAAACTGTTTCCTCATCTTTTAAAATGATAGGACTCTGAACTGCAACATTGGAAGTAGACATATCTCAGACTCACCAGTCTGCTTAATATTAAATTTGGATAGTAGAGGAAGGAAAACACTTCAATACAAACTTGATTCATAACAAAACAGTCAGTGTTCCTGGACCTGACAATGGGGAAGTAAACCCAAACATATTATGGGACACTTTACAAAAAACAAAGAAAGAACAGCATCAAGAAAGCGAAGGAAGGTAAACTTAAACGGCTTGAACATAATCTAAAATAATTAGGAAGGCAACACAGTGAAAATTAGATTCAAATAAAGAGGAAGAAGAATTATTACATTTCATAAAACAATCGTGTTTTTGCGATTTCATATAATTTTGCCTTAGGCTGCAAAATTATTAGCAAATAAAAGAGGGAATCTTGTGATGGGATCCCACCAGACAGACACCAAATCATTAACTAACCCTAAACAGAAATGTTATTTTACTGTATCTACAATGCAGTTGTACACGTTCAATCCTGGATGGACATTACTTCAGAGAACCAGGCTGATGCTTGTGTTTTTTACCTGAAGTGTTGTTGGTGCATCATAATGTGTGAGTGATTATTTACCTTCTGACACACGTCATGGAGCAGAAGCGCTTGGAGCGCAGGAATGTGTGAGCGTGACCTCGACTCCCACAGAACTCACACTGCAGCAGACCTGCCACACTCTCCCCCAGCTCTGCAACATCACAGGACCAGCTGTTAGTCACACACACACACACACACACACACACACACACGCACACGCACACGCACACAAACACACACACACACACACACAGCACAGACATGCAAAAGGCCTCCCCATCTTTGCCCGTTTTTAGTTGTTTTGTCATCCTTACACGTCATTGTGGATATTTTGTGAGTAGTCATTTTGTGTCTGCAGTATTTTGTGTCGCTTTGCATTTGCTTTGCATCTCTTTGTCGTTGTTCAAAGATTTACTTGCATGCTTTTGCTATCTTTATGTGTCTCTCTGAGTGACATTTTGCGGGTTAAGGTAGGTATACACATAACTATGCATACATACGTATATATCTATATATATAGATAGATAGGGAGATAGATATAAATACAGATATAGATATATACAGTAAATATCACCCTACCATCTGCTGCAGGGCCATCGTCTTCCATCTCTGAGTCTGTTGAATCCGACAGGTCAGCATCCAGCGGACTGTCCTCTGCTGTTGCGTCTCCATTGGTTTGCATCTCCTGGCATTCAGGAAGTGAAGCCTGCTGCTCTGCTAACAGCGAGGAGGAGATCACCTGCATTAAGGGGTGCGTTTAGAAAAGTTAAATCTCACGTACTGACATGGAAAGACATGAGTTCTGTGTGGAAACAGATTTCACACGTCTAAAATGCAACTGTTGTGACAAACTGGAAACCTGAATGTGGAAAAAGGTCATTTCACAAGATGTTTTGTGGCTGCAGTGTTGAAGCAGAAATATAACAATATTGGCACATCTGCAGGGGATTTCTACTTCATGTGAGTACACTAAAAACTTTTAACCTGCCGATGAAATATCTGAATCTGAATAACTGGCCGTGAATAATAAGAAATAGATGTCAATTTAAAGGGCTTCAAGATAAAGTTTTCAGTTAACTTATATATCAACTGGTGATGTTGCACGTCCTGTATTCATACCGGGAATGGCTCCAGGCCCTCTCGGATGACAAATCCCTCTATGAGGTGTGTAAGGATGTGGGTTGTCAGTATCCTGTCAGGGCTCCCTGGGACGCTGGCTGGGGAGGAGGGGGGCTGGCTGGGGCCTTTTACAGCTGCTGGCAGGACGGGAGGAGGTAGAGGAGGTGATGGAGGAGGAGGGTTGCTGCTGCTGTTGCTGCTGGTGAGCTGGGAGGGTTCTTCGATCAACGGTGACCTGATCACCGAGCGACTGGATATGATGGAGGATGAACTTAGCACTGAGGAACAATAAGAGGTGTAAAAGATAACAGAACTGAGGGGTGATCACCAGTTAAACCAGGCATATTCAAGAAATCCAGTTTCATAAAGGAGGTTTAAATGAGTCAGACCTAAGATACGAACGAACGTGGTCTCTGCCATGTGAGTTTTCAGTGTCAGGCAGCCAATTAAAAGCATTTAAACATTATTGTAACCATATGGAGGCTGGTATGTCACTATATCTCCGTCTTGCTATAAAATAAATGTATATATTTGATATGTCAGATTTGTTAAATAGTATGTTGCTTCTTGTCAAACAGGTAGCTCAAATCAAGCAATCTTTTCAAATTCAAGACAGGAGTTTCATCCCTCATGAGGGATCATGAGGAGAGCTTTTAGGGTCTTTTCTATTTTATGCTTTATCATAGTTTACCTGCGCCATTTTGTTTGGGAGGCCCATTGAGAGGCGTCGGGGTTCTGTCTCGCTGTGGACTGGGAAAACTTTCATCTTTTCTCTTCTCTGAGCTCAATCCATTCACTTTGCAGATCTGGCCCGACTGAAATTCAAACATCAACAAACGCTTGATAAAAATAAATCAAATGAACAAATACTGTGAATGGGAAACTTAAGACTGCAACTCACCGATGGAGTTTCACTGTGTCTGACCCGATGCACTTTCAGATTTACAGCCACCGTCTGAGGAGGTGGGAGGTTCTGGTAGGGCATCTGGACCAGAGCCTCCGCTATGGGCAGCTCTTGCTCTGTCAGCATCTGTCCCGACTGGACAGCCAAAGCCTGGACCGAGTGCAGGGACAGCCTCTGGAGGGAGGCCGGGGGGTTCTGGGGCAGCCTGGGGAGAACCAGAGGTGGGGGAGGCGGAGGCTGGTTCTGCACTTGTGGGAATGAGGTCCGACGCTGCGGAGCGGCCACCAGGGGAGGAGGCTGAGGCTGAATGGTGGCAGCTGGGACTGAGGTCTGAACTGAGGACGCACACACACTGGTGACAGACAGAGAGGAAGAAAAAGACGAAGAAGAAGAGGAAGAAGGGGCTTGGGGGTTGTTGTTGGTTTGTGATTGGGTGCTGGGGGTGGTCAGTCTTTTAACTGAAAGAGGAAGAGGGTGGGAGTTGGTTTCTCGAGATGCTACTCTGAGAGCGATGGGCTGGAGCTGTCTGTGGTTTGGAGCTCCTCCTGTAGCCTGCTGGAGGATGAGCTGGTGGTGCGCCAACCTCTGGCCTGGCTGACAGGACAGCGGCTGCTTCACCAGAGCGTGGGTCTGGACAGGAGAGTAGGCTGAAAGGAGATTGATGCAAAGACAAACAAACATAAAACAAGTGTGTACTTTTTCAAATTCTGAATTTAACGACACCTGTCACAGTCTGAGACTCATCACTTAAGCTTGAAACACACTTTTTTTTGGAATCTTTTCTTCAAACCTCAATATTTCAACATGTTGTCTCACCTGGGGCTATAATCTGGGGTCCTGTGGCCGGCCCTGTTTCTGTTGAGGTGTCGGCCAGGTGATTGGCTTTCAACCCGCAGATTGACGACTTGGATAAAGAGGTGGAAGGAGTGAGGGCTTGTGACTGGGCAGATGGCTTTAAAATCACACTATGAGCTGTGGCCAGAGCTCCAGGCAAGTGCGCACGCAGAGCGAGATTCTGCACCTGAATATACACGAAAAGAAAGTCACTGTCACACTCTTAATTGAAGCGACCGTTGATGAGGTGAACATTCGTCAAACTCCCATACAGCAGTTTCACCTCTCACTTACATATTTACCACATAACTTTTAATTTTGCAATGTGGCTCAGGCTCAACAGTATATAACATTTCAGTTTTGCGGTGTGCATGGGTTATTCAATTTCGTGCCTGGCAAAGTTTTATACCTGAGAGGAGGGAGGTAAAGAGGAGCAGGAGGTGACAGCAGGGAGGTCTGATTGAACTGCAGCCACCGTGGCTGCAGGGGTTAGAATAAGCTAACAGAAGAAAAGCAAAAAGCAGGGGCAGACAGGTGGCTCAGTGGTTAGAAATAAACAGTTTGCATGTCGGGAGAAAACGTAAGAAAACGCATTCAGTAAAAATAGAAAACAGCAAATTGTAAGTATTGCCGACAGTGTGAGCTATTTGAAAAGGTTTGTACCATCTGAGTACGAAGGTACATCTGAGCTTGGTTACAGGTGGCCGGTCTGTTTCCCAGGAGCATGGCCTGTTGGGATATGGTGGTTGCAGCACCGGTGGATGTTTGCGTTCGGCCAATCAGCTGGGCCGTCACTGGAGATGCTGGTAAAGTAATCTGGATAAAAGAAAGATGCTGAGTATTTGTGCTCGGAGCAGGTCAGATTGATGAGTCGTAACACAGATACTGACTGAGTTTTGGGAAACACCAGCAGGCTGATGAGCCAAACTGCCACTTGATGAAGAAGGTGACTGCCTCTGACAGACTGAAGCCTGAAAGACAATAGACAGACATCACACACCCTTGTGTTAAAATGACTCTGCGTGCTTGCGCTAACAGACGACGGATGCCATCTGACCTGCTGTATGGAGGCCAGACTTTGCAGATGAGGGCTGTGCTGGTGCTGCTGCAGGGCGGCTGTCTGCAGCATGAGGTGCTGCTGCTGGGCTGCATACATCTGGTGCAGGTACTGGGCCGCCATGCTCTGAGGTCTGTGGATGGCGTGCTGGATTACCTGTTGGATCACATGATGAACACATCAAACACTTTGGAAATTAATGGAACAGAAATGGAAACTTTGGAGCATTTCGAAGATCTAGATTTTAATAATCGGATTGTAATAGTCTTAGAATAATGAGGAGTCATTTGTACTTTTATTTTCAATGGCCAAGGACTTGAGGCGTTTCATTTCAGTAATTATATTTCCTTTTTAGTCGTTTCAACTATTTTTCACCTTTTAAAGATAGAGAGATAAAGATGGTGGAATTAACTAAATATATGTTTTCCAGTAGCCCTCTCTGAAGCGTACCAATCAACTGAAAAAAAATGTTCAACAGAAGACTTTGTCCTGTACTGCCTAGCTTTCAGTTTTAGAGCATTTAAATACTCTGTTGGCTCTGCAGGGTCATCTATCACCTGCCTGACTGTCAAGTCAAACAATGCCTTCAGGGGTGCCTTAATCCCTCTTCCGATCAATAGATGACCTCAACTCTACTCTCATGTATTGCATAACTATGCTCCAGTGAATTGTGACAGTTCAGCTGGATTTCTGCATTCTTTATATTTATTACAGCAGATAAATTGATCCAGTGTTTTTGTCATTGGATAACAGTAATCACAAATCCCCCATCACCATCCTCATCATATATACACTGGAGATCAAAAGTGATATAAACAAAATATATACAAGAAAAGGGTTTTAATTGAAGTGGCTTGGTTATTTAAAGAAAAACATGCTAGTACGGCAGATGTATAGCCACAGAGGAGATTTTATCAAATTATGAACAATAATAAATAACAATATTTCCGAATAAATCAAGTATTAATACTATTTTCTCTATGTTGATCTCCATTAGAGAAAAATGTATCAATTCTAAATATATATTTGGGGCAAGAATCCCTTCATGAGTCACAGTTAGGATGTTAGATAGTTACTTTATCTAGTTTGAGTTGGTTAGTGCCCCTGGTTCTGCCTATTACCTGGACTGCCTGTCTGTCGGGTGAGATGATGCTGAGGGAAGTAGAGGGCGCCTGGGTGCACGTGGAGCTGCCGGAGCTGACTGTTGCCATGGTGATGGCAGCTGATGTGGTGGGGGTGGTGGTGGCTGCAGCCCTGCTGGGGTCTGCCTGCTTCTCTCCTGGGCCCTGCCTGTCCATCTCCCAGGTCAGGCAGATTCAGTAGCTAATGGGAAAGCTGGAGGTGAAATAAACATTAACAACGGGCAGTTAAATTAAACAACAAAACAAACTTCACTACAGTCAGGCCTACTGCTTATAGCTCTTTAATGTTGGGCACTTCCCTCATCTGTCACTCTGCAGCGAAAGCTCTGAGTTAACCTACTGAGTAAAAAAGAGTTGGATTTTAAATAAGCAAAACCCATATCTAATAAAAAACATTCAGTGTTCATGCTGCAAAAGCCTAAACTGTGTTCTGCCTTAATGCACGATCGAGCAGGTGTTTTTATTTATCTGTCTGCTCTAGGTTGAATCCATCTGGGCTACACATCAACACAATATAGAGCTTCATCACACCTTTAGGGACACTTTGCTCGAGGAACTGAAACCGAAATATTTATATTCTAATTCAGCCATATGTCTGTGATCTTAATTTGAAAATCTGAATTAACTAGGCTTGTGTTATTATACAGTAAACACATGTTGTCTAATGGAATAGGATAAATAACTAAATAAAATCACATTAATAAGACATTCAAAGGTAATCAATCCAGTGCAGAACTGAAGTAAACGCACAATACATTTCTGGCTCAATCTTATGTAGCCTATGTGCTCATTATAGCCTATGATAGCCTATACATTGCCCACCTTTATTCATTTTTCTCTTTTTTTAGCCTAGGACCTATATTCTTGGAAGAATACATGTTTTTTGCATAACTAAAGCCTACACTTTGTGTTTTTCGGAGCATCTTCAATTTTTGTTTCGCTGTGGTCATTTCAATATAGGCCTAAAAACAGATGGATTCATTGCACCTAACCTGTGAAAACATTGTTGTAATGAACGGGCCTGTATATGAAATCATTCACATTATTAATTTGTTTTCAAAATTGAAGTAAATGTTATTGTGTGCCACTATACCACATCTGTAAACAGACAAAAAGACAATGGGTTATTTTCTTTCCCTTGTAGGTATTTGCTGATAAAGCCAGCTAAATGTGAGTTCATATTCTTATAATAATTGAATCATCTTAAAGAGCTAGCCCTAAAATGGTAAATGATGAACCATATTCCATAAGGCTACACACGGATGGTCTGTATGGCAGCTCGAATATTGATTGTTTTTTTGCTGCAGAGGCGACAAGATATTCTCGGTAAACCCTGAACGACCCCGCATGATCTCAAATGCTGTGTCTATAATTTAGGATCCTTCACATAATACACTGAACAAATCAGGATGTCATGATTCCCTGTCTGCCTGTCTGTCTGTCTGTCTGTCTGCCTGTCTGTCTGTCTCTCTCAGCCTCTCGTGCAGACGCGGCTTTATGCATGCACAATCATTCACCTCTTGTCGGCGTTACCTGCCCGCTATTGATAGACCGCCGGCCCATCAGGAGCTGACCAGACCCCGGCACACTGTCCCAGTCATGAAGTCTGCTGATGCGTCTACTGTCTAAAATGGAGATTTAAAAAAATCAGACGGTAAACAGCGGGCAATAAAAAAATGCTTGATACAGCACCGCTCGCAGTGCGGGAGGACCTTCCACAGCCGGGGAGTCCGCTGCGTCCCTGCGCGGACAGTCCCGGAGATGTTTGTCGGCTCAAACATTACCTGCTTTATCAGTCCGAATGGCTTTTATTCAGCTAACCTTTTTTTGTCAGATGAAATGCTTTTTTATTAGCTCAATAAAGAAGATTGGGTTGATGGATTTGAACGCTATCAGCTGTATGGCTGTACACAAACAGATGCGTCAGAAGACTACTTCACAAATGTGTGATGTGCTGATATCACACACATAAAGTAGTAACTATAATACTGCTCCCCTGGGGAGTTGTTGTCTCAGAGGACAGCTTACAGTTACTTCACTTTATTTATCTATAACACAGGAAGGAAACCCCCTTTCAAGAGCAGCCTACAGTAGTTAACTCTTAAAAAGCAAGTGCTGACATAAAACTACTGCACTTAATACCGCACAGTATATGTATATGTGTTTTTCATTGTAAATTTCATGTTTGTATGTATAACTCTTTGCACTTCTGGTTAGACTCTACTTCATTGCGTTGCTTGTGCTGCACTTGTAATGACACTAAAGTGATCTAATCAAATCTAATCTAATCTCAAATTCATTGTTTGTAAACTGCATCATACACATTTAAAATAGTGTCAGTATAAACTACAAGACATAAAAAGGATGTTGGACCATTTGCATGTGGCAGTCTGTCATATAACAAAGATGACACATGCGAGAGTAGTAAAATGTTGTGCTGAAATATGGAATAAGAGTCAAATGATTGATGTCAACAACTGGTTGCGATTGTGAAGTAAAATCATCTAATTAGTCCAAGTTTTTTAGAATATGTGAACAAAAACGTATGCATATGAATGCATCATAATGATGCACAGCCTATTTTTGGATAGTTAGGTTACGAAAGAGAGAAACTAAGTTTGTCATTTCACATTCCAGTGTGTCTCTCTCTCTCTCTCTCTCTCTCTCTCTCTCTCTCTCTCTCTCTCTCTCTCTCTCTCTCTCTCTCTCTCTCTCTCTCTCTCTCTCTCTCTCTCTCTCTCTCTCCCCACCCTCTCTCTCTCCACCCTCTCTCTCTGTTTCTGTGATTTTGTCAAATGAACGCATTTATGCATCAAAGACACAGGATATTTCTGTGACAAGTTTCCCCAGGGTGGCTCGTCACGACCGTCAGGAGTTTCATCCAGGATGAGTCACCGAGCAACTCACTCAGCAAATTATGCTCTTTTCACGTGGGATTCAAATTCTGTCGGAAATATTTAAGTACTTGAAAAACCCGCGAGAAGTACCCAGTAAAAGAGTGTACCACAGACCATAGTAGATTGATCGTACCATAATGTTGCTGTAGACTGTATGTAGACAGACTAAAGATGCATTAAGCCTATATGACATCAATACATGTATGTATAAATATAATGTATGTGTAAATGTATTAAAATAGTCCTTATGCTAATATTAATTCATTGTTAAATAGCATGTTTTTTACTCTGGATAGTTAAACATTTATTATGGTGTGTAGATTTCCTTTTATTAATCAGACGTCCGTTTCACATTGCTTCCTCTTCATTCTTGCACAGCAGCACACAGTAGTTCACTCATTTCTAAAATAGATAAATAAATGGAAGTACACACGTGCTTTTGCTTTTGTTACTGGACATTTTTGTTGTTATTTCCGAGCCAAAGCACTTGAATGCGCGTCATGTCTTGAGGGCTCATTCAATGTCCGAGCTCAGATTTTTGAACGTGAACGCAGCATTTACCCACGTACAATAATGTAGCTGGTACGGTCGGAATGCAGGCAACGGATATATTTAAGTTTATGTTTATGTAAACCACATTACAATGATGTGTTGTATTTTATTGATTTAAATATGTTTGAAAATGCTAAGTGTATTTTCATGTTCTTAACGTAATCTTTGTTTAACGTCCATATACTTGTCTGTGTGTCTGTATGCGCCACCCCCAAACATTCCAACAATGGACTCGTCCGTCGTTAGGCCTCTGCAGTAGGGAGTTGTTTGGCGGATCCCGCAAGTTTTTCTTTACTTTACATGTTATTTTTGTTCCTCTAAGGGAGGGTACATTCTTAATTTCTATCAACATTTGCCTCGCTGTACACCCGGAGTGTCAACGGACTTTAAAAACACAGGGTTCTGGGGTGTGATACACAACCAGAGAGGCGAAGGAAGGCATAGGTGACTCGGGCTGACCACGGCTGAGCTCATGATGCCGACTTTGCGGGACAGCACCATGTCCCACCCCGGCGAGAATTCCCACCAAGTCCGGGTGAAAGCGTATTACAAAGGGTAAGACCTTACATTTTCTCCCAGTAGGCCGCCTATCTTGTTATTAAGTCAACTAGTAGCAGTTTTAGACTTTGAAAGGTAGCTAACCAGTTGGCTAACATTAGCTAACCCAGCTAACGGCTTGCTAATGTTGGGTTTAGGTAAACTTGACCAGGCAGACCGACAGGTGAAACTGTCCAGACGCCTTCCCAGTGTAAAGACAGGCTCTCTCTCTCTACCTCTCTCTCTCTCTCTGTATGTGTAAGGACGCTAGACGGTGAAGTTATCATGTAGTTTAAAACCAGGCCAAATTAGTTGTTGATCGTGCTGACATACATCGGACACCGTTTGAAAGCTTTGGAGCTAGTCTATCAGCAAGTTAGCATCTGTCACTGGTGGATTGTGTCGACTTCACTAGCCCCATTTTGATGAGGTTTATAACTAGCCTGACTTGTTGTTATACACTAGCTAACACCTGGTAGTTTTGGCACATTAACCAGATAGACCTGATGTCATTTAGGGATTGGTAAAATATGACAGGCACTCATGTCAATCTTTATTGATATGTTGGTATCAGTTGAGGAATGGAAAACAAATGTAACCCTTGTTGTTTATGTTCATTATATTGGACTGCTTGCAACGTGTGCAACATATCTATTTACAATCTCACAATATCATCTGTATGTGTGCCTATCTGATGGTGTAGATTCCCTTCCTTTATCCCAACTTGAACCCTAACTAGGGATGCAACTAATGATTATTTTCATCATCGATTCATCTTTTGATTATTATTTTTTATTAAAGTAATACATTGCATAGTCTATAAAAAACCCACTTGCCAGTTTTGCCAAGTTTGTCTTTAAATCGTCTGACCTCAAATATGTTTAATTAACAATGATATGAAATAGAGAATTGCAAATCATCACATTTGAGAAGCTGAAACTAGATGGCATTTGACATTTTTGCTTTATTTATAAACTTAAATATTAATTGATCGTCACATTTGCTGTTCACGAATTTAAACTCAAATGACAAATTGATTAATTAACTGGTAAATTTATTAGGCTAATTGTTTCAGCGTGGCCTTAATCAATCCCCTCTGTGGCCCTACGGACCCCAACCCCAGCTAAGGAAAGCACTGCAAGCCCGGCCGACACAGTTCAGACGTTCAAGTTCTGAATCTGGATGTGATGATGGAAATCATTGGTCACTAGTTGTTTTCATGACACTCCCTGCCCCACTGTCTTCAAGGAACCAGTGATTTGGAGCCCAGCCAAGACTTGAAAAACGTGAAGTGCAAGTCACCTCAGCCAGACCTGTTGCATTTCTCACTGGCTCTGAGACACACCCCATGAACACTGTAATGTGTGTTGATCATCTGTGTCATCGCACAGAACAAAACATCTGAAGTATTTATGAGGTTGCTGCTGAGGAATCTCAGCTATGCTGCCAAAGAGGGAATGCAGTACGATGGTCTTGTTGTTTGGGGACTCTTTAAGTCAGGAGGGCATCAGTGCTGTAATTATTTCCCTGCAGATGTTAGGAGTGGGAGATTTAAGAGTTGCACAAAATCATTATATATTAGATGGGTTCTGACTGATCAACTACACGTCAAAACTGTTTCCCTACTGTTTTTATAAAATTGTAACAACACTACTTTCATAAATCTGCCGTCAACACAGTTAGAATACGCACAAGCCTAAATAGCATCTGTGTACATCTACACATATAGTGAAGAAGTGATGTTAATATTAGAGCTGAAACAATAAGACGCTTAATTGATTGTCTGAAAAATAATTTGCAACTATTTTAATAATTGATAAATCGTTTCAGTCATTTTTTAAGCAACAATAGGTCAGTAAGAAAGGCTGCTACACTCCACTGTGCCATACTCTCATTTAGTTCAGTAGGAAATGCTGCTACATTTTTAACACTGTTATCACTTATCGCTCCTTCTCACTTATTTAGTTTGTACTTATTTAATTTCAATCTGCTGCTAAACTGCACAGTGCGTATTGTTGTATATTGTATATACCTACGCTTAACCACAATGTCTGTTGCACTCTGTCACACTTAGTTAATTGTTTGATTTATTTTACGTTAGCTTTATTTTGATTTGATTATGTTAGCTTATTGTTACTCTGATCCTTTCCCACCTTTGTATTGAAACTGTTGCACAATAATTTCCTTCGGGATAAATAAAGCTTCTTGAATCTTGAATCTTGAATAGTTAAACAAATGCTACTCTTACTCAGGTCCCAGCCACTCAAACGGCAGGATTTGCGACTTCTCTTTGTCTTGTTTCATAGTGAACTGAATCCTTCTGCATTTTGAGCTTTTCTTTCAGACGTAACAAGATATTTGAAGATGCCATCTTGGGCTCTGCAATGTAGCGATTGGCATTTTCTCACAATTTTTGACATGATAAATATTCGATTTGAATATTTGACAGAAAAATAAACGGCCCAATAGTTACAGCACTAGAACACATGTGACATAGATGTGAGGGTCTGTAGGTTTCCAAACAATACAGCAGCTCACTTCACCGATTAGATCCACTGTTGTGTTTTGTGAAGTGTCATTTATGGTTCATCTGTTAAACAAAAATACCAAATTAAACCTTACTCTTTCATTGGCCTTGCTTTGTGGTAGTGTTTCAGCTCATCTATTTTCAGTTGAGTGTGCTTCGAGTCCATTCATTTCCATCTGCATGTCTGCTGTCGGTCAGCAGACCGGTGTCAGCCTGTAGCAGTCTCAGCCTGTCACCGGCTCATCTTCAGTTTGCTCTCATTCAGTGATGAAGAAGTGCGGTGGTAGTAGATAGACTGAAAATACTGTGATATGGCTCAAACTAATGATTATTATTATTCTTATCAGTTGATCACATGATCTCTAAATCAGTCGTTTTGTTTATAAAATGACAGAAAACAGTGAAAACTGTCCATGCCAGTTTCCCAGAGCCCCGTCTTTATGGGTTGTTTTTTCCCACTCAATAGTCCAAAACCTAAAAAAAAATTCACTTTACAATTTTAATTGTAACTTGATCAGATATCAAAGTAGTTGCCAGTTAAATATCTTTCCAGCAGTGTTGCAGTGTTTCTATACAGGGAATACATTGTATTGCAGTTCATTTTCTTCAATTCTGGGTAGTTTTTAAGATCTGTGATTTCTAAAAATGTGTTATTTATTTCTTTTCCCCACTCCTGATCTGACATTATGATATTAGATACTTAAGCAGTATCACACAAGAGGGAGGGAAAAAGGTCACAGCTGTGATATTTGTCTATTTATTTATTTCTATCATTTATTATACGTTTTCTACATAATACAGCCACTCAGTGCCCACTTACTCCAAGTGCTTCAAGAGCTCTCCTTTAAAAGCATATAACTTGCTCGACATCTTTCCCTATATGGCTTGTTATGCTTACTGTATGTATATCACGGTAAATACAGTCTATGATGTGTATCAAATGTTTTAATGGATCGCTCCTGTTTTTGACAGCTGACAAACAAAGGAGCGTAAATGGATGAGGCTTTATAGAGACAATACTGTTAAAAATGCACATATTAACCTTGTTCCTCATCCTTCAGGTTTAATCTGGATGTTGTTACTAAATAAATACATGATGTGCAGATAGAGAAAAATATATTTTTTGGATGAATGACGATTTTCATCATTGTAATATGAGTAAGTAATGTATCCTATGTAGGTAATCCTTGTGCGTACGGCTGCACAATAAATCAATTCATCGCCCTCTCGTCACCCCTTCAGATGAATGTTTGAATTTTGTCGCCTCATCACCTAATCTGAAATTTTGCCAAATAGGTAATTTTGCTTTTCGCTTTGACACCAAATCCTCCGCCATTATGTCGTCGGTTACTCTTGTGATAAATTAAATGTGACTCCTGCTACTCTGTGCTGCACCGCTGTCCAGAGCAGACGCTTTCAGTTTAGACGTGTAAAAGTATTGATAACACCCGTAGTGTTTTTTTACATATTAGAGTTTTGTTTAGGAACAAAGGTGCTGATATGCGGAAATTAACTGAATCTGTCTTATTTATAGTTCATAGTTCAAAGTTATAGCTTTCAATGATGCTAAGCTAGTTTATACTGTCGTAGGTCTAAAACATTTCTATATTTCACTGCCAGTTTAACCATGTCCCACCTGAAAAAATACCATTTTGCAGTTGCCAACACAACTAGCACAAGGCTTCTTATGTGCCTGATAGACTTCAGGATTCCTGTGTAAGGCATGTTGTTTGGCAGGAAACTGGGATTACACCGGCTCGACGGAGCAGTTCAGATATTTTCCTCTTTTGAAAGGAGTCGCTCTTCTTTTTCAAAGACTGTGCCATCTGCATCAGTGCTTCAAGGCTCGGCTTTGTTTAAAATACGGGAAGCGTTCCTTGTTTTGCCATTTACTTTTGCTCTAAAAGCCCCTCCAGCTCTGAACCACATAGTCGTTCACTCCTCACCCATCCATCACTGACAAACATCTTCACTAACGAGAATCACAGAATCCGAGCTGCTGCTAACATCCATTTGATGTATTGTATTTTGCGTCTATACGCATCCTGCACATTGTGCGTAATACAACTCAAGTGTTTGCATACACGTGTCTGCCTGTCGTTTCGAGTGACCTTGTCTCAGGCTCAGCAGGAGTGCGTCTGGCTGGTACTATTGTGCTGCGAGGAGTGAGGCTCCCTCCCGTTCAGCACAGTAGGAGGGCTGTGTTGCCTGGAGACCACAGCATCTTGCAGTCTATGCTTCATTCACCCTGACCTGTTGGCTGTTTGGCAACTTAAACTCCAGCAATCTCTGTATTTGCTTTAGTCTGTTGTTTATGTTGCTTCAAACATTAGTGTCTATAAGTGCCAGCATGTGAATCGAGATACTCGAGTGCGTGCACTTGGGTTGTATGAAGGTGTTGGAGGGGGCATGCTCGTACTTGGCAGCGGTGACAGAGAGATGGATGGTCCTGGGTGTTCACGGAAGCCCAGAGAGGCACCCAGACCCTTCCTTCTGCTTGAGCACTCACCAGTGACGAATGGCTTCATGCTGGGCAGATGGGGCTGCTGCAGAGTCCTACTCACAGCAGTTCATACGCCAGGGGCACAGGCCAGCTCTCCTCCTCCTTTAATTTAGCTGTACTGTAGGACGGCACACGGCAGAGGAATGCCAGGTCTGTGTGGAATGACGCTTCCTCCCAGTGTCTCACCAGTGATGAGCTCCCAGTGTCTCACTGCAAAATCCTTCTGCCCTGGTCACTCTGAGGAATTGCACAGCTGGGTTTCCTTTGTCTTACACGGTTCCTCTTTTTCAATGGAATTATTAGTTTCCTTTTAGATGAATCTATTGTTTAATGTTGCATTTTTAATGGTTAAAAAATGCAGTATTTTCTCATGCATTTTCCAACGCGAAGCAAACAGCACAGAAGTCATCAAACAGCTGCCTGCTCCTCAGCGTAGTTGTTGAAATACTGTCATTTTCACTCTAGTTAAGATCATTTATTATTAGAGCTGCCACAAAAAATGCGTTTGTATTTATCGATTAATCTCTGTATGTCATAAAATGGCAGCAAATGGGGCGGCCGGTGGCACTGTGGTTAGAGCAGTCTCCCCATGTAAAGAGGCTGAAGGTCCTTGAGGCAGCGACTGCGGGCTGGACTCCGGTCTGTGGCCCTTTGCATGTCTCCCCCTCTCTCTCTCTCCCCCCATTTCCTGTCCGTCCTATCTAATAAAGGCTTGAAAAACTGCCAAAAATTATCTTAAAAAAAATAAATGGCAGCAAATAGTGAAAAAATTGCCCATCACAGGCTCTTACGAAATCCAAGATGGCATTTTCAAATAGCTTGTTTTGTTCGAGCAACAATCCAAAACCCAAAGAGGTTCAGTTTAATATCACAGAGGTTCGAGAAAACCAGCAAAATATCCCACGTGAGAAGCTGGAACCTGACAATTCTTGCATTTTGTCTTTTAAAAAATGGCGATGAACAAAATTGTTGTCAGTTAATTTTCTGTTGATCAATTAACTGACTAATCATTTCAGCTCTGGTTGTTGTTTAATTTTGTTGTATTTTGTTATTGTCAGTGGAGCTGAGACTAAAAAAGAGAAAATGTGCTATACAGCAGAGCCACAGCTATAGATAAAATGAATTATCGATGAATTATTGTTCATTTTTCAATGCAAGTCAGTTAATGCAAGAAATCTAAAATGAATTATGTAATTTTTCAGAATCCGAGGTTTATCAATTCATCCATTTTCGTCTGCTTATCCAGGACTCAGGGGCAGCAGGCTGAACAGAGTGTCAGACGTTCATCTCCCCAGCTCCTCTTGGGGTTTAAATGTCTTTGTCAGTCCAACACCCAAAGATATTTAGTTTGAAAGTGTATATAAGACAAGGGAAGCTGCAACTACCAAAATACTAACAATTATTTTTGTTTGCAGTAAATCTACCAAGTATTTTCTTGATTAGCTGCTGACTGACATATGACAGAGAAAGAACAGTAGCTTGTCTTCACACAACTGGAACCAGTGAATGTTTGGCATATTTTGCTTAAAAAATTAGTAAAACAATTAATAAAATTCAATATAAACGCTGCTTAATTATCTGCCAAGAATCATTTAAACTTTACAGAAAATATTTGGCATTTTTGCTTTATTAAACAAATGATTAATCAATGATCAAAATAGTCACAACCTCATTTTCTTTTGATTGACTGATTGTTTCAGCTCTACTATACAGCAGTAAAAACGCTATACAACTATACAACAGCAGTTTTCAAATAGGAGAAAACCCTGGGTGGAAGTAATTTGCGTTCTTGCCTCTTATCTCAATCACTTTGTAGTCTCTGCCCCTTTCCTGTTTAACTGTTGTAGCCATTAGCTGAGCTTGTTTCTCTGTCCCAGTGGCACCTGAGACGTGGCTAAACTTTAACTACAGTGTAGACGCAGTGTTTAATGAACAAACACACACACACACACAGCTCAGGTCTTGTTACACGTGATGCGACACAGTTAAAGTCACCTGCTGGCATTAAGTCGCAACGTCTACAATTACAGTGTGGGAACCTTTGGTGCAGTGTTTGTGTGTTTTTGTGACGTTCATAAACTCTCTCTATCTTCAGATATTATCAGGGCTTTGGGAGGAAGGCGAGCCGCCATACACATCCTAGAGGAGTGTAGTACACACACACACACACACACACACACACACACACACACACACACACACACACACACACACACACACACACACACACACACACACACACACACACACACACACACACACACACACCCACAGGCAATGATTAACACCAGCAGGATGGAGGAAGAGTGTGAGAAGAGAGAGAGGATGGAGAGAGGAATCAGTCTGAGCCTGACGTCAGTTCCTCTCCTCTCAGAATGCTTAAATTCTTCCTTGATGTGTGATTTTCAGCTTTAATACATGCTGTGCAGAAGCTGCACTCTTAAGATGACCAGCGTTAATGTGAAACTGAAATATCAGCCAGCAAATCACAGTGTGGTGTTATTTGTGTGTGTTTGCTCCTGTCAGGGACCTCACACACCCCTTGCTAACCTTGGACTTCTACAGTAGATGTCCTTCAAAGTGTGCGTTGTTTGCTTCATGTGTTGGGATTTTATCATCCTGCTGTAAAGCTCTCAAGTTGATGAAAATCTGGGCTCATCTTTGATGATGGTAATAAAGGGAGTAAAAGGTCCTCGTCCTTATGGGTCATTCCTGGCTGGTGGGGCGGCTTTTACACCCCCTCTCTACTTCCTACTACCTCGTTACCACGCTTATCCCCTTGTTTTGGCCCATTCTGTGTCCCACACATGAGCTCAGACCCCATGTCGCCTGCAGACCTGTAAAAGCGAATCCGTGTACCGCCTCCTTCCCCCATCTTTGGGTTGTAAACATCGCTGAGGCCGGCCAGAGGGCTGGGAGCAGGTGACATCAATCCTACCGTTGCCATGAAATGATGAGGGACAGATGGGATAGAGGCTCTCGCTCACTCACTATTACTCTTTTCTCCCATGTCTCAGCGTAATGTTTGAGTGTGCATGTGAACTAAAGAGGCAGAGAGTCATGCAGTTGTTTATTAAGCCAAGTGTTTCGTTGCTTTCCAGGAAGTAATGGAGTCCAGTGGTGGACAGTAACCAAAGCAGCTACAACCACAACCACCACCGCCTGTCATTCATTCAGCTTTAGTGTGCAGCTCTTTTGGTCTTTCTTCCTCTTGTTTTTGCTCCCTTTCTCACACCCACAGTCATGCTATTCAGACGAATGCACACATCAGTGTGACAGACTGTGAGACTGTGTCTCACGCACAGCAGCGTTTGGGGAAAGATCACACTTTCTCACCTCTTTTTCCCTCTCCATCAAACGTGTTTTCCAGAGTTTCTCTGTGAGCGCATCAGAGACAGGGAGTGTTTGATCTTAATGTCTAAACTAAATGAACAGTGGATTAGTTATCAAACAAAAACACCAAATATTCTCTATTTGGGGCTTTTCTGTAAAATATCTTTATTTTAAGGATGTCACCTCGTGGTCTGGGACATTGCAATTCACTTTTTTCTATTTTTATTTTGTAGACTAATCGAGAATGAAAACAGCTGCAGCCCTAGTAAACATATTAAATTACTATGTTTGTGAAGTATCTTTTATATTGGTCACCTGTCAGTGGTAATGTGTCAAATTCACTACTTCAGATTAAAAAACATACTATTTTTGTTGAGTGAATGCACATGAAATTGCAGTTTAAAGATTTGAGAAAAATCTATATGAACTGTAAAATGTCTGTGTGTTTGCGTTTTTATTTTGTTGAATAGAATTTTATATATATATATTTTTATACATATATATATATATATATATATATATTTTTTTTTTAATGAGACGGCTCTTCGTCACTAATCTGTACTTAAGAGACAAGGACTTCCCCACCGCCCTCCTGCTGAGCCATCCGAACCGACCTGAGCCCGACACAGTTAATGCAAGCTGAAGCAGTGAATCTGTCCCCGTCTAGACCCATATATCTGTCTAGTGGCACTGCTGAAGCTGTGTAACTGCTCGCAGACACCTATTTTAACTCAAAAGAACTTGAAGCACCTAGTCAAGTAGGCTGAACCCCGTGAATATTTGCCTGAGCCGTCGGGCCCCACTGAACACTTGGGATTAAACGTAAAAGTAGCAGCATTGCTAACGTACATGATGCTAATTTTTGCCAACACTGAACGACTAGAATGGGACTCTCTTGTTTCACTTTAAACGACAGATTCAAGCTTCAACACACAATCACGTAGTTACAGTATTACCCCACTGTACCTCTCTTCATTTAGTTTTTGGGGAAACGTGCTTCAGCTTTTGGTATCTGCTGATAACGATTTGATTTCAGTGCTGCCATTTTCTACAGATGTAAAACCCAGGGACCTTTTTTACATGGAACTCATTGGCACCATTTTTGTGTAAGGTAAAACAATGACAGTGTTCGCAGCATTGGTGACTCTTTACTGAAGGAATGACACTGACAAAGACAAAGTATTTGATGTGGATTGTTCACATCATAGCCCAATCTGCTAACCTGGCAGAAATTCAGATACTACGCAGAAAATTGGTGCATCCAGAGTTATCGTGAAAGACGAATAAAATACTTGACCTCTTTATCTTCTCTGCAGGGACATCATGATCACTCATTTCGAGCCATCCATCTCATACGAGGGTCTGTACGGGGAGGTGAAGGACATGTGCTCCATGGACAACGACCAGCTCTTCACCATGAAGTGGATCGACGAGGAAGGTATGTCGTTGTCGTTGCCGCCCTCCCCCCTCAACTCTAACCACTCCATCCTTTACGGCTTCTCTTTATCTGTGCTTCAAGAGGATTCATAAAAGACCAGCAAAAGATCACCTTACAGGAGAAATTTGCACAAGTCATGTCATGGTTACATGGGACGTCGTCAAGATTAAATCGAGTGTTAAAGTGTTAATATGAACGCACATAAGCACATGCTCTTCCTTGCCACTTGGCTGTGAGGCTCATTCTTTTCTTGGCAGTCAAAGGGTACAGCCCCCCAACACCCAATGCCCTGTTGTCAGTCAGTGAGTCAAGCAGCAGTAATAGTGTCATAGGAAAGATGTAGCCGTCAGAACGCTCTGCTCAGGATAAGGTCAGCTTGTCCTAACTCATTAGACTCAGATCAGCTCCCACTGGTAGCCACCCACATACAATTACTGGAGTCGTTAGCCTGTCTGAGAAAGAAAAGCGACTTGATGGTCGCACTGACGTACTCTAGCCGTCTCTCCTCCATGGGAACCACACGCTCTGCAATGTGAACTCAAGTCATTATCACAATAATTACAGAATGTACCCGTGATTAGTTAATACCTTTTTAACCCTGGTAAAAAGGTACCAATTACCATCAGCCGGTCTGTGTAACCAAAGTTTTAATGAGGATTTAAACTGTATATGCCACACACACAGACTAGTAATAACCGTGATGTATCCAAAGTAGAGCTCACCTACAAGAGCTGAAACGATAAATCCAATATTCAGTTGACAGAAAATCTGCAGCTACAGTATTTTGATAGTCAATTAATTGTTGTATTCTTTTTTTCGAGCAAAAAAGTCATACATTTCAGGCTTCTCATTTATATGATAGCTAACTAAATATATACACGAGCTGTGGACAGTTAATCAGACACAAGCAATCTGAAAACATGCCATCTTCAAACAGCTGCGCAGATTTTGGAAGTTGTGACGGGTATGTTTCACAATTTTCTGATATTTTATGGACCAAAAGGATTTGTAAAAAAAAAAGAAAAAAACATCTCTGCACACCGTCCTGAATGTGTGACAGGGAAAAGCCTTTTTTACAGACCAAGACTTCGGACTCTATTTGTTTTGTTTTTCTTCTCTATTGACTTGTCTATAGTATAGATTTAATGTTAATGTTTCGATAACACTTTGATCAATTATACAGTATGTCAGTTTGCTCTCAAATTCACTTCAATCACGAATAAGTATAATTATTTGTTGCACTCCCACTGCTGATACATTGGTTTATCACACCAATAGTGGCATAAATGCAATATGTAGCAGGAAATTGCAGCACAGAAAGGTTTGTACGTGTAAAGTGTTATCAGTCATTATATTATTATCAGATTTAAAACTCTTAAATATTGATTTTGGTGGCCACCTCAAAGTCCTGTATCAGTCGGTTTATAATCCAAAACGCCACCTGTAAGATGGTACTCATGCGAAAAATATGCTCCCTTATACAAACCAAACAACATACTCCATGTAGTGGAAACGCTTACTGAACTTACTGACATAGGGACAGTTATGGGGAGTGATTCATCCATAACAGCACTCTGAACGTGCTGTAAAACAAATAGTCTCAGTTCCTGTTCGTGTTTTCTCTTTAACAGATGTGGACTCAAAAACGTCATAACTTTTCTGGACACCAAAACTTTTCAGTAAAGATAAAACCAGATGCGATGGTTATCTCAGTCTTCCCGCAGGTTCTAGCCCCTGTCAACCTCCAGCAGATTGTATCTTTTTAAATACACAGTGTGAGCCATAGTTTCAGTTCTCAAGCTATTTATAAAGTCAGTGGTTTGTAGTCGTGATTAGTTAGGTGGAGCACTAAGAATAGAATCGATGGCCCCAGTGTCGGCTCCCTCTGCTGCGAGTCACCTGACTCTATCAGTTAGCGATAAGGAAATAATTAGATCTGCCTCTGACTGGTATTTTAATTATTGACTTAGATGATTCACCATGCAAATAGGCCTGTACAATTAAAAGGAAACTATATACTGCCGCAGTGTGCTCACACAGTTTTTTCAATGTTTACTCATAGTTCATATAGTGCCCTTTATATCACACCTACAAATTTAGCTGTTTGTTTTAAATGTCATGTTGTCCTACTGTATGACTCACATTTTAAACTTGCAACCTTTTAAAAACACAGTGTATGTACAAGTTAATTGTTTCTACTTTGTCTTCTTGTTCTGTGCAATTAAAAAAAGTGACCTGGCCATTGTCGATTTTCTGCAAATACCAGATCTCTTAAATGTCATGCAAATGAGAAACCCGGTTGCCCTTATTGGAATCCTAACAGGGTTTTTAACACTTGTTAATACAAAGAGCAAAGGATGAGAGCTGTGAAATGAAGAAAAGTGAGAAAATATAATGTGCTAAAAGCGTGCACAAAAATAAGCACGAAAGTGTCTTGGATTGTTAGTTATTCAGACAAAAATGTATTTAAAACAAGATAAAATCCTGCAACAGGAAGTATGTCGGCGTGGCAGCAGTGCAGAGGGATGAAAGAAAAAGGTTGTCCAACTATAGTAACGCGTCCTTGTATCAAGAGCGGCAGCTTTTTCAATTTATCTGCTAAAAGTGGGTCCAAGGTGACGTCTTCTAATGTCTAGTTTTGTCCAAGCAACAGCCCCAAAACCCAAAGATATTTAGTTTACTATCATGTTTGACTAAGAAAAGCATCAAATCATCACATTTGAGCAGCTGAAACTAGAAAATGTTCTGCTTTTTTGCTTGAAAAATGTAAATGCAAGTGTGGGTTTTAGAGCAACGAGGTTAGTTGACATTTCCCCCTTTCTTTAATGCGCTGAATGACATCTTGTCTCTCCTTGGCTGTCAGGTGACCCGTGCACCGTGTCGTCTCAGCTGGAGTTGGAAGAAGCTCTTCGTCTCTATGAAGTCAACAAAGACTCGGAGCTCATTATCCACGGTGAGCCTTACTGCTTTTCACACAGGCTGTATTTATAACATAACCCAAACAGTTTAAGGATTTAACTCACAGGGTGTTCTCTGACTTTCTGCTCTACAGCCGGTACACTCACAGTTTGGCAGTAGTGCTGTATTTTCAATTTCTGGTCATCGAGCTACAGTACAGCAAACCTCAGATCATCCAGACATTACAAAACATAATCTTTTAGTAGTTAACTGCCTGCAATTACTAGTAAACAGTCACTACGGCTAAGATTAGAAGTAATCATGCAAAATGTTTTTATGTCATTTAAAACATCTCCTTCCAAAGTCAAATATAATTAATCTGTATGAATCGATGTATTCATTGGGCTTAGGGAAACTTATAGAATTAACTTGTTTTTTAATTTTAATTAAATAATTAATTTTGTACTTAAATGCACAGTAGTGATACATTTTAGGATGTACTAAATAAACGTCTTTATTTTTATATTTTTTTTATTGTAAAGTAAATATATTTAGCTTTTTTTTTTATCAATAAACAAACTATAATGAAAATGTGATGATCATGTATGTGATGTCATGTAAGACTGTTTCTTCTGCCAGAGATGAAAAGTAACTAATGCCCGTTGGAGTGACGTCTATCTATCTGACTGACTTGTTGTTCTAAACGTTGGAGCTGATTAACTGTGTATAGATATTTTTTTCCCCATTAAAGGGTTAGAGAGTCATTCCAATTATCACAAAGTCACCTTGTGTCTGAGCTGCAGTAAGGGCGTCAAAGTGTCACTGTCAGGAATCCTGTCGCCAGTGGAAGAATCTTTGTGCATTTAAAATATGTATTGAGTGATGTAAACTATCCTGCCATTAGCTTGAAGTTGCATATTGCCACTTAATTGTAAACGTGTGAAGTCAAACTGCACCGCCTCCTGACTCGTGCAGCTTAGGTTACCGTGGTGATCTTTCAGGTTTATGGCACCGAAGACCTCAGTTAAGCTCAGAGAAATGGCTGGTGAACCCACTTATCTCGCTTCATGGTACAGAATTCTTCAAATAAATAATATGGCGTTTTCAAGGATTTCCACCCTGTGTGTAATTCCATTCAAAATCATTTTTAGACAAACAGTTCTGCCAGACTCCAAGCAAACAAAATATAAACGTATATTTTGCATTATTGTTGGACTGTCCTCATCAGGTCTCCTACATATTATTTTTTTGACGAATTCTGTACCATGAAGCGAGATAAGTGGGTTCACCAGCCATTTCTTGTTTCCAAGTTTGACAAGTGCTTGGATCTTGAATAAAGTGCTTTAAATGAATGTTATATGGGATGGCATATATGTGATATAACAGAGAAAAGAAAATCTGCAAATTTGAGAGACTGAAAAAGGCATTTTGTGACATTTTTGCATGACTTGCAAATTTGAATATCAAATTTGACTAATTGTTGCAGCTCTAATGGCAAGTCTATTAACAAACATGTAGAAAGCTGTCTTGAAACATGATGTTGGTTGTTTTTAACACAATAATAATAATAACACATAATTGATGTGATGAAATAATCAGTACACTGAATATACTGTATGTAATGTATACTACTATGTAAATGTCCGGGTTTGATGACGAGCGTATGCTGCTTGATCTAAGGTTCCTTTCTTTTTTTTTAGATTCTCTCTGTGCATTTACGACTAGACACTGTATACAGCAAAGAAGCATCAAAACATACGGTTAATGCAGCACTGACCTGTGAAAACAACATTACTTCCGCTCTTGTCTGCTGTCTAAAGAGCCTTGAGCTGCTTCACATCGTCGTCTAAGCTCAGCCTTCTTGGCAAATAGTTGTACAACTTCATGGGTCTAGAGGTCAGGGCTAACTCAGACACAGGGTGGGGAGTGGAGGGCGGAGGGTATAATATGCGGAGTGATATGGAACATTTGAGTGACAGGCTCTGTGTGTGTATAAGCATGTAACCTGGGGGGTAGAGGAGACAGGGACTGTGTGGCTAATGTAAGGTTTTAATCAAATCAGGGGTGAAGAGGTCAAGAGTACAGTGGATGCCAGCGAGACGGCAGAGGGTGAACGGAGGAGGGGTGCGTGAGGAAAGGATGTGACGGTGCCGCGGGGGGTCGTAGGGTCTGCTCGTTAACGAGCTTGTCGGCTGTAGCCCACGCTTCGCCTCTGACTCACACTGCCCCCAGTCGGTCTGTCTGTCTGTCTGTCTCTCACACACAGAAATCTTTCTCTTCTTCTTTAAGACCTTTAAGATAAGTCGCTTTCCCTCTTCCATTCATTTTATTTTTAGTGTCAAATCATAACAAAAGTTATCTAAAGACACTTTCCATATAGAGTTGGTCTAGATCACTGAATGTTGCGCGCACACAAACATGCTTGCACCGCCATAACAACATCAATGATTTTCATTGCGAATAGCTCGAGGCATCAGGATAGCGACAGTTATTCTTCAGTGCTGTGATAATGAGATGAAGTGAAACGCGCTCAGCGGCACACAAACACCCTCACATGAAGGCTGTCAGACTCACCTCCTTTATATGAAGTAGACTTTCTTGATCTAACTGGTTGTTGTGTTGTTGTTTTTTTGCTTCCCAGTGTTTCCATGTATACCAGAGAAACCTGGCATGCCGTGTCCGGGAGAAGATAGTGAGTTAATCCTTTTCCTTCTTTAGTTTTTTTTCTTTTGCAGGAAGGGTCCATAGGAACCTATATTTAATGTACATCTTAAATTTGGGCACTTTCAAAATGACAATGGTTCAGACTAATGGGCTCAAAGAAGGATAAATAAAACGTACGAGCTTATGAAACAATCATTATTTTCAATGCATGTGGTTTTGTATCCCCCTTTTGTAAACCTTCTTTTTTATGTGTTCCCCACACTGTATGTGACCCTGACGTTAGACATGTACACACAAAATAAGTATGAATTTTGGAAAACAGGAGTATTTAACCTTAGTGCCACATACAATGAACTTAAGAATGTTTGACACAGACACATTCAAATGATTCCAGCCTCCAGAAAACAACACCTAACTCTTGACACTGACCTTAGTTTGGCTTAACAGCAGGGTAATGAAATCATTTTGTAATGTGGGAGAAAATGATGGTTCAGAGGGAAAATTGAGGTTACTCAGAGATCAAAGTGGTCCAATTTTCTGCACAGTAACACACACACACACACACACACACACACACACACACACACACACACACACACACACACACACACACACACACACACACACACACACACACACACACACACACACACACACGGATGTAACGCGGGACTCTTCCTCTTTTCACAGAGTCTATATATCGGCGTGGAGCGAGGCGCTGGAGGAAGCTTTACTATGCAAGCGGTCACGCCTTTCAGGCCAAGCGCTTCAACAGGGTGAGACACGATGATGAATTTCACATATTTTACATTATCATTGTTGAATTAACGTAATGGTGAAATGTATGTGCTGTTGCATTTAAAAGCTAAACATAAAGCACATTCCAAAGCTTGGTCACTGTAGGTGTAATTAAAGGAGAATGAGACATCCACTTCCCTGAAGTCATTTGTCTTTGTATTGATTGATAGAGTAAGAGCGATGATGGTGACACAGAGCTATTTGATTGTAGACCAGCAGGGTTTCATCTTCCAGGAGCCATCACAGCCTCTGTAGTGTCTCCTGGAATATAACGTGTGCCTTTTGTGATGACGATTTTTCTCTGTCTGCCCTCCTGAGCAGCGGGCCCACTGCGCCATCTGCACAGACCGCATCTGGGGTCTGGGAAGACAAGGCTACAAATGCATCAACTGCAAACTGCTGGTGCACAAGAAGTGCCATAAACTGGTCACAGTGGAGTGTGGCAGACCGATGATCCAGGTGAGGGCTGCTGACGAACATCACGCTCTTCAGCGCGATGGTTTAATGGAATCGTTACCATCCATGACTCATACATATACTTTAAGATGGTGTTTTTGTTTTCCAATGCTGATCACACTAAATGACGGATGTTGTCGTCTAGGAACCAATCATGCCCGGCCAACCATCGAGTCAATTAGACCAAACTGAACAGCCAGGTAACACACACTCATGTGCACACACACTTCTGAAAGTGTTTACAAAAAAACAATGAAAGCTCCTTTCTTGCAAAAAAAATAAAGTGGCTTAAAAGCAAATAACAGGCAAACTGCCTTCTGCCACCAACTGCTCAGCAAATTACAGGCTTCTGTTCATTTATGCATTTCACAAACATCAGTGCAAACTTTTACTTTTTCCACCCGGGGTGGTTTAAATCTTCTTAATTGCACTCTCTAACTTCTGAAACTCTTTGAAATTCTTTTGACTTAAATTGACTCATTGCCTGCAGCTTTTAACCACTGTTCTTGAAAGATAGGGCTGCCAATATCTTATTTTTGTGTTCAAACAAATCCCAGAGAAAACAAAACCAACAGTCTCCCAATACTCTGACTCTCCCAGCTTGTGTGTGGCTCCCAGCCACTTAATTTGTTGTTAATTTGTTGCTTAAGATGTTAATCTCCAAAAACAGATCACAAACTTATACTTTAATTAACAAAATGCTCTAAATAGTCACTTAATACTCACTGACCGTGGAGTGTGTAGAGTTGCACTATATTGTTTCGACTGCTCTTGCGTGTTCATCTTAAATAAAACGTACATTCATTTAACTGCTTTAAGGTCTATTCTCAATATGAACATTCATATTTTAATTACTCAATTAACAGCAGGTTATAGGGTTCTTTGTACAATTTACAGCATTAGTTGTCTGAGAATCTCTTTTGTAACTGAAATATACCTATTATTATTACTACTATACTATTACTATTAGAATCAATATTGAATAGAATCGGAAATTGAATTGGGACCATAGCATGATGTTTGTGGGATCAACTCAAAATAAACTACAGTAATGTTCATCATAATAAACTGTGCAACAGTGTGGCTCTTATTGATTTAACAAGAAATATTGAATTACGCAAAACTTACCCCTAAAGAACAAATAACCTAACTACAGGAGATTGTTGACGTAAGTTTAGCAGCGACCACCCAGACTACAAGTTGGGTCAGTTGCATGGGGTTTACCTCCAGCACCAGACGTAAGTCCAGTCAGGTGGTGGAGAGGCTGACTGGAATGAGGGGGCTTAGGATGGCTGTTGTTAGTGAGGCACTTGAAATCATGGAAACATTAGCATGCAGATAACTTTGTTTAAGCCTGTGTTGAAATGCATCAACATCATTATGACTGAAATGATCACAAATACAAGAAAGAGTTACAACACACTCATTATTCTAATTACTGGTTTTGTTGTTTTGTGTTAAACATGGGTGAATAAAAAAGGGTATTTCCTTTACTAACAAGGCAGGAAGAAACGACTGCAGGGCTGTGAACAAAGCGTGTGACTGCCTCTCACCTACTTTCTTTCCTCCTTCTCTCCTATCTATTTTTTCTTTGCTGCCTCCCCCTCTCCTTCTGTCTGTCTATCACCTTCTCCTTACTCCCAGGCCCCCAGAATAAAGACTCCAGAGAAAGCTTGACATATGATGGAGAAGAGAAAGAGGTGAGAGAAGAATCTTTACAAACCCTGTTGATGTGTGACTCATAGTATGTCAATCTGTCATGTTGTCTGGATGTAAACGTGTATCTGTATTTTTAAAGTGATATATCCACACTGTTTTTGTGAGGGTGAGAAAGAATACAATCGGCTGTTTTATGTATTTATATTATTTTGCTATACATTTGCGTGATCCTTCGTCCACCTGTGTGATATACAGCGCGCGCAGGCGTAGGCACCCGCACAGGGCTGTATTGATTTCCTTTGGTAGAGCTAATAAAGTAACCTTTCATCACAGCTCTTAACACCCAAGGCTGATTAATGGCCGGGGATGTAGTTTGGGGTTGAAGAGGGGAGGGGAGTTGAAGACGGATAAAAAATGGATCGAGGTGGACACAGATAGACAGAGATAAAAGAGGGCAAGCCACAGATCTTATCTATGGTTCCATGTCTGACTCTGGGTATGGGAGGTTGTCACATGAAGGAAGATAGCAGTGGCAGCGGTTTGCTACAGAACAGATTACAGAAGAGAAGAGAGAGGAAGATAGCTGAGGAAATGGTGAAGGTGGTAATATGGTTTATAGAGAAGTACAACTAATACAACGAAGGAGGCTGCTTTTTTTTTTTTTTTAAATGGGCGCAGTTGAAACCTCATATATAAACCACCCAGAGGAAATCACCCTTTTGCACAAACCAAATCACCAGCTCTATCAGTAGTCTATTGAAAACTATGGTGACAAAGGCTGATGTTCTGAAATTTGTTGACTTTGCGTTTATCACATTATGTTTACCATTTGTATCACAGTCTTTTACGCTTCGCCTCTCACTCTCTGTTAACTACCCCCCAGGCGCGGAGCAGTAGAGACACAGGGAAATCGCCCTCCAGCCTCGGCCTGGCAGACTTCGATCTGCTGAGGGTGATCGGCCGAGGCAGCTACGCCAAGGTGCTGTTGGTGCAGCTGAAGAAGACAGAGCGCATCTATGCCATGAAGGTGGTGAAGAAGGAGCTGGTCAATGACGATGAGGTAAACAACGCTGAACCTGCAAGACACACCATCAAAATGTTGATGATGACGCAGTTTTGTTTTTTAGGGATGGTTTTCAAAAGCCATTTTGAATCTGGTTCCATTGCCAACGAATCCCTTATCGAATCTCTCACTCACGTTTTCTCTTAGATATTCTCTTTTGCCTCTTTCTCACACTACAGGCGTCTTCAAAGAAAAAAAAACTGGTGAGGTAAACAAACGCGTGCTAACTCAGTGACACAGTTGTTAACAAGACTGACGAAAATCCTTAAACCATAACTTTAAACCATGGATGTATTATGAATTAACCGTTCCAAAGTGTGAATACACCTCATCAAAGTCAACAAAACAACTGTGAACAGGTCCTTTATTTCCCTCGCAGCAAAAAGAAAATTTAGTCAGGACAAGGTTAAAGCTGATGTTTGTAACTGTCTGGAAAAAGTGTATTTTTTCCATATTTGCTGAAACTGTCACTGTATCCCGACAACACGATGAGACAGACGATCTGTGAACATGAAAACACAAAATATGTGGTGTAAGAGTAAACTAAAAGCAGCACTTTTTGAAAGTAAGATCTCTTCATTCCCCACCAGCCAAACTACCCCAAAAGATTTGATAAGGGATTCAAAAGGAGTCTGAAATAACCAGGTTTGGAGCTGAACTCATATTTGATGCTATCAAACCCTATCAGCAATGTTTTTACCGCTTACTGTGAAGGAGACTTTTTTAAGAAGAAGAAGAAGAATTCCTTTACTAGTCCCGCAATGGGGAAAAATTTGATTTTTTCGCTCTATTATTATTATTCATGTTACACACACACACAGGCCCAAAATACACACACATGCACAGACAAGACCTATATACATGCAATTAATGGAGAGATGTTAGAGCGAGGGCTGCCAGTGACCAGCGCCCTGAGCAGTTGGGGGTTCATTGCATTGCTCAACAGCACCTTGGCAGTGCCCAGGAGATGAACTGGCACCTCTCCAGCCACCAGTCCACACCCCATTTATGACTGAGCTACAGCTACTTTTGTATCTATACATGCAGCTTACATGTTAAAGACCCCTCCATTAAAAAATAAGTTGTCCCCTACAATGTCTGACCTTGACTTCACTGACAAATTTGTCATGGGAGAGGTGTTTACACACCTGTCTGTGCACTTCTCAGAACTTCACGTCACTATTCCATACCCAATCGATATCTAATACGCAAAAGACAGCAAAGAAACCTGAAACCTGAAACCTTCAACGCAGAGCGGACTGCCGGTAGAGAGAGGAAAGAACGCGCTGTTGTCATAGCTTTGTCATCCTCTGCCAGTTACAAGCTAACAAGCTAACAAACAACATAAACAAATAAAAGATGCTAACTAAACATACCATTCTGATCTGCTAGTCGACGATTTTTGGTTCACAACAGAATCCTCCTCTGAATCCGGGTCTGACTGAAACCGGGTTCAGACGGGATGCCAAAACTATATTTGCCCATGGAGTTTTGTGAGCAGGCAGCCCAGTCTCCATGAGATGCCTGTCCGCCATGACCGCAGGGCTCTGTGAGATGCCCGCCCTGCCGCCTCCTGTCTGAACCTGGCGTGAGGCCAAACAACTCTCTCATGGCTCTAGGCATCTTGATGCACGCTGCTCCTTCACCGGTCAACCTCGGGTAGATCAGAATCAAAAATACTTCCCAGGGCGAATTTTTATTTTATTTCAAACTCCAGCTATACAAACAGCATATTTAAAAACGACAATATTATACAGATAACATATTTGTAAAAACAGAAATATAAAACAGTATATATACAGTATCTATCTAATTGTCTGTCTATCTGTCTCTGTCTGTCTATCTATCTATCTATCTATCTATCTATCGATCAAAAGTACTGTAATAGCGTGCAAAGTACCGTACAAATGTGCAAAGATGCTGGAATTTTAGTCACTGTATGAGTCTCAATTTAGCATGAGTACATGAGTTGGCGGAGGCACAACCACATTCAGAATTTCTCAATGAGGGAGAAAGAGTACATGTGCTTTTTTTTTTTTTTACTTTTAATGGCAGTAAACCAGGTTAAACAAAATATTAATCATAGCAGGGTATTTTTTTTCATACTTTAAAAGGTGTCGGACTTTAAATAGTGTTTATAGCATCAAAGACAAAAATTAGCCCAGTGGTTTCTCAGACTGCTGAGACTGTGCTGAACACATTCCTCACAATAACACACAAAATTATCACTTGAACTGTTTCCACTGCAGCCAGTTTAGGTGAATAAAAAAGGACATGATTAGGGCGTTTGTAGAGCTGCAACTAACAATTATTTTCAGTATAAATTAATCAGTTGATTATTTTCTCCATTGTTTGATTGTTTTTCTTTTTTTTTACAAAAGATAATAAAATAATTCAAAGGGGTCGTCTTCACATGTCTTGTTTTGTCACACTAACGGTCCAACATATTCACTTCACAATTATATAAAACAGAGAAAAGCAGCAAATCCTCACATTGGAGAACCTGGAATCAGAATCAATTATGAAAATATTTGATCAATTGATCGTCTTAGGCATTTTATATGATCTTACTTACTTGTTAATACTTAACAGAGGTTTAAAGGTGTAAATCTACTCACGAAGGAAAAATGTACAATTGTTCAAAAGCGTAACTGGCCCTTTAAGTCTGTCCAGTGTGACAATAACACAACACCTCCATCTTTTGAGATGTGAGAAGGTTTGTTAATAGTTAAGTCATTCACTGCCATGTATAATTAATGCAATTAGCAAAATCAATTGGAGCTGTCATTCATAATGAACATTTGTCTCATTGATTGAGCATCCGCCTTGTGCATCTTGTCTGCAACACTTTGAGTTTAGTATGACGACGGCTTCCAAGCAATCAGTCTTTCTAAGAAGGTGTAGATAAACCATCATGTCATCAGAAATTGATCTTGACGTACACATGTAGCAGCACAGCCAGAGGCAATGAGAGTAGTTAGCCTTGATTAGATGCACTTAGCGTGATTGACAAACTGACAAGTGCCCTTCGATCAATGGTGTTCTACTGTCCCTATCAGCGTGAGCGGCATCCGTGTCCAGACTTGGACTACTGGCGCAGCCCTTTATCCTGCTGCTGCTCATCCTGGTCTCTAGGATGGTCGATCGAGCACTGTGCTTATTCAGCTTTTATAAGTTCAAGGGTACTATGCTTGAATGATCTCTGATTTACACTGGAGGCGTTTCTTTTGTGTTTCTCTTCCAGGACATCGACTGGGTCCAAACAGAAAAGCACGTTTTCGAGCAGGCTTCCAATCATCCCTTCCTGGTCGGCCTCCACTCCTGTTTTCAGACGGAAAGCAGGTGAGAGCATTTGCATCTGTTTGGGTCACACGTTGTAAGTGTACATTGTAGGAAGACACCGTGTCATAAGAAACCATACCCAAATTATGAAATCAGTTGCTCATAAAACGGTACATACGAGTGCTTCAAAATGACACATACAAGCGTTTCCTTACTTACTGCTGCTTACTATTGACAGGGCCGGGAGCAAAAAAGCATTTTAGCCTCCTAAAAAACTATTTCAGTTTAAGTGTAGACTATATTTACAATATGTTTTGTCATTACTGTCAGAATCACCCATTTTATTTCCTGTACGTATTTCATAAGCCACTGAAAGTCTGACCCAAACAGCTGATCTGTGGAGTCATGGTGTGCTTCACAGTTGTGCTTATGTGTAGGATTACAGAAGTTATACGGTTGAGAAATCGTAGTGCCAAAGGAAAGAGCTGTCTGACGGCAAGGTTAAGTGGTGAAAATATTCTAAATATAGCGTACACTTAAACAGTTATTGCTTTTTTATGGTGGCTAAATTCCATTTTTGCTGCGTCCCCTGTTGATAGCGGGACACTGCTTAGCTTCTTCTTCTTCAGACTATGGAGGAGTACGTCATACAACTTCACTTTAGAATATCTGAACCATCAATTTAAGGTCTGTTTAAGGTAATTAGCACACTTTATTAAGGTCAGGAAAGAGTGTGGTCATGGGACATAGCCCATCATGGTTAAAGCATTAAACCTGGAAACTTGGTTTCAAATATTAGGTATTTGTTTTAACAAGAAATATTAATGGCTGTTAGATAAGATATGATTTACAGCGGAAGAAGGAATCTGAGTTCCTTTTTAAAGGAAAACGGTTTTGTATTATGTCTTAGAGCAGAGAGAACTAATCTATAACATTTCCTTTTTTTTACAGACTGTTCTTTGTTATTGAATATGTGAACGGCGGAGATCTTATGTTCCACATGCAGAGACAAAGGAAACTCCCAGAAGAACACGCCAGGTAGAGTCACACTTTTCGTCTCACGTCTCATTAAAAGGAACAAGATTGATTGTCTTTTTGTAGAAATATGTGATTTTGAATCCACATGAATCTCTTTCTCAGATTTTACTCAGCAGAGATCAGTCTGGCGCTCAACTACCTCCACGAGCGGGGAATCATCTACAGAGATCTGAAGCTGGACAACGTGCTGCTGGACTCTGAGGGACACATCAAACTTACAGACTACGGCATGTGCAAGGTGTGGATTGCAGTTGTGCATGAAAAAGGCACTAATGATAACACGATGCACTCTAGATAAAAGCACCTGGAAAGCCGCGTAAGTGTCGTTTTACACCCCTATGAGATGATCTTGCAGCTGATGATCTTTTTGTTTTTGCAGGAGGGCTTGAGGCCAGGCGATACAACAAGCACTTTCTGTGGTACTCCCAATTACATCGCCCCCGAAATACTCAGAGGAGAGGATTACGGTGAGAATTACAACACACAAGCCCTTCCTAGAAGTGCTATCCTTTTTTGCTATGATACAATAAACGATGCATTATACAGTAATACCTGCAATGCTGCTCTCTGTCACGATTATGGGTGCTACAGGGTTCAGTCTTCTTGAACATGAGCATACGTAAGATAATACAATGAGATGAAACTGAGGAGGAACTCTGTGGGGTTGAGGCTAAAATGTTCATATAAACAAAAACAAAACAACTAATTATGGCAACAAAATAATCAAAGCACTTGTTACCTTCTCTGAGTGCTGCTCTCTCTTAACCCATTTAAAATGTTCTGGCCAAAAACAATGTGGGTAAGGATGACTAGCGTGTATGAAGCATCAAGCATTAGTAACAGCCAAAGTCAAGTCAATTTTATTCATATAACAACGAATCGTAACAGAAGTGATCTCCAGACACATTTCATTTAGAGCAGATCTAGACCATACTCATAACTGACAGATCACGTTTCACCATGAGCCATGGGAATAAACTCCCTTTTAATTGGGTAAAAACAAAGGTCAGGTAGTCTACTTCATAACTGAGCACTGCATGTATAAATATCTATAAATACAGTAGAAAAAAACATCTCCCTGGTTACCAAAAGAGGTACCATGGTAAAAAGTTGTTAAAGGATCATGCCAGTGTTTTCCCATGTTAACCTCATTAAACTGTAGAATATAACAAAAGCCCATAGTTATTAGAACCTGGGGTTTTCCTGCAATGGCAAGTCCAAATGTCACCAAATTACACCATCAAAATGTCTTTATATCTATGTACAATATCCCTGTTGGATGCACTGTGATGATTAGACCCACCACGGTTCCCTATAAATCCACGTCAGTGCTTAATAGAAAATGGAAAATTGTTTGCTTTTGTATAAAGACAACCAGTTTACTTTTTTCTGATGAACAACCAAATTAAAACTAATTTAATTACACGTGAGCTACTCGTTTTGCATGGGTCCTGCCTGCACAGCGAGCGACCAATTCTAATTATTATAAATTACTCTGAGACTGATTTATTAAGTGTGCAACAACAACAACAACATAAAAGAGGCAAAACAACACACAAGAGGCTTGTTCCTTTTTTAAAAGGGTGGAAAAGGGATAAATAACTATCACAAAAGGAATTATTGTGGAAAGCTTTCTACGTGTTGTTTCAGTGATGGGGCTCCATTTTGATCTGGTTTCCAGTCAGTTTCTGCTGTTGCTGACAAATCTCTTATCAAACCTTTTGTCTCTTCTCATCTTTTTTTTAACATTTTATATATTGTGATGCTCATCTTATTTTCAGGTCGTGAACGTTAATCAGGCTTCCAATAAATATGATACAGTTTCGGTTTCTCTCTCAGCTGACGAAAAGTCTTCAGACATCTTTGAGGTGTTGTTATTTAGCCTTAAGTTATTAATTTAGCCTAATAAGATTTGATAAGTGCAGTGAATAATGGATTTGAATTTTTAAAAAAGCTTTCAAACCCCATCCCTATGTCCATATTTTGTATTTTAATCTCAAAAACACACGTGGAGCACATAAGTGATATTTCTGACTTGAATATACTGCCTATATCTAGTTTAAAAAACACTTTTCGTAAATCAGTGTGTATATTTCAATATAACATGAACTAATAGCCCTAATTTGCTTGTTCTGAAAAACGTTGAGCAGTTAAGTATGAGATTTCTTGTCACGGTGGGAGTGGTTGCTATAGTAACCTAAAACACTGTACTCTTACGCTTTGTCCAAATAAAAAAGTAAAGGAGTTAATGAGAATCCTGCTTAAACATGCACAAGCGTTGCTTTAAAGGTTCTTTAATGCCCTTTTTTCTGGCTCTGTTAATGAGATTAAATGACAATTGTGTGCACATTCTTGTTGGGTTAAAACATCTGTGCTCTATCTGTGTTCCCTTCTTGTCATAAACATGATTTATAATACACTATCTGTGTGTGGATTCAGGGTTCAGTGTTGACTGGTGGGCGCTGGGCGTGCTGATGTTCGAGATGATGGCGGGCCGGTCGCCCTTCGACATCGTCGGGAGCTCTGACAACCCGGACCAGAACACAGAAGACTACCTCTTCCAAGGTAACACACACACACACACACACACACACAGCTAAGGTTTATAACTAGAGGAAACAAACAGCACAGTGGAAACATGTAACACCTTTGTATTAACACCTTTCCAGTGGCCAGTTCTCACAGCACCAGGCACATGCCATCTGTTACAGGGAAATGTGTGAATGCATGTAGAGATTTTATCGTTTGTTATTCATATTTATTTATATATTTTATTGTTTATTTGTATCAAATGGTGTCAGTGTTTTGTTACTTAAATCATATAAAAAGACCAAAGCCATTGACACTTCATTGAAAGGCTTCTGTATATATATATGTTCAACATGAGTATACCCAGCAGGATTGAAGTCATAACTCATAACTGCAGCAGTGTCAGTGCAATCTTCTGGCATTTTAGCCTCAAAGGACCGTCTGTCTCACCCCCCTTCCCCCTTTTCCTCCCACCTCCTGCAGTCATATTGGAAAAACAGATCAGAATCCCCCGCTCGTTGTCAGTCAAAGCCGCCAGCGTCCTCAAGGGATTCCTCAACAAGGTAAGAAGGGGTCAGACAGGTCTGGCTCAATCTTAAAACGGTGTTGGCTCCTGCTGGCCCCAGAGAATGACATTATTATGGCCGTAGCAGGAGTCAACTACCATCTCTCACTGTCTATCATTTTTCTTTTTTTCACCCCGGTCCACCTGTGTCTCAGTGTGGCTTTCGCACCTTTTCACCTATCCATAATACGTTTTTCCCCCTCACTGAAATCCACTCCTCTTTTCCACTCTTGTTACAAGTTCTCTCCTTTTCTCACCCTCTCCACCTTTCTTGCCCATTTTCTGACATTTTGTCTTTCTCTTCCACCCTCATCTCACACTGTCTCTCACCTCTTATCTCCCTCGCTCCCACAGGATCCCAAGGAGCGTCTAGGCTGCCACCCTCAAACAGGCTTTGCCGACATCATGGGCCATCCTTTCTTCCGAAACGTCGACTGGGACCTTGTGAGTCACTGTCTTTTATTCTCTCCGCATGTTGATTTGCCTTATTTGTAGCTTTAACCACAAATTCAGTGCCGCTGCATGCCCGATATATATTCATATATCGATTTGAAGAGAGAAGGAAAAACAGTAAGGTGCTACTAGACAGCAGAAGGTCAAATCTAAGTGCACAAGGTCACCCTCTTTCTCCTGCTGTGCACATGAAGCTCTGTGGAAGCTGGGGGTTGTGAGCATTGGCATGAGACTCATGTCCTTGTGGAAAGCAGACAGATAGACAGTTAGAGCACTGAAAAACAAACGTGGCAGAGGACTGACAAGCGCAGATAGGCTGACTAAACAGACTGACCAAGACAGGAAGCTAGAAATAAGTGGAGACGGATTACCGACTGACAGAAGAGCATAGACTGATCACAGACGCACACTTCCTTCTCATGTGTCTGACAGAGAAATCGTTTAATCCATCGGATTGTGAAACACCTGTTTATTATCATGAGGAAACAGTTAAGTGAGCTGTACTGAATATTCAGAGCTTTAATAAAGCAGCAAACAAATATTTGCTATGCTAAAGATATGCTGGCGTAATGCCGTCCTGAGCAGAGGATGAACAACCCCCAGTGGACAGACAGGAATAGCAGTGCATTTTATTGAAAAAAGTGAATTAATTACTTTAATGTTATCTAGGGTCCGACTAACAGTTATTTTCCTCATTGATTAATCTCTTGTTATTTTTCCCTGCTGACACAAGTACTGTCAAGTATGGCTCACAACTGAAAACACAATAATATTCAATTTACAATTATAGAAAACAAATCCACACACACACAAGCTGGAACCAGCAAATGTTGGTGTCTGTTTGAAAAATGATAATAATTGTTACTACTTATCACAAATCGACATTATTTCACCAAAAGATTTATGAATAATAAATTTGATACAAAAATATTTTACTATTTTACAGGTTTTTAACCTAAAATAAACAAATAACATTTCAGTTGAATTCAAAAATCAGATCAGTTGAATTTTAATATTGTGCTGTATATTACTCATATTGCTCAGATAGCTAGTATATTAAAAAAAAACACACAAATTAACCATTAAACTGTTAATTAAATTAACAGTTTGTTGTTTTTTTTGTTTTGTTTTTGTGGGGATTAGAAGAGTCTGTTCAAAGGTTATATCAGGATTTATAATCATGATTATTATGACATTTGTTTTATTTGGCATTATGGTGGAATTTATTTAATTAGCATTTTAAAAGATGCATGTTATTTTGTTGTGGTTTTGAAAAAAATAACATGTTATTCTCCGCTCTGGCGACCGAGGCATAATGTTTTTAGATTGTCCATCCGTCCATCACATTCTTGTGAACGTGATATTTCAGGAACCTCTGGAGGGATTGTCTTCAAATGACAAAAAAACGTACACTCAAGGGCTCAAGGATAAACTGATTAGATTTGAGAGGTCAAAGGTCACTGTGACCTCACAGCATTTGTTAGCCATAACTCAACTAATTATGATTACATTTCACACACATGTCTAAAAGGATAAATGATGAAGTGATGACATTTTACATTGAAAAGGTCAAATTTACTGTGAAATCATAATGTTTCTGTCCATTATTCATACTTGAAACTGAGCTGATCAAGACTGTGTGTGCGTGTGTGTGTGTGTGCGTGTGTGGTGGAGGCAGAGGTGGTAATTCTAGTTTTTAATGAACTGAATTGAACTTTTTGCCTTGTGGCTCAGTTCCAAATTAAACTTCTTTATGTCAATATATTTTCTAAAAGTCTCTGTACACGTGTAAATGATCAGACAGACAGACAGACAGACAGACGGACAGGGCAGCTCGCCAGGGATTAACATGACCTCTTTTCCCCTGTTTGGTCTGGAGCAGGGACTCACCAGTCGGTCAGAGTGTCTGGGGCGATCAGCTTACACCCCTCCCTTCCCGTCTCTCACACACACGCACACACACACGCGCGCACACACGCACACACGCACACACTAACCTGAAAGTTTGTTCTGTAGTGCACCTGTTAGCCTGCAGGGGGAGCATTCTTACAGACACCTTGTGTAACATTGAGAGACACATGAGGCACTGAGTTGCAGCTACACTGTGATAACTGTAATCTGAGGCGCTGTGAGTGAGAACAAGTGCGTCATCAAGGTTTTATTCACTGTTTCAAAATGACACACCAGGATCTCTGCTTTAGTATTTATGATTGGAACAGGATGGAAATCTGTGGTGGGATGAAGACCAGAGAAAGATTTTAGTGTTGTCTTGTTAGTGTGCTTTTTCAGTGCATTTGACATAAATGATAGGCGCAGCTCAGTCCAGATTACAGTAGGGGCTGCAACTAATAATTTATCCGCTTTTTGATTTCTTAAATAGTCTATTCATTTAGTCTACAAAAGGTCAAAGAAAAGGTGAAAAATGACCATCACAATAATATAGGACAAAGAAAAGAAGCGAATCCCCACCTTTGAGAAGTTGGAACCGGAAAATGTTTGACATTTTTGCTTGTAAAATAAATAAAATGAATTATCGATTATCAAAATAATACAATTGTCATTATTATATTACTCAATTTAAATATTGATTAAGGGATTACAAGCGTTTTTAATGTCAGTGGAGGCAGATCAGGTTGTTGACTCCTGTGTTGTTATTTCAGCTGGAGCAGAAGCAGGTGGTCCCTCCGTTCAAGCCCAACATCTCAGGGGAATTCGGACTGGACAACTTTGACGCCCAGTTCACCAACGAGCCCATCCAGCTCACGCCTGATGATGAGTGAGTAACCAACTCTTTTTTTTTTATCTTGTTGGAGTTAATACAACGTGTAATATTTCACTTCACCTTCCTTCTCTCCATTATAGTGATGTTGTCAAGAAGATCGACCAGTCTGAGTTTGAAGGATTCGAATACATCAACCCTCTCCTGATGTCTGCGGAGGAGTGTGTGTGAGGGGACTTGACATCTGTGCTCATACACACAACTCACACACACACACACACACACACACACACACACACACACACACAGACACACACACACACACACACATGCACGTGTTACGTGGCGTCTCAGTGTCTTCAGGCTGCATGGTTACGAGACAACCCGGCAACATCAACCTTCTGTTCGAGGGCCGCACATGCACAGTAGAACGCTTATTTGCCAAAACCAGTCTCACACTCTGCCATTTATAACCACTTGCCCTTAAGCCTACCTTCTTTCTTAATTATTTTTTTATATCACATAAATCTGCACTGATATCGATTTTCTCATAGGGGCCTCTTTATCGGTAGCCAACAAGGCTACAAAGTTCTTCCAAGGTTGCTGTACATGGGGGGGCGGGGGATGAGGCACGGCCCCTGACACATCCTCTCCTTCCAGCTGGTGGAGTGTTTTCAATGCGTATTTTATTTGTAAATATATGAATCTACTATAAATGTTAGACAAGGCCTTTTTAGCTTCAAGCCACAGCCGGACAAAACTGACAACTTAATCATCATAAAGTCATTTTGAGCATCCCTTCTGTAGAGGAAAGAAGAATCATAACACTAGCCTTTAAAAAAAACAAAAAGATAAAAATCTATATATTTTTTTCATGTTTTATTTAACAACATCATTATATATGTTGTTCTTATGTAATACATGTCCAGCCTGAGTAACAGAACCAAAAAGGTTCAGGCTTTGTTGTTTAGAAGAATACACACAACATCTGGAGAACGGAAGGTGTCGGCTTCGAGTCCCTTCTTCCCAGAATGAAGGAGCGCATACAGCTGCACCCGACCAACACTGAGAATGAGTTAATGCTCTCAAACTGTGAATGAAAGAACTCGCTGTGCAGGGGAAATGGGCTGGAAGCAAACCAAACCTGCACGCTGGAGCACAGGTTAACGTTGACTGTGCAGAACATCCATGAAATACACATTCACGCAGGACCAAACTAACATTTTTTCTGAAAAATGTCTGCTGGTACGAATTATAAGGTACAGTATGTACATAAAGAAGATGTGCTGTCCCAAATCACAGAATTTATATATTCCATGTTTTTTGTGTTACTCATTTTTGATACTATGCCTTTCTGAAACGTATGGTCTGTCATCTCTTTTTTTTTTTTTTTGTACTTTCTCCATTCCATGTACATCTTTAGTTTCAATGATCCAAATATTAAGTGATTGTTGAGTTGAGCTCAGTCGGTCAGAAGTCCAAAGCCACGACACAGTGCTTCCTTTAAACTGTGTCTGCTGTGCTCCATTTTTACCATATCTACCATAACCTAAATTAGATATTTTGTAAAACTGCTTAAAAGCATATAAAGGCTCTGTAGAGCAGCTCTCTAGCCCTCACTAAGTGATGGTGCATGAACCTCCAGACTCTTGTCCAGTCGAAGCTTCTCTCTACTTGGAAAATGTTTTGGGCTCAGGCGGTGACCGGTGGAACTCGTACATCTGTTACACATGTTATTTTGGCTTTTTTTTGTTACTTTCTGAATCAGATTTCATTTTGAATCTTTTTTTTTTCATCACTACATTGATTCCGAACTGGGTCAACCCAGTGGAAACACTATTTGTTGTAATTGTTGTGTTTTGGGGATGTTTACCACCCAGAGGACTCTGCTGACGTTTATTATTAGTGTGCAAAGAAAAAACACAGATCGTAAAATAAACATTTTATTTCTCTCCTTGTGGTAATATGTGCTTGAGTCAGTGTGGGTCTGTCATTTATTTAAAGGGACCGATTTTACACTGAGGTCAGTGTATTCCTTATGAGGAGTGCTTTTAAAAAACAACTGTAAAGTCTGAAAAAATAACCCTGATGATGTCATTATCTTGAGTTAGACTTCAGGCTACATGTTTGAAAGAAAACCTGCTGTATAAACTGGGGACATGCGTTTGAAAAGAGGAGCTCTCAGACCCCCATGGGCGTCTGGAGAGATGTGTATTAGGCTTGAGTTGTTCCTCTCCAGCTGCTTGTGTCTGTGCTGGTCATGTGACTCCTGCCCGGCTTTTTAAAGGCCCTCTCCGTACCCGGGGGTTAAAAGGTCATCGACACCGTTGCCCTCCCCTGTGCCCCTCACACAGTGCTGGGCGCTGCAAGGTGAAAAAAGTGTCATGGAAATGATGATGTGTCAGAAATAATAAAACGGATTGATTTGTGTGCTGCAATAAGTCGCACAATGGTGGATAGAAACCCATTGTGTGAGGCTTATTGCACATCCTGCTCCACTAAACCATTATGTATTGTCTCAATTGAACCAGATTTTGTGGAAAATTACTCCCCTTGTACAACTACACGGGAGAAATACGGCATCGCTGCATGCAGGACGGGGATAAATGTCTTTGCATAATTCTGTATTCCCATGATGGTACGTTTGACATTGTTCCTGTGCCCTCTCCAGTAGAGAACGGGGGGGGTACCCCTCCCCAGGCACTGGCTCCACATCACCCTGTGGAAGACTAACCTTGTATAATTAATGATATAAAACAGAGCAGGATCTGAAAAAAACATCATGTTTTAATTGCTCTTATCTTGTTGGGTGTTTTATACCATCCCTGAAGGGATTAATTAAGCAGCAGAAGAATCATACTTGGTGTTAAATGCAATCCCTTAGTAAAACACACAGCAATTTAAGGTGTTCTATTTGGCACGGTCTCCATGCTATCACACTACATTTACCGGGGCTTTAGTGGTGCTCTTGTTTGTAGCGCTGAGGTAATGAGTTGTTCTTCAGCATGTAGTTAAATATACGTGTTCCGCCCTCCATGTAAGGTAGCATCAAATTGGTGTGTGCTACTGAAGTGATTGTAATGATATAGTGGAGTCATCTTGAGTGAATGGGGCTTACAAGTAGAATAATGAAGGAACCCTGCTGCAGTAATATACATTGATGACTTGCATAAACATGAGTGAAGCCATCAGGACATATAGGAGAAAGGTTAGAAAAAAATTAACTATGTATACGCAATACATGTTTTTACACAATAAAAACAAGAACCTTGAATTAGTAATGTAATTACAGCTACGAAGATGGGTTATATTATGTTTAATGTCAAGAAGTACTGTTTTGAAATCCCCTGAGTGTGTTATTTAATTTTTTCAGTGTGGTTTCAACTTCAGTTTTTCTTTTGTGCTCTTGGCGTATGTTGTATTTTTTTGCAAGACTACCAGTGATTCAATGCAGTATTAGAGGACAGGTTCATATTTTTTCCTTCATTTATTTGACAGGACAGTGCATTTTAATAAGCGTTGCTGTAAAAACTTGCTTGAAGTAGCCAAAATGCTATTTTACATCTGTAGTCCCAGGCCAGATGTTACAATAGACTCCCTGACAGTAAAGGACACTAGAGGCCATCTTGGGTTGGGATCACAGCAGCTGTGACGCCAAATCAGGCCTAGGGCATAAAGTGATGGGGCAATGGCAACTTCCCCACTTCGAAACCCCCCTTCCTTTCAGCGCCGTTGCTCTGATCACACCCAACTTCGACCTCAACATTCATATTGATCTTAATAACACCCCTGAAGGTTTGTGTCTGTATGTTGCACGGTTTTGACGCCGTTGTAGTAGGTAGTGCTACAGTAGGTATCTCCAGGCCTACACTTTGCCATGATGACACACACACACACACACACACAGATCTGAATACTTCCTCCATCACTGGTAATCACTACTCCTTTCCATACTGCTTGGTAAGCAATCCCACTTTAGCACAACTTTAAAATATGTCAACATGAAATATGTATTTCAAAGTTCAGCTGAAGAAAATCACCTGCTATCTCAGTATGGTTATTTTATTCTGCGTGGACACAATGTTTTCACAATCACAGATGGTCTTCCTCAGGTGAAAATCATGCCCGCTACATGCACTCAATTGCCAATTTATCAAATCCGGGACACACACACACACAGCAGAACATTATCGGAAGATCTGCCCTAACCTGTAACACCTCAGACGGTGCGGTGAAGGCGTTTGACCTCAGACCAGCACTTCAGCAAGCATCATTACCCCAAATCACAGATACATCCACTGAACAACTCAGGACATATTTCAATATCCCACATTGATTCCAGACAGGATGTATGAAAACGACCGTGAGGTGTCTGCCCCCAGGGTCCACTTAGTACTAAGTCCAATAACAGTTAGACAGAGTCTAATGGAGAGGCTTATCAATGTGCCAGTCTGTTACTCTGTCTGGAAATCCCAGCACTTTCACAACCACTCACCGCGCTTACCTCCTCCTTCAGCTTTATGCTTTACCCCTAATGAACAATCAGCTCTGGTCACAATATGGCAGATATGAGATTAATTTACTCCCTACAGTATAGAGAGTGATGTTATTACAGGAAAATCAATGTGCCTCTTGTTGTTCTCTGGGGCTGGACAGGGTATACGCACATCTGCTCTCATAATACAACTGCTGACCTTGCTGTCAGAGTGAGCCAGAGAGAGGCTGCGGCGAAACGGCCGACGGTGTTGTTTATCAAAGCTTTATCAAGCCTCTCTGCTCTCACAGATTTGTGACATCAGACTGTGGGTCGGTCAGCCAACCGGCTAAAAAAAAACACACAAACAGCGTATGTAGACAAAGCACGATAACCTTTAAAGATTAAGATTTCAACCAAGACCAGGAGCTGTAGGTGATGTATTCAGATTCAATAGAAAACGGTTGCTAGGGGAATTTAACCTCCAAATTACAATATATTACCTATCATTCATAAAATCTCCTTCCTGACCTCCTCGTGTTCAGATTTCATTAACTCCAATCATTGCTTACGGCACAATAGAGTGCCTGGATGACCCCTTGACCTTTAGCAGAGGATAGGTCCATAAAAAGAGTGTGGGGGAGGTGTGGGAGAAGAAGAAGCAACCCTTTTGCCCATTGAGATCGTCCTCTCTTATCCTCTCATTTTCACAAACTTGATGGAAAGCCAGCAAGCGAGTTAAAGCTTTCTGTGGTGTCAGTTCACGCACGCAAAGGCCATGTCAATACACTGACCTGCAACATGGTCCAAGCTACATGATTGATGAGTCTCTAAAAGACTAGATTTTACAGGGAGTTATGCTGCATTCATGTGCTCCTCGGATCGTCCCGTTCTAAGAGTTTGATGTGATCGTGAGCTTAAAGGGATCGTTCTGATTTCCTGAAGTGTGGTTGTATGAGGTACTCATCCATATTCAGTGTATTACCTACAGTAGATGAGGTGTGGATGTCACCTTAAAAAACGCCCGCCTAAAAAAAAAATCAATATCAGTCTAAGTGTACGCTATATTTTGTATATTTCCATTGCTTCAATTTGCCGTCAGACAACCCTTTCCTTTGGCATTACATTTTCTCAATGTATTCCTACACATAAGTGCAGCTGTTTATGGAATAAACAAATACAGGAAAATAAGCATAGTGTATAAATGAGAAGAACTTTTGCAGAAGGAGGCTGAACGACCAGAAGACAAAGACACAAGACACAATATAGCATACGTTTGACTCCTGCCTGCTTCTCCAAACAGGTGATGTGCTTATTGTCATCCACTGTTGGTAATACACTATCAATAAGTGGTCTATCTCATACAAACCCACTTCAAAATAGGGTCATGTCATATCAGGGTTAATGCTGCTAATGAATAACTAGTCTAACTAATCTAGGTTAGTCTATGTGGACTAAAGGTTACAATCTAATGCCATATTACAAAAATGCAGTACATAAAAAGTTTCTTAACGTCAATCCAAAATTTACTTTCAACCTCAATGTTTCTGCGTAATATGATGTCAGCGCGGAAAGTGCTGCACAACACTTTTCCCTGACAGATGTTTTCCTGAGGCATTCAGGAGAAATTTCCCAGTCAACAACTAATTTCTCAGATTATTCTGACACCACATGGACGCAGCAATAGCTTCCCACCTTAAAATAAAGATGTCCTCCATAAAATAAGCTCTTTGGTTATTGAGGTAAAAACAATCATGGTTGTATTATTTGACCTGGATACTGGATTCAGTTAAATGAGAATTGCTCACCTGGCACATACGGCAAAAAAAAATGCTGGGCCTCCTGGTTCACTTCTGTGATATAGACCCGCTGAATACGCACAGTCTCGGCTGGTTTGTCTCCTGCTGACCCAGTCTGAGAGCTCGGTCCATAGATGTGACATTGGCATGAATCACAGAGTTTTACATCGCTTTTCTCAGCACGAGAAACGTTTTACAATGTAAAGATTTGGCTTCAAAATTCATAAAGGAGAGAGTTACAATCAGACTTGTGTGCAGTTTGAGGTATTCTGTCAACAGTTTTACAGACAGGCGCCGCCGCTCGTCATCAGGCAGCTGCTTGGGCCCCCAGGCCAGTAGGGGGCCCCTGAGGGCTGACAAACTTTAATCTACTGACAATGCACAAAGTTTACAATGACATTAGCGACTCCCTGGTTCATTTATACAGTCTATGGCTGATCCAATATGAAAGTGCCAAAGTCCGCAGTTCTCCGAGTGTCCAGTAGGAGTAGATGCGCAGTAGAGCAGTTTCTCGTTGACCCCCGTGTTAAACAGGCTGATTTCACAGCATAGCTAAACCTATCCGGTTGTTAAGTCGTGACCTAACGCCCTTTCAAAATTAGATTTCCGGGTCCAAGCCTCGTATTTCTACAACGCAGTAGTGACGTGTTCCTCGTTGTTTTAATAGATCTGAGTTTGAAAAAAACTTTGTAATTGTCACTCTACCTCTTTCTTATCGATGAAAAAGATTTAACTGACGAAAGCGGTGATCGTGATTGTTCACATATTCGGCCGTTGTGTCCCGTTTATTTCAACAGAGCGTTTGGACCCGGAAATCGTATTTTGAAAAAGTTTTTACGTCAGACTTAACAGCCGGATTTAAGGCCTGGTACAAAAAAATATTCTCGTCTGTATGTTTAGGTCATATCTCCATGACAACACTTTGTACCAGGCTAGTTTTTATTTTATTGGAGGTTAAAGTTTATGAATAATTAGGGGTGCAGCCTCTTGAGTGGCCCACACTTCTCCTCAGAAGTAAACGTGGACGTATCTCCCTTCCCCCAACGTCACATCAATGCCCTTTTTTTGGTGAGAGGAAATGAGGTGGAGGCAAAGTCTGACAAGATGGCGACTCCCCTAGGCGAGGACGATTGGATCAAGGCCAGAGAACGGACCCCGACGTCTATGTAGGAGACCTGACCTCCCACTCCATTTGCTAGTTGTTATTTTTACTCCCCTTGCAAGTGACTTCATGATTCAATTTAAACAAACCTATAATGCTGATAAACGCTGGTTCCAGAGGCCGCCTGTGAATTTTTGCCCAGGTCTCAACTGCCTCTAGAATCGCCTCTGTTCACAGAAGTGTCTTTTATAATTGGTGGCCTATGAAGAACATGCTTTTGAGCCACAGGGGTATTTTTTGTGACCAAGACTGAGAAAAAAAATGTCTGCGAGGTTGAACAACATTCTTGTAATAGGCTAAATCCAGAAGAGGACCCAATTCCGGACCCCTAAGGACCTCTAAAAGTCCCCGGACCCCAGTTTTGGCACCCACTGACTGCCCGCTGTTGACGTCTGTCTCAACCTCTCTGCTCTCAGCTTTACTGCTGGAGGAAACAAATCCTCCAGGCTGTGCGAGACAGACACACACACACACACACACACACACACACACACACAGACAGACAGACACACAGACAGACAGACATACACACACACCCCCGCATAGTTTCCGTCAGCCGGGTGACGTCTCCGCCTCTCAGCTCGTGTGCAGTGTGACGTCGCGGGGCTGTAGTGGAGCCTCTCGAGCTGCATCTTGTTGACGGTCCGCGAGGCTTTTCCAGTACCGAGAAGACCCCGCGCGAGTGAGGACGAGCGACACACGCAGCGTTTTTCAGGCAAGTGTTTACTCGATTTAAAAAAAGAAAAGAAAAAAGAGACGGAGGTTTATAAATGGACGTTTATTTTTGCTTTTGAACAGTATTTGTGGATAGCGGATCCCAGCGCGTGACGACTTAACGGTTGAGTTTGAATCCGTGCGTTGAGTCGACGGAGCTGAAGCTGCCGCGGTGTCGCTCCGTGTCTGGGGTTAGTTTTACCGTCTTTACCGCTCACTACACCGAGCTGTCCTGCCCGTCTCTGTCGCCACGGACACGGCTGTTTAGCCCTGTACGTGTGCTGGTGAGCAGCCTGGTTTATTCTCGCTCTCCGGGTTAAGTTAACCCGTCTGGGCTCTCGTTAGCCTGCTTCGTAGCCTCCTCTGCTGCTTTACAGCCAACTGTACCGGGGTAACGCTGGGGGAGCTATGCTAAGCTAGCGCAGTTAGTATTGAGCCTTTTAAAGACAACATTTCTCAAATGATTTTCAGACGAATGCGAATATTTTTTACGCTTTAACTTTCTGGTACATGTTTGTTGCCAATTTAAGTATTTATCTTCGATTAAAAACAACGTGACACACAAAATGCGTATTGTTTAATGTGTTGTAAAAGCGATTTGACCGCTGGGTGTATGTGTAGAGCCAACGCTACCTGTGTGTTTTAACATGCCGCGGGGGAAAGCTGCGGCTGTGAACCCCCCCCGTGCCCTCTCCAAGTCGGTGTGTGTGCGCGCTGGACCGCGGTGCGTTCACAGACCAGACTGTAGTGTAGACAGTGAATGTCATTATCAGCGCTGTCTGCATACCAGTGCCGTCCTGGCGAGCCAGCAGAGGAGGCGAGGTACAGTGTGCAGAATGGAGGAGGAGGGGTAGCTGGGGATGGAGCAGAGCAGTGAGCATTTTCGGTGTCTTTGCAGCAGCAATAAAAGGATACCAGAAGTGGAGGTGACATTAAGAAATACCCCGAATTGCTATTATTGGCTTTAAGGTTGTTTGAGAAATAACACCGCGTATTTATTGAGCGAAGCAATGCGGCTGAAAAAATCTGATCTGGTTGGAGTTTTTGCAGCCAACAGGAATTCCGAGCAGACTGGGGTAGAAGCTGGAGACCCTATTTTATTGATCTCTGATCTGATTTTGCATGTTTATTATTATTATTATTTTTTGTTCAATCGGCCCACAGTTATATTTTCCATTAAAAAACGCCCACTTAGGAATCGAGGTCCGGGTTTGCACAGCCGCAGCATTTTCTGTCGGCGGAAAAAACAGGATGGGATGCTGACATTTGCAAAAGCATGCAGATCCATGCACCGTGATCAATTAGCCGAATGCAAAGCCGGAATCCACATTTAATGTAGCTTTATAAATCTAACGCAGCATAAAAGCTCAAATGATACAGTAAATGTTGCATTTTCAAGCTGAGGTGCATCCAGTCTGCCGTCTCTTGCTGTCATATTGCAGCAGTGGCCACTATCATCTAGATTGCGTTTTAAATTGGGGATACCAGCTAAGTGTTGTTTACCTTATTACAGTCCATTTAGTAATTCCGCAGTAAAGCTTGGGAGTAAAAAAAAAAAAGGGGGGGGGGGGGGGCACCGCTTTCCATGCCGCTGTATGTCACGCTGTGAAAGGTCTGGGAGAAGGGGACGACTGCTGTTAAGGCTTTTATCAATTGTTTTTCATGGAGTTGATGGGGTCAGCGTGGGGTAAGCAGACCTAGTGGAAGGCACAATATGGTTGGGAAGGGCACTTTCATTTGCTAAGTGAAATGTTTTTGACCATTGTATCAGCCTTACATTAACAATCTAATGGGAGAAGGGCGGGGAGTGGAGGGGGGGGGGGGATTTCACTTGGGTTGGCATGTCTGGTCAACTGGTTTCGCTTGTTAAAATTCTCACTTTGTGCTGGAAAGTTTGTTTCAAAACCTTTGGTGAACCTATATGCAAATTTCCCCTGGGGTTCAATTACAAGGGCTGAAAAAGCCTCTTGTTTGTGTGAAGTATGGTAATGGCCATTTGGTTTAGTGGGCAGCCATTGACAGATTCAGCCCCCGACCGGTGAAGCGCCAAAAAACATTTAAACTCTTTATGGATATTTCATGGTCCACAACATTTTTTATGAGGTCATTTTTAGATCGTTTAATAATTTACCAGAAATTAATGGATTTGCTAGTTTGGATAATGACAGATTTTTTTTTTTTCTGCCTCTTCTCTGTTTTCTAAATTCCTGTTTTTTCATCCTCAGGTAACGGATCAGAACATTGAAAACTTCAGTCACCATCATGCATGTATCTAACTACCAGAAGATTTGTTTCATTTGAAAACACGTAAGGAGAAAAAAAAGACTCAAAGGAATACTAGAACTCAGTCAGCAGACAGAAACAACAATAACCCAGTGCTTAGACATGGCCGGCACTCAGACCAGTTTGAAAACCCCTTTCAAAGACTTGACCTCATTCAAGGGCAACATGAAACGACTGTACAGAGAGCGACTGGAAGACGCGCCCATCAAGAAGCGAGTGATGGCGGAGATCAACCTAAAGCGTCGCAGCTTGGATTCCCTCCCCAAAACTCCCAAGGTGAAGAGGGAGCAGATCGAGGATCTGTGCCACGACTCTGACATGGATGTGGAGGGTCGGGCTGAACTGCACATGTTGGGCTCTGCTAAAGCCCTGGACCTGAGCCCTGGGCTCAAACACACACTGGCCCAGTTCACCCTCAGCAGCCAGAGCTCTCTTGGGGGCCCAGCTGCCTTCTCAGCCCGCACCGGCCACGAGCATTCTCCAGCCGGCATGCCCCCCCTGCCCTCCCCTCCTGTTCTGGGAGGGGGCCCTCTGCTGGTTCCCTGTGACAGCTCCACTGAACTCACCCACTCGCTGCTAGAAGGAGAGTCTATCTCCTGCTTTGTCGTTGGGGGAGAGAAGCGGCTTTGCCTGCCCCAGGTGCTGAACTCCGTGCTCCGTGACTTCTCACTGCAGCAGATCAACACTGTGTGCGACGAGCTCTATGTCTACTGTTCACGTTGCGATGCTGAGCAGCTGCACATCCTCAAGGTGCTGGGCATCCTGCCGTTCAACGCACCTTCCTGTGGCCTCATTACACTGACTGATGCACAACGGTTGTGCAACGCTCTGCTGCGTCCTGGGGCGTCCTTGCCTGCCGACCCCAGCGGTAAGCTGTCGACCCATGGCCTGCTGAAGGAGAGCGAAGCCAGTTTCCAGGTGGAGCACCAGTGTTTGGGGAAGTGCCAGGGTCTCTTTGTGCCCCAGTTCTACACCCAGCCCGAAGCGCCCTGCATCCAGTGCGTTGAGTGCCAGTTGCTCTTTTCACCACAGAAGTTTGTCATGCATTCACACAAGTCCCCTGATAAGAGGACCTGCCACTGGGGCTTTGACTCAGCCAAGTGGCCCTGCTACCTGCAGCTTGCCAGGAAGTACCAAGGCATGCCCGAGGAGCCAAAACTCAAGCAGCTCCTGGGTGAGGTCAAAGAGAAGTTCCACTACCAGCTCAAGAGGTCACTAGACAAAGTAAGTGCACGTCAGAATGATACCTGTCTTTGTGTGTCTTTGTTTGTTTCATTCTGGTAAGGATGCCAATTAAAACAGGTTTGTTTTATTGGATGGAGTCCTATTATAGTCTGTGTATTCAGCAGGTTTGACGCGTCTACCTTACAGCTGGTGTTTTCTTAAACCTGCGTTGACCTAGTTTGTGTTAGAGGTCTAGGACAGGTGGTGACATCTGCCTGGCCAGGTCTGATCCTACGAGGTTAGGCCAGCTGGCCACAGCTGAAGGGGAAGTGCATCAATTGTCCCCAAAGGTCACCTGGAGGTCACTGGGAATGTCACTGAACAAAAGGCAATGTAGGGGGCTCAGGAAGAGTCTCTTTAACGCCTATATAAAAACTATATGTCAGCAGTTAATTGTTTGACCTTTTTTACAACTGTAAAATATACAAAAACATTTTCTAGTTTGGTCATGGTAACTAGAAGTAGTCTTCCTACACAATTTGAGAAAATGGAAAAGATAATTTTGTGCAAACCAAGACAGTTTTGGCAGGTTAGAGAAATGTTACATAAATCCTGTTAAGAGTTGATCAGCAACCTGGAAAAAATGTAGAGGCTCTTTGAAATAAGGAAAAATCTAGCTACAGTTCCAGGACTGGAACTTTGACATAATCATTGACCGTTTTACCTCCAGAAACAAACCTGAAAATGAAATGACTTCATTGCATTGCCAGTAATTATCACTGCTGCAGAGACTTCCAAATTATTTTGGGTTAATGACTGATGATTTTTACAGATTCCTTTTATTCTTGCTATTTCAAAAACAACCATGTCAATGCAGTATCTAAGCCACAAGGGCAACAAACCTATTGAAAAGTCAGCATTCAGTGGTGGGAAAAGCTCTAGATTGTTTCCCTGCCATTGACTGGTTTATGTCTCATGACCTCCCCGTGACCACAGTGGACTGCCCTTTTTGTATTGTTTTTTGGTTAAAGGTGGGGTTGTGTTTTTGTCCATTTGGCGTGGTTTGTTCAAACCCAAATCCACCAGGTCAGACTGATTTAAGTGAAGTACACCAGATTTAACCAGCAAACACGCATTTTGAACACAAAGGGGTTCTTTTTAGATTTATATTTTACATTGATTTATGTGTGATAGTAGGACAGCAGACATTTTTGTTGTTTGTGCACCTTAGACAGGGAGATGCCTTGGTTTTTTTTCTCTGTGTAGTTAACTTGATGTGCAGGAAATACCGTCTGCTGTCTAGTCTAGCGTCCTGACCACATTCCTGTCTCGCCTCTCCCCAATTGTCCTCTTCCTCCGCCTCGGTTTAATGTATGAATCTTGGAAGACGAAGACATTCTTTCTCAAAGGCAGAGATGTTTTAATACCACAGAGGAAACACACATATGCACAAAAAGCAGCATACAAAGACACAACACACAAAATCATATGCTGAAGGTGGGTGATGATGAATCCTACAATTTTTGGTGTGTGTGTGTTTGTGTGTGAGACGGTGCCAACCTCAGTGTGTGTAATGAACGGCTAGTATGACACATCTTTGTCTGTCTCTGTCTCTCACTTTGCCAGTCTCACCACAGTTTCAGGTGCTGTCTTCTCAGGCGTGATTTCTCAGTCATTTTTTTCCCTTTCCGTTGTTGTTACTTTACTTTAAAAAAATAAAAATAAAAAATAAAAATCTTGCAGCCTACTGCTGGGTGTTAGTGACTGGACTTTTTATTGTTCTGTTATCTGTGAGGGTTCATCAGAAATTGTGTTGTCAAATGAAAAGTGAAACTTCAGCTATGTTTGTGTAGGCAGAGACACGCAAAGTCACAAACGGCTAAATTCCTGGAAAGACAGTTGCCTGTGAGTCTACAGGAAGCAGGTGATTTTTAGCATTAAAGAGGTTTGCCACTCCGCCCCCAAACCTAAACGGATGTGCGGGTGTGCAAAAGGTCATTGGCCAGAGAAGGAGGTGACCTGACAGTGTCCCGCTTTACTCTGTCCTTCCACTCTCTGTTTATGTGTGTGTGTTTGTGTAATGAGTGTGTATTTGACTGAACAGGAAGTGAGGCAGACGGACATGTCTCTCACCCTGAACATCCTCCAGGGTCTCTGTGTCCAGCCGGCTCCGCTGCACTGGCTGTGTGACTCATACTTTCCACATCCCAGTGGATGTTAGTGGAAGTCCAGCCAGGCAGCTTATAGTCACACATGCTTCTTGGAAAGATGGCTCGCCTCGGTGTGTTGGTCTAACCCCGACTGCAGAGCCTTTTCCCAATGGCCCTTATTTACACACAGTGTCAATGTGCACATTTACAAGCAGTTCATAGTTTGAGCGGAGAGCTCTAAAAGAGAACAGACACAAACAAGGGAGCCTTCTCAAAGTTTTTTTTCCCACCTTCTCCAGTGGCTACTGGTCCCATATCCTGTTAGGAGTGTTTGGTTTGAGAAGGTGCAGTTAAAAACTCCAGGACGTGCTCTCTATAAACGTCGCTTTGTGCCTCGAGGCACTGCTACCCTGTCTACTGATCCCTGCTGTGTAAATAGAGTTTGCTAGACAGACGCCACCGATAGACAGCAACAAGCTGAAGCCTTATCGCAACTACAGTTATTTCAGTATCTGACAGACAGTGAGATAGTTTTTCCTTCAGTGGATGTGATGGTGATGTACTTTCCACTAAGACAATCATGTGTTGTCATTTTCAATGGGTATTTTTTTTTATTTCACAAGACAGGAAGTAACAGAAATCCCCATTCATGATCATTCTGTTTAATTTTGCTACATGTAGGGATGGGAATTGATAAGATTTTACTAATTATCAGTGGAGGTATTGATTCTGCTTATCGGTCTGATTCTTTATCTATTCCTTTATTGATTCCTGATCAATTTTGTGGGAAAAAAGTTTTACTATTCCCAGGTTTTCAGCGTCAACACAACTGTACTGTAGATGAAATGAGAGAAAATGTGTATGGCATTGTTTTTTTTTAAGGTTTTCAAGTTTTTTCAAAGAAAGAAATCTGCTACGCCTGCCTGCATCAAGCTCGGAGGTATAGGGATCTTGTTCTCAACTAGAATGGTGCTCGATTCCCATCCTTAGCTGTGTGTTGTTAACTTGGTATGTTATCTGGCAAGCAGTGTATTATAAAACATCTGACTGACGAAATCCCCAGTAGTGCTCGGTATTAGGTCAAGTCACAATTTAAGATTCAAAGAAACACAAAGTTAATTTTTTTATGGTCTAAATTGTAAATAAATTCTACTGGTTGATTTACCAGAATCTGTCTAAAGTAGTTTTGAAATAAGAAAACTTTATCACATGATATTTTAGACATATTTTCCACGCACTAGCGACCCTAACCCCATGGTAAAGCATAGTGAACATAGCTGCGTGTTGCTTATTTGCCTCAGCCTTGTTTGTGGTGTAGTGCTGGCCCAGAGTCAGAAGTGTCAGACGGAGAGAACAGCCTTCCTCTGTCTGTCTCGCTGGCCAGGCTGTCACAGTGGCTGCGGCACAGACGGTAGACAGCTGCATCTCTCTGGCTTCCTCTGTTTGCTATTTGGAAACCAGTGACTTCATTACCGCAGACCAGTGCAGCTGCACTCTCTGGCTGTCTCCTGGGCTGTCTGCTCTGTCTGTCTGTCTGCTTGTCAGTCATTCTCCTGGGCTGTATCTAATTGGATTTTGGCAGGCAGGCTAATCGCTCAGTGTGCTGTCTTTGCTATCTCTTCCTCCTTCCTCTCTTTTTTTTATCATGACGTCAATCTTCCATATGCCTTTTCTTCTTGGGTTCATGTCCTCACCCATCTTGACTTATGGCCTTCTATGTGCTCTTCTTCTCTCTGCCATCCTTTACTCACCATCATCGCTTTTGCCTACATGTGTTTGTAAACAGTCAACACCCACTGGGCCCCAATCAGCAGACAGTAACAAAATAAGCAGCCAAATGACCCGCTAAGTTGATCGTTACATAAGCAATAAGACCACTTGTGTTCATCTGCAAGGCGGATGAGAGGAAAGCCAGTGGCTATTGATCGTGTCTCCGACCTTGATGGATGTGGCGAGTTGTCGGGTGACACAGACACTGAATAGAGGAGGGAGGCGATGGACCAAGAGGGAGGCAGGAGGAAACGGAAGAAGAGTGAAATGAGTAGACTCAGTTACAGGGGCCGCAGCTGGTGTTGTTGCATAAGTTCCTGTCTGTGTTCAGACATGTGGATCAGTTTCCCGAGTTAACCTCACCTCTGCTTCTGCTGTCGTCTGCCTTAATTTTGGGAGCTCAGACAGGCCTCCAGACAGAAGTAGCGTTAAGCAGACACATAAAGGGTATCTGTGGTCAGGCAGGTCTGGGGGAGGCATTTGAGCAAATGAGGTAAGGGCGGAGAAGCGAAGTAAAGAGTATAAAACAACAGTTTAGAGGGTAAAGCCTAGGCAGGTGGGTCTGGCTGTTGTCTCAGTCACAAACTGCACTACACTTTGGTCGTCTGCCATGAAACAGACCATGTTCACAGCCATAAGGTTGTGACACGGGGCTTGGGGCCCAGCTCTTCTTTCCCCGAGTTGAAAATTAACCTCTCCAAAACCTGAGCTGAACCACAAATCTAGACTGGAACAGCCCTCTGGGTTGGCCAATCACATGTCAGCTTGCTCGCATTTCCCCAGCTAACACTCTCTCCTTTGCCCCCCACCCCACTAAAAGACACCCATACACATATTTCTATGTCTGTTTGTGCGTTTTCCAAAGAACAATTATCCACTTATACTCAATACACAGCAGCTTCTTTGAACGCTGGTCCAGAGTAGCCTATAGTATGTAGTTTGGTGTGGGAGGCTGTCTGTGTTTCCCTGTGCAAAACAGGCTGTGCCTTGGCCAGTGTTTGCTGCCTGTTGTAAAGGGCTAAATGGGGCCCCGCAAGGTAGGAGGGGCTGAGCTGAGGGGCCTCTGGTATGTCACCATCAGGTCAGTGCCAGTATCACAGCTCCATTACAGCATTGCAGCCCACAGAAGGAACGTCAAAGTCATTACTTCTCAGGCTTTTTCTTAAAAAGATAAGAATCAAGTTTGGAAAATGGTCATAGGCCTCAACTACAGTTCAATTCACCACTTTGATTTGTTGTGCACCAGCTCACACCTTATCTGGTGCACGACAACCACACATTTAAACCTTACCATTGGTTCGCTGGTGGTAATTTCCCACCCCAGCTGCAGCTTGTTATGTTTGACTGTTTTCTCGGCTTGGACTCATTTTCCACCTCACCACCAGAAGAAGAATATAATGCACTACTGGACTTAGCAGCATGCAGCAGAGATAGGTCAGATTCAGTGGAGCCTCTGCCACGTCTGACAAAAGTCTCAAAGACTAAACTGGATAAGCCCCTCCCAGCCAAATGTCCTGTGGGCTCTAAAACAGTCCTGACAGCCTGTTTGCATGTTCACTGTGCTCTCCCCCCTTATGGTGTCAGACCAGTTTGTTGCCTCTAAGGAAAATGAGAGCGAGAACAAGTGAAAGAGAGGGGACTGTAATGGGCTACGAGTTCAAACAAGACTGTAAGAAGAGAATGGGGCTTGGATCGTAACACGTCTGACTAGCTTGCCTTGGTTGTTTTGCGTGAGACCGGAATAATGAGGAGTCTTAATCGATGTGTTGATGAGAAGATTAATTGTCCACTGTCTGGTTTCCCTAGCAGACAGTCAGATGAGCAGGTTGTCTGTGTGTTGGAGGCAGGGAGTCAGAGGCAAGGGAGTTATACTGTAAAAGGGTTGTGGGAGACTGCCAGCCTGTGCGTGTTGTGAGCAAGCAGGGAGATCGCGTTTGCATTTGAAAGGCTCTTCTGTGCCGCCTTCCCAGTGGGAACGGTGATTAATGAAGATATAAATGGAGAGACCAAGAGATGGCTCTTTCCATAGGAACACCATATACACAGCAGACACACATACACACCATATAGGAACTTAGACTACCTCTCTTGTATTATCTCCCACAGCTACAGTCTATAGATAAACACTGGGTATCAAAGGCGTGTCATGAGTCCCGCTGGGCTGCCACCCGGCACATCAACAACACATTAAGTCCAACCACTACACTGATCAATTATGCATGTTGCAAACATGGAGAAATCAGGGAAAACTAGTCAGCCTGTACGATTAAAGTAATCCCCATCTCTCCACTTTGCCAGTAATTTATTTGCGTGTTTGGTAATGGCCCATCATTTCCATGTGGAAGCGATTCCGCTTGCATTGTTTGTATAGGTGTTTATGTTTTTTTGTCAAACAACCCCCACATGCTTAATTGCACACAACAATGGCAGCCAAGTGAATAGCTGCTGTGGTCCATGCTAGTTTTGACCTTCAGCCTACACACCAGATGAAAGCAGATAGCACCGCAAACCACTGTGAGATGCAAACTTGCCAGGCTTGGATAGGTGATTACTTGCCCTGAAAGTCCTTTATTTTGCAGCCTCACCTTTGCTCCACTAACATCAAACGCCCTCCAACTGTTTCTTTCCCTTCCACTGCTGGCAGCCTCTATACCCTGTAAATCCTTATCTCACCAGGGGCCTGACTGATGTAGCTCAGGGCAAGGCTGTAAAGTTAGCAACTGGGAAACGGGCTGCATTAGTGAAGGTGAAACAAGTGACATTTTGTGGTCTGCCCACGCTTCAATCTCTTTCTGCCTCTACCTTGTCAAATGTTGATGTGTTTATCTCACCGCTATTCCCACCTGCAGTGATGCCACTCGTGGGAATCATCTGTCTCTCTGATATTTCTTAACATACAGTCTTCTTTGCCTCATACCTCTCAAGGGTCCGTTCCAGCTCATCTAGATCCTGTAAATAGAAGTCTGTTTCTCTCTGGATGCTCAGCAGTCCCACTGCACCTCGTGTACAGCGTAAACTAAGTAGTAGACAGTCCTTGAGGTCGTTGACCTAAAGATGCAATTAATTACCTAACTGCTTTCATAAAACGGATATTTTATGTTTTCTATGAAAACTTAATTAAGTGTTGCATGTGTTGAGTGCACTTCAGCATCCTTGCATGCAAGCTACTAGTCCTTCTTAATTGTCCCCAAGCAACGGAGTGGTGTGCTCGTGTGCGCATCTGTAGCATGTGGCACTGATTCTAGCTCTTTGCGTGTCCAGCTCTTTTTATCTGGCCTCGCTGTTGCTCGTATTAAAACAGCCTTGCTGCTAGGGTGACTTGGCCCGCATGGAGCCTCATTGCCCTTGACTTTATCCTTAGAAGAATGAAGCATTGCCTTGTGGTTTACAATCTGGCTACATTTTAACTAGTTCCTATGACAAGTGCACTTTGTTATGCCAAACACTTTCTTTGTCATCACTGTCAAAATGTACCGGCTGAGACACATCCTGATCCCAAATGAGGCCATATGTACAGTAGTTCTTCAGAGGACTGACTCATATTGAAGGAACAAATGTAGCCTCCAGCCAAATGATGGTAAAGTTAGGCAAGACTGCCTTTCCATCAGCTGATTTGGAATTTATTTTCTATTATGCAAGGCAGAAAAGACTGAAACTACAACTTTTTGTCCTTGTGTCATCAGAGATAAATGACAGAAGGCCAGACTGTGACTTGACCCTGACGTGTCCATATGATGACATCTCTTAATAGAGAAATGACACACACACATACACACCTACATACAGAAGCACGGGATGCTGTGCAGATGACACAGTCTGCAGTCCATGATTAAAGGAAGCCAAATGGCCAGACACACACACCATCAGCAACTTCCTCTCGTCGCCACGCCAACCCTATCCTGCAGTGTGAGTCACGGTGCTCCATCAGGGCTGCGGTCTGCTCTCCACTCATCAGCGTCACTGTGGAACCAGGACAAGGATTTATCACCGTCCCGGTCTCTCACAGTCTGTTTGATCTACGCCCAGGTGTGTTCACTTAGAACTCTGACTCAACCGTAATGACATTTGCCAAACCCAACTGCGCTTTTCTTGGGCTATTGTCAAGCCTGCCTCAGACAGTGACTGTCTCTCATGAAGGAAGACTGGTGATCAAGTTTATGTGGACTGTTTGTTAAGCTGTCAAATGTTTTTCTGCATTAATATCAATATAGGCAGGATAGAAATGAATAACCACCTCCGGCCAAATGTTGGTAGATTTCTGTGTCCGGGTTTTGAAGTTCTTTTAATAATTCAAATTCTATCAGATTAAAAGTGCGTGTATCTAGTAAAGCCATGGTAAAGTAGAGGCTGGCCTTCTGAGTATTGTTTTGAAAACCAGAGCTTGTGACAGAGAGAAAGCAAGAGAGAGAGAGAGAGTCATGGTAGCTGATGGATTTGCATCTTGGTAGCTATGTATGTGTGTGTGTGTGTGGGGGGGGGGGGGGGCAAGCCCGAGGGGCCTGGACAGCAAAGCCAAGCTGCCCATGCAGAGACGAGTAGTAGAGGCTTCAAACAAGCTCCTGCATGTAATATGGATGAGACCGGAGCTCCCTGCAGGAACCGTCAGACGACTCAGGGCCTGTTAGGATTTAACTGTCTCTCTTTCCATGTGTATGTGATAGATTTCACCCTGCGGGGCGTTTTGGCCAGGTGGAGCGTTCTCTTTGTCGGGCTGTGACTATATCATAGGTCAGCCCCCTTACACTCTCTCTTAATTTCTTTAGTCTTCCCTCCCTCTTTCTCCACCACCACCTCTTCCCCCTCTAGCCTTGCTGCAGACACCAACGACCAACCAAGCATTGACATTTACTGCAGTATTCCACATTACAGCGGGGCAGCCTTCTCTGCCGAGGAAGAAGTAAACAAACCACTGATCAATATATGGCTGCGTGCTAAGGCTGGTAAAGAAGGGTTTTAGTCCGAGCCAACTCCAGCTCTTGCATTAAAACATTTAAACCCTCACTCAGCCATTGAGTTGTTGTTCGAGGTATAGCACAAGAATTTAGGTTTTATTTCCAGCCTTCACCAAGAGATAGTTGCTATTTAGTTCTTGTTGTTGGGTGAAATAATGTACATGTAGCTACTCGATGGCTGTTGGGAGGCTTCAGCATATATTTACACAATTATGCTGTCTAAATTGACAATAACAAACTCATTACTCTCATCCTATCTGAAATACCTGAGGGAAGATAATTTGAAATGTGCAGTTTTTGTTTTGTAATGAAACTATACATTACCACACAGTTCACTACGATTAACATCCAGTGGATTACATAACATAACTCTCACATACATGAGATATTATGATCTATGAAAGAAGGCCATAGAAGATAAAAATGTCTTCTGTAATATTTTTCTATATCGTTTCTATTGCGATGTCAAACAACCAGTGAACGAACTGCTTTAAGGGAATATTTACGTCATTTTGCGTTCTGATCCTTGTACGTTATGTTCACTTCTCACTAAAATGAGAAAATGAGAAAATACTCAAGTACTTTTCATTTCATAAGGTACTGCACACTCGAAAGTGCTTTTTGAGATGTAAACTAAGTGATATGAATGTACTATGATGAAACGCATCAATGCTGCCGTCAATATTTTATATTTTCTTTTTAAAAATGGGGTTGACTGGTAGGATCTTCTCTGTCATCAAATTTAAAAAAAGGTTAATGCCCTCTAATCGGAGGTGGGCATCCCCCCCTCCACTTACCCTCTCTCTGCCCCCCTCTGAGCCCCTTGCACACTTTGTTGCATTTTTCAAAATGTTGCAGCGGGTGGAGTTCACGATGTATATACTGCATACAGATATGAAATTAACTATATTAGGATTGCCATATTGCCCAGCCCTAGATTGGGCAGTGTCTCCATTTTGTGTTTTTTCTCTCAACTGATAGCAGTGCATTGCTGGCTTGCTGACAGCCTCTCTCCGCTTTCAGTCTGCTTAGCAACGCTCGTCCTCTCTGCAGCTCTCTCACTCCCCTCTGTCTCCAAGCAAGCACTCAGAGTTGTTTCATCCGTTCAAATAGTAAGCCGAGTTCCCTTTATATAAAACCAGGCAGCTGATCTTTGTTTTGGGTGGTGGTAGTGTGTGTGCGCGTTTGGCCCCCTTATTGTGGATTGGAACCAGTAACCAATCTCCAAACAGCGTCCCATGGCAGTTAGCTTCTCTAGAGCCTTTCCCTTTCGTTTTTAGAGATGGTAAATCACACACACACACAGACACACACACGCACACACTGGCCCAGATGAAGCTCAAATGATGAGTACAGTCATCTACAGACAAGAGCCCACTGGCCTCATTCTCAGTCGATGTGTCCCCCTGGGAGAATGAAGTGTGTCTTGCTTGTGTCTGTGTGCATATTTGTGCACAACAGTTGTGCTTGCAGTAAACCACGTCATCCTCCTACACTGCAGTTGTTTGATGTGATGTCTGTTTCCTTGCATGTGCATATGTGTGTGTGTGTGTGTGTGTCTGCGTCTGTCTCCTGGCCTGGTTGACTCGCATAGGTGAGCCCCGACAGCTTTGGTAATTAACGCTCTTGGGGGCACTGGGGAAGGAAAGTGGAGCACACGCACACGCACACACTGAGCTCCTGTGCTAGAGACGGTAAGCTGCGCATGTAAATGCAGCTAGTATGCTCCCTTGCGCATGGATGATTTTTAAATGCCCTTCACTGACTCAAACACTTTTCCTTGTGCATATGTGTGCATGGAGATGAACATTGATGGCTGCATTTTGATTCGGGCATGTGCTTCATGCCAAGCCTAATGACATCAATTGGGGGAGTGCGGGCGGATGAATGGATTTTAATAGTCAGACCATCATGTCCTCATATTATTGCTTTGAATGTGAAATGAACTAGTAATAAAAAAAGAATACACAGGAAATTTCAGATATCATAAATGTCATACGCCTGGATGCTATGTGTCTCAAGGCATAATTATGGCTGAAATGATCTAATCCTTCATTTGTTCATGGTTATTAATCATAGTTCTTGAGGATGATGATTTAAAGAGTGACATAATTTCGTTGTACTGCTTTCCTCTGATGCAATGTCTAGACTGTTTACAGTAACATGTATTTGAGTAATGTTGCATCACTACTAAGGCTTCAACAAACAATCATCATGTAGCATATCACACAATTCCTTCTGAACTTACTAGAGTTCAAAGTGTTAAAATTGCTTATTTTGTCAAACAGTATTTCTACTTGATAAATGATTTGAATGATTAATGATCAGAGTTGTCAGGCATTAGTTTTCTGACGACCAGCTAATCGATCAGCATTAATCATCTCTATGATAATTACGGCAACTAGATGCAAAATATTATGCAATCATGTAGCCTTTTAGCATTTTAAAATGAGGTTAGACAGCTGTGTGACAATAACTTGCCTGGGACAACTATTGAAATAACTTTGCAACCTTGTTTTTTCTTATCAGAAAATGAGTCGATTGATTAGATAGTTTATTAATTGAATAACTGTTTTTATGCATTCATAAATCAAAAATTCTATAGGATTAATCGGTCGCAGCTTCTCAAATTTGGATATTTGATGGTTTGTAAGTCTTCTATGATATTATAAGACATGTAGAGACATCATGTTGGCCAATTTACTGACATGTCATAGACCAGAAAGAGAATTGCTGGCAGATTAATTAATAATGAAAATAATGAAATTGTTCTCTAACCACATGTGCGTGCGTGTGTGTGTGAGAGAGACATGGGGGTTACCTTGGCCTGCCTAGTGTATTCCAGTCAGACAATTTGTCCATTCATGAGGTAACGTTATTACAACCCTCCTTGTGTACTGCTGTGAATATAGACTGGAGCCGCCGCCTGGGATTTGACTGTGAAACATGAGAAAGGGGGGAGGGAGGGAGATGAATAGAAAAATCGATCGAGAGAGCTTGAAGACTCTGCTTTTTATGTGACGGATCATAGATAAATACTGTAGCTGGTTTCCAAATGTAACTCCTTTCTGTGATAAAGCAGTAGGTGGGCAGTAGATGCATTTAATAGAGGGCGATTCCTTACAATCACTTTCATAACTTAATTTTTTCCCACATAAACTTCTATTAACTGTTTGTCCTTTGGGTCCCATTGGCTCTTATCTATCAAGGCTTTATGGATGTGGATTATAAAATGGCTGACTGTAGCTGTAGCTGTGGAGGGAGGAGCTCAATACGTTGGCAGGGAGAGAGCCGGCTGTGTGTTTGACGTGCGTGTGATGACTGTCTAGACAGAGTGCCCATGTGGTGTAAAAATGTGCCCGAGGCCTGAAGCCAAAGCAAGTCGGGAATGAATAGGTTTGTCCTGTGTGTGTGTGTGTGTCTGCGCGTGTGCACGCATGTCTGACATGACCCGTAGCTGATGCTTATCAGTGTGATTGTCTGTCTCTGTTTTTTCTCTTTGTGTTTGTAATTAGGGAGGAACAGGTGTGTGTGCGTGTGTGTGTGCGTGCGCGTGCGTGCGTGCGTGTGTACAGTCACATGGTGTCTGTTTGTGTCCTCATCCGTCTTAGCTGTCTGCCTGTCCTTTTTTCCCAGTTTTCCTCTGCCACCTGTTTGTGTAACTGTCCACCTGTCAGACCGGTCCTCATCTGTGCACATCTCTATTTCATTTACTGCTTTATCTCTTTTGCCAACGCTTAAGTGAAAGCACAATAAGTTGAGTAACCTTCTCAGCACATCCTACACAGTAAGAGATACCACATGTTTCATCCTTTGAGGACTAAGCGAGGGTCAAACGTTTTGAACACTGAGCAGAAGACATGAAAAGATTATTGCTGCCTCTCGACTTGAAGTGAACGAAGAGTTTGCTTTTCTACTATACACAAGTATAACTGAAGTATTCACAACAGACAACGCATTAAGAACTTTAAACGTAGACTCAGTCATCTCATATCACAGTGCTGAGTTAATTTGAGAGCCCCCACCAAAATAACGAAAGTGTATTCATTTAAATGCCCACTTTGCGGCCTGGTTCCCTTGTGGGCTGTTATTGATTTGGCTGCTGAAACAAAGTGCGGCTCCCAGTCCATGGATAAATGGCTTATTGGATTAAGACCTCCATATAAAGGCCTCTGGTGTGTGTGGGTGTGTGTGGGGCAGGTGGGACCACCAGAGCACTGCTCCCCAGTTAAAGACATAGAAAACTTAACCCCTTAAATTTTATATAGCAAGCTAAGTCTAGACTATATAAATCACTTTTTGGGAAAGCTTTGAGGATAAAGTGACATGAGTTTAAAGAGAAGACATAAATGAGTTTCAGGCAGGCAAGATACTTTGATATATTGTTATTTCATGGTTTGCGCCAGGAAGTGTATAGTATATCTTTGTATCTGTAGCTTGATCTTTGACACAGTCGACGACTGCAGCAGAACAGGATGTGGTCTCGAAACAGACAGGGCGTGACTTACTGTCTGTGTATGTGTTCCTCCTTTCCTCCCTCACCGTCTGAGGCCGAATGAAAAGGCACCCAAATAAAGGCTGTTTACTTCCTCCTGAGAGAGGAAAAAGGAGAATGAGCTGCATTACTCCGTCCTCCTCGACTGCCCGCAGCCACCTCTCCCCCCTCCCATCTTTCTGAATGCCAGGATCATGAATGGCTCAGAGGGGGAGGAGGAAGAGGGAGGATGGGTGGCATAGTTTGTGAACCCCTCTGTTTCTGTCCCATGAGCGAGATTTGGGACGTTCGCCGGGGGTTTCTTTCAGTTTTCATACACCGCCGCTGATGCCCGGATTTCAACAGATGTGAAGACAATTGGGCCCAATAGTGTTTATGTTTTAGGGCACAAAAAAGGATTTAAATAGATTTTAATAACACATACACACACCCACAAGGCCTGCTGCTCTGAGATGAAAGGTCAGACCAAGGCGTGCACACTTTTTCCACTGTGCCCTAGATAAGACTTTAGCCATTAGTCTTGTTGAGACTGCTTGCGTTTGTTTTATATCCTGTTAGTGTTACAGGGTTATCATTTCAGTAGCATGTTCTCTGAAACAGCTAAAAAAGGAGCACACTGATCCTAGTGATAAACTTGTATTTAGGGCTGCAAACAGTCCATTTCTTTTAATTAGTTAATCCACCGATTTTATCTTTCTGTCTATAAAATATCACAAAATAATGACCACAATTTTCCAGAGCCTCAGGTGACGTCTTAAAATATCTTGTTTTGTCTGAACAGTCCAAAAGCCAAAAATATTAATTTACCATTTACAATGATATATAGAGAGAGCATATTTTGCGTTTTTGCTTGAAAAGTGACTCAAACACAACTTATCAATTGATCGTATTATCGCTTCAGCTCTAGTTGTATTTCCAAAAAGGCTTCTCAGCATCATGTAATCCTTCAACTGAAGTAAAGAATAAAATTTGATTTATGAGTTGTTCGCCTTGAGAGCGACATGTTCAGCTCATGATTTCTTAGGGAATCAGAAGTACATTTTTCAAAGTAAGTGCCGATTTGCTCCATCCATCCTGCTGCATGCGTCGCTGTAGTGTGTACATGTGTGGGGGGATGAGCCGTGAATGTGTTTTATTATACATGTATGGAGACAGCATGTGTATTTATAGCCTGTATCTGTGTGTGTGCGTGTGTGCACTGAAACAGCAGTGTCTCCATTTGACTGCAGTGGAGAGGAGAGCAGCTTGACCTCAGACTTTGCCTTCTGTGTCACTGTGTGTGTTTATGTTCCTTAGATATATACATGAATTGCACCAAGACTAGACTCCAAACCAGATTCCTCTGGTTGTCCGTGTTGTCCCCTTGCAGTGAATTTAAAAAGAGAATTAAGGCAGTATATATTCCTGCTGTAAGCTCGATGTTCGTGCTTTGCAGTGTAGATGGAGCTCACGGTAGAAGCACGCGGCTGCTGCTTAAACACATTTGCTCTCCGTCTGCAATTGCCAGACTGTGTATGGTAATGTACGGCCATTGATGTCTGTGGAGTAGAGTGGTGCTTGTTATTGTTGGATTTAACAGCACTCAGGCTACACAGACACACACAGAAAACACTTTCTGCTCCATTAATGCATCTGCTGTGGAAACGTCACATTTGCTAATGGAGACTAAACTGAGGTTCTGGAAATGGGTCATTGTAAAAGTTCGCATGGCTATGTGTGTCTACAGCAATACTGTGTGGGTGTGTGTCTGTGTGTGTCTGTGTGTGGCTACAGTGGCAGGCATACTGCTGGTGATTAGGAACAACAGAGCAGAGTTCAGCTGAGCGAGTGTGTGGAATGCTAATCCATATTGTCATAAGGCGAGCTTCAGCCTGACAAAGGGCTGGAGACATAGGGGGTTAGGGGCTGTTAGTGTGTGCGGGTGTTTGTGTCGCAGAAACAGATAAGAGAGGTGCTTCATTATTGTAGATTAGGTGGTTGCAGCGTGGGGGCGTGGGGCGGAGAAAAACAGCTGTGTTGAAATGTGCAAACGTTTGCACCCGCACACATTCATTAAGGAATAGAGCTGCAGGAATAACGAGTGTGTGTGATTGTGTGTGGGCGTTAAACTGTCAACTGTCAGGTAAGCAGGAGATACAGGGAGAGACGGGTAACCATTAGTGCTACACACATGTGTTTGTTCTGTGTGGATACACATGTACACTCTTTTGCTGTTTTTAATGCACACACAATCAGCAAAATCTCACAATTTCTTTCTTGTGCGCGCACACACACACACACACACACACACCCGCCTTATAATGAGCTGTCAGTTGTCTCATCAGCACAGCGTTTACTGTCGTCTGGGTCAAGCAGATGAAAGACCTCTGAATGACCTGTTGTTTTGGATGACAGATTTTAGATTAGGGGAGGGACACACACACACACACACACACACACACACACACACACACACACACACACACTCATTCATTCAGACAACCTTGATATTATAGGGAATATCAAGCCAGCCACGACCTAGCTCGCCTCCACACCACTGCAGTGGCTTTATTGTTGTTTCTGTTGTTTCAATTCTCCTCCCTCTTTCCCCTCCTTCCCTCCATCCCTTGCCCTGTCCCATCATCCGTCTCTCGCTCGCTCGCTCTCTCTCTCTACCCCCCCTTCACTCCCTCCCTCCTCTTCAGTGCTGCAGTGCTGCCTTCTGGAGAAAAAAAAGGGAAGAAACCAACCACAAGCGCTCGTAAACCGACGAGCCCCTCTCTCTATATATACACACACAGAGACACACCTGGCTATGGCATATGGCGCCAGCCTATTACATTTGCATGCACATGCTCATTCATCCATTCCCTTGTAAATAAGGGACTATCCCCTACATACAGTGCACATGAATACACACACACACACACACACACACACACACACACACAATTCAGGACTAGAAGTGGTTATTTCTTGTTTTCTTTAACAGTATACGTATGTATATATACATATATACAGTATATTACATATGTAATGCAATAGCAGCTGGAGCCAGGGCATGTTTAGTTTATCTTAACGTATCTTAGCTTAGTTTAGCATAAAGACTAAAGGCTTTTTCCAAAGTTAATAAATACATCTACTAACAGATCTAAAGTAGACCTATTAACGCGTAGCATTAACAATGCTGCTCATTTGTCAAATTTCTATCATTTAAATTATTTTGGAGGTAGTTACAGGGGCAGACCTGCTAAGATAGAAAGTGAGTCAGAAACGTGATAACTCAGTAAAAAAACAACTTAATGAAAATATATATTGGCTAACACTGCTGCTAGGCTAGTGGCTAACATGACAGTAATGTGACTGTATTATTCTGAGGCTGTTTAGCCGAAGTAATGCCAGTGCCAATACTGTGCAGAGCAAAATCATTTAGACCAGCAAATGAAAGGCTGTCTGTTTATTATTCACTGTGTCCTACTCTATATGTATATGTATGTGTGTGTGTGTGCGTGTGTGTATAAACGTTTATGGATGGCTTTAAGAGGCCAGTAAGTCAATTATTGATGCTTCCTACAAACTCTATCTCTCTTTCTTCCTTCCTTCTGTTCTCTGCTTTTGCACTTTTCTCCCCATTGAATTTCTCTTTTCTGCTTCCTCCTCCTACCGTCTCTCCTCTCACCTCCCTTCTCCATCTTCTACCCAGCAGTTCATATTGTGATGCTGGAAAGTCGTGTTCCTCTGGTTCCTGTTCTACCTGTCAGTTTGGTTGAAAGTTTGCGTTTGTGTGTGTGAATTGCAGGCAGCCTGTGTGTAGTGTCAGGCCTGTCTGCAGCTGATAAGCATCAACTCCATCAGCTTGTGGGCTTTCGCTGAGTGTGTCCTGGATTTGCTCAAACACACACACGCACACACCTAGAGGCAGCCCCAGCAGTATTTACTGAACACACGTGGCTCAGAGGGCACAGCCGACACAATGATTCATAAACATTCAACACACAAATATGTCTTCACATTGAGAGAAGGGCCGACTCAAGCCGTGTTGCATGTATACCAATGAATCACATGCACAGAGGCACATAATGACAGGCCATGTTGTAGCCATGTTGACAGTCATCTTGTTTTATTCATAGGCCTTCTTCAGTGGGCTCATTTAGCTTCTACTCCATTTTCTTGCTGCCTTCGTTTTCTCCGACACTGTATCACGGCTGGGGCCATAGCTCACGTGTGCTGCTCACATTTAATGCCATTTGTCTCCATTTTCTAGCTCTTGGATCTCATTTGTCTCTCTTTTCTACCGTTTAAATGCCATTTGTCTCCATCTTCCCTTCCGTGATTGTGATGGAATTTTTTTTCTCACCACTTTGCTTCTCTCGTTACCACCTGACACCTGTCTGGGCACATTTTAATTGCTCAGCGCATTCTAACAAATATAATCCTCGCCGTACTCCATTTCTTTTTCTGTAGTGTTTAATCCTGATGTGTGTGTGTTTGTATTAACCGATGTCCCTTTTCTCTGTGTGTTTTAGAAGGCAGTAGAGGAGGAGGAGAGCCAGGTGAAGAAACCCTCAGCAGATCTCTGCTCCCCCAACAGCAAGTTGGCCGATGCTGACCCTGCAAGAAAGGTCAGTCACCGGCTCCTTCATAGTCTCCACCCATTCCTCCATCACCTCCTACAGCTTCAACTTCCCCTCCTCTCTTCCCCCTCCCCCTCCTTGACACACAGGTCAGCTCTCAGGGTCACCACCCCCATCGTGACTGACTGACAGACAAACACACCCCCATGCTCACCCATTCATAGCGACACGCTTCTCGTCTCCAACCTGTCAGGAACTGCACTCATACAGCGGCTGAAAGGCTTTGCTTCTTCACCTCCCCCTATCGCAGCACACACACACCAACTTTACATGCACACACAGGGAAGAAGCTCTTTATCATGATCACCCCCCCCCCCCCAACACACACACACACACACACACGCGCGCCCTTCTCTCCCGCTCTCTTTCTTTTAGCTGATGCCTGATGGATGATCCCTCATCCACATGTATGCATGCATATATTAGCTTTATTAGATTATAGCTCCAAGAGTGCCGTGTATAGTGCAGCACATTCCCTTCTCGTCCCCATGTTTTCATGTGTATGCATGTGTGAATGGAACTGATTGCAGTTGTGATAATGAATCTATTCAGCTGCAGAATTATATGCAAAGATCAATAATGTGGATGGAAGATGCTGTTCTGTGCCTTTTTAAACTGTAAAACAATGGCTTAAAAGAAGTGCTGCTATGATTTGTGTTGATATTTATTTATGTGTGTGTGTTTTTATTTTTCTCAGGGGAAAACATCTCCACCAACTATGGTGTTCAATCGTCTTTTCTCTGACATCAAGGAGGAGCCAGAACACCCCACCCTGGTCCATCCCAGGTACTACATCTCATTAACTTTGATTACACAACACCAACACACTGTTTTAGGGCTGCAACTAAGGGTTCTTTTTTTAATTATGACATGCCATTACATGTTCTTACGTTCTAAGCTGATGTCTTCTTTTGTTCAGACAAACAGTCCACAACCCAAAGATATTGACATTACAAAAATGGTTATAAAAAAAAGCAGTAAATCCTCACATTTTAGAAGCTGAAACCAGAAAATATTTGACATTTTTGCTTGATAAGTGACTGAAACAATCAACTGATTATCAAAGTAGTAGCTAGTGGTTAGACTTTGCTTAAAAAACATCTATCAAATCTATAATCCCGTTGGCCTGGTGTTATTTCATATAAGCCTGCTACTTCTGTAGTACTGGTGGCTCTTTTTCCCTTCTGATATAGTGAATTAATTACCAAGAAATGTTAAGTTTGAGTTTGACTTCAGTTTCTTTCTCAGTAAATGAAATTCCCATCCTTAATTTCCCTAATTGGTGCTGCACTCCACTCTTCTGCTCTGTTCCCTCCTTGCCTTCTCTCCTCCATGACATGTGCCGCTTATCTCCCTCTCTCCTCCTCTTTTCTTCCCAAAGCCCTTGTTTCCTCTCTTCTGGTTTCCTCTTTTACTCCCTCCATCCCTCCCCAGAGCATACCAGCCTGTGATTGGATATGGCACTCTGATAGCTCAAACAGTAATCTGACCCAGATTAAAAACCGGAATTAGATGGTTTACAGCTACATGTGACTGCCTTGACATACTGACTGTGTGGAGGCTGTCAGACGCAGACAAATTGGCAGGATTAGAGTTCTGGTCACCTACCAGCATCACATAACGGCTTCACTCTCAAACCAGTCAGGATTTGCGCAGACCGGTTTGGAGCATGTCTTTTGCACTGCAGCGTAACTAATAATGCACTGCTACAGCCAAGCATCGCGCTAGACATCCACAGCACTTAACGTCATATTTGGTTTACTACCAGCGTCCATTAGTGGTACACTTGTCAAATACAAGCCAGGCTTACATTATTCAATCACATCTCCAAGTAAAGGAGTTTCAGATTCCCATTCAGGCGAGCAGGCAGTGCTTCGTCTCCATCCAGAGAGGAAGTGCGGCTCGGTTGGTGGTGCTGTAGTTTTTCAGGCAGAGTCCCACTGAGCTGTCATGCTTAACCTAGTTCACAGCTCCAGCTCTGTCTGGAGGGGCTACTGGTGGGGGAGGGGTTCAGAGCTTCTCTTCTCTTCTCTCCTCTCCTCCTCCATCTGCCTCTCTATCTCTCCGTCTCTTTCTATTCCTCTCTCGCCTCTCCTCCCTCCCTCCTTTCCCACCATGCAGTCAGGAATAGACGGATAGTGTTGGCTCAGTGGCTTCAGTGCATCTCCAGGCACTATCTCACTCTCAGTTGTACCCACTACCTGGACATTTGTGATAAGCCGAAGGTCTGTTTAGGCTGACATCCTGTAAACACACGATAAGAAGTATCCATATTCCACACTGTGATTTCAGCTCTTCAGATGGTGCAGTTACTGTAGGCCAAAACAGCCACCACATGACTTTTGTTCTATTACTCTGATCCAGCTGTTTTATTGCCGTAGAGGTGAAAGGGGCCAAATGAGTTACTGCAGTTGTATGTAGCTCTATGTATATCAGCATTGCAAAGTCCATAACTCGTAACAGTTTACGATGTTTACTGCAAAGACAAAATATGGTAAAGGTGACACTGCTACCATTATGACTAGTATAATAAAAACAAAGACATAACAGATGCTTGATTCAATATGTACATAATAAGCAGCGTACCACACTTTTGTAGAATCAAGGAAAACTTAATTAAAATTAGTGTGTACATAAGTAAATATTTATTTACATATTTACATATGAAGTCAGTTCAGTGCTTTACGTGGCTTTCCCTCTGTCTCTCTCCTAGTTACTACCTGTACACATACGATAAGATGGTGGCTCCCAACGTGTCTCTGCAGAGGGAGGCGGAGATGAGTCCCGAGATGTTCGGGGCGCTGCTCAAACACCACTACAGCCGCCGAGTGCTGGGCCACGACGAGCCACCCATGGGTAAGTAATGATACACACATTAATATACACGGAGCTGAAATGTAATCGAAAATGAACTCGCTGTTAACATGATGTTAACTCTGAAGATTGTCATATTCAGAATAATAGTGGAGTATTAGTCTGCAGGTAAACATAGTGAGTGTTAATGTAGGAACACATCTAATGCAATTTGAAACGCAAAAGGTATTCCAGGAACTTGGACCATCTAAACCAAAAGACACTTCGCTGACTTTAGATTAAACCCTTTGGACAACCAGAAGGCCTGAGCCAGATGCCCTTATCGGCCTGATATTGAATAAGCAGGTCAGTGAGGTACTGTACTGTGAAGGAAGAAGGAAAATCTGATCAAAGGTTAAGATGTACTGAGAAATGTCATCCCTGTTAAACACTGCACTCAGAAATAATGATGCTAAAATTGAATAATACTTTTTCCCACCTGACCTTTTTGTCAAAGAAAACGCAACAGCCTACACTCTATACTAATTATATTCAAATAAGTAACTAACTGAAAAGAGAAGAGCTAAAAAAAAAAGGTAAAAGGGCAGGGAATATTTTAAATGGTTAGGTAAGTGATTAGCTTTATAGCTAGCTAATATTAGCTATGTTCTCACAATGGGCTGTCCAAAGATGTATAAAAAAAAGAAATAAGTAGCTATGGGGCTGGCTACATTAACTCAGCAGGAGACGACAGGTAAATTGGCCAATGTTCGATATATCAGCCGGGCTCTATTAATAACTGTAATCTAATTGTAAGCAGATATAAGTGGTCATTAAAGCTGGGGGAGGCAGTCTGTTTTTGATATGGTTGGGCCAAAAATTGCATACTAATCTTTCATCATATTGTAATTCAACTAGACTTCTGCAGCTGCTCTGGGCTCCGTTTTCAGGCTTCATAAGATAAAGCCATTGACGGGAGAATTTGGGCCAATCACGGGTCATTTGAGTGAGAGAGGGTTCCTATTGGCTAGGGACAGAGCAAGAAGAGGTTTCACTTCATGTATTTATTTATTTATCTTTTTGCTTTTTGACCCTTGCTGAGAAAAAGCCAGTAAGTGGCCTTTGTGTTAAGATTTTGTTTTCAAATATGAAGTCTTTATTCAGTCTTTATTTGGTATTGGAACCCAGCTTTAATGATTTCCAACAACGAGAGGCAGACAACACTGATGATATCTGATCATTTATAGATGAATTACTACACCATGCTGTGTACACTGTACGTACAGTAGACACAAACACGGCTGACACATGCCTACTATAAATACATGACACATATACGGCAAGCGATTTACATACATACATCATAAGCAGAAGAGACATGCAGATCATGTACAGCAGACACGTGCTTACTGTAAACATACATCCTACAGTAAACTACCATCCAACATGCACGCACACACGCACACACACACACACACACACACACACACACACACACACACACACACACACACACACACACACACACACACACACACACACACACACACACACACAAACTTAACTTTGCAGCCTGCAGCAATGCACATAATCATGCATTGACCTTCATATAAAGACTCTGGGGGCACCTCAGTATTGATGAATAAGAGGGTGGAAATGGCAGTGACCTCTTCTCTGCACTGTTTATATGTACATGTTAAAGTGTGTATGTTACACATGATTAATAAGATATACAGTTATATTTATATATATATATAATTTTTACGTATGTCTGACTGCCAGGCTGTGTCTCATATCTCTCGGGGGCGTTCTGCCCCCCTTATTCTTCTCCAACCAATCTGTCTCTCTTCCCTCCATCCTCCCATTTTTATTTCCTGGCAGCTTTTTCCACATCCTCTCCGAGTCCGTCCTCCTTCTGCTCCCGCACTTCCTCTCCCATCTATCCATCCATTCTCGTCTTTCTTCTCTAGCTCCCTTCATCTCCGCCTCCCTTACAGTCTGATGTCACTTTTTCAACTCCCTCCTCTTCCTCTTTATCCTCTTCTACTTTTTTTTCTCCTCATTGAATGCATCCCTCCCCCAGTCTGTCAGTGTTCTCCCCTCACTCTTTCCTGCTTATTTCCTTTTTATCCACCACCAAATGACCCACTCCTGTTATTTATGTGCTTCCAGTATCGTGTGTGTGCTGTGTTGTGCAGAGCATCTATGTGGGTGTGTGTACGAACATGCGCAAGCCCGCTTGAGTCAGAATATGAGTGTCCTCTCCATTGCAAGACATGCTGTATAAAGAGCATGCTGTTTCCTGCTCTCTTTCACTATTTCTTCTTCTCTTTCTTATACAACACATGCCAGCATTCACCCACACACACATTCATAAACTGGTTGCAGAGGCTACTGTGCAAGGGTAAACATTCACACGTCACACATGTACTTATAGATGAAGTTTGAGTGTAACTTGTACGTTGTATGCAGGTAAGGTATTTAGCAGCATTATTATGGGGATATCTGAGATGCTGTCTCTCAACTCCAACTTCATTCTCGCGTCTCACGTTGTAATCGGACTGTAAACAATAACTGCCGCTCGGAAGCCGAAATATAACCCGTTGTCCCCAGAGGCTAAACCGACGTCAGATCGATAGCTGATGAGTTCTGGCCGACTGCTCTACCTCAGAGTCAACACACCGTTATTACTAGCCTACACATCCCCACTGCAGCATCTGTGAATATGTTTACTTGTGTGTGAGACTGTCACACCGACAGTTTGATCCTTCGGCCACAGTGAGGGAACAAGCCAGAGTTTGATCAGAGGACGAGCCCACGCAGAGCCGCGCAGCTCCCACACAAGGCCCTTTATTCTTCTCTCTTCTTTCTCAGTGTCTGAGGGCAGACGCGCACGTACACACACACAATTTGAGTGAGTGTTTGGTTCCTCGGTTGTTGCCGTGCTTGCGCTCACGCTGAGAAAGAGGTGTGAGCTTTTATGAGGTTGTGAGAGGGTGTTACTAAGCGTAGGCGGGAGTGTGCACCAGCTCGACTGGCACTTCCTGTCTTTCAACCACCTCCTCTTCTTTCTTTTTTTAAAAAACTTCTTCCTTCCTCCTCAGATCTTCATGCGTCGCCTCCCGTTGTGGCTGGCGCCGAGGAGGCCAAATCCCAACATGCCGCTGCTGCCTCGGCCACTGAACGGGAATGCCAAACCCAGGCAGTTTCCATGGAGACAAGCAGTCTGAGCTGCAAGAAAGCCACCCACACCCCTCCTCCTCCTCCTCCTGCTCTTGCGACGTCGTTGTTGTCTGTAACGGAAGTAGCGGCTAAGGACACAGGCTCTGCCACGAGCAGCGCAGCGCTGGTGGGGGGGCTGGAGGACGACAAGGACAGGATTGTTGTGGAGATCATGCAGATGTACAGCAGGCAGCAGGAGAAGCTCAACTCCACCCTGCACAAGCAGCTGCAGCTGGAAATGGTGAGTTGGCGGTAGTAAAGAACAAAGACCAAGATAAATGACTGACTAAGACCATAACTATCCTCATCTTTTAAAAGTGTCCTTGACGTAGATGTGGAGGTGATGCTCACTTCCACTGACCCCTCCATTGCTCCCTCTTTCTGCCTGAAACGATCCTAATTTGTCCAAATGTTGGTATCAAACAAGTCAGCACCCCAGTTCATGTAAATCACACTGTTTCACTGATATATAACATGTTTTTTGTTATAACATTCACGTTTAATTTCAGTTTGGACATATGGAAATAGTTACATGATAGAAACGTTCACATCTACTGCTGAATTATGTCCCTCTATTTAAACCTACCGATCGAAATTCCTAAGATTTATCTATTTGTACTGCAAAATGAGATATTCACCTTTAGAAAATATTGGTTACAAAATGTCTGACATAGTAAACTTCAGCAAATTATGCTCTCAAAAAAGACAAAAAACCTCCATAATCCCACTGCATTTCATAAAGGTCACATGCACAGTTTTTGATTCTATCTACATTTTGGCCTGACCTGACCTCCCCCTTGAGTGGCTGAAATGTAAAGCATTTCCTCCACAGGAATCAGTGAAAGATCACATTATTAGTGTTATATTGCCTGACGTAGTCTCTGTGTCTCCAGGAACTGGAGGCGGTGCGCGGGGGCGAGGCGGCGAGGCTACGGGAGCTGAGCGCCGAACAACGGGAGCTGCGCAGCGAGCTGGAGGCCGTGCACAGCGAGCAGGCGCGGCAGCTCAGCCAGGCCCGCCAGGAACAGCTGGAGCTGGAGACCCGTCTGGAGCAGCTCCGACAGCAGGCATGCGCCTGCGAGCCGGGGGCACAACGCCAGCAAGAGGCCCACTACACTGCACAGGTGTGGACTCGGAGAGGAGCACATGCACAGCACAGATTCTGGCATCAGAAACAGCCTGTTTGTATCACAGTGACATATACAGTATGCACACTGGCTTGCATCTCCTAACATGCCATGCTTATCTCACGCTACAGTGCTCCAATCACAATCAAGGAGTGATCAGTGCAGCACTCTACTTGTTAATTCCTCCTTGCATTTTATTTATTATCTTTAAAATCTTTACTTATTATCTTTTAAAGCATTTACAACTAATTAATTCACTATGTTTTCAATTTATTACCATGATTATGCAAGAATTAGCCTTCATGACATTCTTGACATTCGCATTGTAAAGCAGCACATTCAGACATCAGGGCGAGACATAGAAAATACCAACACCAAATCCTCTGTGAGTTTCCTCAGTAAATATGAGCAGCATGTTTGGATTAGTGAATGCTGTTTCTGCAAATCAGATGTTAGCAAAGAATTTTGAGATCACATATCATCACTTGCCCACATATTTCCGCTAAGGGCAACGGAGAGTGCTTTCTACCAAAACATGGAGAGACATGTGGTTATAGTCTAACAGAGATTGAGTTGCTCTATTAAAGGATTTTCTGTGTGTGGGTCCTATATGAGTCAGGATGCTGTTGAAGAGTGTGAAAGCAAACACACAAACACAGACACACTCTCTGAGCCTTCAGCGACTTATCTTGAGATAAGTTCTGTTACGTTGGCCTGAGCTCCGGTCTGCAGTATCCCCCTCCTGTCTGTCTTTGAAGCCGCCCCCCTTGGTATCAAACTCAAGATGTCTGCCAGTTAGTTAGGAAAGAGGGGGTACATGTGTTTGTGTGGCTATGAGATTAATGCTGGCATGAAACTTGACGTTGTGTGAAGTAATTTCCTGGTTTTACACACATTTCCAAAAAAACACAGCAGAGAAACTGACATGAAATGTCTTTATACTTTACACATTTTTTTTGTTTGACTGATGTAAAAATAACACAATTCTTATAAATTTACTTTGGCATAATTTATATATATTTTTCTCCTGCTAAGATTTAAAAAAAAGCATGACTGTGGATGACTGAAAGAGAAACAAACAATGAGGGTTAAGGATTCGGTCAAGATGCAGACAGATCCTGGTTGGAGTCACAAAAAGCAGTAGATAACTGCTATACTGTGCACAGTCTGTTATGATAGCCTACAAGCTAACTACGTTTCTGCTGCTATCGGTTTGTCTAAATGTTGTGCGAAGGATCTGTTTTGTGAACATGTCTTACTGTATTTTTTGAGTTTCTGATGAGGAAGACTAAGATTACAAGGAAAGGAGTTTTGTATCATTCCTAGTCATCACAGTCTTTTAATATGTAAACAACAGATAAATATGTTAGATTAAATGTCTTCTGTAGACATACGTTGATCTCATGTCTGGCTCTCTCTCTGTCTCCTCCCAGTTGTCGGAGCTACGTCAGAGGCTGGAGCGAGCGGAGGCAGACCGGCAGGAGCTGCAGGAGGAGCTGCGCAGGGAGCGTGAGGCGCGGGAAAAGCTAGAGCGCACAATCATCCAGCTCAAGCAGCAGATGGTCCAGTCTGCCACGATGGGAGGCAGCCCCTCTCCTCCTCTCACCCCTTCAACTGGACCCCCTAACGCCTACTCCCCGCCCTCCTCCTTCTCTGAGGCCCCAGCGGCTGGCCAAAAGTAACTGCCACCCGCCTCAGGCGCCCCCTCATTCCCTCATTCCTCTCCCTGTCACCCACCAACTCTACAGACACAAACAAATCAGCCTGAAGCAGAAAGGAGCTTCACATCTCCACAGGCTGTTTTTAAGTCGTGCATCTCACCCTCCCCTTTTGTTTCAGCGTAGGACTGACTTTTGTTTTTGTAATTTAACATCACTTAAAAGTTTTATGTTGTGTTTTTTATTATACATTCTTTTGCTCACCTCTCTTCTCTTTAAACAGTATTTAAAGATTTTATTTGGGCATGTATGTTTGATTTTATTTATAGTTTATACTGAACAAAACTTCACAGACGGGAGTTTGGTCATCTGGAGACCAAACTCAACACCATCACTATTTTCCCCCTCACGATTGTCACCCTCCTCTCCCATTTCTTCACTCTGGATTCTGGAACTTGGAGATTTTAAGACTCCAGCTCAGACACACAGACTCGTCATGGACGTCACTTAATGCTACTACCTGGCAAAGCGACCGGTGCCCTTGGACACATATAGTCACCTGGTCGTGTGCCCCTTCTCCGTCTCTCTGAACGTACGGTCCAAACGCTCAAGTACCAGCAGGAAACTGCATGGACATTTCAACTGTTTGCTTTTTTTTTTTTTTTTTTTTTTGCTCCTCATAAAACACAGAAAGAAAAGTGTAACCTGTTAAAAACAACATGGAGGAGAAAGACCTTTACTGTACTAAAAAAAAAAGACATTTTACCGATGTCATAAAACCTCAAGAAAATATGCCAATAGTGATGCTGAAAGTGATGAGTGTTTTGAGTGTGACCCTCACAAGGTAGCTAGCTAGCAAATCGTCTGGCCTGGACCCCAGCTGCTCCTCACACAGACTAGTTTCCCTCTTCACTCTGTGGGGCAGCACCTGGACTCTCCTGTAGACCAAACAGTCTGTCGGTTGATACACCAGCTGCAGAGTGTGTGTCACCCCCCCCCACCCCCCCAAACACACACACACACACACCTTCCACTGTTGGATGCTAGCGCCTTTGCCCTCTGCTGGCAAACTCCTTAACACTGTGGTTTTCACCCACTTTAGGCTAGACAGGAAACACTGTGCTCTTTTCAGACTTGGCATGAAGAAGCTCACGAGCAGTGCTATGCACTTAACGCGCTCTCCTCCCCCAGAATCCCCTGGGAAAGGAATGTGTCTGGACATGGGGGCTGGCTGAGCTGGTGTAGCTTTTTCTAAGAAAGAAGAAAGGCAGTCTCTCACATATGCGGTAGCTGTACTGCGTTGCCATAATACATGCAACACCCTTGCATGCCCGCACACACTCAACTGTGTCAGTGCAGTCCAGGCATTCAGGCGGAACAATGGCCCCAGCGTTCCCAGCAGATGATCAAAGCTCCACGCTGTCCCTGTTTTCTGGGCTTCTCTTTTTTGTATCATTTGACTTCATTGTTAGAAGACGTTTTTTTTTATCCCCACCCTGTTTGTCAGAGCGTCATCTAAGAATGTGGGTCGCAGGTGAAAGCAGTTAGTCCAGGGTGGTTTGGGCTTCGAGTCCGGCCCCTGCTTCACGTTATTCTGCCTGACTGAACAAACAGCAGCGGGCAGGAAGAGGAAGAGAGGGGAGGCGAGGATTGAGGGGAGCGCTCAGGGGACCGGTGCACTCTCCCCCTGTGGCAGGCTGGGTGGCCCAGACGCCAGGGGTACAGAGGGAGCCCTTTTTGTTCTGTGCCGTCAGAATGGGGGCAGCTGTTGTTGTCTGTGGGCCTCTGCCCGCCCTCAAGTGAAACTATAGGATCCCCCCCATCTCTCAACAACCTCGCTCCCTCATTCTGTCCCACAAAACAACCGTCACTCACTCACACATACCCGTCCATCCATCTCCAGTGCCAGATCAGCTGGGGGTGTGCAGTGTTTTGTAGATGCCCAGGAGAGCGAGCAGACGTCCAGCCGGAGGAAGAGAGGACTTTTATTGTGTCAGTTGCCAGGCAAAAGCGCTTTTTATTGCCACTAAGGAGATCCCTGTGAGTGTGTGTGTGCGTGCCTGCGTGTGCGTGCGTGTGTGTGTGTGCGTGTAAATAATTGTTTAAAAAGAGAAGGGGATCTGCCTCAGCTGAACTCTGAGCTTTTTTATGCATCTGCTATAAATGCAAATTGATAGACATTCCACTGTGCTCCATCCTGTTCAATGCACATTTTCTTACACAGCTTCTCTTAACAATAACAGACCTTACAGACCGGGCAGAGTACAGTTGTGGTTTGTTGATTGTCATAAAAGCAGGTGCAGGTGCAAGCCAGTAAAATCAAAACCCACGCCGCAAATGTACACTCAACTGTTCCATTTAAACCTTTATTGAAATTATGAAAGAAAATATTTAACGTATTAACTAAAGATTTATATTCACTTTGTAAATACAGTAGTCATTAATATATTAACTGTTCTTATATGAAAAAAAATCTTCAAAAGGTTATATAGATTGGACCAGAACTAAGGCTTCAGATGTTTTTTCTTTCTTTTTTTAAAAGAAGTTATCAGAACTTGATCTTTGTCGAGTGGATGTGGGGGGCGTGAAACGCATGGTTTACTGAGACATGACGCAGGACAAAGGCAAAATAGGAAAATAATACTTTGTTACAACCCCCCCCCCCTCCCACCCCTTTTCTGAAATGATGCTATTTTCCCCCTGGTGGATTTCATCTTGACGGACTGTTTAATGTGTAACGTAATAAGCTCCTTAAAGACAAATTGAAAACGAAACATTTCTTTAAAAAACGCATTTTGGGGAAAAAGAAAACAAAAATTGTTGTTTCTTTTGCATGCCTTGCTTCCCCTTATGTTTTGTGTCACCGGGCCAATCTATCTGTTCATTGTAAAAAAAAAATATATATATATGTTTCCCTCCCACATAACGCACAAACTATTGAGATGGCTCGTATGCATGAACATTGAACATGTGCAAGTTTTATATCATTATTGGTTTAGAGGTTGGCTAAATATAAAGTCAGATTATGAAGAACATAACATGTAGCCTAATTTGACTTGGAAATGATTTGAAAGCGTTCGTGTGTGAGAGAGAGAGTGAGTGTGAGTGTGTGTGTGTGTGTGTTGGCCTCCCACGTCTGACTGAAGCACAGCAGCTTTGAAAAGGGAAAGAGAAAAACTTGCTCATGTAGCTCTGGATGTGTAGTTTTGTGTTCTGATTCTGGTCATTTATGCTTGTTTGGATGTGTGAGCATCACCCGAAAGATAATCAGTATTAGTTTTTATTACCTCTTCAGGAGAAAACAAATCCCTTCGATTTCATCACATGAGCAGATAACTAATCTGTTTACTCTAATTTGACTCTGTGTAATTAGCATTTTATACACAAGGGGGCGTTGTTTAGCTTATTCAATCGTACACTATAATGAATTCAAAAAAATGAAAATGTAAGAGGAGAAAGATCCCTTGTAACACGGTTTTTTGGGCCCTTTTGCATTTTTGCAGTGTTATGAGAACTTGGATTTTCTTTGTACATAAGTTTTTACACGTGTGAAGTTTTCCCAACAGACAAGAACACGAGGTGAAATGAGCAGAGCTTTACCATGTGGACACATTTGAATGCAGGATTTGCATATTCACTGCCTCCCGGCTATGTGGAGAAAACTAGGAAACAAATCCAAGGTGACCTTTGAACTGTTGCAGGTGGTATGCTTTGTAGTTGGTTGTGTCATTTTCAGCCTGTAATTATTCTATGCCAGTGTGAGTGAAGGAGGAAGCATGGTGATTGATCACACGGATCACTGGTTACTAAGAATAGCTACACCCCGTTTTAATTTATACACATCCTGCTATATATGGGGGAAAAAAGATTCATGGCTTTGCTGAAGAGAACCCTTTTCCCCCTCAATGCTGTTCTGAAACATGAAACACAGTGTCTGTGCTTGACCATTGCATACTGCGTTGCCAATACTACAGTGTGATGAGACTTTTGTTCTTGCATGAATCGAGACACTGTTCTCCTACCTCATGTTGTGATATAAAAAGATGTTTTTTAAGCAGAGAACACTGCATCTCTAACTGTTTATCATCATTGATATTTACTAGTAAATGACATACCTGTAAATGCTTTTAGCTAATACCTCAGTTGTATCTAGTGTTTGTTTTCTTTCTGTTTTTTGCCCTTCCCTGATTTCAGATCTTGTAAATATACCCTGTATAGACAATGAACTTGGATCAAATTCAAGTAAAGTTCTGTAGTGTCAAACCTGCGTTGTCGTCTGCCTTCTTATCTGCTGGTGATGCCGATCTTTCTCCTCATAACTCATTGACCTAAGATGCACACATTTGCACGAGCTCGGGGAGCGGCTGATGCAGTTTTACCCTCAGTATGAAGTATGTTTGTTCAGGCGATAGAAGTGATTTAAAGCCAACCGTAATATGAACACACTAAAGCCATGTCACTTGCAAAACAAACATGTAGAGCTGAAGTTTGTATATTAATAGATTAGTCAATAATTTATTGTTAAATCTGTAAAAATCGTTTTTATTTTTTCCTCATTGATTTTCAGTTGTACATTTCTTCGAGTATTCATTTAATTTTCTAGCAAGGCTTCAAAATCAGAGCATGCATTTATATTTAAGTATTTATTTCATATTTAAAAATGATAAAGCTGCACCCAACTTGTCAACATGAACACAGAAAGTCCAACAACACACCAAAATAATCACAACACCTCAGTTTCAAGAGAGATGGGCAAACTTATCACAATCCTTAATAATCAGTTAAATAGTTGTTTATACATTTCTTTCAAAACCACATATGTTAACCTTACGGTGGTCAGGTGATCGCTAAAGCCAGTGGGATTCATTAATAATAATAATAATGCATTTTATTTATGGGCGCCTCCCAGGCCACTCAAGGACACCTTACATGAACAAAAAAAGAAAGAACAGACCAAACATAAGTAAAAAGCATTAAACAACAACAGAATGACAAGTAAATACTAAAACATTTCTACAGCTTCAAAAAAAAATTAAAGAAAAGGAGAGAATTCCAGAGACGGGGCCGAGGGGCTGCACGGCTGAAAGCTCTTGACCCCGTGGAAGACACCTGCGCAGGAGGTGTGGCGGCGAACAGCACAGAGGAGGAAGAGCAGAGAGAGTACGGGTTCTCCCTGGACCATGAGTGTCTGTGTCAAACTTCATGGCGATCCAACCAATCTGCGTTGCCATTGGTAAAACCACGCCGCTACCTAATGTGTCTTCAGACACACGATTTTCTTTCAAAAAGACATTAAAGTGTAACTCTGGCAAAATCCAACCCCACGGTCATTTTCAGCATGCAAATGCATCAAACAAGCCATTGAGAGGTTTTTGTTGTTGATCACCTATTAACAGAGAAATTCTGGACAGTCGCTAACGGCCAGACGTGGCTAACACTGAGTAGCTGGGGGCGGAGCGCTGAATGCATCCAAAACGGCTTTTTTAACCACTAATATCGTCAGAATAACACCAAACCTCCGCAGTAGCATGATAACAGTCCCTACACGTAAAACGAAGCACTAACAACATAGTTACAGAACCGGGAGTTTATTTAAAAAGACTGTTTTTTCTGTTGACATTGAGAGGCAGCCCCAACAAGTCCATTACCGAGTTCAGTTCTACTGAAGTTCAATTGAACTGAACTCCAGTGCATTCGGTAATCCACTTGTATGGACTGCCTCTCAATATGGACATAGCCGGCTGCTAAGGCTTGTAGCATTGTGTCTTTCTTGATAAACTCCTTGTTTTCTAACTATGTTGTTGGTTGTCGGGTACTTATCATGCTACTGCAGAGGTTTGGTGTAATTTTATGATATTAGTGGTTAAAAAAAAAAAAACCTTTTGGATGCATTCAGTGCTCTGCCCTGAGCTACTCGGTGTTAGCCACGTCTGGCTGATAGCGACTGTCCGGGATTTAACTGTTAAACGGTGATCACCCAATAAACTTGTCTCGATGGCTTATTTGATGAATATTCATGCTGATAAAAACTGCGGGGTCCAAATCGCCAGAGCTAATTCCACTTCTTCTAGCAGGAGTCCTGTTTGTATTTGTCATGTTGTGTCTTCTGCAGCCAGGCTAAATTTAAATCTCCACTCACAAAAGCTGTCAGGAGGAACTGCTGCCAGGCCCTGCGCGAGCTGCGAGGCCGGACAGACTGCACATAAAACGACTGCTATGAGAAGGCTGTTGACGAAGCAGAGCCAGGCGATGTTCAGACCCAGGTATGCAGGTACTCCCACGGGCAGCAGGAGGAGCACGGCCAGAAAAAACAGGAATAAAGCCCATTTGTTCAGAAATATATGCAGGGCTTGGTGAATAACACTCATTCTGGAGTGAGTTCTTCTTCTTTCTTTAATTTGGTCTCTCAGAGGAAGATATTTGAATAACTGTGTGCTGCACCCAGCATGCAACACTGCACAGCCCAGAGTCAGGAGGAGAAACGTGGCAACCTGCAGGATTTGAGAGGTGTGGAAGACCCAGCATTGGTTTATCTGGTAGTGCGGAACGTCATCTATGACAGGAATGAAGTCTGACAGCAGGAAGATGTAGAGAGCAGTGAGGTACCACAGGAGGCCCGTCACAAAGAAGCAGACAGTTCGTCTGGCCATGGCGGTGGCGGGTTGCAACCTCTGCGTGACCACGAAGAAATTGTCCAAACCGGCTAAGACTACAACAGGCCACTGCAGAGCACTGTAGACTTGTCCAAGGACTTGAACCAGCAAGCATACATGGTACCTGGTCAGCGTCAAACCCAGGAGGAGGATGTGTCCGTCAGCGCCGATGTGAAGGGCGGTGACAGCGAGGGTCAGGGTTGTGTCGACGACAGCGAGGGAAACGCCAAAAACTCCCAGGAAGCTTTTGCAGATGTGGTTCCTCTGGAAAAACACCAGGGCCCAGTTGAGAAGACATTTTCCTCCCACACCGAGCAGGATGGAAGAGATGGAGGTGATCATAGTGTGGCAGCAGAGACAAGCTGTAAACACAATACTGACATCAACACCTTTTAAAGATGTACTTTGTAAGAGTTTCATCTATTTAATTGTCTTTTAAGTCACTTAAGTCTTAAAAAACAATTGTTATTGATCACATGACCCACTAATGAAAGCACCTGTATTTGCCTTTTTGCCAAGTATTCCAATCTGCATGTCTGTGGCGACATTTGCGGGCTAGATGTAAATAAGCTGCTATGTTAGTGACACTGCAAATATGTCACGCCCTTTCAAAGTACTATTTCTGGCCCAAGCCTTGTATTTCGCCAATGCTGCAGTGCTTTGTTCACTGTTGTTTGAACCGATCTGGGAGGAGATTGAATTGTCATTTTACTGCTTAACTATCAGAATCAGAAATACTTTAATAATCCCAGGGGTAAAATTGTTTTTGCTACAACACTCCAGATACACAAACAACAAATATTATACAGACAACATACAATATATTAGAAAAACCTTTACGAAATATATACAAGATCAAAAAATACCAGACTAATGTGCAAAAGAACAGATTGTCTGTGGTGGAGTCTGAATTACAGAGAGGAGGTGACAGGCTCGATGAAAAGGTGTCAAGAAGTGACGTGAAGAAGGTTCACAGGTTCAGACGTTGTTGTTTATTCTGTGTGACAGAGCATGTGATCTTTAATATACAAATATTGATTATAGCCGCTTTAAAGTTTGGGCGTGGTCTGAGAGGAACTCCGAGTAGAGCCGCTGCTCCTTTGCGTTGAAAGGAGCCAGTTGAGGTGGTTCGAGCATCTAGTAAGGATGAACCCTGGGCGCCTCCCTAGGGAGGTGTTCCAGACACGTCCAGCTGGGAGGAGGCCTCGGGGAAGACCCAGGACCAGGTGGAGAGATTATATCTCCACACTGGCCTGGGAACGCCTCGGGATCCCTCAGTTAGAGCTGGTTAATGTGGCCCGGGAAAGGGAAGTTTGGGGTCCCCTGCTAAAGCTGCTGCCCCCGCGACCCGACCCCGGATAAGAGGCTGAAGATGAGAGATGAGAGATGAGAGAAATTTGACTGACAGTGTGTCGTTAGCAAGCAACCAGGGACATCCCTATGTTCCCCGTACGCTCCCCAAACAACCCACCGACTGTCATCAGATTTAGACTCCAATGATAAATGACGTCACCTTTTTCCAAATCATCCCATTGACGTCTTCTATGACAAACCGTACCAGTTTTCCTCAGCTCTCACTGTATGGAAATGAAAGAAAAACAACTCACAGTGGAATTAAAAAACCCATCTCAGTACTTTTTTTACCACTCACTCCATTATAAACATTTCCCAGGCAGTGTCACACAGTAACCAGGCACTTCTTCTTTCCCTCCTTCCACTTAACAACTGCAGCAGAAAACTCGAGCATCTCATCGAAGTGTTTGAGGTCAAGGCGGCTGAAACAACCAACAGATGAAGTGAGGCATGTGCTGCTTCACTAAGGAACACTTTAAACCCAGTAGAACGGTCACGTTCACCGTCTGCACAAACAATAATCCCAGCCGGTCTAGACTGAGAGTTACTCAGTTACAGTGAAAGCGATACCTTGGGAAACACTGAACTCATGCTCACACCCTGAAATGATTTGCATCTGCTTGTACAGAATATTGTTTCAGGGTGGATGGCTCTTTTATACATGTGAAGTGGTGATGTTTTATAATTAAACGTTATACATTTTGGATTTTAACACCTGTGCATTACTTAAAAAAGGACAAAAACGTCTAAATTCTTATTATTTTCTACGCTCGCTGAGTTAAAATGTTTTACCCACCATCAGTCCCGGATCTTAACTACCGAATATTCATTCATGTTCATAAGTTTAACCCTTTAAATGCCAGCTTGTTAATAGAGACGAATAGAGAGAATAGAGCTTGTTAATTATTTTCTGTTTATTAAATGATAGGGGGAACAACATTGATTTTGACACATTTAATTTATTGTTTTTCTTAAAAAACACCCTTTTGTCAACTTGTTTGTTGACATGATGCAACTGTTAGATTTTAAAAAAAATTAAAAAACAAGCAACAAAAATGTAAAGAGCGATATTTTTTTTACACTGTGTCCTGGCGTTTGGCTGTTTGTAATTCATAATCATAGTTTTGTCAGGTCAGACACAGTTCAGTGTCTCCTCCGTCTTTTCCTTCTTAATGGATAATGCCAATAACTAACTCTTGATGGTATAATGTGTGCATCTGTACCCTGTGTTAGAGACCTTGTGATGAGAGAGGTTCAGAGTATTCAGAACTGTAATGTCTGAGGCATGTTTTTGTTTGGTCTAGAGACGTCACCCAACCGAGGCTTAGCGCGTCCTGTCCATTCCTTTAAAAGACTGGGCTTTCGATTTGGCTCAGTGTCATTCCTGCTGTACTCTGGGAAGACTCTAACTTTGTGAGGAGGCAGGGTGAATGTATATTTGTCTGCAGAGGAAAATGCTTTGTCAAAATAAACCACGGAGAAAAAGCTGATCCTGTTTGTTGATCTTTTATTGAGGAAATCCATTTCCACAACACCCCAAAATCCACTTAGAAGTTACTCTGGAGCTTTTGATCACATCACACGGTCTTCCTCCGTGACTGGAGTTGCCATTGAATTGTAGATTGAATTGAGGTCTTTCTCGTTCATGTAGGCTCAGGCTTAAAAGTTGAAAATGTTGAAAGTCCATTCGTAATAAAGTAACATTTTGCTGTTTCCAAGGTGAAAAAGTCTGTACTTTTTTGTCTTTTACTACAAAATTGCCCACACACTGAGAAACCAGAAGGGCTCTTCAGAAACAAACCTTTTAAAAACTTTTTAAATTCCGTGCACAGAAGTGTTGGTGCAGATGATTGGCCTTTGACTTTCCTCGCTCGTGGACTAAATCGTTTCTTTCTGCATCAATTAACTTTGGTGGGTGTTTCGACTCAATAAATCTAATCCTTTTAAGCATGTGAGGATGAAAAGGGTCTAAATAACTGACGGCCCTGATAGAGGATTCATCTCTTCTAACCTGTGAACCCGTAAACTTTGTGAATTTGTGAATGTTACGCAAATTAAATCCACATGCAAGAGTTTGGATGTTAATTATTCTCTATGTTCTTTATCTGAAGCTTCCCTATGACTGATGCTACAGCTCCATGGCACTACGCTTTATCTGCCTCGGCTGCTTTTTTGTTATTCATTTACAGGGAATATATACAGATTTTTTTAAATTAAGAATATGTTTAAGGGCTGCAAAGAAGCACCAGAAAATGCTTATTTTAAAGGCAGCGTACACTAATGGATCATAGATTTCTTTCAGGTTGACGGGAGAATTTTGCGACACAACACTAAAAACTAAAACACTAAACACTAAAAATAACGACATTTCTGTCATAAAGACATTTCTACCTTTGGATCTGTTACCTGTGTGGATGCGGTCATCTGAAGTTAAATGCAGCGGCGTATGTCTGTCTCTGCTCGTGTCATCACATATCCCGCTTCAGTTGCAACTGTACGATTGCAAAACAGGGAAGTTGGGAAATGGGTTCATCAGCTCTGGACAAGGAAGTTGGCGTATCAATAAATCTCACATTCACTTGACAGATCTTTACCCACATTACAACAGGGAGTGGTGTTTAAACAACCAATCAATGCACAAAGAGTAGGTTTTTATTATGATGTGCAGCTGGGAAGCGGCAGAGATTTCCCAACATAAAACTACTTTACAGTGCCAAAGAGCACCTGCAGTAGACATGCAAAGTGCAACCAATTTATGGTTCCTATTCAATTGTCTTGAGTGCCACCCAGAGTACAGTAGTTCAAACATTATGTAATGCTTGAACCGCCCTGTCTAAACGAGTCAGATCTGTCCTCTCAGTCAACGTGTATTTGAACCCTGAGGAAGACCTGCAAAGGTGAAACATGTTTTTTATTGTTTCATGAACAAACACACACCCCTCTCCTCATGACTGGCTGAAGTGTGCTCTTTTGGACATGTAGTCTTTGACCTTGAAGTCTTTGTCTGGTAATCATGACAAACAGGCCAGAGCCGGTTAATGTGAAACGATCTCTCGGCAGAGCAACAGACAATCCCAAAACAGTATCTGCCCTGGAATCACATTTTCATAATAATAAGCTGAGTTTTAAAATGTGTTCATGTTATTTATTGTATAATGTGTTACAGTATTACCCGCTGCGGCGATGACACTGGTATTGTTTTCACTGTTTGTGTGTGTGAAATTGTGGTTCTGGAAACACCTACTGTAACGGGAACTATACCACAGAGACATTTTTGAGTATTTTCACCAGTATTCTGTCACTTACTTAAGTGAGAAATGCTGCTATACTACACTGTCACTTTATACCACCACTACATCACTTTATTTATTTATTAATGGTACTGTAACTATCTGCTGCTACACTTACTGCACTTTAGGACATGCTGCTACATTTCACTGTGGTTTACTGTAACTTACTTCAGTACGAAAGGCTGCTACACTCCACTGTGCCATACTGTCACTTAGTTCTGTAGGAAATGCTGCTACATCTTTAACATTTTTAACACTTATCGCTCCTTCTCACTTATTTAGTTTGTACTTATTTCATTTCAATCTGCTGCTAGACTGCACGCTGCGTATTGTTGTATATTGTATATACCTACGCTTAACCACGATGTCTGTTGCACTCTGTCACACTTAGTTCATTGCTTGAGTTATTTTACGTTAGCTTTATTTTGATTTGATAATGTTAGCTTATTGTTACTCTGACCCTTTCCCACCTTTGTATTGAAACTGTTGCAAAATAATTTAACTCGGGATAAATAAAGCTTCTTGAATCTTGAATCTTGAATCTTGAATTTTCACCAGTCTGCCTGTATGTGGACAGATTTTGTCTTTATGATAGCATCACAACCACACATTATTGTTGCTATATGTTATTAAAGAGGATCTGCCAACTTCTACCTCATTTACCAAACATCTAAAAACACGGTTACTGGGGAAAAAAAGGAAAAACCAAACTGCACTCATAATCTCTACCTTAAAAGGAAAGGATGTGTAGTTGTATCTTGTATGTGTGGGCTGGGGACAATCCAGACCTTTGACCTTGCGTACATCCATAGATCTATGTATGTCAATTAATGTGCAAATAAACGTTTATCAGTATGCACTGTCCTTGTTTTAAATATATAATACATCGTTGAATTGAGTAGAGGCTCCCGATTGTCATCAAGCTCACAGTCCAACACGTAAATTAAAAACAAATTGGGCCGCGAACATCCATCTCTGCGTTGTCTTGGTGCCTTTTGCTTGTCTGGCTGCCTTAATGCACGTTAACGTTGGCGTGTGAACGTACTTCCGCTCATGCAGAGGACGTTAGTTCAGTAGGTCGACCCAGAGGGCTCTGGGCAGTCCTTCAGTGTGGACAAGAACAGATTGAATTCACACTGCTAAATTCATGAGGCCTTATCCGTCTCAGAACACAGACAAATGTGGTCTGATCGATCTCACTATGTCTCAATGCGTCCTGAGTGCATTCACACCTGTACTTAGACTGTCCACTTGTGATCGGATCACTCTGGACGGATGTTAATGTCAGGTCTGAACGGGGCCTGAGCAGTCAGGCCTGATTTGGCATTGTACGCCACCAATAACGATAATGAATAAAAATGTAACTTTACAAAGGTAAAAATAAAGGTAAAAATAATAATAATAAATAACACTTACACACAGTGGTTACAGCAGTTGCCCCATGTAAAGAGGCCGAAGGTACTCGAGGCAGCGACCGCGGGCTCAACCCGACCTGTGACCCTTTGCTGCACATCTCCAACTCTCTCTCTCTCACCCCATTTCCTGTCTGTCCTATCTAATAAAAGGCTCAGAAGCTGCCAAAAAATAATCTAAAAAAACCCCACTTAAAACAGCGTACACATAAAATGGCATCAAAAGAATAAATCAAAGGTAAACCACCAGGTATAATAAGAGAAGTGAAGCTATTGTAAAAAGTATATAATCTTTAAAAGAGATCAAATAAGTACACTATTGTAGCTAACCACAGGTAGGTCATCCTTAAGATCAATAGATCTGTCAATTAATAATCTTTTGGCAGTTGTAATTATCTTTAACTGTGAGAAAGCACTCAGATCATTTATCTAAGTAAAAGTAGTTACACAGTGTAAATGCATTCAAAACGTACACACTTACAAAACTAAATGTATTTGAAGTAAGAAAAAGTAGCCTCAAAATTGTACAGTTGACCTACAGTAACTTATACAGTACTTGAATAAATGTACTTTGTTACTTTCAACTTCTGATTATTTATTTATTTATTATTCCATCTCTGTGTTGTGGAGATGTCTGCATTATGTGGCTTCTCAGTGATATGTTCGAAAGCCAATAAACAGAGCTAATTACAATTATAACAGCCTTTTTTAATTTAATTCAATTTCATTTACAGTGCCTAATCATAACAAAGGTTATCTCAAGACACTTTACATATAAAAAGATCACACTGTGGGATGTTCTCCTACTGTCTGCCTCTCCATCTCCACACTACTCACCATTGATCATATTCACCAACATTATTCATATCATTATCATATTCTCAACTTTATATCATTATATTATCACCTCAGCTGGGCCTGTCTCTACTGTTCTACAGACTGCCATAACATATAAGTCATATTCACATTACTATAGATGTTATTATAGTTACTGTTACTTTTGTGGTTACTTGCCACTCTAGGACTGTCTTTGTGTCTGTCTTTGTCTCTCTCTGTCCATCTGTCTTTTCTCTCTTTCTCTCTCCTTTTCTTCCTCGCCAACCGGTCAAAGACAGATGGCCGTCCTCCATAGGGCTTAGACGAGCTCAGAGCTTCATAGACATTCCCGCCTGTTAAAGGGGAGGTTTCCATTGCCACTGCATGCACACGATTTCTGGATAATTACTGTATGAAATAACTAGAATAATTATTACTACTTTTATTAAGGATAGTGTGACTTGTTGCTGCTCACGGGGGAATTATTGGGTCTCTGTAAATCATAAATAAGTCACAGTGTGGTCTTTATATATGTAAAGTGTCTTGAGATAACTTTTGTTATGATTAGGCACTGTAAATGAAAATTGAATTGAATTATTAGAAGAAGAATTACTTTATTAGTCCCGCAACGGGGAAATTGAATTTTTTCACTCTTATTATTAATCATGTTACACACACAGGCCCGAAATACAAACATGCACATGGACCTATACATGCAATTAAGAAGAGATGTCAAGGTTAGGGGGATGCCAGTGGCCGGCACCCCGAGCAGTTGGGGCTTCCGTGTCTTGCTCAACAGCACCTCAGCAGTGCCCAGGAGATGAACTGGTACCTCTCCAGCCACCAGTCCACACTCCATACATGGTCCACACAGGGACTTGAACCAGTGACCCTACGGTTCCCAGCCAAGTCACCTATGGACTGAGGTACTGTCGCCCCAAAAACAGTGGCCAGTACGGGGATCGAACCCGCGACCTTGGCGTTATTAGCACCACGCTCTAACCAACTGAGCTAACCGGCCACAATTATCCGGATATTAACTTGTAATAAAACATTCTACATATTCAACCTTTCATTATAATAAGACACTGTTTACAATCAAAATATATATAAAAAAACAAGTGGTAAAACACTGAGAAGAAGAAAAAACTCCATATTTTTGCATTTACACTGTTACTGTGTGTCACACCAAATATGGCGCTGTACCTTTAAGTGAAGCCCGCGCCTGCGCAGAGACGGGCCTGCAGTGCTGGGCTCATGTCTGTCAGGGAAAACATCACTTCCCCTTCGGTCACGCGGCTTGTAGTGTTTGTCGGCGCTGTCTGTCTTTAAATACATGTTTTTATAGCGTCTAAACACACTTTGTCCTTGATGAAGTAGTAGCGATATGAGCATGTTTGCTTCTTTCTGACACAGTAAGGCTTCGTTTCCTTCAGAGGTTGTGACCGGACATAGGAATAGAATGGGTTAGCTAGTTTAGCTCATTGCTGCTAGGTAACGGCCGCTGTCATCACTCAGCGGTAACCATGGCTGTAACCGTTAACCGAGAGCCGTTAGATAAACTCACAACTGACGGCTGTTTGTAACTGCTTATTTACGGGTGGTGTGTTGTTTTAAAGACGGTTATAGCACTAAAACTAGTTTCAAGGTCAGCATGGAAAAACACCATGAACCTAGTTCTCTTAGGGAAATGACACAAAAGGAAGTTTTAACGTTAAGCTGTTAATGAATGAATGAATAACCTTAACTAAAGTCTACGTTTTGATTTATTCCCGCCACATTTCAGTAGTTAGTCGGAAGTAGTAAACTGTTTTTTTACACAGTATAATCAAATTAATATAATATAACGTCTTTGTCGTTAGTGATAATTAAAACAGTTACTTATCTAGGTTCAACTTTAATCCTATTGGACCCAAGGGAGACAAACACACACTACATCCAGACTTAATTAAAAAATCAACTTGTCACTAACAGCCAGACATTGGAGGGACAAACACTTAGCTATGCATTTGAACTGGAAAAGGCTGTATCTCTACATATCATTTATCAGTGAATCCCTTCAGCAGCCATTAAAGTGTTTACACCACTGAGATACAATGTTAGTTTATAATTAACACCTAAAAACGTTTCTTTCTTTGTCTTTATACTGTAGGCTAGAGATGCAAGTGACGGTTCTTTTAATTTCCATCCTGCTGCTGTCTTCTTCAAACTATTTATTCATTTTGTTTAAAAAATAAGTCCAGAGCCACATGAGATGTCTTTAAAGTGATTGTTTTCTTGGACCAGCAGTTAAAAATCCAAGAATAATCAAATTACAAAGATATAAAATAAAGACGTTCTGTAAATCCTCATATTTGAGAAGCTGAAACCGGACAATGTTTGGTATTTTAGTGACTTAAAACAATCAATCGAATAACATAACATAATACACACATGGCACTTATAATCCACTAGGAATCCACTAATCATTTACAATTATTCATAAAATAATCTCATGGATTGTTTCTTCTCTTTAAACTGTCATAATATCTTTAACAGATCATTTCTGTGTCGCATCACTGCAAAATGGAGAACTCCGAAACCGGTCCATCATCCTCATCATCATCCCTGGCAGTGCCGGACAGAGGCATGGCGCGACCCTCAGTGCCCCTCGGTCAGCCGTCTGATTCGGCCAGGCCCTCCAAGCACCGGGAGCACCTGTCCAAGTCACCAAGGAGACGACGGAAGGGGACGAGGTCGCAGCGCCGGGGGGGCGGTCATGAACAGCTGCTCTGGGAGATTGAGCGGCAGAGGTTGCCAGGCCAACGCGAGCACTTGGAGCCCTCTGGCACAGCGAGCGACACAGCGGAAAGCTCTCCTAAGAGGTTTGCGGTGCAGGTTGCCAGCTGTTCCACCATGCCACTGCCACGACTCTGTTGCCCAGGACATGAGGTGATAGTCTTGACCTGTCCTCCTCTTTTTTCCCTCCACACAGGAGAGCCCACTTTCTGCACGGACCGTATCCAGCCACTCACTTCGGACCCAAAGCCTGTATTCTTCCAAACCCAACTTCAGTCATGTAAGCATGAGGGTCGAACTGTGTGTAAAGTGTTTACACAGAAAACCTTGTGTAACTGTGAGAGATAAGATAAAATGCTGTGATTGGATGTTGGAACGGCCAACAGAACAGACCACTGATGCTGGTTGTCAGCTGGTATCGAGTGTTTCCTTGGACTTGAACTGAAAACAGACGAAAAATTGTCTGCACAATGCCTGCGATCCGCCACGCAAAGGAGGAGAGAGACAAACGGTAAAGAGGAGGGAAACAATAGTTTTTTACACTCTGATGTCTGGAGTTTGGACCTCACTCCTACAGACGTGACATCAAAGTTTCATAACAGTTAATGAATGACTGCAGCGCTTCTAGATTTATCTTTTACTTCACTCAGAAGATGAGGTAAAGCATTTGACTTCATTTGAAACTCTTCAGGATCCAGCAAACTGAATTAAATTGGCTAGACAATCTGATTATGGAACAGTCAACTCTTTGGTCTGTCCTTGTGCGTCTAACATGGTATTGACAGGCACCGATCATGTAAAACGTGTTTGTTTACTCTCGTGTGTGTGTGTGTGTGTGTGTGTGTGTGTGTGTGTGTGTTTGTGTGTTTCCATGTCCCAGGCACATCCAGGACCCAGCTAGCCAGCGGCTCACCTGGAACAAACCACCTGTCAACGTGCTCGTCATCAGGAAAATCAGAGACGAGAGCCTTGTCGAGCCTTTCAAAGAGCTCTGCAGGTTTCTAGTGGAGGTACAGGAGAACAGCATGTGACGCAGATTTCTACGTTAGTTATCATTTGCGTTTTATGAGATGAAAGTTATGTTAATGTGTAATGTGAGAGTGACAAGGCGGACTTTGGTATCTGCAACAACACAGCGAACAGATTCTTGAAAAACACTTTGGTTTTGGTTATTTTACACATCAATGACACAGCATTTGCAAGACACTGAACCCCAAGTTGCTCCTCGTGCTGTGCATCTGCATGTGAATGTGGTTTGAATGATTAGATTAGATGATGGGCAGGTAACCTCTGCATGAATGTCTGTGTGAAAGGGTGAATGATAAGTAGTGTAAACGTACCTCGAGTGTTCAGAAGATAAGAAAGGGGCTATATAAGTAAAAGTCCATTTGCCATTTAATATGAAATGTCCTGAATCCCATAATAAGCACACAGAGGCTGGGGGCTTTGTGTTTTCAGGGTATCTGCACATCTCTAAAAAAAAAAAACTCAATTCAGGTTGCTAAATAGGCCTCAGATGCAGGGTTCGTACAGGTGTTGAAAACACTCAGGTTTTAGTGTGGTATTTTCAAGGTTTGAAAAGTGCTTGAAATAGTTGACATGTAGGCATGTGTGATATAGCACAGGAAAAAGAGGAGCTGCACATTTGAAAGACTGAAAACAGCCTTTCCTGCAGCTCTAACGGCAAGTCTATTTACAAACATGTAGAAAGGTGTCTCGAAGCATACTTTTGGTTGTTTACAGCACAATAACATCTAATTTAATGTGATGTACAAGTGAAATAATCAGCCTACTGAATATAATGTTTGTACTACATACAAATATGTAGTTTTCCACAGCTGTAAGGTGCTTGGAAATCATGAAAATGCACCTTGAAATGCTTGGAAAGTGCTTGAATATGACTTTGGAAAAGGTGTAGGAACCCTGAAAATGGAATTAAAAATAATTTCAAATTATTTTACTCAAATATAATTTTCTGCTCTGCTGTATTAGTTTAAAAAAATGTGTCAGATTATGGGCTGGCAGGAGACGTGATAAACTGAAAGTAAGATTACTGTGAGAGTTTCAGATGGCATCATCAGGCTCACAGCAAACACTGTCACTACTTCAAGCTACAGTAGCTTATTGACTCATGTTGGAAAGTGTTCATTAAAATACTGGTGATTCAGCTGTGAGTGAGAGTAATACCATTTTGTGTTAAGTTTAGTCAATTTAATTGATTTCAGACTTTTGTCCTCTGCTCCGAGTTAACTAAACCCATACTCCTGAAGAACAGAGCGTACACTGAAACATTTGTTCTACTGAAGAGCATCAAGTCTCACAAAAAGAGTCCAGGAAATGAACCAGACATGTAGGTGAAAGTTACAGTCTGCTCTTGTGGAGTTGGGACACCTTTTGGCCACATGTTTCCAAAACAAGTTGTGCTTTGTGTAAGAAGACTGTATTTACATTCCGTTCAGACAGCATCGTTTTAAACCACACTCGTTTGGCATGAGCTCAACTTGATTTCACTGCTTTTGAGACGTATCGGTGTGTGTTTTGGCTGCTGTCACTAAAGCATGTCTCTGTGTATCAGGAAAAGCAGATGATGGTGTACGTGGAACGCAGGGTAGCAGATGATGCTACGCTGTCAAAGGACGAGGCGTTCGGCTCCATCCGCAATCAGCTGTGCACCTTCAGAGAGGGTGAGACTCCACACACAGACGTTAACGCTGAACATTTGACGGACTGAGGATCCGCAGGGGACGTCTTTAAGTTTAAGCACAAATGTCCTCTTGGACTCAAGGAGGAACTGATTAGATCATAACTCCAGAATTCCTCCACTAATTATGACATTTCACACAAATGTCTAATAGGATAAAATGATAAAGTGATGATTTTTTTATCCAAAAGGTGACATAATGTTTCTGTCCATTATTCAGCGCCATAACTCAAGATTCCAGACAATTTTATTTACCCTGAGGGGAAACTAATTTCACAAAAAGAGGGTAGGAAAGAGGGACATAACAGGAGGAGAGGATAAAAAAACCTAGTAACAGAAGGGGAGAAAGTTGGTCACATGCTGATCTGGTGACGCTAGTGACACCCAAAAAATACACTTAATATATTTTGATTAAATTCCTGCAGTCTTCAGTCAAGTCTTCAATACACATCATTCTGTAAGTCTGGACAGTTTGAATATAAACTGCAACTTGACTGGTTTGACGTTCTAGTTTAAAAGTAGTAATAGTATGATGTAAAATATGTAAATGTATAAAATCAAAGTTTAAGTCAATTAACCAGTAACAAAAGATGTCAAGATGAATCTAGTATTTTGGCTCTTTCTCTGAATTGGAGAAGAGTATTTAAGTCTCACAAAAAGAAAATTGTGAAGAAAGGTACCAGTATACTGTTATACCTACTATTATTTAACGTAAATGTACTTTGTTCATTTCTGTTTCTGCAGCCAAAATTGAGTTTAGATCACACAAATACTCTAGAAACTACGACCTTTTATTGTCTTATGCTGTTGCCATGGGTCCTCTAGGTGACCATCTATGAATTTATTATGCATTACTGGCCACATATATTGACTGACTTCCAAAACAGAAAATATGTCTTTTTTTTTTTCTTACATTCTTGAATGAAAATGTATTCATTTAGTGCCTGGTATAACGCACTGAGTGACAGCAGTCTTTTTGTCCGTCTGCAGGTTATGATGATATCTCTGACTGCATAGACCTGATCATCTGTCTGGGTGGAGACGGGACTCTGCTCTATGCCTCCTCTCTCTTCCAGGTAATCACACTTTGATTGATTGATCACTTCAGGCAAGCTGAACTCAGATGTCTGAAACATTTTATACTACATAAAAATACTTCAAAGGTAAAAAAAAACATTGTGTGTTAATATTTATTCCTCTAAATGTAAAGAAATAAAGTCATTTTCTTATAACTTTTCCTGTTTAACATTTGGGACTAATACTGATAGATCTATATGTATCATTCTATTTCATCTTTACTTTACAAAGGTATTATTTTTGCTTTCACCTGTTTAATATTTTTAAATGACTTGATCATAATCCTTTTTTGATCACTGCAGAGAAAAAAGTAGAAAAGATTGTTCAACTCAGGAAATTCTGTGAAACTTATTTGAATATTGAGCTTTTTGACACTGCCACCTTATGGCACGTAGTCGGGCTGTTCGACAACATTCGATCATTCATTCATGCATCTTCAACCGCTTGTCCCTGTCGGGGTCGCGGGGGGGCTGGAGCCGTTTCCAGCTGACATTGGGTGAGAGATGGGGTACACGCTGGACGCCAGTATATCACAGGGCACATAGAGACAAACAGAGACAGACAACTGTTCACACCTACGGGCAATTTCAGAGTCCCCAATTAATCTAACACATGTATGTCTTTGGACTGTGGGAGGAAGCCGGAGAACCCGGAGAAAACCCACGCAGACACGGGGAGAACATGCAAACTCCACACATAAGGGCCCCCAGCCGGGATTCGAACCAGAAACCCTCTTGCTGTGAGGCGAACAAATAACACAAAAAACTAAAATTAACGTCACATATACAGTACACACTGTGTTAAGAGGCTCAAATATAAATGTCCTGAATATTTAGTTTACTTTATTATTTCTCTTAATAAACTGTTACATGAATGCATTTGATGCATTTGTTATATATATACCAAGACATATTCACATATTTTGAAGAAAGTATATAATGTGAAATCTTTTAATACCAAATGTATACAGATTACCTCAGTATTGTTTTCTACACGTAGTTGAATAAATGATTCTGCTGGTCTGACAGGGGTGAGAGACTGATTCTTATGTCCAGACTGTTTTTCGTGTCTGCAGGGCAGCGTCCCTCCAGTTATGGCGTTTCACCTCGGCTCTCTGGGTTTCCTGACGCCCTTCAAATTTGAATCATACAAGACTGAAGTGGCCAAAGTGTTCGAAGGTAGAGAGGAGCTTTACATAAAATATTGGTCTAATGTGTGTGAGTGTAAACAATAATTCTTTCCTAAAACGTCTTTGGGATAAATCATATTCCGTTCGTGACACTTATCAGTACAGTGTGTTTATTTTTTGAATGTATGATTACATGTGGGGCTCAGGCAATGCAGCCATCACTCTGCGCAGTCGTCTTAAGGTGAAGGTGGTGAAGGACATGCTCCAGAGAACAGGCCAGCTTCCGCCGCCGCAGCAGCAACAACAGCAGCAGCAGCAACAGCAGCAGCAGCAAGAGGAACACAACGGAGTCCTTCCTCATGGACACACCAACGGGGAGGCTGGCAAGGTCACCCTGCAGCTCCAGGTGAGGACAAAGAGGCACAGGTGTAATAACTGAACGGAGATCAAGTGCTTCTTAAGATAAAAAATACACTTGGCAACGTAAGGATGAGTCCGAAGAGTCCCTCCTCTGAAGCAGTACTATAGACTTTGTGAAATATGGTCATAGTCTCCGTGACGTCACACATACCTTTCTAAAGAGTGGAAATAAAGCTCAAAGAAGGTCCCCACTGTGGATCCGGCCGTCGCCATCTAGGTAGTGCCTGATGCCGCCTGCTCCTGGCTAATCCAAAAAATCGAAAGATGGAGTATGGATTTAGCTGAGGCGGGCCGAATGAAGCCTACAGTCTATGCTGGCCACCTGTGACGACACTCACCTGTCACTCAAAGCGGCCATTACCTTAATCATGCAGAACTTAATCTTAATCTAATTAAAACGGGTGAGTTGTATAATCCCCCCTATTAGCTATAAAGACAAAACCTTTTTTGTACCTGGCTGTGGACATGTTTCTTTCTGTAGTAAAGTTTGGGATTAACATGATGGTTTGAGTGTCTGCGTGGCATTCATTCATTCGATCCACTTGTTCACTTCCTCTGGTTCCATAGCTCTTGGTTGAAAAGGGTGTGTGACTGTATTTTGTCCTCTTTATTAATTCCTTCATTCCTTCCGTGCGCGTGCGTGCGTGTGTGTGTGTGTGTGTGCGTGCGTGCGTGTGTGCGTGCGTGCGTGTGTGCGTGCGTGTCCGTCCCTTGTTTCCTTTTCATCCTCAGTGTGTTAGTGCGTTCCTACATGTGTACAAGCTCAGTGAGCCAGCCGGGTTGCCATGGCGACAGTCATAATAAAGCTGCTGGGCGCAGATATAAGCAAGAAAAAGTAGGATGTTTATGGAGTTCTGTTGAGCCAGTTGCCAAGGAGACCGTGTTTAATGAGCTCTGACGCTCTCGGTCTGACACACTCTGTAACTAAATAACATGCCTCACTGCTGCAGACACACACACACACACACACACACACACACACACACACACACACACACACACACACACACACACACACACACACACACACACACACACACACACACACACACACACACACACACACACACACACACACACACACACACACACACACACACACACACACGCACACACACACACACACACACACACTCTCACACTTTCAGCGCAGCTCTCTCTCCTCTTTTCCGTCTCATCGATAAAAGACAGTGACGGATCGTTGTGGTCTCTGAACCTGAGTTTGACCTCACATTACATTACCTCTGCTGCAGAATGTTTGCTCTGCGCTGAGCTGACGTCAGTACATCAGCCAGACATCAGCGCTCAGCGCTGCAGTGCTCTGACTGAAGTGTGGAACAAGATTTTTATGCTGCTTGTCTGCACACCAGCATTTATCTCTGCTTGCAGTTTCCTCTTTATTGTTTTTATTGAGTTCAGAGATTTCATTTGGTTCCATATCTGCTGTCTGTGAGAAGGAATTATATATTGAAGACTACAGTGTTGTTGTTCAGCTTTTCCACACAATGCAGCATGAGCAGCTCAGCTTTTTTGGCTTGATCATCTCTGCAGAGGTTGTGTTTAGAGTTGTCTGCTTGTTTGTGAGCTAGATATCTCAAAATGTACTGTAAAAGATATTTATTTAATTTTGGTGCAGACGTAGGACATGGGCCAAAGAGTTGGATAGAGACACCATGTGGCCATAAAGCACTTTACAGTGAAGTCCTGTTCCTACTGTTCTGAACATTTAATTCCCATCAATCTCTTTCTCAAACAAAAATTTGATTGACTCATTCACACAGGTTGCACATTTAGCTGAAGCACGTATCAAAACATTTCTGGCGTTTGTCCAACAGATGGCACTATAGTGACATGCTTCATTTAAATGGTCAAGAGTCTGACTTTGCTTGTACAAAGTCTTAATATTCCCAGTGCCAATCTTAAGTTTGGTCTTTGTGTGTGTCTTCAGGTGTTGAATGAGGTGGTGGTGGATAGAGGCCCTTCCTCCTACCTGTCCAATGTGGACCTGTACCTTGATGGGCGTCTCATCACCTCAGTGCAGGGAGACGGTATGAGCGGTCATACATTTCCCCCTGTCATGTGATATAACTCTTTTGTCTTGAGTTAATGTGGTAAATGTGGTAAATGTACCTTTCTCTCTGTCCTCCAGGCGTGATCGTGTCCACACCTACAGGCAGCACAGCGTACGCAGCGGCAGCGGGAGCCTCCATGATTCACCCAAACGTGCCCGCCATCATGGTCACGCCCATCTGCCCGCACTCGCTTTCCTTCAGGCCCATCGTGGTCCCTGCCGGGGTGGAGCTCATGGTATGAATGAAGGGGAAGTACATGAGTTGTGACAAATGGAGGGAAAAAGTGTCTTAGTCTTATATCGACTTTCTTATTTGGTGTTTTGATGATGGTGCTGGTTAGCACTAAGGTTAAAATCACCCATAGTTCAGTTTAATTGAGATCTGATGACTGTTTTACTGCACAACCATGTACTGAAGCACCTGCTCTTGATTTGTTTCTCCACTCATTTACTCAGATTTGTCCTGTCATTTATCATCCGTCTATATTTTTGTTTGTGTACAGTCTTGTCTTTTGAGTTGTGATTGTGGTTTGAAGTTTCCCAATCGATCCCTGCACAGCACCATCTGTGTTTTTTCTTTTGAAGTACAGAACCAAAACAATTGACCAAGGCAATTGCGCTCTCATTGATGGTCCCTTCCTGTACCTGAACTTAGATGAAATGACTGTTCTTTGTTAAAATAACTTTTTATTTAAAATAACTGATACATTTATTGGAAAGGAAAATGGCCTTACTAAGGTGCAGACATTTTTTTATTTTGCACATTTTAACTAGCTACAGTACATTTTAGCCATGCTAGAGACAAAGCTCCAGGGAGCACTGTCAGTCTCTCAGGTAGGTGTGTTTGTCAGTCTGTTGGTGCGTAGCCTTGTTATAACTCATGACTGTTGCTCGGAAACTGATGGTCAGTTCTCCTCTCCCCCAAATCAGATCACCTTGTCCCCTGATGCCAGGAACACCGCCTGGGTGTCCTTTGATGGTAGGAAGAGACAGGAGATCCAGCATGGAGACTGGTAAAGTTCATTCACCGTCATTATCAGTTGCAGTTTCAACACACAGATTCATTTTCCCTCAATTTAGGAATAATTCACTTTCTGATCTCCGCTCCCAACAGCATCAAGATTACCACATCCTGCTACCCGGTGCCTTCGATCTGTTGCCATGACCTGGTGTATGACTGGTTTGAAAGCCTTGCTCAGTGTTTGCACTGGAACGTACGCAAGAGGCAGGAGCGACTGGCAGATGTCTCCGACTCGTCAGATACTGAAAACTGAATCAGCGTCTGCTTTTCCCGGCCTGCGTTAAAGCTGACGCTCTCCACAGCAGCTGAGTGAGCGACCGTGAGGGGGGATCAGAGTTGGTTCTGACTGAGATCCCGCAAACATTTTCATCACAGAGACACAGGACTGTGGAAGGGAGAGCACGTGTCTGCGTTACTCGCATGAAAAGCATGTTTAACGAGCATAACGCGCATTTACATTTCAGAAAACATCTCCTGACATTCAAGTACATTAGCTCACTGGGATTTAGCATGTTTCTCACCTAGAAATGAAAAAACAAAACAAAATCATCTGCAGCTACATACAAAATGTGAATATTGTGAATGATTATTATGTTGTTGGTGGCATGAAGCGGGAAGTGAGTTACTGTGTTATAAACTAGGAGCTGATAAATGAAGAAAAAGGACTGTAAATGTAAATTTGTACATACAAGATTCTAGGATAAATGTATTTGTCATATTTATGTGATATTTATATAGATATAGATTTCTATTACTGAGCCAGCCGAAGACTACTGTCTCATAGTTCTGTACAAACACATACATATACAGGGTGTCCCAAAAAATGTATACACACTTTAAATAATTGTGAAGTTGGTGTTTATTAAAATTCATTTAATTTTCAAAATGTAATAGAATTTACAAACCTCATTTCATTGTTTTTTCACCGTGCTCAGACTGACATCAGTTTTGCTTCAGACACCACTGACAACGCGCAGCAATGGAATCGCACATATCAGGAAACAATTCCCTTGGTATTGGCGTGCATCCACGTTCAATGGCTGCTCTCAATTCAGGGACTGTTGCATGTCTCACAGCGTAGACTTTGTCTTTTAGATATATATAAATATGTATATATATATATGTGTGTGTGTGTATATATATACATATATATATATGTATATATATATACATATATATGTATATATATATGTATATATATACATATATATACATATATATATACATACAATACAATCGAAGAAACTATAAAAACTTTTTGCACTTTCATGAGGTACCACATATGTATATACATATATATATACATATATGTATATATGTATATACATATATGTATATATACACACATGTATATATAAACATATATATACATATATGTATATATACATATATATGTATACACATATATGTATACATATATGTGTATATATGTATACATATATATACATATATATATACATATATATGTATACATATATGTGTATATATATATATATATACATCCTAACAGTAGTTTTGTTTTTAGTGCTTTCTTGACTTTTCTGCCCAAGTGACATTTTACAAATCTGATTGCATGTTTTAAAAAAAAGCTAAATAGAACGAGTTGGAGAAACTTCCACCTGTCATGTTGTTTTTATGATCATTTTTTTAAAAGAAAGTCAAAGTTTGAACGCTCCCTTTTCTTTTTCTGTCTGATCTGTGTGAACCCAAACTTTCTGAGTCATCAGCTATAATATATATATAATATAATAAATCTAATTGAGACATGTAATTAAAATGACGTACTGACTTTTCTCAATACAAAAGAGGAGTGGGCTAATTCCTTACTTGGAGATACGCTTTTCCAGTAACCTGAAATACTTTTAAACATAAAATGCTATGGTTCTTGTTCAAATCTGATAAATCATGACCTGAGGACATCCTGGTGTCTGTGGGGTCTTAAAAATATTGATGATTGACAAATCTAGGGACAAGTAAGGGCCTTATTTGAATGTGCAAGGGTCAGAACAAGGCCACAGACGATATATTACAACAAAAAAAGACAATATTTGTGTGCTTTCTATATTTTTATTGCAATGATAATATACAGATATATTTCCAGACATCCAGTTTTATTAAATTATACTCCAATATTGCATGAGACAGTCTTCAGAATGATATTGATCCAAATGTGGACAACTAGGCGATCAAAAGACACCGTTTTTGACCAGAGCTAAAACATGGATGTTTTACAGTTTCACTTTTTATTTCCCCCAGAAATGTGCGATGAGAAGCAGCAGCATAGAGAGTAATAATACTACAATATACAACAGACCGATACTGTGCAACAGTCAAGAACAGTTGGGAGGATCATTATTTTTTTCGCTTTTGTGAAATGGTTATGCCGATATTGAGAGTACAGAGACTGGCAACTCAGGACACAGAGATGCACTTTGCCCGTTTTGGGGAGAAGAAAAAAAACAACAACAAAGATATTAGAAAAAGAAACAACAACATGGAGCTGTGAGAAAGTCGAAGAGCTACAAACCTCAGTGGGATTACAGGAGACGGAACAAACCACAAAATACAGTCTGAATGAGTTCATCTTCAGGCAAAACGAATGACAGTACAGAAAGCTGTGACATATATTAAGATGTTGTTTCACTGTGAGGGCGAGTTTTTGCCACGTCAGATGAACTGGGAACCAGCAGTGTTACACAAGCCACTGGTTTCAGAGCATCTGGTTAATGATTGACCATTTGAGAGTGAGAGAAATACAGATGTGGCGTACACCAACCAGATCACAATTGTGACATGTAAAAAATTAAATACAGACATACGTTTTTTTCCAATAGATTCCCACTGTTTTCTGATCCCAGATGTCACCTTTAAATAACGAGCTTGCTCTTTATGATCGTATAAAAACAAAAATGAACATAACAAACTCTAATACAAAACTAAAAGGGAAAAAAAAAGTTTTTATAGTTTCTTAGATTGTAATTATTGTATGTATATATTTTTATATATCAATAGAATCCATATACAAATGATACATTTCTATTTTTTATGCTTAAATATAATCTTCTCTATGACTCAAAAGGGCATCTAAGACATCTCTAGCCAGAAGATAACGTGAGGAAACAGTTTGGACCATGACCACCAGCTCCTACGCTTTGACTGGAAATTAAACCGAAGTGCGGTCACGGGACCAGGGGCGGCCGTTTTCACAAACGACGGTCCGTGTGAGAATAGACAGAGGTGGTCCGGATGGAAGTCTAGTGCGAACACCTTTTAAACGGTTTCATTGAGACCAAAAATCTTAGTTTCGCTACACACTAACAACTTTGTGCTATGCTTCTTTTTTTTTTTGAATCTTTATTTTTCTCAAAGATGCGAAAGGTTTCAGGAGTTTGACACTGTGGTTACAAAACGAACGTATGAACAAAAACGCACCCCTTGTCTGCCGCTCAACTCTCCGTATTAATTCAGCATGCATAACGTCATTATTAGTCGTGTTTGGCACTAGAGTTGACTTTATATCTGGTTCTGTTTGAAAATGGACAGTTAATCAGTGAACTTAGCTTCTTCTAGTCTTAGTTGTACAACAAATGCTGCAATCTTTTTTCAAAAAAGAAAATGAAGTACGCCAGCTGTGTCCCAGCTCATTTACTCTTAAAGAGCAGTCCCACATTTTTAAACAAGAACTACTTCAGACTGTGTAGATGATTGCACTATGATTATTAGTCATTAAAAAAAACAGTTCTTTTATTACTGAACATGGCAAGTACCTCAGGGAGCCATGCTACTCTGCTCTCATAATACTCCACCCGGTTCCAACATGGTTGATTTTTAGGTTCATTCAGGTAAACTACGGGATTTGGTCCATCTGGGTTGGTTCAGGTTTCAAAGCAGGTCACTTTGCTTTAAGGGCTGCCTGAGAAAGCTATCAGACTTGCTGGGGTTTTTCCGACGGGATGTGAAGCGTGCTCCTGCCTTGGTTGTCTCACCAGAACACCAAAAAAAGGTGAAAGAACGCGGGCTTTCTCGTAAACGTGATTGTACCAACAACATGGAATTCGAAGACCACAAAAAAGGGGGGACGGGGAGGCTCTCGTTTTCTCTCACTGGTTAGCATGATAGCTCTTCTCCTACAAAGATCTGGCTGTGGCCTCACATACAAAACATCCAAATGTAACCAAAGAGAGGGGACATAAATAAAAGATTGAGACACTGAAAAGGGAAAAAAAAAGACAAAGAAATTAAAAATCTCCATCAGTGCTGCTTGATGGTCTGATGGGCTTTTTGTTGACAACTTCCTCAGGCAAACGTGTCGGTGGCAGTTTTCATTTTTTAACATGAATAACATTTGGGTGGGAGGAATTAGATCCACCGCAAGGCTCCTTTTAGAATCCCCCCTCCCCCATTGTCGTAGCCATTTACTTTTCACCGTTGTGTCTATCTGTACTGTTTAGTGGAAGAGCTCAACAAGAAGAGATGGAGCCTCTCCTCGGCCTCAGCAGACTCAGAGAAGGCCGGACTAGCGGGTCCACCGGAGGACGGGAGGGAGGGGCAGAGAGAGAAAAAAGTAGAGAGTGATGGGATTGAAAGAAGTTTATGTTTCAGCAGTCTGGGGTTTAGTCTCACTCTCATCCGCTTCTTTCCTCTCCTGCGTCTCCTTGTCTTCTTCCTTGTCTTCCTCCTCGCCTTCCTCCTCGCCTTCCTCCTCTGTGTGCTGCTCCAGCTCCTCCCTGGTGATCATCTCAAAGTCGTTTCCGTTGCTGTGCTGCGAGCCTTCATCCTCCCGCCGGTCGCTGTCTGTGTCCGAGTGGCGATCCGCCCCCGTTCCCTCCCCCTCCGCTTCTTTACTCTCCCCGGGCTCTTTGCTCTCCTCCTCTTCCTCCTCCTCCTCTTCGTCGCCGTCCTTCTTCTCGCTGTCGGACTTCTCGTCGCTGTCGGATTTCTGAGCCTTGCTGTCGCCGTTTTCCTTCTCGTCCGTCTTGTCCGAGCCCTTTTTGTTGCTGGATCGTGGTCCTTTGTACTCGTGAGTGTAAAGTGGCCGGAATGAGTCGATGAAACCGACGTCTGCTGTCAAGTTGGGGAGGAACCAGAAGTGGTGGCGGCCGCCGGTCACCAGCCAGATGATCAGGAAGAGAATGCAGCGGGCTGAAGAGAGGGGTGACAACCATTGGGATAAATTTTAAACTGCAGCAATTTAAGTATATCAAAGATATTCTCTTCTTAAAGTTACAATCTCAAAAGGTCCAAGTGTCACATAGCTGGCCGCTGAGTATCGCCTAGCAGGTTGTGAGAGCAACGGACTTGAAAAAAGACCTACAACGTGCAAATTTAGCACTCGTGCAATGCGAGCCGTGTGTGCAGATGAACAGTGTTTGGCTTCATTCTGTGGCCGCAGCGCATGGAGCTCAGAGTGCTCCGCTGGTATTTCAGCCACTGAGGAAAGTCAAACACTGTTAATCAGCACACACTGCCAAGACACAGAGCTGGTTTCAAATTGGGAAAGGATCCTTTATTATTATAATTAATAACATCCCTAGTTTGAACTAGTCACAACCAGTAGACATACGCAACCAGGGTTCTTTGATGATGATCATCTATCTGACATGACGGACGGGGATATGGGTTGTGTTCACAGCATTTCCACAGACATAACTGAGCAGCCTGTTCAAAATACTCACGGCAATAAACTATGATTTAAGCGTTAAGCGTTAATATGATTCTGTACAGAAAGTAGCCATTTCAGACATAAATGTTATCTGTTTGGGGAGCTCTGATAGCTCAGCATCTTATTTTTATCTAAATAAAACACAAGATTTTGCAGGGCATTTTTCTTTTGCTCTCATTCTCCATGACCAGAAAATTAGGAAACCTGGCTACGAGTCATCGCACATGAACATTAAAGGTGTAACAAGAGAAAAAAACAGATAAGTATTGCATAATGTTAGCTGAACCTTTTTCCCTATCAACTGATAAAAGGTTTTAAAACAGTTTCCTATGTGATTAAAACTGGCTAGGGTGACATTTCTTATAAAAATATTGTTTGTTTTGGAATTTTCTTTTTTGCATTTAATTGAAAGCAAGTACTTACCAACAGCAAGAAGCAATATACTGGCCACAAAGCAGCCTGCTGCAACACTAAGATAGTAAACTCCTACACGCATTTCTGCTGGCCACAGTGGGAACAGCGTGGCTGCTATCACTGCAATGACTGTAAGACAGAACGAACACACACACACACACACACACACACACACACACACACACACACACACACACACACACACACACACACACACACACACACACACACACACACACACACACACACACACACACACACACACACACACACACACACACACACACACACACACACACACACACACACACACACACACACACACACACACACACACACACACACACACACACACACACACACACACACACACACACACACACACACACACACACACACACACACACACACACACACACACACACACACACACGGTGTAAGAACATTAATTAAATCAGCACCAGAGTCCAGCACTGGGTAGGGGAACCTGCTAAAAAGGTAAACAATATACTGTAATTAATGCACAAGCAAAAATGAACTAAATCCAGGCGGTCAGCGGATGAGAACAAAAACACGCTGTTATTGTTCCTGGAGAAATCAAAAATTTAAATGACTGACTGCATTATTATTTTTAAAAAATGGCACGGGGCTCGATTGACACTTGTGCCCATGCTGTCCATGTGGACGCTCAGTAACTTCTGTCTGATCCAATCTGTATCACTGGAGACACAGAATCGACTGTCATCGTCTCACTTTGCGTTACATCAGCAAAATGACGGGTGACGGGCCGGGTCGCAGGACTTATATTAACTGGTTGCTTGGAGATAACAGTGGGTAACGGATTGGTTCCTGTGCAGGACTCTCCATTCAGTTCTTGTTCAAAAGGAAAGAAAACCAGTGACTCACCGAGTATCAGTCCCATGGCAAATGTCTTGAAATGAACAGGATCGTAAATCCACACATACACCTGAAGGGGAGACACATTTTGGGGTTTAATATCTGTCAGAATCACAAACAACACCTCTCATAGATTTTCCACGCACACACCTCGTTTCCATCTAGAAACAGCTGATCCTCATGAGGCTCCAGTTTAAACTTCTTCTTGACCTCCTTCTTCTTCTTGGGGCTTCCAGGACTGTCGTCCTGTGAGAATTTATCATTGAAATGAACAGATATTATGAATGAAATCTGTATTTTACTTGCAAACCACATTCTGCAGTGACAGTGTGACTTACATATTATTTAGAGCGACAGATCATCTCTACTTTAGGCTCACTGTGGGGGTGTTTACGTTTAAAAATATGCTTAAAAAAGGAAATTATCTTATTCACCTTCCTGCTGAGAAGTAGATGAGAGATACTAATCATGTCTGTACGGTAAATATGAAGCTTTAGCCAGCAGCTGGCTTAGCTTAGCACAAAGACTGAAAGATAACGTAATCTACCTGCCGGCACACGTTGCCTGTTGTCTGTGTTTTCTCTGTACAGACACTGAAGTGTAAAAACGTTCATCTACAGTTTTTCTTCCCATCAAGAAAGTGAACGGGACTATGTAGCAAAACAAAAGTGTTCATGTTCATGGAAATGCAACATTCCAGTTGGTTGTAGTTGGCTGGTCACACTGTTAACTCAAACTGGTATTTGGCCAAAATAAACCTAACTTGTTAATTTTTCACTTGGTCACGCCTTCTCTTTCCCCTGAGCTGGACCAGACAACATGCTGCTTCTTCCATGATTTCATCTGCGTACAACAAAGTCAATATCCACCTGTGTACTTTCAGGTTCAGCGGTGTCAAGGCAACAGTGATGAGTCGTAAAACAAACATGAAAAATCAGTGAGGGGAAGACTGAACTGTGCAACACGGATCCCACTGTCAAAGCTGTAAAAATGCACAAACCATTAATCTGCTAAATGCGATATTTCTTATTCTACCAATAACTAATTTGTAACGGGAGATGCTCCGTCCAACATCGACATCTTGTTAAGACAGGTAATAATAATAATATTAAATAATTTAGTGACACCTATAATGTGAGGGTTTTATCAACATAGAGGTCAACAGTGTTGGGTCACATACACTCTTCTCTTTCTTGGTTTCAACCTCAGGCTCTTTCTTCTTCTCTTTATCCTTCTTCCCTTTTTTCTCCTCCTCTTTGCCGCTGTCGCCCTTGGTCTTTTCTTTCTCCTTCTCCTTCTCTTTCTCCTTCTCCTTCTCCTTTTCTTTCTTGGTGTCTTTCTCAGGTTTTTTCTTCATCACTTTGAGAGCCCGGTGGAAGAACTGCTTCTTTAGGAGTCTACAGAGGACGAAGGAGAATGACAAGTTATTTACCACTGATTTAGTTTCAATCATTACTGTGTAAAGAAATACTGACATCAGACATGTGGCAGTGTGTGTGTTTAGCAGCTAACCTGTTGCAGTAATCCACCACAGACTCTCTGGTGGTGAATACCGCCTCCTCTCCCTTCTTCGTCTTGGCCCACTTAGAGTCCAGCAGACATTCCACCGCCTTGGAGGCTAAATGTAGAAACACAAAGACATTTTAAAAGTGGCACAGGGCCTGAAAACGTCATCCAGTGATTATCCTGGTAAACTGTGTTTTTGCAGTTTTCATCAGCCAGGCGCTGCACCCTGGCAACCCTGGATTAAAAAAAACAAATGAACAAACAAAAAACGGGATGCATATTTGCAAGTCACACTGATGCTCCTAGTTATCCCATTTAGTAGCACTGTCTCCAAAATGGTCACAGTCAGGCCCAGAGATGAGCTTAATTACTTGAGTGCCAGAGAACTCTGGTTGACGGCACTACTCGAGTTACGGTACACTATTCGCTCGGCGTAGGCCCCCTATACATGATACCAATTGCCTTTTTCAACATGTTCCAAATCAACCCTCAATGTTGCCGTTCTGTCATAAAACATTTTTCGCCTTCCAAGAAACTTAACAGCAACAAAAAACAGGAGGTTAATTTGTGGCCGTAGAGGCAGCAAGTGTCCTCTGTCATCTCTGCGCACCGACTGGGCTGTGAGAGACTGTGCTGCTCCTCCCCGCTTGCTCCCCGCAACGCTTCCTGAAAGCCCTTTAAAAGGACAAAACGGAACCGAGGCCTAACTGGAAACAGGGAGCTCATCCAATTGTTTAGTGGGTAGATGAGAGCAATAATAATCGGACATAACAGAGGAGGATGAGAAAAAGAGAGAGCATGAGGTGCTTCTGTCTGCAGGTGACTCATCAACAGGAACCTGTCTAAAATATATATCTGTACGTTAAAGGCACCAAATGACTTGCTTTAAAGAATTTTGTTAGTTTGTAATATTAAAATTATAAATATATAATTTCCATGATGCTACTTAGTCAGAATCATGATGTTGCTGTGAGCCAAGAGTACCAAGAGTACTCGAGTACTCTTTCGTCAGGTAATGAGAGGATTTGAATATTGAAATAAGTGGTGCTCTGCGTGGTGCCTCACATCCCCCAGTTGAGCACTAACCGATAAAGTAGTCGACCCTGTGGCCCATCATGTTGGTGGACTTGGTGGGGCAGTTAAATCGCAGGTACTTGGCCACTGCCTTCTCCTCCTTGGTGGGCTCGCTCACCTCCTAGAGGACCAGACAAACACACAGATGAAAATACACACATTAAAACGATATCACAGTTCCCCATATCATTCTAAGACAAAATGACTCCCTTCATGGTTTATTTGTTCAGCTCCAAATCTTCTGTAATTTTCTAGATTTCCAACACTGCCAGCAACAGCTTAATACAACCAGAGATACTTTGGTACCAAGTTCATACTACATTTAATGGGTCAATCATGAATATATGGAAGGTAAACTATTACATGCAATGTTTTCACAACTTATTGCTGCTTTGTTACATTTTGACCCTCCTGTGGATTGACTTGTGCATCACTCCTGCGCCCCGCCATCTTTCCCATTCACACAGACGTCGGTGCGGCTCTGACCACCTCCACTGCCAGCTCAGTGGCCCAAACAGCCCCCCCTCCCCGTACCTTTCACATAGCCGGCAGGGCATAATAAAGTCGCAGCAGCCCTGCAGCAAACAGGCAGTGTGAAAAGGACAAGTGTCTCCAGCACTAGAGACAAGTACACTTTGTGTCTACTTTACAAATCCTGTTTTAAAAACAGTAGATGTTTATCAGCAGCAATAACAGACATCGACCAAAAGTCATGCTGACTTCTCACAACATCTATACTGTCTGCCCACCTGCGGCACTGAACTGCATGGCATTGCCAACACAGAGGCAATGAGAACATCAGCACAATGGGAGTCAGTGCTGCTTTACTCAGTCCAGCTGGCTCCGGAAAAAGCAACACGAGGAAGACAAGTCCATCAATCAAGCCTTTGTTTAAAGAACCAGGTATCAGTCACACAGCTCAGTTACATGAGACACACAAAGTCCCCTGTCACCATCTATATGACCTACCTGGCTTGATCACATGAGGATTAGCTGGTCTGCTCTAACAGACGTAGTATGTGAAGACAATACAGAACACCAAAGGGCTGGACCTTTAAAATGCATATCTAAGTAATGTCTGAACAAAAATGTCTAACTGGAGAGATGTTGAGATGTGGGAACTTCTTTAAGGACCGAGGCTGAAACAGAGAATCTCCTGTTGTTTGCTACATGTGTGAAAGAAAAACTACGGACGTCGTCTGCACCAGATTGCCCTGACATTGTCCGGAGTGGAGAGACACATTGGACTTGGCAGCCGAATAATCAAGAGGAACAATGTCAAAAATGGAGATAACTGATGTGTTACGTAGCATTGTAATCTAAGAAAGCTTCTTTTAAAACACATGAAGGAGATAACAGTATGTGTTGTTATGCAACTGAACTCCAACATGCTGAGACCTACGCTTAGATGGGCGGTGTATTAGGAACACCTACCACAAACTAATGCATGTAAGAAGGATTTGTTACAGGAAGGTTATGACGCTGTATCAGCTAGATGTATAATAAACTGGCAACTGAATGTTAATAACATTCTTGGTTACAAATCCATTTAAGCGCCTGAGTGCTGTAAGGTTAAACACAATCAAATGGCATTCTAGAGAAACTATAGAACAAAACAAAATTGTTATGTAATACAGTGTGACTACGTTGGAAATAAGCAGGCCTTTTCTAATTGTGGTCCACTCAATGGTATTTGTTTTTACGCAGATGAACACACAACACACACAAGGACTATGTATGATGCGCTTGATGATGTGAAGTGTAAAACTAACAACACGCAAGGATCACAGCGTAATGTGTCGTACAACTGACGTTAATATTGCTGCAATGCAGTTGAGCCGCTGCTTTTTTCGGCATTGCAATAGAGACAATAAAGCAAAATATTTACTGTGACCATTTTATTGTTTTGACCATAAATCTTCATATCGTCCAGCTCTACTTGCGCTATGTCCACCTCACAACTTTACACGTGTACAGTAAAAATCATCCAATTTAAGCTGCAAGGTAAGCAATTTGCTAACTTTTGCATAGGCCTATTGGTAAGTACTGTATAGTAGTTTGTATCTGTATGAAGTATCCATCCATCTATCTATCTTTCTAATACCTATAGTATGTTTCAGAACATATACATATATACACAGTCATCAATGTTTATCATTAGGTATATTAATGCGTGAAAATAATATATTAAAACAGGATATGTAAATATGGCGCAGACAAAAATGTACATAATTATGATATGAACCATAGTAAAAGCACTGACGATGACAGGAAGAAGAGCACGTGTCTGTAAATGGTAGCTGAGCAGGATTTTCCAAAGAGGAACTATGCTCTCATTTAAAAATGTCTGAATATTATCCTGCGGTGAAGGTGCAATTAAGCCCTTGGTGAAGTATTTCCCTTATGCACTTTTTATATTTACTGTAGATATTTGTGTACTGTATGTGTTTCTGTATTGTGTGCTTTTCTCTGCTTCATTATGGCACCTCAGGTTTGCTCCAAAGCCAACTAAGTTTGGTTGTACTTGTGTGCAGTGACAATCAAGTATCTATCTCTCTATCTATTTATTCAAGATTCAAGAAGCTTTATTTATCCCGAGGGAAATTATTTTGCAGCAGTTTCAATACAAAGGTGGGAAAGGATCAGAGTGACAATAAGCATAGACATAAATTAAATCAAAACCAAGCTAACATCAGATAAATCAAGCAATGAACTAAGTGTGACAGAGTGCAACAGACATCGTGGTTAAGCGTAGGTATATACAATATACAACAATACGCACTGTTCAGTTTAGCAGCAGATTGAAATGAAATAAGTACAAACTAGATAAGTGAGAAGGAGCGATAAGTGATAACAGTGTTAAAAATGTAGCAGCATTTCCTACATAACTAAGTGACAGTATGGCACAGTGGAGTGTAGCAGCAATTCGTACTTAAGTAAGTTACAGTAAACCACAGTGAAATGTAGCAGCATGTCCTAAAGCACAGTAAGTGTAGCAGCAGATAGCTACAGTACCATTAATAAATAAATAAAGTGATGTAATGGTGATATAAAGAGACAGTGTAAAGTGTAGCAGCAGTAAGTTACAGTACCACAAATAAGTGATGTAGTGGTGGTATAAATTGACAGTGTAGTATAGCAAATCTATCTATCTATCCATATGCACCAATGGGCACCTTAAAGGCAGGCTGTTCATGTCTTCTTCATCTACTTCCAGGTAACTTAGAGGTGATCATATTACTGTGCCCGGATGGTGGCACAAACAGAAATGCCGCAGGTTTTGTGAAAGGCTCGTGTTTCTAGTCTACCTCTGTTTCAACCCTGCATCGTTGGGATGTTAAAGTTGACTTAGACCACTGTGAATGGTTGCTCTCTCTGTGACCGAGGCTGTGCGGTCGTCGTTAGTTGTGCAGCCACACTGCCTCTCTGCTCCCTGCACAGTGTCACAGTCAGTTACATTACGATACAAAGTGTTCACTCATTAATTAAAAACCCCGCAGACTGCTTCACGTTATGTAAACACGTCTGGTAAGAGCTGACGCAGCTTAATGCAGCCTAAAAAGGTTCACAGCAGTTCGCCAGAATAAAGATGGAGGCAGCCCGGGAGAAAGCACACGCTCGTGTGTGTGTGTGTGTGTGTGTGTGTGTTCACGCGTGAGTATTGCTGCTGATACAGATATTCATTAGCTCGGTCTCATCAAAACACAAACACTAACACTTTCGCTAGCTAGCTAATGCTAGCTCCCGTTAGCCTTCATCTGGCGCCGGTTAACGGCTCCGCACGAGGATGCTGCCGTTAGCAAACATCCCGCGGCAGGTCGTGAAGCTGCACGCGGTTTGTTTGTTGTCCTTCCTCTCTCTCGGGCGTTATTCTGTGAATGAAGGGATGTTACCTGGATCCGTTTCTTGTGCCTCCTGCGCTCCGCCATGATCCTCCAACTCAGCTCCTCTCGTGAACTGCTCTGACTCGCGTGGCGTTGCGCACGCGCGTAGAGCGTAAAGCATCGCGAGACTAAGCGATCACGGTTAGTGACGCGTTTCCATTTTCTGCTAAAGCAAAACTTGATGGAGAAATTCAACTCCTAGAGAAAATGTAATAATAATCACATGAGGGAAATACCAACGGATGATCAACACCCTAAACAATCTGATTATTCAGAGTATCTGATTATTAGACTTTCGTGACATGGAGAAAGCACTTACACTTAAAGTGGAATTCTTAAATGAATTAAAGAAATGTATAAAAAATAATGAATAATATTTATCCTTGCAGTGAACTCCTGAGAGTAAGATTTAACTGTGAAAGCAGTGGATGCTCATTCTGCAGCTCTGATACCGAAACCCCAGACCACATCTTCTCATCTTGCCTCTGAGCCTATAGTAAAAAAAAAGACCAGCTGAAACTTTAAAGTAATGTACGTATAATGCATCAATAAATATAATACACATTAGCCTTGAAAGGGTCAACATGCATAATTGGTTTTCCTATTTTTACTCTTTGTAGCCTACTTTAAGTTGATGCTTAAGACATAAGTCAGAGTTTGAATGCAGGACATTTACTTGTAACAGGTTTATAACTCTGTCAGAGTATTTCCACACTGAGGTGTTGCTACTCACTAGGTCAAATATCAGAACATCTCTTTTTATCAGCTTTGCCTCTCAATTCATTTACACGTCAACAGTTATTGTTACCATAATAAAATGTCATGACACTTACATTTTCATTATTTTTGTTTACTTTTGTTGTTGTTTTTCCCCATGTGCGTTATGTTCAAAGGTAAATCAGATGTATAGTAATGAATTCAAAGCACCCCTTTGAAAACTGATGCGTTTAAAAGAGCTGATCCTGTAAATACTAATTTTAACACTCTTAAGACTTCTAATTAATGCATTCCTTACCAGGACAGATATATAGTACTGCAGGTTTTCTATGTATAAAAACAGTTTATTGACAATCCAACAAACTCAAAAAGATCAAACATCCAAACATCTCACTTTGATATTTCATTATGTAATTATAAAACCATATTATTTCTATGATGGCCTACAGGAGATATGACATGTAGCAGCTTAAAATAAGTGAGTTTAAAGCTACCTGTTTATCATCTCATGACTCTCACATCAGTTTCACTCCACTGTTGTTGTTAAAAAATATATGCATGTAAACATATATATATGAAATACACATAGCAGACACTTGGGCCTAGTGTGGACCTTTGCATATAAGGGGCAGGTTACTGTAAACAAATCCACCCGTGTGGTAGTTCAGGTGGAGCCATTTAGGTGCAGACTGGGCCTGGTTAGTTTTGCATCTGTCCACATTATCAGTCCTGATCAGGCTGTCTCACTGCTGGCAGATGGAGGGGAATTATTTTCTGTCTCGTGAAGGTGCTCTGTTGATTTGAGGACGTCGGGGTCTCTTGGACTCGCCATCATCTCCTCACTGTTGCAGTTCACAGGGGAGCCGATCTCTGATGAGCGGTCCGCGGCCTTCTCAGGAGCGGCCTGCAGGGTGGAGGCGGAGAGCGGCAGGTTCACCATGTACAACATGTTGCCCAGACGCCTGGACACCTGTGGAGAAATAAAGAGAGTTGACACATATTAGACTTATTAGTGTTTGCACATGTGCAGCAGAAGAGGACAGGAAGTGCTGCAGAGGGTGGTCACAGTTACACCTGTGCAACAATCAGTATAATGTTCCTCCATGTGTCTTTTTTACAGAAGACATTTTGAAATGTCACAGTAAGGGAAGCACAGGTGTAAATAATAAAATGAATGAAAGTTCCTTTAATGTGTCACTCAGACATATCATTTTGATTTTGCATATTTTACCATTTCTACTCCTGTTTACTCTGCATATACAAAATCAATTGCATGTTTAAGGTTTTTTTGCACAGTTTTTCCTTAAGGATAGAAGATGCCATATGTTGTCAAATTTGTGATTTCAGATTGTGGGCTCTATTAATAATTGATTATGGACTCAAAAACTGAGACATACAAAGGCCACAACAAGCTTCACAAAAGTTGCTTTGCGTGAGTTATTGTGCAGCGTTGCACAGGCATTCCTGAGAATGGTCTTTAATAGCCCACATCCCATCTCTATACGGATCAATTCACTTTTTCTGTCTTCATGTGACTGGACTGTGAATGTTGAGGGCTCTGTTACAGTCCGTGTACCTGTGATCGGATCTTAAGAGCTGGTCCCAGTTTGAGCCCCATTGTGTCCAGTAGGTGCTCCTCTGACAGGAGGGGCAGCGTCTCCCCGTCAATCTTGTGGTCTTTGAACGTCTGCAGGGTGAAATCCCATGTTAGCGCAGCAAAGACACAAATGAAGAAGAAGGAAGTTACAGAAAACTGTAGGAACCAACCTGAGCGTATTCTGAACATGTGGGTATACTGTTGATAAAGTTGTAAACGTCATTCACTGTCCACTTCCTTATGTCTTCAGACACCTCGTCACCATTAAGGAAGAGATTGGGTGGACCTGGAAGAAAAATGGCATACATTTGTCAGTGCTTTAATATACACATCATATTAACTTGCTCAGATTATATTGTGAAGCATTTTTAGAAACTAACCAGGTGGAAGGAAACCATTTCCAGGGACTGGGAACATGTAAGGCATGCCTGTGAGCGAACCACCAGGGGAGGGATACATGAATTTTTCCTGGAAAGCTGAGCATTGGCTTGATATGTCTTTATCATTCGTGCCACTGTTAACTGCGTCTGACCCATCTTGACTGTTCACACAGGCTTTACGCAGGCCCGGCTCCCCCTCTTTGTAATTTTTCCGGCCTCCTGCTGCGAGTTCAGAGTCTAGTTTTGCTTGATGATGCGTCTTGCTTGTGGGACACTCCTCTCCCATGTCACCCTTTGCCTCCACCTCTTTCTCCTCCCCTGACGTGGCTCCGGGGCTCTGCTCTACACTTTTATCTTCAGTTTGGCCCTTTAGGTTGGACACATGGCTGTCTGCGCTCTTGTGAGCATTTGGCCTCCTGCCGGGCCTGCGCCCCCTCTCTCTGTGCAGCGTGCTGATTGGTGGGTAAGGGCTGGCTGACATGAGGAGGCTGTTGGAGTGCAGTTCATCCAGGGTGGGGCGTTGGACGAAGACATCGTGGCTCTCTGGCACGCGCTGACGACCTCTGAACACCATGGGGTTGGAAGGGTACGCCATGTGGTTATCAATTCCCATAAGTCCCTTCTGGTGGGCATTCTCCAGCTCCTTCTGATGCAAGATGGCATTCATCTCCATTCTGAACAGAAGCACACACATGCATGAGACATATTTGTGCAACAATGATGATGGAGCCACATTTTCACACTTTATCATTAAATTAAAGCCTGATGATTCATCTGATGTGTCAGATTTATTCAGCAAAATGTGTTGTTGACCTGTAGAGGTGGAATATTTCTGTGAGATGCTGATGATTATCTGCACTCAATACCTGGCTATATTTTGCTTGTGAATGAACTCCTGTCGCCGGGCAACTGTTTCCATGGGCTCCGAGGGCAAGAAGCCATAGCCAGCTGAAAAAAAGAAAAAGAAAATTGGGCTGTTAACGCTCATTTACATTCCTCTAGACGGTACAGACAGGTGGGGAATGTGCATCGGGTCATGCTCACCTGTTCCAGGGAAACCTCTTCCAGGCAGAACGTTAGCATGGGCATGAGGTGGACCCAGGTGAGGTCCCATGTGCATCTGTCTGGCCTCAGTAGCGACCATCTCAGAAGGGGGAACCAGCTCTCTGATGAAGGAAAAGCTTTGGAAATCAGTCATCTACACGATATCAGGGGACAGATTAGCTGTTTTATTAATGAATAAGGTATATTTTGGTCCCAATAAAAACATTAATTCATCTTAAAGAAACATGCATTAAATGTTTCCGTCAAGTAGCCATGTCTTTTAACTTATGCAGCTGTAAGTCACCGGAGAGCCACAACACTTCAGTTTTAAGAGTGAATTCAGGTACAGACCTCTCCATAAAGCGGGGTTCGAATTGTGCCGGGACCCCCTGTAACCTCTGCTGCCCCTGGGCGAGGATCTGTGGAGCCATGGCCATCTGATTCCTCATGATCATCTCTTGCCTCTGTCTCAGCTCTGCAAGAAAAGAAAGAGCACAACAGGTCAACGGAGAGCCGTGCACCGACTGTGAGAGCTGGAGGCTGCAGGTTCTACTGAGCAGGAAACAATCAATACAAGGCAGACACGGTCAAGTTGGTTTAACCTGTTTGGAATCCAGACAATTAAGATGCTGTCAGGAAATCTTATTTATATGTTTTTTTTTATGTTTGCTATTTATTTATTGTTTTATCCCAGGGACATTGCACACTAATCAACAGCCAAGCTGTAAGTGAGCCAGAGTTAGCCAGAGAGGCTAGTTTACAGTACATCTGTAGTCCCTGGCCAAATATTAAAAAGGCAACCCACAATTACAGAAATAAAATGCATGTATAAGCAAATATTAAAGAACAGCAACATAGTGAGAACTAATTGACAGACATGGATAATAAAACAAACAGACAATAACACCCAGCATACATAAGACATTATACACTGTGGACATTATAACATTATGCAGTAGATTAAACAGGACAAACACAGCTACACACAAGCACATATGCAAAACACAACCACGCAGCACCATCACATTGATTTAGACACTAACGTGCACAGCACAAGACAGGGCACGAGCACACAAGAGACAGGCCCTCAGTTATTTAATGTTGTTGTGCTGCTTCTTCTCCTCTGTGTATTAGTTCCTCACCTCCAGCGGACATGCCGTTAACCAGACGGTACCAGTGTTTCTCATCCATTGCCCCCTGCTCTCCCATCGCTGTCATCTTCCTCAGCTGCTCCCGTGGGGTCATGACACACACGACCTTTGACCTCCACTTGAACGCTGTGGAAGTTCAAAAAGAGGGTCATTCCTACAGAACATGCAACAACTACTTTGACAAACTACGGCTACCACTACTGATAGTTTTATAAGGCAATATTTAATAATATTAATATTAATAATAGTAATAGTAATAGTAATAATAATAATAATAATAATAATAATGATAATAATAATATTAGGGTCTAAAGGAAAATGTAACTTGGATGGATGTATAGATTTGGGGATTTCTTATTACTGCCACAGGGGGGCAGCAAATATCTGCACATTTAAGAGCCTGTCTGTCCCTCATGTAATTTTTCCAAAAGAAGAACATTTTGTTTCACTGAAATGTCTTTTCGCATGAACATATATAAGGGTTATGTATATAGAGGTTTGTTTTTGTTAGCAGACTCATTTTGTGGTGTTTTTAATCAAGCAGAGTTGTGACAATGAAACATATTTATTAAAATTTGAATAGACTAACACAATGAATACATAATAAAATATAAAAAAGATGACTTGAATAAACAGCCAATATGGGATCCATGGGCACACATAGAAACGGACCAAATGAATGAATTCCCTGACCTTTGAGTCTCCCACTCACCTCTTACCTCCACCCTGGCATTAAGCATTAATCTTAAACCATCTTTAACCCCTTACCGTAACGTAAACCTAATCCTAAACTTAAATTTAACACCTAAATCCAAATCCTGACCTTGATACTAGCACCTTAAATTGTGGAAAACTCTGCATTTTGTCCTTGTAAGTATAGTAATAAAAGCATGTAGACACTCCAAATGGCCACAGTGTTTTTGGCTGAGCCAGCAGCTTGTGTAAACAAACACAATCGACTTATAGACACCCCCAATTAGCCTTCTACACCACAGATATCCCATTACAAAATATGATACTGTAAACGACAGCACAGTAATCCAGTTCAGCTTATCCAGGACCTGAGTGTGCAACATGCTGCTGGGCAGATGAATCTGAATCTGCACAAACATTCACCGTCCACCTCTTCACTTTAAATGAGTTTTTAATAATAACTGTTTTTGATTGTTATGTTTGTCAGTGTTTGGATCATACAAAGTGTGCATATTTTGGGGTCTGCCCCTCCCCCAGAGAAACGCTGCCATATGATTTGTCCCGAGGCCTTGAGCCTTAACCACAGTCCCTCAAGTTCCCTGTGAAGCCCATCTAATCTGAGGGCTGTAATCCGCCTATTAGTCCTGCAACAGTCTGCTAGCTACATCTGCTGACCTGCCTGAGACCGCCCTGCTGGTCCAACCCCCAGCCCCACCTTCCCAGGCCCCTGCTACCCCCAGGATCCTATTAGCTAAGTCCTGGCTATACAGCACTTTAAAGGGATGTGTTGGAGGTAATCCGCACGTTTAGAGTTTTACCCTCAGCAAACCTTGCCAGTAAGCATCCTGGACAATACACCCTAAGTGCTAAGCCTATTAGCCTCCATTAGCTCCCAGGATGTCCCAAAAACACCTTGGGGATAAATCTGGGGATGCAATCGGTTTATGTTTTGCTATGTGGTGTGAACACATGCACCCTGCCTCCGCCTACTTCTCTGCCAATGTCATAACATCTACATCAGCAAATGAGATGAAATGTATTTAAACATTTCTGTCTGTAATTCCCAAGTGGGCACTGAGCTCTGAGCCTCAGGGCTGTGTCGCCTTCACATTTTCCTTCCATTGGAAATGAATGGTTTACACTTTCATGTATGATATTGTAAACAACACATACTGCAAGACGTTTAGACTCATTTTGAAAGGCTGACATGCTTAACGATTGAACATAGCAAGTAAAATAATCTGAATGGAAACCAAGAAATCAAAGTTTGATCCCTGAATCTCTGCAGAAACAAACTGTGACGGACTATTGCCTCTTGAATTAATTTCAAAATACAACTGAAAGATTTAGTCTGATCCTCTGCTACATTATGAGCCATCCAGACATCTCTGGGAGTCGCTGACGGGTCTGCTTTCTGTCCCCACAGTCAGAACCAAATATGAAGAAGCTGCAGACTTTTCTGTTTGCCTTGTATCTAATCAATTAATAATGGATTTCTTACACTGCATTTTAAATGTAATTCCTATATTTTTTTCCTTATTCTTCATGTTTATATTTTCTATTGTCTTAATGACAGTTTAATTGTTTTAAATATCCTTTTAATGTCTTATGTGAACTTTGCCTTGTTGCTGAAATGCACCATATAAATAAAGTTGCCCTGCGTCAGGACAAGTAGGGCCTGTTAGCACCAGATTGGGCCTCCCCATTTATTAGCATGACAGGCGAGTCAAAGAGCTATAAGCTGCTAGTTTTTTAAAAACAATTATGTGAGGCCATCTTTCAAAAACACTATCTGAATATTTTCTAACCAAAAAAAGACTCTTTGATCCATATGGATAAAGAAATATTCTATCCGCTGCACGATGAAGAAGATTTTGAACTTCTTTTCTCATGTTGCGACTCTATTTCCTAATCCTTACACACACACAGGGATCTCTCTGCTCAGTTCACACAATGGGTAACACAGTTTAAAATTCAATATCAGTAATAAGGGATAACTTCTTCCACTTTAAGGTACATTGCTTCCAGCTTATTGTTTATATTGAGATTATTTTGTGTATTTTAGTATGCTCTTATGTATATAGTGATGGCATGCTGCATGCTTTCTAAACAGTTTCTCAGGTTTTGACTGTATAAAATATGAATGCGTTATTTTGTATGAAAATGTCAACTATTGCAAAGAAACATCAATATATAATGTGTTGAGTTTATTTACATTATTGCTAATACAACAATGTTGTGGAGCTGACATGGTGCATTGCTCGCAGTGCGACGGGACATTTAACACAACATTCTTATAATGAAACCATCATTTTCATAAGAATATATCAAAATAAACAAAGTACCACATGTACAAAAAGTCAAATACCAGTCATAGTGCGAGAAGTTTGCGGATGTAACCGATAATTTATGAGTATAATTGCGTTTCACATTAGGCGAATTGAGCAAACATCAGTCTAGGTTCAAAATTTTCATCATGCAGAACTGTGCACAGAATATTCTTTTATGCAGGTGGTTAAAATAGTCCTTTATGATTCAAGAAATATCTTCAGAACAGGGGTACATGTTTCAAAGATTGCTTTGTGGGAGAATTGCATGTTATCTCTGTGACTCAAATGAAAGGCTAATACATGAGAGGCACAAAGCTTGTAGGGAACCTTTGTTAAGATCTGTTCATCACAGCTTTGTTTAAACTCTTTTAAGTGAAGTTACAGCCTTAGACTAACGGCTGTAACGCACCTCCAAACCTGCTCAAACTTCTTAAGTAGCAACAGAATCACAAATGGAAATGTATGAGTGAAACTGTCTTTACAGGTGAGTTTGAAAAACTCTTGTCTAATATTTCCTCGACAAACGGAGGCCACGCCGCAGCTGCCAAATCCAGGGATTGGACTTCTTGGATTTGCTGTTGCCTGGTTAATCTCATTACAAGAATGAATTAAAGAGAAAAATTGCTGACGACTTAGATGGAGCCCTGAGGAGGTCATATCAGACAAGACAGAAGTATTGTCTAGTCCTTCCTAATCCCCCCTCACACAAAATACCCATGCTAAAACCATGTTGTGTTTTGTCAGTTACAAGAAGCAGATTAGATTTTAAGGGAGTTGTAAGTGGCGAGCTAAAGTATTGATTTAGGATTTACTTGGTGGTGTCATAAACTCACATGACAAAAGTGTTTAATAAGATGATTGAAAGGAAAAAATTAATGACAAATCAATATATAGAAATACACAGTTTAATTTAGACTCCACATGCCATGTTCGACGAGAACCACTCATCATTTATTTCAGCATTATTTTCATTTCAATGAACGCTATTTGCAGAATCTGGGCTAATTATTAGGTTAGTTATCCAGATTTCAAGGTTGTTCCTCTAATCGCATTGGCCTTTAGATTAATCACTTACTGAGGGATCAGTAGCCTTTTGCAGTTTAGTGCTCACATTATGCATGATAAGATTTGACATTTGAAGGTTTTGCATTTCTATAACATTGTCATGCAAATATTCAACAACGTGCATGGGTTTGAAGGTTATAACTATTATTTACGATCACGTACAGAGGCATAAAACACTTTTATTGCATACAGTGGAACAAACTAAGTAGCTTTTGTGTTTTTTTTACAAGGCTAACTGCAAAGTAAGACATACAACAACTAATTTATGACCTAAAAAACAGGCACAAAGACAACTTGTAAAAGACTTACCTTCAAGTTTGCACCGGTGAGCAGAGCTTGGAATTTGTTTTGTCCCAATTCAGATAAAAAGTCAAAAATGCAGGAAAAACCCTTTGTACAGCTCACAGAGTGTCTCTCTCTACTGTCCTTTTTTCTCTTCCAACTAAATGGCCTCCCACTAACCAGCCAACTGGTCTGAGCGCAGTCTGCTGCCAGCTAACTGCCTTAACTAAAAAAGACCTTTTAAATACCGATTCATTTCATCTCCATTAGATGGCCTTATCTCCTGTGTTAAGCCCTCCCTGTCCTGACATCACAATGATCTCCCATCCAACTGCTTGCTGCACCTTGTAACTGATGTGTAATTACTGCAGCAGCACTGGTCCTAAGCATGGAGTGCTAAACCTCTTTCAACGTTTACCTCACTAATCCCTTGTTAGCACTTTAGACCATAGTTAAGACACCTAAATGCTTAGCTTCCTTTTCCAGTGGCAAAATGTCCAGACCCTACTTAGCTGCTCTGTGGCCACATGCAGAGAAGCTACATGATGCTGGTTGCATAAACTTTAACAATCCAACAGATCAGTCTTGTTTTTTGTTTTTCCTCACATGTCTAGTTTGGGTGTCAGAAGTATTGCGCTCCCCAGGGTGCCAAAGCGTGGACCAAAACATGCTTGGTGGTAATTTGCTAGAAATCCGACTAAATGTTGGACGGATGATCCTCTCAGACCTCTTAATCTGACAGTTTGCGCTCACCAACCGCTTACAGCAAGGACCTGCACTTCTTTGAATGACGTTTTCTTTAATGCCGGGTGGGCAGAAAGGTGTGCACAGTTGGTGGGCTGAGTGGTAATCGTGCTCAACAGCAGACATGATATGAAAGAGGGGGGGTGGTTTCTATCTGCTTCTGCAGTCTGCAGGACAGCAAAGAGCTACTGGGGAGTTGAGTCAAACACACTCAGTCACCAGTTTACACCCAGCTAATCCGTTTGTTTGTGGTTCTGTTGAACTGTATCGTGTTATACTGAGAGGTGTTTCTATTATTTACTGCACCGCAAAACTACATCTTCCAAAACAGCAGTTGAATCGACACATCTCTGAAGAGGTTTCAATAAAAACTGAACATTAAAACCTTCCTGAAGGTGATTTATTGCAGGACCGTTGTAACGGACTGCAATCAGGTGTACCTAAAAACCTGTACGTAGAACCTGCGTTGATTAGTTGGATTTTTCATAAATTACTTATCCAGTTCATGTAACAGTTCAATTATATTTTACTGAATGTCTAAGTGCTCAGTGAAAGCCTTCTTCTTACTGGCAGAGATCAAATTCTGGAGGGGAAATCTTGAATCTTTTCTGTATTTATTTATGGGAAGAATGTAACTAAGCCCGACTTCCCTGGAATAGTACAGAGGAAAAAACCTCATATCCTAAATGGTAGCCACGGTTAACGTAACATAACAATTTTATGACTTTATTTCACTTATTTAACTTGGGTGATATGATTGCATGTGTGGATTTATTTGCATATGTAGGTATGTAAGACTGACTGAACATATACTCAATGAACTCTGCTTTCGGTTCAGTTTGTTTGTTTGTCTGTTTGTCAGACAGCAAAATTACACAAAAACTAAAGGCGGGGTGCGAGGTAGAACACGGGGCAGATACACAAATTATTTTTCACGTTTCTTGACAAATACAACATGACATTTGGCCCTGTTGAAGCTCTGCGCCCTCTAATTACCAGCTTCAGCAGTGACACTCGTATTGTTTTCACCTTGGCAAAATGTGGTCCTGCAGATACCTACTGCAGGGGGAAGTAACACAGAGGCGGCTTGAGCCTTGTGTCAGGTGTTTACACGTCTATCTGTCTGTGGACAGATTTTTGCTAGGGTGCCAGTACACTGAAAAAAGTGTAACATGCAGTTGTTCATTCAAACTAATAACTGCCATTTAAAACAGTATAAAATTATTGATTTGATTGTAAAACTCATTCTTTTTGCATTTAGATACATCAAGTTTGATTTATACTGAACTAAATATACGTCCAAAGGACCCAAAACAAAGTTTTTGATTTCTCTCAATTTATTTTTTTTCTTCATGACCTGCAGGTAATATTTTTAGGTTGAGTCAAATGAACTGCGCATGCGCACTGCACACTGCTCAGTCAGCGCACATGTTAAGTCCGGTAGCTCCCTCTCGGCATGCTGACCAGACGCTGGACATCGTGATATCCTTTACGTCCTGGGTGGATTTCGTCGAAAAATAAACGTAAGTAGCAAAGACTTTGCCATTAATAAATGTTTTAGTGTTTCGTGTTGTTAAAATTGCAAAGAAGAGCCCAATTTAAGTACTTATATGGGGCGATAAGTTACCTGGCATGATTGTAACGTTAGCTGGCAGTAACGTTAGCTGGCTAGCTAGTTGGCAGTAGCAGCTATGACCGTGAATAATAATAAATATATTTTCTAACTTTTTACAAGTGTCGGTAATGTAAGCTAACGTTAGCCAAAAGGCTACATTCCAGGCTAAACAGATACAGTGGAAACCGCTTATAGTGATCACGGATATAGTGATCAACCGCTTATACGGATCAAAAGTCTTGGGACAGAATCATTTCTATACAAATGCTGTTTAAATAATTCGCTTATAGTGATCAAGAAATCCGCTTATAGTGTTCATTTTTTTCTCATTTTATGAATGAAAACGTGCAAAAATAATTTTAAATTATTAAAAAATATTATTTTATTTTTTACTCCCGCGATTCCTTGCTGGACGTCTGCTTCTGCCGAGCGAGCTAACAGCTAGCTAACGAGCGAGCTAACAGTTAGCTAACGTGAGGGGTGGGCACTGGCAGCAAGTGCGCGAATCATGGCGGGAAAAGGGAAGTCATTGTCTCCTAATGAAAAACGTCTCCTCGAGGCTTATGACAATTTTTTTATCGTATTGAAAACGCAGTGAACTTGGTGTTAGACAACACTGTGATCCATGGATTATGGATACATGTATGAAGTGACTTCTTAACGCGGCGCAGCGGAGCCGCAACACAAAACAGAGGTAGCTTCACTTTTCTTGATGCCGTTGTTATTTTCTATGTTGTTGTTCTATGAAACAGTTTGTTTTCAAAATGTATTTTAAGACTTGTTTTAAAAAAAATGCACCGTCTTCACGGCAGAGCCGACGCACAGAAGAAGTTACATACGTATTTGAGTTGTGTCTGCGCACTGCGCAGTAATATAACTTGCATGGTTCAAAAGGAGCATTTGAAAGGAATGTGTTTGAAACCATAATAAAATTCAGTCAATGCTAAAACTGTCCGTTTCGTGCAATTGTTCTCATTGAAAAACGATACAAATGGCATTTAGATGATATTCTGCATAAAAAATGTGAAATTAAATAAGAATTCGGTCATAGCATCAACCGCTATAGTGATCAAATTGGCTCTGGACCAACGTGATCACTATAAGCGGTTTCCACTGTATTGCAGACTGGGCCCGTCCTCTCGGGCTCCAGCAACAGTTGTCAGGTCCGTAAAGGTAAGGAAATACAGTTCGAGTGAAGCACTGGAGACGTGGGCCGATAACAACGGCAGCCTCCAGTGTTTTGGTCTAAGCTACCGAGCAGGAGAGCCGTTGTGCTGAGCTGGGATGGGGGTGTTAGCGGCGGATGCTAACCGCTAACGCTAGTCGAAGTTAGCATCGAGCTAGCACACTACAACGGCTCTCATACTTGTTAACTACATTCCAGGCTTTAGTTAACGTTAGATATCGTCCGTTCGCGGCTCCAGCGCTTCACCCAGACTGCATTTTTTCCTTTGTGGTGCTGCAAGAGAGAGAAAGAGAGACGTGCTAGCACTTGCTAACATCCAGCTAGTGTGGCTATTACTCTGAGGCTGAGCTCTGTTGCTGGTGAGAAAACGCTGGCTCTCTCCACCCATAAAGGTTTACCTCTTGGTTCTGTATTATGTGGTCTTCAGAGAGTAGTAATTGTTTATTTTATCTTGTATGCTTTCAGAAACACAAGGCTGCTCTCTTCAGCTCCCTGGCTGTAGCCTATATCTCCATCCAACCTGAGCAGGTAACATGTTGCACCTACACTGCACATCGCCTTTTTAACCATTTCACAAATCACCCTGAATATTAGACCCTCATCTATACATTTTCATAGTAGCAAATGGATTACTGTATTTTAAAAATATATATTTTTAGCTCTGTTGATTGCGCCAGCTCGGGAATTCACCATTTCTTCTTTTGTTTTCTCAGTTATCGGATGTGGAAATGCAAAGATGCAAGTATATCCTCCCCTGCCCTCATGGCCCTGTCCTGCTCTCTCTCCTCCTCTCTCCTGCCTCTAATCCTTTCCTCTGTTCCCCTCTCCATATCTTCTCCTGGCCTGACTAGCCCAAGAAATCAAAGGTAGTCTTAGTTTAAATGAATGATTGGCATGAAAAATAAAAAAGTAAATAAAAGAGAGTACCTGAAAATTGTATTCTTACATGGCTATACAAGTTGTAATGATTTCACATACAAATAAAAAATAAGTAACTTTATGTCTGGATGTTTAATCCCAGGCATTACAGGGAAATGACAACAATATCACCCTTTGTTGAAGCATCTGTGTTTTATTTAATTTTCAATTGGCTCCACATCACCCTCTCCAGCCTTTCTCCTCTTCTCTCCACCGTCTCCTCCCCTTGCCACCTTGCAGTGCCTTTAGGGATGCTATACAGTGTATAATTTTAGTCAGCATCCAGGTTTAGTCATAGTCCAGGGTTACACACATATCTGCCCTCTTTTAGTTTAAAAAAAAAATGAAGGTCGATTGCATAATGTTAATGTTGCATATGGTTAATATGTTCAATATTAATAAATACATTTAATGTAATCTGTTGGCGAAGTGTCTTTTTTATAGAGTTTATAAGGTCGGAAACAAATTATTTTTGGGTCAAATAAAATGTAAAAAATATAGTTTGGATATATGTAAATTAATTAACTGGTGTCAATGCAAACAATTCAAGTTAAATCAGTTAAAAGTGAATACATTAGGTTGGTTCAATTTCAATTTATTAGTTTGGTTCAATAACTAAAAGTGAAGAAAATAATTTGGATCAAGGCAAAAAATTAAGGTTGAGTCAAGTGCAGTATTATTGTTTACATCAACATAAAATAATTAGGTCATATGAAGTTACTCAATTTAGATTCTGTGAAGTCAAACATTTTAGATGTGATATCTGGACATCATTTTTTTTAGTTTGAGCAAGGTTATACTTTTTTCAGTGTATGTGTTTTCCAAACCTGTTAATATAATGAGTTTTATAACGATTTTTCATCGATGCAATCATTCTTTGAACTGCCTATTTCACCTCATACAAAATGTGCTGTGTAAGTTGGAGGTTTAGAGCCTGAAGTCGCTGTCACATTTCCCCAAATGATCCCCCTCTGATGAGCACCGTGCAGCTCATTATTCTGCAGCTATCCTCTTGACAAAACGTGAAGAGGTGCACCTGTCAGCAACAAAGCTTTGGTACTCTGTATGATGCTCATTTAGCATTGAAGGGGTCTGATGCGTGCCAGAAAACCCCTTACCACACCATTACAGTACATTACATTACACATCAGCCTGCTGCGGCACAGGTAGAACCCCCCCCCCCCCCCCCCCACACACACACACACACACACACAAACATGTCAATGTGTTGCTGTGGTAAGGTGACGCTTCCTCTCTCTTCAGTCATTCAGGTGTGAGGGATGAGGGATGTCATTCTGCACACCAGAGCTGCACACAGCTGTTTCCTACGAGTGGACTGACCGTTACATTTAATAAGCTGGGCAGTTCTCCCGGGACCTCTCACTGGCACCTGCTGCTGGATGTGTGTGTCAAGTTTCCAACGATCATATCGTACTCATAGTTTCATTTATTCTAATCTTTATTGTAATACTTAATGAACCTCTTTAACCCGTTCCCTTGTGGTCTATTAAATTTATACTGAGTCTCGATAACAAGCCCCTTTACTTCAATTTTAGTTTTAATACAACCACTATACACAGCAGGAGATATGATCACTCTTAATAAGAAAGAAGAAATCCTCATAGTGGGATAAAATTATGCGCCACAAAAGAAACACTCTTTTGGTTCTGTATTTTTCAATACATGTTCAGGGCCGAGGTGGCACGGTGATGTGGTGGTTAGCACCATCGCCTCACAGCGAGAGGGTTCCTGGTTCAAAAGGAGTTTCCATGCTCTTCCTGTGACTGCGTGTGATAACGCGTTCCTCCCACAGACATTTAGAAACAACTCTAAATTGCCCGTAGTTGTGAATGTGAGTGTGAATGGTTATTTGTCTCTGTCTGTCTCTATGTGCCCTGTCCATGGTGTACCCCGCCTCACGGCCAATGTCAACTGGGGTCGGCTCCTGCCCCCCGGTTGAAGATGATGGATGGTCAGGGCCAAAGATTTGAACTTGCACAAACCTCCGTCAGATAAAGGATCAATGAATCTGTCAGAGAAACATCCTCAACTAAACAACCCTGCACTCTGTCTGATACCAGGAGATGGAGAGGGGGGTGGAAGGTTAACAAGGGGGATGCATTTTGGTCATTTTGCCAACAAGAGGGAATTCAGACAGTAGCTGTGTGTGTGTATGTGTGTATGTGTGCAATAGACAAGTATATTTTTTACTTAAAAGAGACCAATAAAGGACTTAGGAATTAAGAGAGCAGAGCATTAGGCCATCTAAACCGCTAATTAAAGAATCTCCTAGGTGTAAGCTTTTTATAAGGGATTTCTGTGCGTCTTGCTTGCAACCGGAATTATAGAGTCACAGTGAGGCGAAGGGATCAGAGCAGGTTTAACCTCAAGAAACAGGCTATAAATTCACCGAGTAAGCGCAGACAACCGTCCACAACATGTCCCCAAAGCAATTTCAGAACATTCACAGGCGTCCACAATATGGTCTCCGGACCACCTGCATTTGAATGATTTGAATGTTGTCAAATGACAACAAAGCTGTAATCCCTCATAGGTGCAAGTCTTTTACGCTCGGAGGAAATCTTGTTTAGGTCTTGATTACCGTGAGATCCCAGGTCGTTAGTAGGATAAACAATCCTTGAAATAACTGGCAAGCCTTCAGATCCTATTGTATCACATTCAGGAAATATAGTGAACGTCTCTTGTCTTTTACAAAAGTAAAAAAAAAAGGTAGGGATGTATTAGTCTGATGCTGTTGTTGTAAGACTGTACTGCAGCAACCTCCTACTCAAGCTATCTATCCAAGCTGTGTTAGCCTGGATCTGGATTATTCTGTTTATTTGTTTCACAACCCGCTACACAACAGCCTGCTGGCACTTTCCCAGTTCTCTCCTTATGTGACAGCGCCATTCTTTCCCCTCCAAAGGGGCGTGGTCTCGTTTAGCAAAGTATGTGTCTATGTTTACCATCTTTGCCATCTTTGTTTAGCGTGTTTAACATTTGTTAGTAAGCCCACACACAAAGTAGGCTGCAGCTGATGGGAATGTATTTAGTTATAACGGTATTTGGTCATAAACTAAAAGTATCAGACAAAGTGAAATTTAGACCTGTACATGAACGACGTGACACGAATGTCTGCACCAAAGTTGTGAGGTAATCCATCTACAGTTGAGATATTTCACTCCACTTCACCACAAATGTCTCACGGTGGTACTTAAAGTGTAATTCTGGTGTAAAATCACACCATGGTCTTTTTCCGAAATTACATACAGTACGTCAGATAAGCCACTGAGACAGTTTTTTCGCGTAACAACTATTAAAGGAGAAATCCGGGAGAGTCACTAAAAGCCGGACCTGGCTAACACTGATTAGCTTGGGGCAGTAAGGTGAAGGCATTAAAACGTCCTTTTTAACCACTAATACTGCTCAAAATAACAACAAGTGACTCTCCCGGATCTTTCATTAATATTTGTTACACAAAAAAACTGTCTTGATGACTTATTTGATGGATGTAAGTGCCGAAAAAGACCATGGGATGATTTTGCGTCGGACTTACACTTTACCATCCCAAAACTACTCAAACAATCTACTGCGGTCCAGTGTTATCCTCTTAGGTTTCTTCTGTTTTTACCCAGTTTGTCCCTTAGCCGAAGAGAGGTGCACAAATTGTAAAGCCCCCTGAGACAAATTTGTGATTTCAGGCTATACAGTACAATAAGATTGACTTGAATCAAACTAAAAGATCATAATAAAATCATAATGTTTGATTGTTACTACTCTAAATATTTGCTCAAATTCGCGGAAACTGCAGCAGTTATCTTACTTTTACACTAACCTGTCAATCCTCTCTTTCTCTGCTGGAGGCCTCTTTAAACACAAAACAGGTGCCAGTTCTCACACAACTTTCCCCAAATAGCCTAAAATGTAAACATGAAGGAGGAGCTGCAGGAACCTGGTCACTGATGTATAAAAACACCAACAAAACTCAGAACGTCACTGGTACCCCGTAATACAGGTAGGCAAGTGGCAGTGAGCGACGCTCCCCTTTTCTCCACTAATGTCTCGTATTTCATCTCTAAACAAATGAATCATCCTGAATTCTAAAACCTGAGTTACTGAACAGTCGTTTCGTTCTGTTGTGGTTCTGCTCAGGTTGTGGAGAAAAGATGAACACCATCCAGGTGATTTCCTTCGCTCTGCTGTCCGCTCTGGCGGCCAACGCTCAGGTCATCATGCCGGGAAGATGCCCCAAGCCTGCTGTTCAGGAGAACTTTGACGCTGCCAGGGTGAACACCAAACCTTTTAACTAGAATATTCTGTAGAGGAACAAGGCAGCATCTCTGTTTAATTTTCTTTCATTTAAATTACAGAAGTTAAGAAATTAGGCCTTCCGGGGCGACCATTCGTCCCACAAAATTGCCATTTAACGCCAGTACGTTCTGCAGCTCTTCATCAACAACAGTTTAATTTCATGCTCTCGTGTTCCTTCTGCAGTATCTTGGTAAGTGGTACGATATCCAGAGACTGCCACATGCCTTCCAGAAGGGTGAGTGCTGCACTGCCACATACAGCCTGCAGAGCCCCGGAGTTGTTGGTGTCCTCAACAGTGAGCTGCTGTGAGTTTGCTCGCCTGCATCAACATGTAATCTTTTTGGTTGGACCCCTAAAATTCACTTTCTGGAGCTACAACCGAGGCATACAGGAGGTGGATGTAACATGTGTTAAGAAGTCTATGTATGTTATAAAACTATTAGTTAGATCAATGTATTTCAAATACATTCTTTCCATTAAATGACTCAAATACTGAATTAAAGACAATTTTAGAGGAAATTTTAGGCTACTTTATACTTCTACTCCACGGCATTTCAGAGGGAAAATACTCTCCATTTTACAGCTTGAGTCACTTTACAGATTGAGATTTTACAAACCCCTCTGAAGGGGACCGTTCTGCCCAACATCCAGGTCTACGTGATACACTGTGCTGTTTGTACTTTTACTTGAATGTAGGACTTTTACTTATAACAGAGTCTCTGATTGTATATTTTGTTTCTTTTAGTGCTGATGGGACCATTAACACCATCAGTGGCTCTGCGATGGCTAAAGACCCCTCTGAGCCTGCAAAGCTCCAGGTCTCCTTCTTTGAGAGTAAGAACCCCAAATTGATTTCAAACAACAGAAAGATCCTGACTCCAACACACATGAATAAAGACAACACACACTGCAGTTGAGTGTCGCCTTTATTCATTAATCATTATTTGAAAATGTGTATACTTGACTGTCATGCTCCTTTATGCCTCCAGACTCCCCTCCTGCCCCTTACTGGGTGCTGTCCACCGACTACGACAACTACTCTCTGGTCTACAGCTGCACCGACCTCGGGGTGCTGCATGTGGAGTTCGCCTGGATCATGAGCAGGCAGCCCACCCTGCCCCAGGAGACTCTCGAGGAGCTTCACAGCACCCTGTCCTCCATCGGAGTCAGAGTGGACAAGCTGCTCACCACCGACCAGGACACAGCTTACTGCAGCGCCATGAACCAGTAAACAGACTGAGCTCGACCTGATATATATATAGACGTATATGTATGATGCATGTCTCATGAAAGTCAGTGCAATAAATGTTTTTAAAGAGTAGTCCAGGTTTTTGTGTCTTTTCTGTGAGCCTCTGGGGTGGTCTCATGCAATTTGATAATCTCTTAACTGATTGTTACCTTTGCTGTTATGTTTTTGCCTTTCTAAAATGTCTCCTTGGTTAATGGCTTTGCGCTCTGATAGCGAGAATGTTTTAATAGAAATCTGCATATAATCCTTAATTAGTTGTCTAAGAACAAGTGCAACAGCTAATTTAAATGTAAAACAGCTGTTAAATGTAAAGCGGTAGCTGTTTTTCGACATCCTTCGTTTTTTTTATTATATTATATTAGTAAAGAGAGCAGATTAAAGTGAGCGAGAATTTATAAAAAAAATGGTCTAAAATCATTCCAAAATACCACAATAACCTTGAGGAACACCATAGAAAAATCAATGCTGCGATTAGAGATAAAATCTTTTGACAGAGATTTCTGCAAGAAAGAGCGATTGGATGATGAGCACTTATGTCCTGGAAACTGTTCAGAAACCCTCTTATTTTCAATTTACTTAGAAAAGCCAAACGTCCTCTGAAGGCCGTAGGTCTCTAGTTCATGGTTGTAAAGATGCTGTGGTTATCCTGAAGGTCACAACGGCTCATTTCATACAGTGACACAAGTTTCAAAATATGCAATGCTACTAGGACTAACATCAAATGAGAATAAAATTCAGGTCATTGAATAAACAAGCATCTCAGCTTTTCAGTCATACTTAATTAATGCAATTAATGCAGAAATATTCAAATTAATTATTTTAGTATAGGCAAAAATAACTGCCCAAAACTGTCTGGGATTATCACTAAGTGGATCTATAAACATGTTTTAAAAGGGAGATCCATTTTAATTTTCATCTGGGGGTGAGAGGACAAAAGGAAATGGCCATGCCAGTCTAGTTTAATATGATAATAATGTCCGCTTTAATACTGAGCCCTCTACAGCTCTGAAAGACAGAATAGAGTATGTGTGGGTATTTTCTTATTTGACACTTCAGTTTGTGTGAATTCTGCTTTCCAAGGACTCTCAGCACTTTATTTATATTACATCAGAAAGACCTTTCCCCTGTACCCGACGGAGAGCAAATTTGAGTTCAAAATGTTTTTCTTCTCACTTTGCTGAGAGTCCATGGCTGTTGCTCCGATGTCTTACTTAAGTGAAATATCGCAGTGTCGAAATACAGCTACACGTAAAAGTCCTGCATTCAAAATATTGCAAGAGTGAAAAAATGACCAGCTCTCATCATGAATGGTCCACTTTAATGTTGCAGCTGGAAAAGTTGGCACTTTCTTTACACATCTGCTGAGTAGCTTATAAATTTCACCAATGGATCAATAGTTATTCTTACTTATATCATAGTTTATTTGTTGGTTATATATTAAATTACATGTATTAATCTGAATCTGTAAAGGAACTAAAGTTATCAAATTCATGTAGTGGGAGAAAAATATCCCCCTTTCCCCCTGAACTGTAGTGGAGTAGAATAAAGTAGCATAATCAAGTAAAGAACAAGTACCTCACAACTGTAGGAGGCAGAAATCACAGTTGCCGTTTTGGACGGGAAAGTAAAATATTTATACAATATGAAAAGCGTGTTGTACTCCTTTGCATTTGTAGTTCAGAAAAAAACCCAAAAGACAAAAACATGCAACTTTTCTGCAGGTTTATTGCATCAGCTTTGCATAATGTATGGACAGGGTGAGGCACAACAGACACTGCACACAGTAGAGTCACAGCATGAACCTCTGCTGCCTTGTCACAGTCCTGTAGAGGTAGGCGAGGTAGGAGAGTCTCTGTTTACTGGTTCATGGCTCTGCAGAAGGTCTCGTCCTGGTTGGTGGCGACCATCTTGTCCACACTGACGCCGATGGAGGACAGGATGCCGTGCAGCTCCTCCAGGGTCTCCTCAGGCAGGGTGGGCTCTCTGCTCAGGATCCAGGACAGCTCCATGCGGAACAGGCCGAAGTCAGTGCAGCCGTAGACCAGAGAGTGACCCTCGTAGTCTGAGGACAGCACCCAGTAGGGACCGGGGGGTGTTCCTGCAGGGGAGGCAAGTGTGAGTGTCAAAGCTGCTGGAATATTAAGTACACAAGTAACTCCTCAGAATGACTGAGTGAACTAGAATTTACTTGTAACGCGTGAAGACTTCCTTACCAGAGAAAGAGACCTCCAGCTTGGCGGGCTCGGCAGGGTTCTTGACCTTGGCTGCGCCGACGATAGAATTAATGGTTCCATCATCACTAAAAAACATGAAAGAAATGAATTTAATCATGCATCCCTTTTCTTAGTATTCATCTTTTTTGAAGTTTCAGCGCATTGTATATCCTCACATTTTCACAAATTGCTTTACTTTCATGAATTTGCATAAAAGACTGGGATTCTGTGTCAATTTTGGTCAAGATCGTTCAATACAGCTGATGTATAAAAAAGGTATAAGAAAGTGCACAGTGTAACTTTATAAAAGGCAACAGCACGGCTGTGTGAAAACACTTCAATCGCAGGGCTGCTTATTGTTCTTACACACTAATTTAGAGGATGAAAAGACTTGTTGAAATTATAATTTCAAGGACTGTGAAAAGGACAGTGAGTAATTGCTCCTAACATATTATGAGTTTAAGCAGAATATCAGTATGTTCAATTCTAAAATGTAGACATTTATGCAGCATGTACTCACAGCAGCTCACTGTTGAGGACCCCGATGACTCCTGGACTCTTCAGGCTGTAGGTGGCAGTCGCACACTCCCCTTTCTGGAAGGCCGTCGGCAGCTTCTGGATCTCAAACCACTTACCAACATACTGCAGAGGAAACACAGGACTTCACACACTAAGAACAGTGACTTTGAACGTTTAATCGTTGCAAAAACAGGCACAGATTCTCTTACTATACATAATGTTGATTAATAACTTTAGTGTTCACCCTTGAAGGATCAAAGTTGGCCTGAACAGCTGGTTTGGGACATTTGCCAAACTTCAACACCTGAGCGCTGGCTGCGAGGACAGACAGCAGGGTCAAGGAAACCACCTGCATGCTCTTCATCTTTGTCAATGCGACCTGTAGAGAACAAAACACACAGCACCATCGTTAAAACAATCAGCTTTACGTCAGTGTAGGAGGTTGCTCCTGAAAGATCATCTTTGAGGGTTTAGCTGCAGAAGAGTGCAGCAGACGTGAGGAGTCATGGCTGTATCACCTGTATGTAATCAGCTTACAACCTGTGTGCGTGACATTCAGTGTTGGAGGTCTTTTATAGATCTAAAGCTTCTTTATGGATCGCATTTTTTAGCCCCTCCTCTTGTGGTCACATGTAAAAGCATTGAAGAGGCGGAGTCAGCGTGAGAATTGGAATCTGTTCAGATAAAGACTGTTCAAACAGGCCTCACACCTCCTGATCTTTGTAGAAATGTACTCATCCATTACCCTCTCTGTCCGATCATTTCAGCGATACCAACTTAGTTCCATCTTTTTCCAGAAACCTTAGCCAAAAAAAATTAAATAAATAAAAAAAATCAGGAAGATAAATGTGAAACTTACAAACAAGACGAATAAAACAAGATCCAAAATATTATATTTATCTGAGCGCTCCAGGCGACAGCAAAGCAGAGACAAAGCAACTGAGCTGATATTCTGTGAACTCAAGAAATACATTTTTGATGTTGTGGACCTAAAGGACTTTCCTCCTCTTCGGTTTGGTTGAGTTCAAAATTAGCATCTTGTTATTTGCATTGCTTAAATATTTGTCATGTCTCCCCCAGGATCATGATCCTAGAGATAAACCTGTATGCTCTTCATGTTAGTGAAAAAGAGATAGCTGCACGATCACCTTCACTTTTAATCTCCATTTAATTATTAAGGAAATAGTTAGATAGTGGGAAATGTGCTTATTTACTATTTGAGTGGTGTCGATCTCATCTATATTTCAGCAAGGAAGTGAATAAAAGCAATTCTCACCTGCTTTTAAGAAAAGCTAAACTGCTGTATTCAAAGAACCAGACTTAATGTCTGTTAGCAGTTTGCCTTTTACACAGAAGGACACTGAAAGAAGGCGTTCTGGTTCTTATTAACAACAATTTCACTCCACTGTTACATTTACCTTTCAATCTCCAAACACAAGTGCAGTCTCAGGTGAACAGTTTCTGCATCTTCCTGCTTCTACGGATCACAGGTTCTCTTTGTGTTGGCTCGAGTACACACAGGTGAGAAAGATTAATTGGGCACAGGTGTATGTGGTTTTCTTGATGCTCCCAAAGCAGCTCTCCTCAACCTCTGCATTCACTTTAATCCCTTTAAAACCACTTTGCTCTGGAAACGGGGTGAAGCTGAAGCGGCCTGTGGTGGTTTAGCAACAGCAGCGATGGAGAAAAAAAGAGCTGCAGGACACAATACGCTCATTAAAAACACTCAACATTTAGATGTCATGAGCAGCAGTAGAGGCATTGGAAAGACGGTCGGAACGGCTACGGTGATAAACAACAGCTGAATTTCAACTTGAATTATTGCACGCCATAGCCTCTGTTTTGCAATGTTTGTGGTGGTGATGTATTAGAGAATAAAATGGTCTCATAGTCATTTAAATCTGTTTTCATACAGTCTTTTGACAGCAGATTTTATGTTTACCTCCTCTGAGGAGAAGTATTTTCAGCCCAAACCATTCAGAGGCAGATTTGTTCTATGATTCATGGCCAGTGTTTTAGTGTCGGAATTAAAACAAAATAAACCATTTGGGCCTTTTTTCTATCTCTTTAAAAAAACAAACAATTTAAGCAGCAGGTTTTATACATTTCCACAAGATCCATTTTGAAACGCCCAACTTTACAGCAGACATAAACATGTTCACAACCTGGTCTCTATGGTCATTTTCACTATTGATGACAACTGTATGGGGGGAGATTTATTTTAAGTATCTCATCTGTTTAAATTATATTAAAGCTTACAGTTATACAAGCGGGTGCCATCACAGGAGACTGTTTGCTTCATTCGACCCGCCTCAGCTCCATCATTGCTCCAACTCTTTGTGTATTTTTGGATTAGCTGGGAGTGAGTGCACTGCCAACTTGCCAAGATGGTGACGGCGCCCACTTTGAGCTTCATTTTGGCTCTTCGGAAACCTGTGGGTGGTGCCACAGAGTCTATATCCAGAATTTACACAGTCTATGCAGCAGACTCAAAACAAATAAACCATATTTATGCTGCATTATGCTGCCGAGTTGATATTACGCAGAAACATGGCTTACGAAAGTAAATCGGATTGATGTCCTTCAGTGCATTTATAGATGAAAATGTCCGCTCACTTTTGAATCCATATGTATTAACAGTTGTTATTATGTATTCTTGAAGCATGTTGCAGAAAATGAGTTCCAATACTTTGGAAAGTATGATATCCACGGCGAATGGTCTATAATTTTTTATAATGGATATTCTACTAGTTTTACCTTGGACTACTGGCAAGTTGTACAACAGACAACATTAAGCTCAAAGCAAGTAAGACTGAAATAACAAATGTTCTCTTGTTATTTGTTCAAGGCCACACACTTTGTTCACTGCAACTAACATCAGAACTAAAACCACACCATCATCTTTAGAAACATCCTGCCGACAGAAAGAAGAACAGCGGGTCAGTCGTCCCCGGGCCCTGGGTCAGGGAGGGGACATAAAGAGCCCTATAACCTTTAAAAATGTGTTGGGGGGCTTAGGAGATCATCTTGCCCTGGCACAAGAAAGACACACACCAGCCCTGCTGTGGGGACCAATCGTGTTTTTAGCAAACATCGTGGCAATCCATCCAATAAATGTTGAGATATTAGATAAGTGGTCGACCAACATAATCGACCAGCAGAACACTTTTGTTATGGATGAATAAAAAAAGTCAAAGGAGGTCATTCAGCGGACGCATCGATCCTCGCTTGTTGCAATTTCTACACACAACAAAGTGGATTTTCACCTGAGAGATGACCTCTGACCCTCCAATGTGACATTCTCAGGCATGTTTCACCATAGAAATGAAGGCCATGGGATTCTTATCTTTGTTAAAGGATAACAGCATACTGTATATGCTTAACCAAACAGTCACTTAAGTCACCATGGCGATAACACTAACCATTTATTAACTCAACAGTCAATGGGCGATGAAGAACGTATTTGTTTCGCGGTGAGACAAAAAAGTTCAATAAATGTAGTAGATTAAATGTACTGTAAGATAAATACATTTAATCAAGTGTAAGGATGAAAAACATATCCTATCTTCCTTCAAAATGTGAATTAACTCCGCACTTCTACTACGTCTCATTTCTATTACTCTATTTTATTTATTTTATCCTGTTAAAAAAATTTTTTTGGCAGTTTTTCAAGCTTTTATGATATAGGACAGAGAGGAAATGGGGTGAGAGAGAGAGAGGGGGAGAAATGCAGCATAGGGACGCAGGTTCGGAGTCGAATCCGCGGCCGATGCCTTGAGGACCTTCAGCCTCTTTACATGGGGCGACTGCTCTAACCACTCCCCGCCCCCTAATTATTCTTTATTTTAACTTGCACTACTTTATTGTTGTGACTTGCGTGATCCTCCTTCTTTTCTTAAACATATTTTATTCGCACTGTTGGAGGAAGTCTTACACCTGAGAGTTTCATTAGAAACGGCTGCTTCCCTGTTGTCCTATATTAAACGCTCTGACGAATAAATAATCGTGTTTAATAAGCTCACAAGAGGGAGAGTTCAGGGAAACGTTGGTGGTTAGTATTTAAGCTTAATAATAATCGTGTTTAAGCTCCAATGAGTTGGAAAGTTGTGAAGAAGAGATCTGCACTTAATAACCAAAAGGCTGAAAACATCCTCTTTCTCTACTATTTTTGCACATTGTGATGAGCAGAGCGAGGTCAAGGAAATGCTTTGAAGGGAGATTTTTCTACCTTCTCTCAGACTTTTAGACTTTTGGCAAAGCTGGTTTCTATGGTTGTTTCTAGGATCCTTTTTTTTTCTAATAGCAAAATGTCTGCAGTGTCTGAAACCACATTTATTTTAAGGTCGGTGTTGAAAATTTCATAGATAAATGATAACATCCCTGAGATCTTTCTCGCATGTTCTTCTCTCTAACCCACTGGCTTCCAACCTTTTTCTATCATTTCTATCACCGAGTAAACTGACAATGCCTGATTGAGTGATATATTTTGTGCACATTTCATATTATATTCAATGCGTGACAATGACAGCGCAGTACAACAGATAAGGTGAACATATAACCCAAAAAGTGAAAGCAGTAACTGCAGGAAGTTGGTGTAAAATGAGCAATTTGGATGAATGAGATGAGTCTTCCTGTTATTTTTTAGGAACCTTTGAAACAATTATCTTTCTGTATTTGTAATTGGATTTCTTATTTTTTACAATTACACATACTTCTCCCTGACGCTTGGCCAATTGTCTTTGGTTTAACTGCATATTTTTGTTATAAGGCTGTTTAGCAGCGAGGGAAGGCTCTGTGAATGTAGCTTGTGTTCTTCATGTCCTCATCCTGTTTATATCTTAGAGAATAATCCTTCACAGAAATGAATAAAATGCTGACATATAGTCGTACACCCCTTAATATCAAGTAGGCCTTGTAAAACCCATTGAGGCTTTGCCGACCCCTAGTGGGGGCCAGGAACCCCAGTTTGGGAACCAGTGCTTTAAGTCCTCATCTCCTGTCATCTCTCTACTGTTACTGTCTAATAAAAGCCTAAAATGATAAAAGATACGCTTTAAATGTGGCGTTCCTGCAGCCAGGGTCATATAAAACAGAGGTTCAGCCATCGTTTTTACTGTTTTCAGTTCATATATCGATAACAGCAACACCTGTAGCCTGCAGCATGAATCAATACACAAAAGAAAATACCATCCAATAAAATAAAACCTTATGGAAGCTTTTAATACTCAGCTGTTGTTTAGATGGTCAGAATGGACTTGATTCTGTTGGTTGTTTTGTTGCACTGGATTGTGTTTTACTGGGGAAGTATTTCTGATACTACAGACAAACCTTCACACTTTGCATAATTACTCATTATTCTCTTTTTTACTTTTCTTTGTTTTTGCTGCTTTTAAACCCGAACCCTTTTAAACCCGAACCCTTTTAAACCTGAACCCTTTAAACCTGAATTAGACCCACTCTAATTATTCTCTAACGTGTGTAGTTAATTTCGTTTCTTATTTTTCAGTGACAAAAAAAAAACAACAAAAAATGACACTAACGCTGCTTTTATTTTGTCAATGTTAATTTAGGTGAAATGTCACAGATGGTGTTGCGACCTCTGTTGTCCCTCAGCAGCAGCAGGAAATATTCTCAAGGTGCGTGTTTGTGTGTATGTGTGTGTGTGTGTGTGTGTGTGTGTGTGTGTGTGTGTGTGTGTGTGTGGGTGTTGGTGTGTGTGTGTGTGTGTGTGTGTGTGTGTGTGTGTGTGTGTGTGTGTGTGGGTGTTGGTGTGTGTGTGTGTGTGTGTGTACACAGGTGCCAGGAGCCCCAACGTGACCCCATGTGGGGGGTTATGTGAGTCTGTTTACTGTCATGTAACCCTGTTAATCATGACAAACCCGTATTTAACCATCCTGTACAGTGCCTTTGTGTCCAACATAAGTTTGAGAAACACTACCTGGCTGATTGATTATAAGTGATCGATGTACGTTTCTGTATTTTAGATTGTTTAATACTTCCATTTAGGTTTCACTTTTGAAAAACAATTTACTAAAAACATTAGAAAGAGCTTAGTTTTGACTAGGTAGGCAAATAAGTAGGGCTGCACCAGTTTATTATCACTGATTTTAGTTAAAAGGTTGAAAAGGCTTTTGAAGCAGTTAATTCATTTTTTTAAATCACCTTTTCAGGTGAAAGGTGATTTGAAAGGTTGTTTGAATGATTGAATTTGTGCTCATTCAAAGATTGCGTAATGAAGGGCTGAATGACTTAAGATTTCTTTGTTTTCCTGGTACAAAAGGGTCAGGAAATAACATTAATAAAACATTGGATTTCAGTGCTTTCCTACAAACAAGCCAAGATAAACAGTATCAGGCTCCGAGAGCTGAACAACTAAATTAGTGATAAAATTGGTTACAACTGTGTTTGACAAGTCTGATTGTCTGCCATGAGGAAGGTCATTAATAATTTGCGTTTTTTCTGCACGTACACACAAAATCAATTCTTTGTAATAAATAGCACGGCCTCACAATGCTGCCAGTGTAGGAATAAAATCAGGTGTGTGTCTGCGCATGATGGAGACGATGAGGTGGGCAGTCGTGTTCGCAAGAAAAGGTATGCGAGTGGGTTTTCCCATATTCCCCATATTTTGACACATAGCAAACGCTCAGTTGTATTTAGTCACATTAATGATGGCTGCATTCCTTTAATGGTACATGCTGGCACACTGGAATAGCTTACTATACTTAATGCTTAATACACTTAAAGGAACTGAGCCATCGTTTGCGTTATCAAATTCCACTGCGTTCGTCAAGTCAGAATGGGCTGCATGAGCGGTGATGCAAAGGTGGCACACTCAAATGTAAAAGAAATCCACCAGGTGTTAAAATGCATCAATATTCAATTCTCATATATTTCTGGTAAAAGTCTGACCAATCATTTTATTTGATAAAAATGAAATGATTTGCCGAGTTTCCTGCCTGTCATCTGTCGCAGCGCCCCTTCCAGTTGCCCACCACTGTCACTGCTTACGAGTCGTGGGCGGAGGGAGTGTCAGAGGTCAGGCAGGGGGAAGAGGGTGGGTCTTTGGACGGAGGTTGTTCATGTTGCTTTAAAGAAAAACATAATATAATAAATACATTTTTTAAAAAAGCTTTGGAATGTTGATGACCACTGAATTAACTCTCCATGACAGGGTACAGAAAAAAAACATGATGATACAGTATATTTGTATATAAAGTATATGATCAAAACAAATATGGAGTGATTTTTTGGCTGATAAAGTGCAGTGTCATCTGCTTCTTTAAGATTCCTTACCTTGATATTTGTGCTCCATCTATGAGTCGGTGTGGCCGGTTCTTTCCTTGATCATCTACTGACCAGTCAGACTCATTTATCCATCCAGGGGAAAACCTGGTGCCTCTGCATCAACCAGGCTTTGATGTATCCGGGGGCAGCTAACAAGTCATTCCTCTCTGAAGTGTAATAGCTGGAAATTGAGCCTTTTGATCTTCCGCTTCTTTATTTTCATCTCGTTTGCAGCCGCAGGGCTTTGCCTGAAAGCAAAAATTTTAAGGCATTTGCATTTAATTGACAGTGTATGGCTTAATCTGTTTTGAGTGGTAAACCGCTTACTGCACCAGAACATTTCATAATGATGTTTTTGCTATATACTGATATTTAAAGGTCCAGTGTGTAGGATTTAGTTGCCACCAAATGAAAATTCTCCCTTGTGCCGAGCATGTAGGAGAACATAAGGCGGCTGATACGAAAACACGATAGGGCCTCTCTAGAGCCACTGTTTGTATTTGGGCTACTGGGATCATTCTTAGATGTTGTAAACACTGAAGAAAACATACTTAGATACATAGATCCTCCTAAATCCTACACACTGCACCTTCAATAAAACTTTTCAGTTTGCATTTACACTCACAAACCATAAATGCTTCCTTTACAGAGATATATCTTTAGAAGAAGAAGAAAGAAGAATTCCTTTATTCGTCCCGCAATGGGGAAATTCAATTTTCACTCTGTTTTTTCATTTTACACACACACACAGGCCCGAAATACACACACAGGACCTATATACATGCAACTAGTGGAGAGATGTTAGAGCGAGGGGGCTGCCAGTGACCGGCGCCCCGAGCAGTTGGGGGTTCGGTGCCTTGCTCAACAGCACCTCAGCAGTTCCCAGGAGATGAACTGGCACCTCTCCAGCCACCAGTCCACACTCCATTCATGGTCCACACAGGGACTCAAACCAGCGACCCTCCGGTTCCCAGCCAAGTCACCTATGGACTGAGCTACTGCCGCCCCTTTATATACAGTCTGTGGTCCACAAGTGAAAAAACAACACCATCCCATTCCTCTGGAGGAACATGCCACCGACAAATCAATTTGCTTCTGCACTAATTGGACTTGGCCTGAGTCCTGATGGCTGGCAGGATGAGAGTCATCAGTCAGACTGGCTGAGAACCAGCACAGAGAAACGGAGAGGAGAAAGGTCAGTTCAGCCCCGTTCATCTCCACATAATAGATCCCCTTTTACGTCCCTCTCCTCGACCCCCAATCATCCCAGCGAACACGCGGTCACCCAATCTTTCCTGAATCCTCTGCCATTCCGTATTAAACTACTTTTATACTGGAAATACAGTGTGAACCACCCAATAGCTGCTGAGACATCTCATATAGATTTCGACCAGTTGGCAGAGCTACTTGGAAATAGGATCAGCAACGCTTTTACAATTCATCCTGTGGGGAACGTGAATGTTTTAACCAAATTTCATGGGAATCCATCAAATAGCTGTTATGAAATTTCAGTCTGGAGCAAATTGAGGACTGACATTAGCATCTCTAGAGCTAGAGTCGCTCGCACGGCTAAAAGGTTTAACGCCCTGACTCATCAAATCAGCGCGCTACTGTGATGTGAATGTGACAATATATTACTGAATTAGGTCAATTAGGTCTTTATATAATCAGGAATAACTGGGACATTTTTTTAAAAATTGGATCTATTTCCATTACCATTCAAAATGATGTATATTTTCAGCTCCTCAGATATTTTATAGAACAACATATCCACATTCCTGCTCATCTAAAGCAGGAGAACACCCTGATTGTTTTATAACATTCCTACTGGTGTGTCCCTCATGACTCCACTTTGCTAATAGTTTACTTCATGTCTGAAATAAAGCTGGCTCTATACAAAGACAGCCATTGATGACACACGGCTGCAAAACCTCGCAGAGAGCAACGTCTCTAATTCAGACATCAGAATCTGTCTGAGGGAGAGAACACACATCTGAACCACAGCAAGGTAAGAAATGATATTCAGTCACGTACATAAAAAATAAAAAGTATTGTTGACTCACTTAAACACTTTTTAGGAGTGAAAATGGTACTGTATTCATTAGCCTAAATCAAAGTTGTATTTCATTGTGTTTAAAGAAATTGTGTAAAAAAAGCTTTTCACATATAAAATAATTACTTTTTCTGTTGTGAAACCATTTCCCTGCTTTACAGCAGTTACCGCTGCCTTATCAACACATGCTGTTCGTAATTTCATTTAATTTAATTTGTATGTCATGGTAAATAAACTACTGCAGGTAACAAAGGCCCGTCTCGACCATGAAGTTATCTTTTGTTGTGGTTTTTGCCTTCATCCTCCCACTCATCGGGGCTCAGGTGCCCCACTGGGGACCTTGTCCAGAACCATCGGTTCAACAGGCCTTCACCCTTAAACAGGTACAAGTTACTTTGTACAGAAAATGGTGCATACATTGGCAGACTGACGCCCAGTGGTGTCCCATGGGGACGTTTACATGACATGAGCAGCTTTCCCTTTTCTTTTGTGCTAATTCAAAATGGGAAAACACTCTTTTTTTCAGCATTAACCAATGCTTTGAATGTGTGATATTCCTAATGTGTCAATAATTTACAGTGTATAGTGTTTAGCATTCATAGGCTGTAAAGCAACATGTAATAAATGTTTTAACTGTCAAACGTGGTATAAAGATATAGTCCTACATTATTATTGTTATACATCACTAATTAAATGTTTCTATACTGCTCATAAATGCCAAATAGGGGTTTAAAGGAAAGTGTTATTTGATTAGTAAACAAAGCTACGTCTATGTGCATTTTTAACATATTATTGCACTGTTGTTTATGACTACTGTAGCCGCGCACGTGTGCTCATATTTTTGTATATGTGCAGGTGAGACATGCATTTGTGTGTATGTGTGATGATACGCATGTTTTCCTGATTCTTGTACATGCTTTCTTTTTGTTTATGGTTTTTGTCTCTGCTCTATGAAGCACCTCTGGTGACTGTTACAGGTCTTTTTATCTTTGCTATATAAATAAAAGTGTTAAAAGTGGAATTTTTTGTAAATAAAAATGACATTATTTTCCTCTGAAATGTACATGTAGTGGAATACAAGTGTAACGTAGCAAAATATGGACATACAAAGTCAAAATTGAGTTAATACTAAGCTACTATCCATCACTGATAAATAATATCTTTTTAAATTCTACTGAAGCCACTAAAACATGTAGATTTATTCATACTCTCCGCTCACAGGGCTCTGAATTGTCTTTGAACTCGTGCTTGTCTTTGCCCTTAACAGTTCATGGGGAGATGGTTTGAAATTGCCAAGCTGCCGGCCCAGTTTGAGAAAGGCCGGTGCATCGAAACCAATTTCACCTTGACAACAGACAGCTCCATTCGAGTGGTCAGCTCTGAAATACTGTGAGTCCTTTCTGCAGTTTCTCTTTTGTGCAAATATAGCGTCAAGAGGTAACATTTGTATGGTGTGCATTTCCCTTAATCCAACATGAAATTTGACTGTGTGGTATAAAACAGAAAAGGAGAGGTGAGGAAAATCGAAGGGATTGGAGTCATAGAGGATATCAAGAATCCGGCTAAACTGGGAATAAGTTATTCCTACGGTGAGAGAGACATTTTATACATGTTTCAGTAAACTGTGTGTTGTTTAGGGAGTCAGCGGATAATGTCAGTCGTCTTACTTTTTCTCCTTGTGTCAGATCAGGAGAAAACATTGTAGGTGATCTGCTTTTGATCTTGTTTTGTGCTCCTTACCACCACAGTCCTGCCCTACTCCCCTTACTGGATCCTGTCCACTGACTACGTGAACACGGCCCTGGTGTATTCCTGCACGGATATCCTGAGGCTCTTTCATGTCGACTTTGCCTGGATCCTGGGCCGGACACGAACCCTGCCGGACACCACTGTCCAGGAAGCCATGGAGACCTTTGCCAAGAACAACATCGACGTAAGCAGGATGATCCCGAGCAGGCAGCAAGGCTGCGACAAAACTCTCTGAGCAGCAATGGAAATGAAGCACAGGACGATGATTGTTGACAGGAGGGAAAATGATTGATCATGTGTTTCAGAAGAAAGATTTTTAACTAATATCGTGATGATTATGATGAAAGAATGTAGTGGAGGGTTGACTCAACTCCGTCTCAATTTGTCTATGAGTGGAAAACAACTTTCCTGCCTTTTTTGAGACAATGAAAATATTTACAGCACAAAATAACAGCATGCTTATACAGTGCTTTATAGTATGTTGTTAGATGTGAGGGTGTTTTATGTACAACAGCTTAAGTGAAGTCATAGTCATATCTACAGATTTATTTAATACACCATCCCTGGTTTCAATATCACAAGAGAGTAATGTTCTGCACAGAATTAGCTTTTTATTTTGTTATGATGAACAATGTGTTTCATTTGCAGGATAATATAGGTTAATTATATTAAGTAAATAGGATGTTTATGCCACAAACTGGAAACATAAAGGATCTAATTAGAGTGAATAAAAGTTAGCTAAACTTGCTTCATGTGATCTTCTTTTAATTCTTTGCAGCGTATTCTTAATGAAATCTTACTGCATGCAACAGAAGGTAGTTCAGAGGTTTCTGAACCCACATAGAGAGTTTAACAGACCAGGTATATGTTTGACATTTGTAAAATGTTTACAGCTTCATATCTTAGTAATTATATATAATATTTCCTAATATTCTCTCCAGTCATGATTTCACCTTCAGTTGTACCCTTAAGTAGAACAGACAAAGAGTTAAAGTTTGCCAGTAATGATGAGTATGTCATATATATAAAACAAATTGTAGGGTGAATGTGGTAGCCTAAACTACCTATTACAGTATTGTAATGTTGTATAAAACCTGTATGGCATTGGTCACAGTAACATAAGAAAGAAACTAATTTTGTATTAAAGATGCATATGTATATATATATAAAGATATATATATATATATCTTTATACATATTTGATTTATTTTGGTCAAATGGAAAAGCAAATAATGAAAATAAATTGTAATAATAATAACGTAACGTAAAGAAACTAATTTTGTATTAAAGATGCATATGTATATATGCATATATATATATATATATATATATATATATATATATATATATATATATATATATTTATATATATCTTTATACATAGTTGATTTATTTTGGTCAAATGGAAAAGCAAAAAATGAAAATAAATTGTAATAATAATAAACCTCAGAAAAATAATATAATAAATCATATCAATGTAATAAAGAAACGGTTTGCCCCGGTGATTTCTGGACAACATATATATTAATAGGCGTGTGTGTTGAATTAAAAATAATTGATAAGCCTACACAATTTAATAATTTAAAGCGTACCTGCAAACTACTGCGGAACCTTTGCGTCGTGACTCGACTTTCACGTCGGATTTGTTTTCACCGGGCACCGCATTAGCTTGGCGCTGTAGCTTCGTGCTTGATGAATATCTGACGATAGAAACTCGTGGTTTTGTTCACCGATGCCACTAAAGGATCAGTCCAACTCGACCGTCGCCATGAAACCAGCTGTGGATGAGATGTTTCCTGAGGGCGCGGGACCGTACGTTGATCTGGACGAGGTTTGTTTACGTTAACGGTTGGCTAACTCGCTAGCTTAACGTTAGTTACCGTTAGATACTAAACAGATGGCGTTAGGTAACAACCAGCTTTACTACTTTTTAATTTTTTTTATTGCATTATTATTGTGGCTGTTCAACGTTAATTGCTAAACGTTATGAATAATAATGAATATATATTAAATAAATAATATACGTTAACGTTAGTTTGTAGGCATGGTAACGTTGACGTTAACTTACTTGCAAGTTAGCTACTAACTGTGCGACAATGTAATGGCCACATATCACAGTAGAAATGTTTAAAACAGTCGATAACACTGCAGTATATCTTATGTATTTACAGTTTAAAATAAACACTGTGCTCTAACATGTACGTATCACCCATTTATTTATAAAAAAGGTGTATTCAGAACCTCCCTGCAGTGAAATGCGCCCCCTGTCAGTCTGTCAGTGTATAATTAATATTATAAGGCTGTTGTTTCGACCTAAATGAGTAGCTTATATACAGTAACGCAATAAAAAGCACATACTTTTAAACCTATGAATTGCAAAACAAGCTGTGATTATATTTAGCCTTATGAAACTACAAGTCAAATACATTCAACTTGCTAAAAACAATCCATTTAATTTTTTTGTAATATGACTGGGGCATATTTCCACAGGGCATACAAAAAGGTGTTGTATGGTGTTCGCTTTTGTGTTGAGAAGAACATCACTTGTTTACAGTCTTTAAGAGTGTAAAGACTGTAAGTAACCAGCGTTCTTCTCTTCTATCTCCTTCATGAATAATTAAATGAATACGGCACAAAAGTTACGTCTATAGACATATACAGATACTGTACATGACCAAAGTAGTCTAATCTACTAAGTTACCCATTCAATATTAATTCCTTTGCACTATTTGCATTTGTGTACAGTCTGCATAATATATATATATATATATATATATATATATATATATATATATATATATATATATATAAGTGGTTCTTTTTGCTTTGTTGCTTTATATATACTGATGTTTCACCTACTTTCTTGTATAGAATAGTTATTTATTTAGTAATTTTTGACTACCTTTGTTAATTGTAGTGAAGCAAATCTAGCTGCCACTTGCATATTTCAACAGCACTTGGCTACTTTCCAACCCTGGTTTGATTCTTCCTTCCTATTAGTTGTTCTGTGTGTAAGTACAGTGAGAGCAACTTGAAGCCAGAGTCAAACTCCTTGTATGTTTACACATACCCGGCCACTAAAGCTGATTCCAGCTAATTTTACAAATTGACATTTCTCAAGTATTCATGAGGAGCCAACAAACAAAACGCTGCCTTTGAATTGACAAGCTGTCAGTATGTTGGGATTAAAGAAACTAAAAATAGGGTTTAACTTTTTCTAGTGCCATAGGAGTACAACATATACAGTCGTTGGAGATGTATTTTTGACCACAACTCATTTATAATTACAAATGTATTCAACATGATTGTAAGAGGCTGTTTGTCTGTCTTTCTTGGGTTGAATTTGTGCTGCACGTTTGTTCTCTGGCAGGCTGGGGGAAGCACAGGACTGCTGATGGACCTGGCTGCCAATGAAAAGGCAGTTCACTCAGACTTCTTCAATGGTAAACTCTTTCTTCATACATCTTGCTCCGCCTTACGTTGTATTGTTTACAAAATGGCAAACTGAGATTCTCAACAGCAAAACCATCAATCTACTTGAACCCTTCATAAAATATGGAGAAATACATACAATAGATAATAAATATCCTATATCTATATGCATATGTAATAATTTATTCAAAATTCGATACACAACAGTTCAAAGCTACTTTGTGTCAAATTTGGCTCAGATTCAGTCACGATTCATCTAAGATTTGAAAAAATTGTATATATTAAATTGTATATGATATAAAAGAATTATGAGCCAAATGCCCAAAATATACTGCAACATCAATTCTGCTAAATAGCGGGTAAATGATACATAAGGCACCATTTGGGGTCGTCCCCAAAGATACATTTCTTTCTGAAATGCTGCAGACCGGGTTCGTGTCCAGTGTTTTAACAATGCTTTATGTGTCTGGAGATGAAATAAATATATTACTCCAGTTATTGCCTTCATCTGTGAGGAGGTTGGACCCAGATAGTGCGGTTGATGGTGCCACTGATCATTTTATAGCACCATTGAATGTTCTAAGTACAAGAAATCCTCCGTTGAGTTGTCCTTTTTCTGCAGAATTAGTACCAGCCCTAGTTCACATGAGCCGCTGTTGTGTTTAATCATAATACAAACTCCAGAGACTTTCTCATCAAATCTGGCGACTTTCTAAATCCTCCTCCATCCAAGAGAGAAATCTGTCGTCTGTTTCTGGTGTTTTGGACTCTGATGAAGAATCACTCTGTAGTTAGTGTCCTCAATGAGCTGCTGTGAGCCCCTTCCCCATCCCAAAGCACTCACAGGCCGGAACTGTCTTGTTACTTTTTGCGACCTTCTTGGTTTGGCAACCTTATTTATAAAAAGCAACTAGCGACCAATTTAGCGACTTATTCAGACCATCAGGGAAAAGGGAGAAATATATGGTCTGGCTGATTCATTTCAATGCATGTGTCTGTGGGTCCGTGTCTCTCTCCACGCAGCAGCACTGTTGTTGTTATGTGACGCCGCAGGGGATAGAGGCTGGAGGTAGGGCGATAACAGCATCGTTAACAGAGTATGCAGGACACTTCGACATGTGGACCAGAGGAGCCAGGGATCAAACCACCGATGTCTCGAATGGAGGATGACCTGCTCTACCTCTAAGCCACAGCCGTCCCAATTGTGTCTAGAAGCATTTTGCTCTGCACCGTTGATAACACGCCTTGGAAATCGAAATTGAGCTGGGAGGGCCTAAACTATTACACATTTGCGATAAGTCCGGTGATGCCAGGCTAGGGATCACCATGCTCTGTTGTCATTTTGCCTGAAGAACCAGTAGTCATTGAGAAAACAGGGCTCTAAAGTGTATTAAAATATATTTTACAAGTTTAAGTTTTATTTTCCAGGGTAGTTGTTATTCATCTGATGCTTAATAGAAGCTGGGAGATTTCACACGAAAATGTCACATGCAAGGGTCTCTTCCTTACTTCCTGCTTCCGACGCCCGTGTTTGGACCGCAACCACTTTTGAATCCTTACTTTCAGACAAAAATGTAAACACCTGGCAAAATACTCAAAACTGCCTCTATGACACTACTGTACGTGTGTCAAGGACCACATTTCGCCATGACAACACACACACACACACACACACACACACACACACACACACACACACACACACACACACACACACACACACACACACACACACACACACACCTGAAGGTAAAAACTATACCAGCGCCGCTGTCACGGCTTGGAAACATGCAACTGTTTTCATGTTAGTAATTCAGGCAGATGCAGCTTGTCCATTATTGTGAATTTGAAAGGCACATTTTTATGACTAAGTTATGCAAAAATTCAAGGAAATCCAAGAGATTTATTGGCAAGGAGAGGGATGTGTCACACACAACAACACAAACCCCCACATTTTGACAAAAAGCCTTGTAGGTTATTTAGAATTTAAGATTTTGGCAGACGAGTAGTTTTTTAGAAATTCACACAGAATTATTATCCATTTAAGCTTGGATTTGACTCAACATGCTTTATCTCTGGCTTTTGCGTTGCTTTCATGAAAGGGGTCGTAAAAGACGATTTGGCTGTAATGATCCTATCACAGGATTTCACAAATAGATGTATGATTATCAGTGCAAATGAATTTTGCTGCTCAGGTAATCTGAAGTGAACTGAGGAGGAGTCAGTCATCTTCTAAATAGAAATCAGGGCAGATTGAATCTATTAGCACATGTTGCTTTTCAACCCTGGGCGTCAGAGCGCTGCTGGTTTCACAGCGGGAAATCACTTTACTGGCCCCAAAACATTCCTTGTACCCCCGCCCCCCTTTTTACAAACTGTGTTTTATAATGTAGTGTGATCTCTTGTCCCGAGGCGCAGCTACATCAAACAGCCACGACTTCTCGCCATATGCGACGCAGATTCCATGCGCGCTTCTCAGCAGGAGCTCTGTGGATGTGCTTTGTATGAGGCTCATTTAGGGTGGCAGGCTTTATTTCCTTCTGATAGAGATGTGTACCACTTAAATGTCTCCAGGCGCGATGAAAGCAGCTCCCAATCCCCTGGCCTACATTTCTAAAGGGATTTTAAATGTTAATTAATTTAAACAATCAGTGTCACACTGGCTCAGTTCTTTCACAGCCACAAGAGTGACAGTTTGTGCTAATTAATGTTATTTCACACTGAAATATTCAGGCTGCAGCAGTTCTGTAGAAAAAATAAATCCAGCGTGTTGAAACAGTTTAGGTTTAAGTCCTCATGATTTTATATAGCTTTTTCTTTCTAGACTAACAGGAAACTGCTGTATAATCAAACTGTTACTGCAAGTAAAACAACAGTAAAACAATCTGTATGAGATAGATAACATTTGTGTAGTGTCAGTGTTAAGCATGTTTAAAATCTTATATGAACTAGGCCTGTGAATGTTCTCCTTTGTCTACGTCATTGTTATCCCCAAAGAAATTTAAGTCAAAAGCAAAAGAGTATGAACTAGGAATCCAACATTAATGACAGGTGCAAAATCTGGGAATGTTTATTACAAAAATTGGACTAAACCCGAGTTTTGATTAGTTACTGTGATCGGAGGGAAATTAAACCATCTATCATTTACTGGAGCCGGTGTCTGGGGATGTCTTAATGAACATCCAGCCCCTGCACCTACAGATTATTGCTGCCTTACAAGATTCAAACGAAGGGTTTTGCAAAGTCCCTTCAAAGTCGACGTATCGCGATGACGTCAATCAATGTGTGTGACGTGTTACGGTGTGATGACGTATGGAAGAAGGCAAGAAACATTCGCACGGCCCTGGCCCGTTTGTACTCACACTGCCTGGGCCTCGGGGGGAGAGGGGGGGGGGGCAAGTACCCTAAAGCATGGGGCACGATATGGACGGACAGTGTGAGTGCGCCCTTAGACATGTGTTACTGTAACTGTTTGTTGACACTGAATATAAAATACTGGAGGCCACGCCCACAGTATCCCGAATTTCACCCATTCTCATTCCCATTCATTGATACTTTAGCTGCTGTCAATTCTTCTGAATGGTTTATTGAATAGTTTAAATTGGATTATTAAACAGTTAACAGTTAATATGTATTGACAGTGTACAGAAACTGCAGTCTGGACATTTGATAAGTGATGCATGATGTGGCCAAAAGTGTGTGGACTTGTCTACAACAAACTGTCTACATACCTCTGTGTACTTTTGCAGATTAAGGGAAATCAAAATGCTACAATGCGGACCATGATATTTTAGATTATAAGGGGCTTCACACTTTGTAGCAACAGTTTGGGAAAGGCCTTTTTTCCCCTTGTTTTTCACCATGCACGTTTGAGCCTCCACATGTTTTTGGCCATATAGTGTATATGAAAAATATTGTCCCAGCAGTTGCAACAAGACCGAAGGAATGTTGTCACCTTAGCGTACATGTCTGTCTTTATATGCTTTGTTTTGTTGGGAAGGCTTTAATTAGAGCCAAAATGTTGTTTTTCTGTCATGTGCTGCCTGATTTCTATGTTCTGTGTGTTTGATGACACCTTTTGAAACAGCACAAGAACAAGAAGGATTTCGTGGATAACAAACTTAGTGCAAATTATTGTGTTGTCTGCACACAATGCACTGTGTGTAGACTGACTGCGAAACATTAAAGTACAGGGCGATCATGTAACGTTTCTTCTTACATTTGACTTTTTACTGACTTTTTTGCCACCAAGAAAAGATTCATTGATCAATCAATTTGTCTATCGAGAGAAAATTAACAAGCGCTTATTTTTGATAATCGAATAGCTGTCATTTTTCAAGAAAAAAGGCCAAAATCACTCATTGTCAATCTCATTGTTGTGCCTTAAATGGTGAAACAAACTAGCAATATTTTCCCAATACCCAAAGATTTATCTACAGCCCTTAAAGTTCTCAGGCACAGTGCCTTATTTCAGGCATATAGCAGTTTTAAATTCAGACGATAATTAATTCAACACATTGTGCAAATGTCCTCCTGAACAACCTTTCAGGCTCACAAGCATTTCATTCTTAAAACTCTAAAAACTCAATGTCAGAGACAACCGTAGTAGTTGGAGTATGAAAGCGGATTTTGCTTTGAGCTGTATCTTGTTGAGTGTTAAATGAAGGCTACCTGCAGAAACGGAGGATGTGGCACTTATTTCCATTCCCATGCCTGTTCATACACTTCTGCTGCCGACCTCTGACCTCACAAACAGTCAGACTCACAGGAAGGCCGCGCGGCAGACTCCTCAGCAAGTGCATTCCCAGATCCTTTTACTTTTATCACCCTGCACCCTCGCCGCCAACCCTCTCAACCTATAACGCTGCTTTATGAGGAAATGTCTGGCTGTATTTGAAATACAGCCAGTGTTTCATTGTCTGGCTGTTATGTAACTTTAGTTTAATAATGATGTTTTTTGTTTCCACAGATTTTGAAGATCTGTTTGATGATGATGACATCCAGTGACAGAGACCAACATGTCTTCGGAGTAATGATAGATGATATTCACACGTTTTTTTTGTGGAAAGCAAACAGACCATTTTGTGTCTAATGACATACAATTTCCTTTCATAGTTGTCCTAGTTTTTTTTTTTTCAACCATCCTCAAAAAGTCATCACCAGCTCCAGATGTTGTGAAATTCTTAAGATCCCAAGGATTCCTTCATATATGGTATGTTAAAATTATGAGCTTGTATTGTGCTCATGTCTTCGACTGCTTCTAAAGTGGATTGCAGGTTTCGGTGTGCCGGAGAACACCTGTTAGGAGCGTAATTATACATGTGATGGGCAGAGGTTCCATATGCTGTCGCCCTGCTGCAGATGGCATATGATGAATGATGGTCGGGCTTAAATTATTTTTATGACTGTGTGGTAGTCACATACGTTCTGTGTGTTTTATATCTGTGTGTCCTGTTACGTCATGAATTTGCACATTTGTGTACAGTAGTTATACGGTACATCCACACCTCAAAAATCAATAAATAGCATTTTGTATATAGGAAGTCGTGTGTCCGATTCTCTTTATTTACTGTTCGATGATAATATTGTTTATTTTTAAAACACTGTTCTAGATACTCAAAATCATTGTACATAAACTAGTTTTACAAGATGAAGACAGAAATTTGGACAATGTTTCTATATTTAATTTAATGTGAGTTTAATGCTATTGTACAGACTTTGGGCAGTGATCAATAATATCTCAGGTCACCTGTCATGTCAGGTCAACCAAACCAACGTATTCTAATGTCGTATCCCCAAATACGATCAAAACCGGGACACAAATGCACTCAGTGATTTCAAACTCATTTTAAGAAACTAACAAAATTACACCAAGCATCAGTTTAATTCATTTTTATGTGCTGAGAAGATCTCATCTCGAGGTTCTTGAAGAAGTTCATTCAGGGCTTTGGGTTCAAATATCCATTTTGTTTAAGGACTTAAATATCTGCTATAAAATTAACATCAAGTTTGTGTTTTTAACTTTAAGTCCTTAAAGTGCTCAAAAAATGGAAAGAACTGAAACAATTGGTCGACTGACAGACAATCAACTGTCTTAATGTTTTCAGACAGAAATATCAAACTTTGCTTTGTTCCAGTTTCTCCCATGTGAACATTTGCTGCTTATCGCTGCATTATGTGACCAGAAGCACATCTTTGCGTCTTCACTATCAGTCAGACAAAGACATCTGAACCATGGACAGACTGAAGGATAATGAAAACCATTGTTAGTTGTGGCCTTTATGGCAAACTCCAGAAAACTGAACTACTGATCCAAGGTCAAAAATGAGCTTGGAACCTTTACCAAGTTTGTAATTGATATGGTCATTTATATAAGTATTAGTCTGGCTTACCGGATGTATTAATACCGGATGTACAATGCCGGGATAATGCCTGACGCATCAGGGGTTTAGCTCTGCCCAAGATGATTGTGATTGGTTTAAAGAGTGTAAAAAAGTTTCTCCCCCTATCCCGAAATGTTTACTTGTGCAGCCAGACGATACTCTAGCGCTCACACAGGGCTGTGGAAATAAGTCTGGCAATGCAAGATTATACAAATATTGAATTGTGCCATTATCTTACATGTTAAAACTACCAGATTAATTCCAGTTTACTGCAGGAATATGAAGTGCAACATGGTAAAGTAAATCCGAGGAACCTCTGGGATCAGACCGCTCTCAGACAGAGCGAGTGTGTTCATCAGTGCGATCAATAAACAAAATAAGAAATGGCAACTTTCGGAGATAAAATATGAGTGCTGCTGCGGCTTTCCGACTGCAGATTTCATCACCGCAGTCAGAAAGCGAGACTGCTTCAAAGAAATTGCGTACCGAACATGTGAGACCAGCCTAGTTTTTGCATTACAGTGTAAAGTGTTTTTCATTCATAGATTCTATCATTTGAGAAGTATTTACTGTATAATGAGACTGCCTCACTATCGGCACCAACGAGAATGCTGATATAAAGGTCAATAATATTTCTAGGTTTGGCCAACGGCATACTGGAGTCGTATTACTATTCAGCACAGGAGACTGAGACTGATAAGAGGCTTCTGGAGAACACAAAATGCAACTGCAGGTTCTACAAAATCAGCAGAACAATGGACTGTGCTGTCAGTTATGTACCACACAATGGTATTAATTACACTCAAAAACTTGATTGTGCATTTACCAGCAGTACACACAAAGCACTGTCTGTTGGGGATTCGTAAAATGAACCATGTTCATACTCAAGGATTGGAGTCAATTAACAAATGTGTCTGTATTAGCAGGAAATAATGTAATAATGTAAACCGTATTAAAAATGCTTTAGAAAGTCATGAATAGTCTGTCCAGCAAGGCATGATTGTCTGTGAATTTGTAAAGGAACAGAAATAATACTCTGCAGAATAAATGCCAATTGTGGAGCTCTTTAAGGAGATTATGTATTAAGAATCCCAGATTCTGGGTTTGCAGGACAATGCAGGGATTGGATTAGGTTATTACATTAAGACTCTACATAGCATCTTCAGCTGTATAGGCACAGTGGCACTTTAAGCAAAAAGCTAACTTTGCATGCCCACAATGACAATGCTAACACGTTTTCATGTTTCAGTTTAGCATGTTAGCATAATTAGCACTAGCCACAGAGTAGCTGAGGCTAATTTAGACAATATGGCAACAGAAATGTTTGTGAACGTAAATATTCACTCGTAAATCACAGATCTGTACAGCTTCAGTCTGTGATTGCACTGAAACACAGATGTAATGAAAATGAATGGAAAATCTGAATTGTCTGAGGTTTTTCTATACTATATAAGTTTTGTCTGAAGCACTAATAGTTCAGAGCCAGAAAATTAAACTGTGCATCTCAGCTACTGTTTTTCTTTGTTTCCATGGAAATACCAATAAATCATATTTAAAAAATATTTTTTCTTGTTAACCCAATATTTTAATTTTGATTATAATCACAGAGTTCCTGATGATTTATTTGTACAGTATGTGACACATAACTTGAACCACAACTAAAGTGCTAACATAAAAGCATTTGACAGGCATCGTCATTTTTACAAGGGTCTGTTTTTAATGAGCTTTTCTTTCACAAGTAGCATGAGACGCTTTATGGGGGTTTTCACCCAAATTTTTGTTAAGTTGTAAATTTTTCATGCACAGAAAGAGACAGACATCTCACCTAATGGCTGTTCAGCTTTAAGCTGAAGATGACAAGCATTTGTCTTCTACAATCCCAGTTAAAAATTGCAGGGATCGTAGCCAAGGTTGAGGTGTGCTGTGCGTAAGGGACACAGTCCTCGAGGACACACTGTATGACAGAAAGAATCAGAATTAAGGAAGATAACGTGTTAGGCAGAATCATCTGATTCCATTTTCTTTTCAATTTAATAACAAGGATTAAACTTGGGAGTGTGGAAACTAGTTAGGAATAGTCAGAGGCCTACAGGTTAGCTGAGCAAGAGTTGAATTTGCAGTATGATTAAAGGAGATGTATGCTTCCTCACAATACAAAAAAAAGGCCTGGGATTGCCTCCATATGTTTCTCACAGTTTCCCAATTTGTAATACAAGACGTTATATATATTTGGTGGTTTATATATATATTATGGTTTAAATAGCTAGCCTAAGTTATGGATAAATGTTTGAAAGAGATTAACTTAGCAAACAGTTAAGCCGGCCTGCATGGGACAGGGGGAGGCCCGCCCATCTAGACAAGTCTCACTTGAATTTATCTAATAGCTGCTGGAAAAGGTCCCTGAAGAAGCTGGTGATGAGTCACCTCCAAATACCCCTTGTCAGCTGTTTTAAAGGGAAATATGGATTGTTCGGAGTGATCTCGCCAAGTTGTCGACAAAAAATAACTCACTCTTCTGAATATTCAACTTATACCCCGATAGGTGTCCAAACTGATTCAGGATTGAAATAAATAAGAAGTCATCAGCATATAAGGAGGGTTTGTGAACTAGACCAAAACAAGTGATGCCTACAAACTCCTTGTGGGTTCTAAGCCAGATGGCTAACGGCTCGATGGCTATGTTGAACAACAAGGGTGAGAGCGGACAGCCCTGCTGGGTCCCACGTTTGAGAGGGAAATATTCTCCTCAAAAAGCTTTGTTTGGATTGTCGCAGCTGTCTCTCAACTTTGTGTGTCATTAAGAGGCCATGGTCTGAATGCAGAAGAAGCCGTTTCTTATATGGGGGTGGGGGGTCCCATCAAGTTTTTCCAGTTCCGCCACAATTTCCACCAGCCTAGCCCGTTCAGCTCTCCTCATTTGAGAAACATAGGATATCACTTGTCCTTCGATAGTAGCTTTAAGTGCCACTGCTGACATCAGGTGTGTTGTTAAACTCTATGTAAGAGTGGATTTGAGTCGCAACAAAATCTTTAAACTTACTATCCGACAATAAGTGTGAGCTGAACCTCCATGGTGAACGTGGAATTGTATCTCGTGGAAAACTAATGTCAACTGTGGTAGGGGCGTGGTCAGAAGGGATTATTGATTAATATTTACATGCATTCACGCAGTTGAGGAGGTTGTTATCGATTAAGAAGAAATCGATTCGGGAGAATGTGTGGTGTACATGGGAAAACAAGGAGAAAGCTTTCTCATGGGGGTTTCTAGACCTCCAAGGATCCCAAATTCCCCTCTGTGATGCATATGTTTTTACTATGTGTGCTGATTTGGATAGCATAACCTGTGTGGGAGAAGATCTTTCAAGAGTCACATCCTGCACCAGGTTGAAGTCTCCGCCTATGATAATGCGATGACTGTCAGCGTTAGCCTTGTAAAAAACTCTTCATCGTCCCAGGTGGGCGCATAAACTGAAACTAAGACCACTGGTGTGTTCTGGAGTGTGCCTGAAACTATGACATAGCGGCCGTCAGTATCTTGGATTACATTTGTCGGCTCAAACAGGACCCTTTTATGAATGATGATAGTTGCCCCTCTAACTCTATCTGTACATTTCGAGTGGAATAGGTGGCTCATCCACACACTCTTAATACGTGAGGTGTCACATTCTGGTGATGAAAACCTTTGCGAAGAAGGCTGTCGGCCGCGGCCCCTCCACTGCTTCAGGTACGCCAATCACACAGAGATTAATCCGCCAGCTGCGGGACTCTAGGTCGCTGACTTTAGCCAGTAGCTAAACATTTCTCTCTGTTAGCACGGCACAGGAGGCCTCCAGCATTAGCAGACGCGCGTCTTGTAGATTTGAAGTTACCTCGAAGGAGCCTATCTTCTGAGCGTGGTCGGACACTGTGGCATGGACGTGGTCCACCATTGCTTTGAGTATTGAAATAGAGGCTTTGAGATCAGCAGAGAGGTCTTTGAATTCGGTGTAGAGGGCTGTACAGTGCTCTGCCCAGAAGTGAGCAATAACAACCATGGTAATCTCGCCGCCTGTCTACTCCATCTCAGCCTAACCGGAAGTCGAAAAAAAGATAAATGTTTGAAAGAGATTAAGTTTGATAACAGTTATGGATAAACGGTTGAAAGAGTTAAACGTTATGATAAATGGTTGAAATAGCTAGCCTATGGTATGGATAAATGGTTGGAAGAGTTAATGTAAGGTAAAAATTGTGGCTGAAATAATTAGTTAAAAGTGGGCTGGATGGTTGAAAGAATTAACGTTGCTGCTTTTCATACGCGGAATACACACAAATAAATATGTGTTATTAATTACGGCACCTTACTTTTTGTTGTTGTTATATGTACAAGAAATGCTTAAGAATAGTCTGAAACGTTAGCTGAAAGTTATGTTAAATCTTTACCAAACCAAGCATTTCTCATGAAATTATTGTAATATCCACTTTTTGTATCATTGATAGTGTTCAAAATCATCCAAAATCAACTAAAAAGAACACATTAACATGATGGGAGGTCACGGACTGTTGGGGTACGTCTGCCTGTTGAGTTGTTTAACTGTTTTCTGCTAATGTTTTCTATAGTTTCCATAGCTTCCATACTGTATATATTCCACTGACACATGCTGGAGGCAGTACATGCTACGTGGCACAATCCAAACATCCGGAGCCTGCACCGAACAAACAGTAGTGTTGGCATGCTGGTCCTAATGGCCCTGCACTTCTACAGCAGCAGCAGCTTCATTAGTGGCCTACCTCTCCTCATGGCTTCAGCTCCCTCCATGTTGTTAAATAAAAAACGCAAGAACTGCGTTTTCTCACTGACATCAATAATTTTTGAAAACATTAAGATCTTTTTTAAATAAGGGTTTATTTGTCTGGCCAATGAGGACGAAAAAATGACAACATCAGCTCTTTTCTGACTCATAAGCTCCCATATAAAACGGCTCAGTAACTGAATTCAAGGAGGGCATCAAGTTCGAAAACATCAACATCAAAAAATCTAGTGAAAGGTCTGAAGTAGTATTGCACCACTGAAATCAAATGAGTCACGTATCTGTCATCCTGGACAATATTGCTGACACATTTGTCAATATACTGATGCAACACAGTAGCTATTTCAGAAATATATGTCTATTTTTTAGAATTATTTTCAGTCAGTTCCTACAGAGAGACTGTTCCTGTGGAGATTAAGCACTGAAATGAAAACAGAAAGATTTATCTGACTCACTCGAGGAGGTTATTGTTATTTACTGCTAGATTTTGTTTTATATATATATACTTCTTCTTGTGCATCATCAGGACTACCTCTTGCTCTGCTGTTTCCACTGAATGTTTTATCACTACCACCTCTGTGACAGCCTCAGGCACTGCTTTATGAATCTGCTCTCCTGGAACAGAGGCCTCAAGCTGAGTGGATTTAACAGCATACAGTGTTTAAATCCGCGCCCACTGAGCAGTTTATGTGAATTTCAAATCTCAAAATCAACTAGTGGCTTAGATGCAATGTCACCTTGCATGTTAACCCCAAATTCCAAACCTATGAGGAAAGAAACTGTGCTAAATGGCACCTTGTTCATGTTTCACCACTGAAAGCGGCCGTGCTGCTCACCTCTCCTAATTACAGGACCCCTATTGGATGGACGGATGGCAGCGCAGGAGCCAATCCTGGAGCGCCTACCAGCATGCCAGAGCCGTATGACATGCCTTTTTGTTTTTAATGATCAAGGGGGCTCCTTTAAAATGTTTCCTTGCCTGGCTGTCCCATAGGTAGAGGGTTTAGACAGCTCAGACAACCACAGTGCAGCAAGCCCCCCCCTCAAGAAGCTCGATCCAGAGAGCCGCTGGATCCAGAGGTGATCACAGGAGGCCAGAACTTCAGCACCGTTGCAGGTAAGGATGACTGGTGTGAATGCTGCATGTTGCTAAAGTGTAGATGTTTGCAGTTCATAGAGCCACAGCCACTGCCTGCAACCTCACTCTTCGTCTTTGGATGAAAAGTGAGAAGGTCTTGTGTGAGTGTGAAACTGTAGAAGGCAATCTCTCTTTTTGAGTACAGCAGCTGTAATTCTTCATACAGAAGAACATTTCAAACTTTTTCCTGTTTGATTGTTCAGATGAGTGGCTTTATTTGATATTCTGATATTCATAATTAAAGTCTTAGTTTTCTCAGTAATCCCTGAAAAGGCTGTGTTACAGCATGTCCCCAATCCCCTCTGTTGTCTTGGTATCAGCCAGTTACATAAAAGCTCTCTCTTTGTTTAGAGTCCATTGTCTTAGACACAAAACAGCCAAAGTACAGTTACTTTCTGATATTACTGTGTAATGCTTTATTAAGTATCCTCAAATACAGTTCTGTTACAACATGATCAGTGAATATTGTTTCTGTCTTTTTACCTCAGAAAGCACATTAAACAGAAAATGGCACGTGTTGGACGACCTTCGCTTTTCCTGATCCACACAGGATTCCTGTTAGCCATTGTTTTATTACCAGGTGAGACTTGATTTACACATTTGAAATGATTTTGACTTTATTTGATCTTTGTTGCAAAAATTTAGTTGGCAGAGAGATGGAAATTTACTATATAATGGTAACTGTTCCTTTGAACATTTATAGCTGCGCTTGTAGGGGTGAAGTCATGAAAAATGCTTCTTTCGTATTAACGCTTCAGGAACATTTATAATAACATAAAATAATAGTAATACAATATATTCTTCGATATAACAATCACATACTTGTGATACTTTTGATAGTACTATATATTCTTCTGATAATAATTCTGTACTTCTTTATTACGGGCTCTTGACCTCAGTATTTCTGAGCGCTGGCACATTAATACATGGTACAGAATTATAGAGACATCATTACTGTCATCTCTTTAATACTCAAATACCATACCGTCTTGGTGTGCAAGGCACCCTGTAAATCTTTCTAGAGTCATAAAAAGACATATATTCCTACTCCTCTGGGAGATTTTCCACATTAATAAATCAGAAGGACCAGAAGTTTCTGCTTTAATCAGCGGACTTGGCTTGTTTTCTCATAGTCGTAAACTTCTGAAGGAAACCCCCGGTGGAGCAGAAGACACTCCACATGTGGAAACAGGGATGTACACAGACGTGTCTCCTCCCTCCAGCCTTCCATGTTTACAGTGCATTGGTAATTGGTTTGTGTGAGGGCCGACTCTTTGTAGTTTTACAGGTTAACTTTAAGGAGGCCCCCAGTAGTTGCACAAACTCCACCGTTCTGGCTCAAAGCCAAACAGAGTGTGCTTGGGGCTGGGTGAAGGTCTGCAGGAGGAGGAGGAGGAGGAGGAGGAGGGGGGGGTGTTAAATCTGCAGGATGTTGCCTGCGTTGGGGCGCCAGAGCCCCAGCACCTGCCGTGTTTCACCCAGGGGCTTATTAACAGGTCAGCGTTTTCCTGATGTTGGGGGAAAGCTCAACATCTGGTCCTAGTCAGCGAGCGTCCCTGCTGCTGCTAATGTGGATGCTCCTTCTGTTTTTACAGAGTTTCTGGGGGCCGTTCCAGTGGAGCAGCACAGGGAGGAGGAAGGTGAGGACCTGTGTCGTGGCATGAGGGACACATTGGCTTGGACTTTTAAAACCTTAAATCACAGACATTTATAAGAGAGCATTCAACTATTCTAACGCTCTTCTATTCAGCCAGTAACTGTGGTCACAATAACACACCATTACAATCCAATTACTACACTATTTTCATATGGATTAATCAATGGCCCAAATAAGCTGGTTCCAGCCTCTCAAATGTGATGATTTCTTGATTTTCTTTGCCTCAAATGATACTTAACCAGATATTTTGCATAGTGAAGAAGTCATCTTTGGCATCTAGGAGTCTAATGGGCATTTGTATTATTTACTTTATATTAACATTTAATAGACCGGGCGATTAACTAACTAATCTAATTGAACGTATTCAGCCAATTAGTTAATGATGAAATGAATCATGCAGCCCTGATCCAAACCAAAAACCCTGCAAGTGTTCAGTTTTTGTTGGCAGTGTCTCAGAGAATAGTGCAGAGGGGCTACAGTTTGCGATGTTGTTGTATTGGATCACTTCATATGAGATCTAAGTTGTTCCCGGGGAGATGAAATAACAGAGGCATCAAACAAGCAATATGACGCTGCCCATCTATTCAAATCAAATACCAAGGAACATCTTGTACACAAACCTTTTAAACACATATTTTGAGCTAAACACAAACATAAATATTTTACATCTTCTAGGAATGGTTTGATATTTTATGAAATAAGCATATTTACTGAGCTTAAGTTAGAGAGAAAGAATGAGACCATTCTCTTGTCTTCATGGTAAATATGATGTTAGAGCCAGGAGTCAGCTGGCTTAGCATAAAGGAGGAAACAGCTTAAAGCTATAACAGCATGAACATCATTTGCTAATTATTGAGCTTAAGAGGTGGTGGTAGGTAGATTTTGATAAATGGAAGCAGATGGCAAATCATGACAGCCAAATAGTATAGCTGAAATAGTTCAATATTCGATCCAGCTCAATATCTTTTCATTGATTCACTCGTCTAACAAAATCCATTCAAATATTGTTAAATGCCTAAATATTAATATATGCAATGAGCAATGAATCTAGATTAATTAATCACAAAGCATGCAGTTATTTAGGCCTTAAGATGTTGCTTCTTGTGTATACGTTGAATTGCAGATGATTTTCACACTCAGTTCACAATACAAATCTATCAAATAACTTACTTACTCTAAGTGCTTTACATGATTATATATATAAAAAATTAGGTCCACACAATATTCCACTTACTATATTATGCCGTTACATAAATAAAAGTAAAGTATGCAACATAACTAAGACTTTCCTGTTATTTTCTTCTTAAACAACTTCCCCCTGGGATTATTAAAGTATTTCTGATTCTGATGCGGATTATCTGGGCCTTTAAATAGTGAAATAGTAATTAAGATTATCATGAGTCTGATGACATAAAAATACACACACTGTGCAATTGAAAACATGTCTCTCTCCCTCGGATCTTTCTACATCATTTGTAAATTCTGGCTCCGGCACACTTTGTTGAGTTCGCTCTCTGCCCTCAGAGCATGCGGTGTCTGGTGATGTGAAGGCGGAGGCCATGGAGAACCTGAACACACTGGTCCGCAACAAAAGGAACGTCCCTGTCTTGGCTGTGCCCCAGTTCAAACGCCTGCCAGACTTCTGGGGATGGTACAAGTACTTCATGGACAGCCACAACCAGGAGGGAGTGAGTGGAGTTTGTTGCACATTAATTATTCAGTTTCTCCGAGGATTATGATTCAGTGCTTTTTTCCCTCTTATAAACCAGTTTTCATTTTAAGGAGAGTTTATTTATTCGTATTGTAGATGTACTCAATATTTCATGTCAAAAAGATTGAAACAGCTCGTGACCATGATAAAAAAAAGTGTTATGTAAGTGTACATAAAAGTAAAAGCATGACATTGCCCTCCTATTATGCAATTATCAAGTTACTCATCAATTCAAGTCATGTTGCAGCATGTGTTCTGGTCCCAGTGGATGCTCTGTGGTTTAAGAGTTGGGCTGTATGGATGATTAACAAGACAATGAGCTGAAAAAGAACATCGCTCTTCAGAGGATTTGTGTGAAAGTGTTCATCTACCAAGGGCTTTGTTTTAAATGATTTTATTTTTAGTTTCATTTTTGCTCTCTATGGCATGCAAACCATATGGAGTCAGAGTAGATTTATGATTGTGTGATCTTTTCACCCAATATTTCAGGTTGAGGATCTGGATCGTCTGTACCTGGCCTACCTGCAGAACAAGCACAGGTCAGAGGAGGGCCCGACCTTTAACCACTACCTCAAGCATCTCAGTGAAATCTACAAAACTTGTGCCAATTCAGATGATCCAGAGTGCATCTCCGAGTCCACCAGCAAGCCGAAGGCTGCAGTAGTGATGCCCGCCCCCATCAAGTCTGCTGCCGTCAGGATGTGCAACCCTTACCTTGACCCTTACTGCCTATTCCCCCTCGCCCATAAGGCTGCCCCGGAGCCAGAGCCAGCTCCAGCCAAGGTGCCAGCCCCTATCCTAACCCCCATGCTTCCCATGCCCCTGAAGAGCCCCACCGGCTTCTACTACTATGCCCCTGTCCTGGAGCCATTCCTCAGTGATGGACAGAGGTCTGAGCTGCTGAGGATCTGCAACCCTGAGGATGTGGAGTGTCTGCAGTATCACCTGAGGGCAGCTTATGGCTACCGCCCGGCCCCTGGTCCAGCCCCATCCTACGCCGCCCTCAAATGTGACCCCAAGGACCCCTACTGCATGCCCCCTCTGGTTCACAAAGCCCCCACCGGCTTCTACCACCTGCTCTACCCCAGCTGTGACCCAGCAGTCGACCCTCTGTGTGTGACCAACGTCGCTGCTCCCGCTCCCCTCGCTGCAGAGGAGGCCCCGAAAGAGCAACACTGCAACCCTCTCTTTGACGCCGGATGCAACCCCCTGACCGCCACCAAGCTGTCCGGCCTCACCAAGCCCGTGCTGGAGTACGCGCCCAAGGACGTGCCCGCACCTCCTCCTGCTGCTCCTCTGACCTGCGACCCTCGCTATGACCCATTCTGCATACTGGCAGCCGCTGCTGCCCTGCGCAAGCCTGCTCCACAGATCCCCGAGCACCAGGTCTGAATTTGAAGTCCTGCTACTAGGATACTATAGTTAAATGTTTTGACTAATCTAGTGTAATCTTGCTCGTTGAATGGTTCTATTAATAGTTTATTCCTTTTCATTTGGTTTATTAAATGAGGTAGTGAAATTAGAATGGGTGTTGCATAATGCTTTCACTTGCTGTATATGATCTGCTTTGCATCTGTTCTGAACCAAAAACACAAATCAATCAATCAACCAGGTCCGCTACAAGCTTGGCATCCGTGGCAAGACCAAGGAGGGCTACGACTGCTATGTGCACTATGACAAAGACTGCACCCCGGTGATGTCTGGCCCCAAGGCCAAGGCTGACATCAAGGCTCCAGCCAAGCCCTTCTGCCATCCCTTCGACCCCAACTGTGGCAAGTTTGCTTCACCCTCCGGAATCGAGGCCCCAAAGCCAGCCAAGGACGGCATAATCCTGCCCGACCCCGACTGCGACCCCGAGTTCGACTACAACTGCCGCCTGCGTCGCGCAGAGCCAGCTGCAGCTGCTGATGAGCCCGCAGCTACTAAGGAGGAAGCTGCTGATGAGCCTGCCAAGGAGGCCGCCGTCCCACGCTTTGAAGACTTCCTCAGGGGCGTCATGAGCCAGCACAAGTAGATTTCAGAAATAACAGAATCAACACCTGCTTGATAATCTACCCGGCAGAATGGAGCCCACTCTGTAGGTCCTAATCTTTATGGACTTCATGGACCACAGCCTTTTACAAAATAAGTCCATACAAAACTATAAAATATCAGAAAATATTGCAGTTTTAATAATGATTTTCTCAGAAAATCTGAAGGTATCCTAGTTTTGGTCTGTTTTTATAAAAAAAAGGAAGAATTCAAGAGGGCCAAGCAACATAGAACATGTGAAACTTGTGTATCAAATACTTCATGTTTGTATGTTTGTAGAAAAGCGTTGTATGTAAAGATGTGTGATAGTTTAGGGGTAGTTGGAATTTGTGTTAGCGGGCAAGAATTTCTCTCTGTTGTACATTCTCTGTTTCCATTTGAGTTACCCTATTTAATGTTGTTTTTCACATTTTTCTGTAACTCCAAACCTCATAATTCTCCATCTGTTTAGTTTCTATGAAGTTCTAAATAAAATTAATTAAAATGATTTAAAAAAACTTGAACCATCAGCCTGGTTTTATTCTGACTGACTTTAACTATGGAGCCTATGCACACAGCATTTCATCACATCTGCCTCCAGATGTTGTAACTAATATACAGCATGTAGTAGAACCAGCTGGCACCAGTTTATGTCCCACGTTTATAAAAAAATAGGTCATAATTGCTTCATCTACACATTTTAGATTCACAGATAATCACCACAAATACGGGTTTTGCATTATAGTAGTCCACCCCTCACTGCAATATCTCCAATGACCTACAGATGCATTTTTGAGAAAGAAAGCTGGAAAGCCTGCGATTACGTTTTGTGATTAGTGTTTTCTAGGTAATTAGTGTAATAACATACATTTAAAAATGGATGAATACCTTTGTTGAGAGACTGAATTAAGTGTTTCAAAAAATATTAAAATAGATATAATAGACTATCTTATATAGCGGCAGGCTGCCTACAGGCACAATGCATAACAGAGTTAATCACACAGCCGTATAGGTTTTATTTCACTGTTTTGAGACATAAAGCTGCAGCCAAATCATATAGGCTCATGTTTAGCCAAAACTTACTGTTTAATATTGTGAGGACCGGACTAGTTACCAAACAGCAGAGCCAAAGCTCAATGTTATATTTTGTTATTTTCTACATTTTCTTATTCATGTTGATTTTAATATTAAATGTTCTTAATATCCTATAGAAAATATTCTATTAAATAAATATTGTGTGTTCATACCTCATTCTGTTCTGCAAAGATCTACTTATTCTCAGACTGACAGATGGATCAAACTGTAAAGGAGGGAGGATTGTCGAGGGAGCACTGGGGTGTCAGGTGTGACTGTGTAGCAAATGGGTTACATGGCTCATGGGTCAGGTCGGAGGGCCCTTGAGCAGAATTTATCTCAAGGCAGGAAGGTTAGGACTGGCTCTGGTCTGATGGGAATGTCATTTGCAGGAATTTGGTCATAAACCAAAGTATTGGACGGATAAAAAACACAGGCCTGATGATGGAGCGAGACTAAAAGTTTAAGAACTGAATGCTAGCCACACTGCTAGCATGGCTAAACACTCGACAACAACTTGTGTTTCCAATAACAATATCAAAGTTGTCCACAACCGTCTGAATAACAGTATAATGGTTAAGAAAAGTAAATCTTAAAATAAGGGCCTGGTCGGGCAACATGATGACGATTTCTGTATGTTGTAAGGATGTTGTATCAAAACTGCTAACCTTAACTGTGACTGTGGGAGCAGGTGTTTGTATTCTCAAACACACACGGTCATGTATGAGCAGAAGGATTCATATTTGCATATCACACAACAGATGCATCATGCAGTGTGTGTCCATACTGAAGCCTTTAGTTTACCAGCTGACAAAATACAACTACAAATTTAGTCTTCGGTTGATAAATGAACATATTTTTACAACCTCAAGGTGGTTGTAAAAAGAAGAGAAATACTAAAAGATCAGCCGTGGTATTTTGAAACCTTGTACTTTAGATATGAACTGCAGCTGTGGGCTACAAGGACTGAAGTCTGCTTTTCAATAACCAACTTTTCAGCAGTTCCGAGACACAGCAGTCGCCTCGAGGAGACAAACACTGCTGCTACTGCTGCTTCTGACAGTTTTAAAGGCAGATAACACACAGCCGGGTCCAGTAATGACTGCCTGAACACAACATGCACTCCAGAAAGCCCCATGGAGGTATGTTCCTAATTGTAGCTGCTGTCCTGAAACGTTTAAACTTGTGCTAAGTTAAGTTATCCTGGAATTAAAACGTTCTGAAGCAAGACAAGTTTCATTCAAGTTCAGTCAGGATTTTACACTTTTATTGTACTTTAATTTGCTTATGCATTACTCTACATATATTTGATAACTTAAGTTACTTCAGAGATTCAGATTAATAATACAAAATATATCCAACAAATAGATAATGATGTTTTATTATACTTGTAGGTTAAGATTCCCATTGTGATTGATGCAACAGTGATTACAATCCAATAATATAGTATACATGATTCTGCATAGGTACTTTTGCACATTTACTAAAGCAACATTTTGAAAACAGTGCTTTTACTTGTAACAGAGAATCTTTACACTGTATTGCTACTTTTACTTAAGTAAAAAAACAAACTAAATTCTTATTTCACCACTGCTTTAGGCTGTTTGATCCAATTGATCTCAATGCAGATAAAAAGGCAATCATTTCAGAACATATTCAACTTTTAAAGGAAAGTTTTCAAATCAAGTCTTTCACTTTTTTATTTGCTTCACTCCGCCTCAATCCAATAAAAGTATTTCTTTAATCAAGTCAAAATCATTTTGAGAAAGGGCATCATGCAAAAATGTTTCCCTTCAATTTGAAGTGGGAACCCTAATATTTACATGCAGCCTCCAGCAGGTGGCACTGATCTCCACAGGCTCCAAATATTGAGGCTGTCTGTGCTTCACTTAATGTTTCAATACAGGTGCACCAGCTGTCTGTACCTGCTGTCTCATGAGTTGTTTTAATAGACGATAGACTATACAGTTGGAATGTAAAACCCATAAAACATTAACTACTGTAATTCATCTTTGTTATCATATCAGTTAGACTACCTCCTCTTAGATGCGGGACTAAACATTTTATCTTTAATCTAAACAATACATACCAATTTATGAAAGAAAAGGAATCTTTGATATCTGAGATATTGTAAAAGCTACATGAAAGTGTCGCTCAAAATTTTGAATTTCATCAAAGGTCGTCTCGGGGGAGCAGAGATCAAACAGTGTGAGGAGGAGAAAGAGAAAATGTTTGGAATCAATTTCACGCCTCTGTGAAGAATAATTGCTGTGGATTTTAAACATTATGATATCAAGATAAGCACCTTTGAGCTTGTCACAGTGGAACGTATTTAGTCTACTGGTTTTATCACGGCTCCCTGTTTTGTGTTAATTACGAAGAAACTGATGAATTTATCTGCCGTGAAAACCCTTTTCCCGCCAGCTTCTGTCTGTACCTGACAGACAGAAGACACATATCGCAGTGTGTCTTTTTCCTGGGTCATTCACATCAGAACATTTATATCAACAGGCCTACATTATGCATGGAGAGTCCATGGTAAGCTTCTGCTTTTTACTGACATTGGTTTCATAAAAAAGTGCTCCATCAGAGGTTTTTCTTGACATAAACAGGCATAGAGGTTGTCCTCTGCACCAACAACCCTTTATATCCTGAATCCATTATATAGAGGCATGACTGACAAAACTATCGGATACACAGCATGTATTAATAACTCACTGGGAAATACACTTTTCAGTGGTACAGAAATGGAGCAAACGCTGAGCGTGGTTGGCTGAGTGTTTGATGTCTGCGGCCTTTGTAGTCGAGCAAAAACTCTCCACCAGTGGACTGACGGAGTCTAAAGTAGCAACGTGAAGAATGGGATTTCATTTTCTTCGCCTCATCTTCTGGAGCTTAATGCTTTTTATACGAGAGAGGCATTACAGTGAAAAAGTTACACTCATGCCGTAAAATTGACAGGGTGTTGAATCTGGCAATCGAGGCACCTGTGCACTTGAGATACAAATGATAATTATGTTTTGTGGACCGGTTTCTGTTCTCCGTGTTATTATTAATTTTTGCTATTTCAAAGAAATGATGGATCATGCAAATGATTAGCAGAGTGGGAGACTCAAAGTTGTGTGAGGAAAGTGAGTGTGACAGGCAGAGAGAGCCAGCTGCTTGAAAGGTCAGCGCTGACTAAGCTCCCAGTTTGTTTTTGCATTAAGTGAAATAACTTTTTTGTATATAGATGTATTTTCGGATGTAACTTTTATTTAGTTTTCTTGAAAATTACCTAGTTTGTTTAAATTATGTTATTCCAAATATATTAAGCTAAAATTAGGCTGATTATGTGTTTAATCCATCATTATTTTTGCTGCACTGCTAAACACATGAAACATAACACAGAAGCTGCCGCTCCTTTGTTATCACCTTGTTGCCCTCTCAACATTCATGGTTTGAAGTCAGCTGTAAGTCACAGGGAGACCACGAACATGGAGACACACCCCACAGAGACTGAAAGGTGCTGCTTCTGTTCCTGCACTAAAATCAGTTTTCCTGCACAAACAACATTCCCTCTAATAAATCTGGCCCTCGATATTTTTTTTACCAGAAGAAAAGCCTGCAGCTTTGTAAGTAATTACATCAAGACATTTAAAGAGCTTTCTCCCCTGCCAAGACTGTATAAGCCTGTTATATATATATATATATATAGTAAAGTAATTGTGTTATTTCATCAGATGAATTTAAGTGCCTGGTAGTTTACAGTACACCCACCCATCTGTCCCGCACAGTAACACACAGTGACTTAGGTAAGTAACTTTAATCTGACTACTGATTTGGAAATAGAAACATGTTTGACTGGCCTACTGGTTACTGAAAAAAAAGGAGTCTGATTAGAGTAGCGTTACTAAGTAGGCTAACGTGTTAGTGGCCCATCCAATCAATGATATTTCTGCAGTGTGTACTATAGCTGGATGAATGGATGCATGAATTCATGGAAGAATCTCGTACCTGTAGCTGCCTCTCATGAAAGGAAAATAATATTCTACCACGCAGCTATTCTACCAATCAAAATACCAGAAATATTGGCATTCTGCTCTGAGCTCTGGGTTGGCGGCGCTTGTTCTGGCTTTAGCCGACGTTTGTCACCCTACCGCAGCCAGACTGGGATCAAAATAACCTCTGACTGATACCTGATGGCAAAAGGCAACCCATGTGTTACTAATGCGATTATGAAAGCTCAAATTAGCATACAAATTACTCCTAAAGATAGATTTTAGTTTTTTGTGAAACTTTTTCATTTCATTTTTTTGCTACCCCAAACAGCTAGCTACCTGGTTAGCTTGATCGCTAACTGGACAACAACTGCAAACTATCACAACTGTAGAACAATAACAATCAACCTGGCAAAGCAGGGATATGTAGAATTAGACGGTGGAGAAATGAAATGACAGCATGCTTTCTCTTTTTCACTCTTCATAATCCCTAAAAGTCAACCAGACCATGTTGGGCTCCTTACGCCACTCAAAAAATGTCATTTCTTACTCATTACTAATAAAGTAATTAGTTTTTAGCTTCACCATGCTAATGAGTCGATTACTTAATTATTAGTCCCTGCCAACAGTAATTTGTAATCTCAAAATCAATATCAATTTAATGGGGATTGAAAAACAGCAACACAGAGGCTCTGCTGTCTGAACCAAGACGACAAACTTCTCTCTCTCCTCCTTTCCACCCTGCCGAAGGCAGTTCATACCACCTCCACTCCTGATCTTACTGTCCAAAAGCCTACCACGACGACGTCACACGCGCAGAACTGATTTTTTCTCTTTGACTCTAATCTCAACTCAGCAATGTAGTATTCTTGGCAACAATTTGATATTTTAATGGATTAATGGCATAATAACTTTATAGTCGGTGCTACATTATCATCAGTGGTGTTCATGCTAATGTAAATTATTTAGGATGATGTAGTTGTGCAGCAAATCTTATATCACTGTTTGCAGGGGGAGTGTGTACATTATCGTGTGCCAATGCCAATGCTATTAGTGCATCGTTGAAATGTTTATTATTCTCTCTATAGTGAAAATGTGTGGTTGACCTACACAATACAGCCAATTCAGGGATATTTCCAGATCATTCTCCCGGAAATAAACAGTAAGCTTTCTCTTCCGCCCAGCGTGGTGGTCCTGCTCTCCCTGCTTGAGGTATGTGGCGTGTGCTACATGTTAGCGTTACTTTGAATGTGTAAACATCTGTGAAATGTACAGTATTCCAGGTGTGTGCTGAGCTGCTCCAGTGTGTGTCAAAATAATAGCTTACAGAAATCCTGGTGTGACTGTCCACTTGTTGCGGCCCATTGTCATCAGCGACCACTGATGAGGAGCGTTGTGCGTTCAGCCAAATTAATCGAGTCATTACTGACATTTTATATATATAATATAATATAATTTTATACATTTAATTTCAACACTGAAGTGACAAAGAGGTTGTCGTTCTTCACCACAAACGAGCAACTCCAATCAGCTGACTGAAATTGCTTTGAGGATAACGATGACCTGGACAAATAAGAACATTCACAGGCTTATGAGCAACTCCAATCTGCTGAGGAGATGTGTTTGAAAGATTCAGACACAAGTAAGATGGACCGTATTTGTCAGGTTCAAAAGATGTCTCTCTTTGAGTTATTTTCTCTGTTTCTTAGCTCTGGAGCTAATTGCTATTATTGCAATCACTCTGTCTTCCCATAAACCGCCGTAAAAAACGAAGATATTGATGGTTGTCAGCTGATCTGATCAGTGTTGGCTGGCCACTTCTTTAATTCATTAACTGCATGGTGTATGGTCTTTCAGATGCAATCTAGCCTTGAATAACAGTGAGCTGCCCTGACAGGCTTTGTCATCGATCTGTCCTAGCTCGGCGGCTCTGCCAGCAGAGATCAGACCCATGGGTAAACCTGGAGCCGCCTGTCATTCGTCAGCATTACTCACACCACGATGAACGAGGAAGAGGAGGAGCAGGGCGAAGAAGACGGAATGGGAGCGAAGGGAAAGCTGTGGTTTATGATGGATATTTGCACAAAGATACAGCAGGCTGAGAGGAGAATGGCAAAACACATGGACAGATGGAGACTTAGAGAGAGACCACAGACTGTATAAAATAGGCCACTGTGATGCTTTATCGTCTATTTAACTCTAACACTATAAACACAAGAAAAGAAGCGGATTGTCGCTTGCCGCAAGAATTACAGCTCTGCGGCAGGGAGACGCGTTGACCTGTGTTTTCAGTTTAAATGGAACCATATTCTACAAAATTATCATCATGCTATATTGAAGAAGACATAAGACTAGCTTTCGAGACCATAAACGCATTAGGAAAGTGTTTGAAGAGGTAATAAATCAAGTAAGAATAAGATCATTTTCCCATTGACTTCGATACAATCTGACTGCTTTTTGCAACCAGTGGAGTCGCCCCCTGCTGGACATTTGATAGAATGCAGGTTTAAACATTTCCACATTAGCCTCACTTTTCTGAAGCTACATCCACTTCTTTTATATAGTCTCTATAAAGAGAGACTGACAAGGGGAGTGAAATAGAAAATGAGTGAAGGAAATTGACAGATGTACAGATGAGATGGCCTGAAGGGTGAAGGAGTCAAGACAGCTCTGGGACATTTGATGGGATTTAAAAAAACATACTGCACTCCATTATTGTTATTCAGCAGTCCTCCAGGTCTTGTGGACAACGATTTTAGCTGACTTTGCTACAAACACAGCTCCTCGCTAAGTCTTGGCCTTGGAGGTTGCGAGGGAGACCCGGGCGCTGTGGGAGTTTTCTCGGCTGCTTGAGTCAGCACGGGGTTTATGCTGACAGCGAGGCCTCAACACCCTGCTCCTCCAGAGAGGACTGGGGGAATATCATTACTTCCAATCAAACCTGCAGTCTATGAATGGTAATGAGGACACACACAAAAAAACAGAATCTAGCTGAATTTAGCTCCTCTGTACATTTATCACACCCAGTACCACGCTGTTGTGCTGCCCGAGGACACAACACATATTGGATTCAGCACACGGAGGGTGACTGAAGTGAAAAGCATCAGTACGAGCTCTGCTGTTCCAAAGTAAAGTTTTCAATATTCACTCTCTCTGTGTAACTTAGAGAATTGGCTCCATCTTTGAACAAGAATCCCAACACATAAAATCTGCAAATATTAAGTCATTCATCACAGACAGCAAACAGTCCCTGCAGTGAATTACTGTTGCACTTGATATGCTGCTTGTTGAGTGAGACAGTCAACAACAGAGAGCTTGTTTTGGACTTTGTTCAAAAGTAGATGTTCTGGAGCCCGTAAATACACAAAGTCGCATACAACAAAATTCATGTAATTTTAGCAGAAACAGGAAGTTTGAGTCAGAAGTGTTTCCAGCCTCAGGAGGGCTGCTGTCGAGAATTTTTTAGGGGGCCATGTTGGAAATATTCCCTCAGCAGCACAAAGGCATCATACTCTTCCTTTAAAATTGAAAACAAAGTGAAGCGAGCTATCAGAGGGCATGTTTAAAACATTTAACGGAAATATGACGCACATCTTTCAGCCCTTTTTTTTTCATCTTTTGGACACAAATGTTTTTTTTTCTTGTTCAAAGGCAGATATGCTGTCAAAGCGTTTTTCTGCCGCAGGGTTTATTTATAATTTAAAAACTTTATTTTCTACCTTGGTCTCAACACAAGCTTTTTTTTAAATTCACACATCTAAAAACTAATAGAGGCTGTTGGCTTTCAAGAAAGGCGTACTGTAAAGTGGATTAAGGAAACAATACCACATTTACCCCACAGATTTTAGGTGACTGTGGGCTTTTTAAAGCTTGTTTTAAGATGTGTTTTTCCTTTTGTACATTAGCATGTTAAAAGCATGTGAAACGCACGCTGTATCCGCTATAGTGAAAAGTAATCACCCGCTGCTGAGCGCTGGCTTTGAAGCATCTGCTGCCCAGAATATTCAGTATGAATTTCTTATAGTTGCTGCATCTTTTACTCTTGTGCTCTCGAAGTCGACTTCCCAGGTTAGACTCTCTACATCTCTTTGACCCAAATACTCTCAGATCGCTGTCAAACACGCCACATGTTTGTGCTTAACACGGATTTGTGTAGTGAAACATCTTCAGGGCTTTCAGCTGGAAGCAACATACTGTACCTCTGAGTGGCTGATTCTACTGTATGTGAAGATATCAGTATTTGCACTTGCGGGGGTTGCTATCATATAAGATTTGTTTTCAAAAGCCAGAGACAGTAGACTCACATCACATGTCCCTGAAGTTCAACACATTTACTCATGTCAATAGTTCACCGCAGTGGAGTGGAAGGGAAAGCAGAGGCAACTGCCAAAGCCATTTTGTTTTGCCACCTTCATTTCTCCCGCAGCAACCTTAGAGGAACAGACTCTCAGTGTCAGTTGTTTTCTTCTGTTTCACTCACAGCTCCATGCCCCTGAGGTACGTTCACATCTTTACTTTTTGTTCTTCACTAATGAAAGTCTTTAACTGTAACAACAATGCAGTCTTCAATAATACATCCTGGGCGTTTTTTTCTCACGTCAAACATAATTTACATGCAAGAAGGAAGACAAAAGTTTAAAAAATAGCTTTTAGTCGATGGTGAGCGTGTCTGGGACTTAAAGTTTGGCATTTTGGGAGATATGTATCAGTATTGGTCCTGTCATCTCACTCTCGGTAAGAAAACACAATCTGTAAGAGTATTTGCCAAAATGTTGAACACTTAAAGATGAAGTTACAGCCAGCAGCCAGTGAGCGTAGCGTATGTGTTGTTTAGACAGATCCAGGCTAGCTGTTTAGCTAAGCTAACAGGCTGGACTTAAGATGGACTGGCTGCAGTATAGGTCATAAACCCCGCCTTCATCAAAGTACATTTTAAATAAATGTAATTTTTTAGGTATTTCTGGTCATGCTGGTGGTTGAAAATGGAGTGAAACGTCATGATTGACAGCTCTGATTGACTCCCAACTCGTCGAGAAGGTGTATGGACGGGACTTCGCCCGATCTCTACTGTGCAGACTATGGCTCCAAAATTACAAGATGGCAGCGCCCATATCCAGAATATTTCATCTTCAGTTTTGTACAGTAGGAGGAGACGTATCTACAATCTTAATATACAGTCTATGGACTGTAGCCTTATATTAGACAAATAGTGTCAAAGTGGTATCGTTCTTCTCATCTGACTCTCGGCAAGAGTATTTCACTAGGAGCACTTGTTCGTTACTTATATACTTAAAAAATAAATCAATGCACTGCTGCGTCTTGGGGTATACAGCGATGTGAGAAACCCTGGAAAATTCCAGAACCGATCATTATAACAGTAGTAGGGCTTTTTATCTTGGAGTTTATATGCTTTTAATTTGGTCTGTCTCTGAAGCAAACGGAGCTGAGGCCGACGTAATGAAACAGATGGTTAAAAACCTGCTTGGAGGAATTCACTTTCTGTTTAACAGGCATGTTGAGAACATGCCTCTCAGCTGTGGCCTGTGGTAATGAAAGGAAGTGTGATTGTGTATTTTCAGATAGATCTTAGGAATGAATACCGAAAAGACATATGACACTAAACCTTTCTATGCATATGTTTGCGATCAAATTTTTCCTTTGGGTTTTGAGGTTGGAGAGAAAAAGACAAACCCAAAATACATGGAGTCGTCAATTGAGATGACACTCTCTCACACTTTAGGTTGAAGGCAGCTGTCTGCCAAGAAGATGATCATTTTCAAGCCTCAACTTGAGATGGAGCCCCTGCTGCCTTTTGAAACTTATAAAAGGCCGACTCTCGTCTTTTCAGGGGCTACACATGGGAGAGACTCTCCAACAGGGAATGTCTGACGCTGTCACTGCTATACGCGAAAACAGTGTCGGCTTATTTCAGAGAAGTCATCCTGCTGCTTCGTTTTTAAAAAAAAATTGACACACGTAGAACTCATTTGCATACAGTACTGATTTCTGCCTCTTGTTGAAGAAAAATGTACAAAAAAGGGGGCAAAGTTATATTCAGTTTAATCATATGGAAACAATTTCATCTGATTGGTGTAAACTGTCTCTTTCGGAGGATGTTGAGACTGATGTTCGGAGATTTATTGCACTGTAGAGACGAGGGGAGGCTTCAGCTACTTTTTCATCTTTGACAGTAACAACCTCTCAGCAGAACAGCCCTCCCATTAGCCCAAAGGCTACCATTACCTCCCTTACATGCACAAACTGGTCTTCAGGCCTTATTTGGAGGGTAGTGAGCTCTGTAGCCGTAATCTCATTAGGTTCCCACCTCATCTCTTTATAGGCTACGTTCTTGCATACGATGTTATATATTTATTTCTTTTCCAGTGTTGTTTTTTGACATTCAACAAACTGACTTCATGAAAATTAACAAGGCTGTGTCTTTGTTATGGAGAGGCACGATGCAAAATTACCCACCTGATGCTTGCACAGGGGATTGCTTTGCTCTTTCCCTATTTGATAATCAGCTGCAGCAACAATCAGAATGGGAAATGAGCAGCCATAGAAACATGCGCCTCTTGAGTGCACAATACATGCAATAATATATACCTGCAAGTCACTCTCCATTTTCCTCTTAAGCCAACTCTGCTCTGCTTCAAGTGATGATTTACTCACTAATACCCTCCATCATTTCCTGTGCCTTACGTTCACAGGGAGGTCAGAGTCAGTCACACTCCTCCCGTCCACCTCTCATGCTGTGCCATTGCTCCGGGTCACCGTCAGGTCAATTCGACACAACCTGTTAAATAATTCAAGCACTGGACCGGAGGGCTGGGACCCACATGTCACCACACTAAACTCCAGCCAGGCACTCACAGCTCATCATCAGCTGCCGACGGGTAATGGACCTATTGACCTGACATGAGCAGAGAGAGATAAATGAAGTGCTGTGAATATCAAGGTTGAAGGTGACACCCTTATCCTTATTTAATGTTTGTATAATTCTCCATCATTTAAAGGAATAGTTGGACATTTGGGAAATATGCTTATTTGCCTGGTAACAGAGGGAGACAGTTAGCCACAGTAACACAATTTGCATTGTAGCATGTCTAAAGCTCACTAATTAACTTGTAATATCTTGTTTGTCTAACCCGCACTCAAACTAAAGTGTATAAACAACAATTTAGAGGGGATTATGCTGAGCTCTCTCGGGGCTGGTGCCACTGGTTGCAAGTTTTTGTTTTTATGCTTTGGTAAATAAGTGAGGTATAACCATAGATCATATAAAACATGGACATAGCCTCTGTGACGTCACCCATAGGTTTCTAAAGAGCCACTGTGGAGCTCAGTGGAGGTGGCTGGGGCCGTCGTCATACTGGCAGTGCCTGATGCCACCTGCTCCTGGCTTATTCAAAAACGGGCGAAGAGGTGGAGCATGGATGGATATGAGGCGGGCCGAACGAAGTCAGTCTACGCTCACACCTGTGGCGGCACCCACCTGCCACTCAAAGCAGCCACACACTTAACTATGCATAACTTTAAGCCTTAATATAATTTAAACTGGCGACCCACCTAAATTAGTTATTTTCTATGATTTAGAGATCCGCACCTTAATGTTCTGATTTTGTACACCAAAGCGATGCACCTTCCGATCCAATCATACTCGCCTATGGGAGTCGCCATCTTGTCAGACTTTGCCTCCGCCTCATTTCCTCTTACCAAAAAAGGCATTGATGTGACATTGGGTGGAGGGAGATACGTCCATCTGGCTGACGTATACCTCCGAGGAGAAGTGAGGGCCAGCGGCTAGCTGTCACTTGAGAGACCGTGCCTCTAATTATTCATAAACTTTAACCTCCAATAAAATAAAAACTAGCCTGGTACAAAAAGACCCCCCCCCCCCCAGTGTTGTCATGGAGATATGACCTAAACATACAGACTAGAATGTTTTTTTTTTGTACCAGGCCTTAAACTGGTTTAATTATCCTGTGAAAACAGCCTGTTTAACATGGGGGTCAATGAGAAACTTTTTTATTGTGCAAACTACTCCTAGTGGACACTCTGAGAATTATAGATTTTGGCACGTCCTATCGGATCAACCAGGAAGTCGCTGTGGTGGGGGCTTGACACATTTACATACATAGAATGTAAATGTTTATCCCTTTCGTAAAGGATGGTCCAGTGTATTCTATGCTAAAGGAGATCATAAAGGAAGCATGCAGCCCTTTTCCTTATCACTTAGACCAGCGGAACAGCTCTTATCATGGATGCCATTTAAATACTTATAATAGTTTCACTCAGGAACCTTACTAAGCAAAAAGTACTGTTTGACTGAGAAACATTAACTTATGCTTTAAAGATTTTAGCTAGATTTTAGATTAAAGCATTTTAACATGGGGGTCTATGGGATTGATTCGCTTTTTGAGCCAGACTCACGTGGCCATTTAAAGAACTGCAGATTTTGTCACTTTTCTGTTGGTGAACGGGTTAATTGGTTGGAAGATTTTGCTATCATTGGACCGAGCCCGGCTAGCTGTTTCCCCATTTGCAGTCTCTAACCTAACGTAACTGGCTGCTTGTCACACCATTCCTTTAATCCACCTGCTGTTGCATTTACAGAAGTGATTTAAAGCGTATAAGTATCATGTCGAGGACCCTTAAGTAACTACAAAGCAAATTCACTGAACATGTGATGTAAGAAGGTGTGCAAAATGATGCACTGAAAGGTTTTGACAGCTTGTGAGCATTGTAACCCCCCACAGGAAGCATAATGATCACCCTCGAGCTTCAACTAAGAGAGGAGGGAAACGAGTGAGAGCATCAAACTTCTCCATCAGCTGAATTAATCAGGAGTCTGAGAGTACTCTTCACAGAGCACGTGACGTGATGTGTGATGACTCCAAGTTGGAGCACGGCATGTCCCTAATTGAACTTTAAACACCAGAGAAAGGCTGAGTGCAAGGGGACGAAAATAACACTGTGTACCCATTACCCGCTACATAGCAGAGTGAAAGTTCATGCTGAATTCTTGTTATAGACATAATATAAAGCTCCCTCTGGGGTTAAAGGTTCAAACACAAATTACCACTTAAACAAGAGTCATAATCTCCTGGTCTGCAGATCATATCTGTTTACAGAGCAGATGCAGTGCTCTGAGTCGATTCTTACTGAATGGGCATTTTCAGGGAACGGTTACTCATCGTGCAGTAAGACAGGCACATATTCCCCGGTGTGCTATAATACATCATGGAGTTTGCATAGCAGGCAACTCAGTAGTTTCACATTTGCAATTCATAGCAGCTCCCCCCACACACCCGCTCACTCTCTCGAGTAATAGACTCCTGTCATTGATGAGTCCCCGGGGTGCACAGAGTGAATCCTTTCTCACGTCTGCATTGATCGGCCCAAGAGTCCTACCTGATTTACATTGACAAGAGCACCGGGGTCCAAATGAAAGTAAGCATGTTTTCCAAATTGGAAACACAGGGGACAAGTCGCTCTGCAAACAGACAGCTGCGAAGGTAAACGCTGACATTTGGATTGAACGCTGTGGAGGACGGCTGACTTGGCTACTTTTCCGCTTCATTCCTTCAAAGGCAGCGGCCACTTTGAACAAAGTATCTCGTCATGCTTCAAGGACAATTTAAGGCGTGCTTTATATTGGCGGTTCGATCCCTGGCTGCATGTTGAAGTATCCCTGAACAAGACGCTGAACCCAGACTTGCACCTGATGGCCAGCTCCTTTCATGGCTGCTCACCACCATCGGTGTATGAACGTGTGTATAAACATGAATATGAATAAGAAGAACATTTAAAAACTACTTTGTCCAGTAAGGTAGAGAGGCAACGTGTCAATCCAGTCCATTTACCATGCAGATAAAGCAAAGGCCATGGCCATAATAAGTTTTCATTTTGTTTCATTTTTGAATGCAGGATTTGGACAATAACTCTGCTCTGTTTTCTGTATTATAAAATATAGAAATATAAAATGTTAATGCTGTGAACTCACTCACCCAAGACAAATTCCAGTGACCCTATTGTAAGGTCATTAATAGAGAAACTTAAACTGAAAATGTGTTTCAGGTCTTGAATATAAAGTTAAAACATCCTTTTAAAGATAGTTTGAAGAAGAAGAGAAATTATTTTTAAAATGGGCTTTTAAGGCAATTTTGGCCACTTGGAGGGGACAGAACAAGCTGTGAACACAACACTGACATATTGTTACCTTAGGAAGTCTTTATGGCGAATGTGTTGGCAAACAGTTATTCTTTCTTTATTCTTTGTTACAAGGATAGCCCCTTTAGATTCAACATCTCATTTTCGAGAGAGTCCCTACAAACAATGACAAACAACACAAACTAAATAAGAATAAATACTAAACATAATACAAAACATATAAGCCCAAGGACATACATACTCGTACATTCACACACAGGCACACACTCCAACAATGCTCCCCAAAAGCTACCCCTCCTCCTCCTTTTTTCCCAACCAGCCTTTCTTCAAAAATAGAGGTAGGCCCCTGTGTACACAAAAGCATACATTTACATACCGATATAAATACATTTGCTTGCATGCACAAGTAAGTATACAGATTTATATACATATATACAGAACAGTACGTGAACAAAAGGAGAAGTCTGAAGTAGAATGAGTCCTAGAGAGAGAGAGAGAGAGAGAGAGAGAGAGAGAGAGAGAGAGAGAGAGAGAGAGAGAGAGAGAGAGAGAGAGAGAGAGAGAGAGAGAGAGAAAGCCTATTTAACGAATGTGCAGTTTCTCAATGCAGTTTTTGTCCACTACATATATTTATTTATGTATTATTATCATGTGCAATGTACGAATGGATTTGTGGAGAAAGTGTTTTTAACTAGTGGCACCTTACAAGAGTAGCACTCCGAATTTTGTTATAGGTTTTTAATGATACATTGACAATAAAGGCATTTTATTCTACTGTGCACACATCCAGCAGACACATTATTTATCTTTCTGGCTGATTAATGTAAGTCCAGTATTCACTCTACCTTTAGCTCTGCCTTCGTCTCCACCAAGTCCAGAGGGAAACATCTGTCTCTTCAGCTGCTAAATGCTCCACTGTGTTCTCGTTTAACTCTTTTTAATTTGTCTGTCTGCTGTTTGATGCTGAGCAGGTGGTGTTTTACAGCTTTTTTTGCGTCTGGAAAAGAGGTTGATGAGAGTACTCCGTACAAGTAACACCTTACGAGTTACAGGTATTGTGACTTGATCCATTGCAGCTTTACATTTTTGGATTTATACTGTACAGTACATTAAAGCTCCACTTTTGGTCTTTTTTCTTCAGAGTAATAATATCACAAGGTTAATCACTGCACTTGCCAGGTTATACACAGTATGATACAGAGACCCACAACATATGGGTGGCCATATTGGGAAGCCAAATGGACAGATGGGCTAAAACCCGCAGTCATTAAATGCCAGGGCTCATTTAAGAGTTAGTATCATAGGCTGGGAGGTTTTAAAGAGTCACTGTCAAGTCAAGTTTGATGGAAAGAGAGAGGTAGAGACTGGCTAATGCAGATGGTAATTAGCCCAATTAAATTATATAAAGTTGATAGCAACAATCCAGATACAAGTGTAGTCAGGAAAGGGGGACTTTAGTTCACTGCCTCTGGGACTAAAATCAGCGAGTTTTGTTGGGAAATTAACAACAACGGCTATTGTTGAGATTTTATATCTGAAGTTACCCCTTGATCCAAAGGTTTTTATTTCTGGAGTGCACCCAGGTTCCCCATATACAGAGAGAGAGATGTAAACAAATTCTTCTTGATGTGCTCACCACAAGCAAGACATCTAATTGCCCTCTCTTGGAAAAATGTTTTACAGACCTCGAAACAGGTCCGTGGTTGAAAGATATGTCTTGAAAACATGACTACACCAACAATAGTCATTTATTATTATAATTATTTATTATGTATATACCGTATATGTAGATATGTATAGATGTTTGGGTGTATGCACATGTAGGCTTCTGTATGTATGTACAGTTTCTAAACTGTATCAAAATGGTTTATTGCTGTTGCTTGTTATCGACCCATACATGTTGATATCTTGCCTCGAACATATACCCAGCCTGTGAGGTTTTTATTCATCCAGAGAAGGGTAATTTGTTTGCAGCTTACAGCTCATACACAACATACACATTATGAAGTTGTCTCATTCCAAAAAGGACTAAAAAAAAGTGTGTGGCCCCTAATGAAGAAGTAAATTAAAGTTGTACTTCGTAAGATATTCATCTGATCAATTGTCTGCTAAGGTCCTATCTATCAAAGATTGAGTTTTAACAGTGGTGATTGAACATACGACCCACTAATGAAAGCACTTGTATTTGCCTCTTTGCCGAGAATTCATATATCCGTGTCTGTGGTGACAGTCCCTCCCAAGATGTAAATAAGCCGCCTTGTTAGTCGCGCTGCTAACTGCGGACGATCTGTCAGGTGCAGCTTGTCACCATGCTTGTTATGCTGCGTTCACTTGTAATCGGAAATTGGGAACATCTGAGTCAGGCTTGAAGTAAGGACAGAAAAGTGTAACAGAACCATGTGATGTAGAGAGGTGAATGTTTCAATAACATTTACAAAAGAGAAAACACACACACACACACACGCACACACGCACGCACGCATGCACGCATGCACGCACGCACGCACTCTCACACACACACACGCACGCACGCACTCACACCATACACACACACACACACACACACACACACACACACTCACACACATACACATACACACAACAGAACAACAAACTCCCATGTCAATGTATTTATTTTTAGACATGGACCAAAAAAAAGTCTGGCTGAATCGTTGGAGGTAAAAGTAGCACAGAACAGTAACAGCAAAGTGCAATATGTTGCCTGAGCATAGTGTTTTGAACACTAGAGTGTAAACAAGTCACACACCTATACACCTATAAACAATCATCTCGAAATGTGGCAACATTGCACACAGAGTGACAAGTGCTTTGTGTAAAAGACTAGAGAAAATAAATACATATGTAAAATAAATCAAACTAACGTGTGTGTGGTACCATTTCCCAGGTCATTAAGCAGCAAACTAGTTAACTTACGCTATGCCTGTGCATTTTCATCATCACTGTCCTCTGTTTCTTTGAAGGCAGAGTTTGTTTGGGGAAAATCAACTGATCCCCGTGCTCATCTTTGAGTAGATTACGTTCTGTGGAAACGCTGTCTCCCGCAGTACAGAACACCCGTTCAGATGCCACACTGGTGTCCGGGGTACAGAGGTATCTTTTAGAGATGACAGCAGTGGCAAGTCCTGCTGCTCTTTCCACCACTGTAGTGGAGTTTTTTTGCAGGGGCAACAGATCATGCTCTCTGTACCTCTTAACTTCTTCACTGGCCTTGTCTCTTACAGATGTAGCTGCTGCACACTCCTGCTCGCTGGTACGGGGTTTGAACTCATCGTACTCTTGACCGTGTTTCCTCCTTGCATGCTGGTCAAAGATCTGTAGTGCTGCCAGTCAATGACGCTCTACACAGTTTACAAATAGCATGGCTTCTGTCGAGCTTCCCTTACTTCTTAGAAAACCCCAAAACGGTCCACACTATACGATGCGTTCAAAATCTCTATCGGTGCGTTATCTCCTTCGGTTGGGCTGACGCTTTCGCTCTCCACCTCCTCCATTTTCCGTGTTGTCTCTAGTTTATCACTCATGCTAATACCAGCTAGGCAGCTATGGCGTTTTGTGGGAAGCTTCAGCTCTCGCATTGTTTTAAAGACGCTGGTGCATGTGTAATGCCACCAACCGATTCAAAGTCTCGTGATACCCGATCCATGACCCTATAACCGATTCATCAAGGAATTCATTGATAATTCGTATCGATTGAGGAGGCTGCAGCCGTATCTCTCACTTGTTGAACCGGATATTCGGTTGCACTGGTTTGTCATTCACAACCCTAACCGCAACCGTGACCATGACATGATGGAGGGCTCTGAAAGAACAGTCTTTACCCTTCAGACACCCCTCGATTACAAATCTCCCTCTTGAGTCTAAGAGCCACAGACTCTCTGCCAAGACTTAATTATCACATCTGTTATAATGAATAAATATAATTGTTTTTTTCTTCATTCACTTGTCTCTCCTGATTGTAATACATACATAATGAAAATGGAGATTTGAATGATGTGCTTACTTAGGCAGGAGAGACTGACTCGGTAAGAATATGTCACACCGTGGTAAGAGGTGTGGTTTTTGGTCTTGTGAGATTCATGTTTTATTTTGAAAAGTAATCCTCCTCTCGTTTCAGGTCACTTCCTCCCGTGTCACCGGCCTGCTGTGTTCCCTGGTTACCTGATTGTGTCCACCTGTGTCACCCTCCCTCATGTGTATATAGTCCTTGTCTTCCCCTGTCTTGGTCCCAGAGTATATTGTCTCGTCGTGTACTGCCATCCATTACCACAGCCTTGTATTGCCTCGCTAATATCTCTGTTCCCTTGAGCACCTCTGAAGATGAGTGATATTTTGTTTCTTAAGTTTTTGGTCAGCTTGAGTAAAATTTCATAGTGCCTTTGTTTTTCCTCCTCTCAGGGTGTTTTTGAGTAGTTTCATTAGCTCTGTGCAGCATGCTTTCTGTTTGTAACCTTTTGTTCCTGAGTGAGTGAGTAATCTTCTTTTGTGTAACTTTCCATAGACAGTTATTCAGATCAGTGTAGTTATTGCCTGTTGTCTTTTCCTCCTGTCGGGAGCGATTTTCAGTTTATTTGTTCGGTGTTTCTTGCCACGTCTGTTCTCTTTTGTTAATTCCCTCGTCCGAAATGACGATTATAGAGTTTTGTAGCCCGTTTATTTATTGCTCTGTCTAAAGAGGTTACCCAGTGTGTCAGAAATAAAGCCTGCATTAATATTTCCCTGACTGCATTTGAGTCCTCACTTTGCCAAGTCATAACAGAATGGAGCCTTGAATGTGATGATGAAGCAGTTCTTAATTTTGTTCTTTAGTTTTGTTTGTAACTATTGTCACTTCTCTATTTTCACCCATACATATACAGTAACTTACTTTTGTAGACCATTATTTCTTGTATACAATATTAGATGGGTGAATATGGGGAAGGGGTGCTGGGAAGAGAGAGAAGACACATGAATGCATTTGTGATTTGTATTCACCGTTTATGTTAATATGATACAACGCTGCCTTGTGTAATACTTGTCATCACAATTGAAAATCAATAAGTTTGAAAAAATATAGCTACTGTATTGTGAAATCTATAGGGCTTTATAAGTATTTTACAAAGTCATGAGTGGGCAAGATATAAGGATATTAAATACTCCACCCACCTGGACAGAGAAAGATCATGAGACATGTCAAGTACGTCACAGACAGGCGGTCGGTGGAACACTTTGTTGTAAAGGAAAAGACATTAACTCGAATTCATATTTGACGGGGGCAGATGAGGTAGTGCAGCTGATGTAATTATGTTGTTGGTGCCGGCTTTACATGGTATGAGAGCTGACAGGACAAACAATTCAGGGAAATGTGCGCTTCAAGAATGTCAAGTGTTTTAGTTTCACAGAAGAACACAACGGATCTCAGGAAATGTCAGTGTGTAAACACATTAAAAAGGTTATGCATCATGAGTCGCGTGCACACGGGTAGACGCACGGACCAACATGATCTGCACATGCACGCGCTCTCCCTCTTAGCAAGAAAACATACACATAAAGCCAAAACACACACATACACCGACCTTTTGTCTAATCATTATTTATGATTGAGCAGCACAAATGGCGTTTTCATGAATCCTGCAGACACTCAAATTACTTTTCTTTGCATAGCAATTTATGTGAGAAATGGAAATGTATTCCAGGAAATGCTTGAAAATGTGGCAGAGCTCAACAGAAAAGAAAAGAAAAGACAAGACAAGCACCACTAAAAAACATTTCCTCAAAGCTCCAACTTAGACACCATTAATATCTTTTGTTTTTCAGAGGACCTTGAATAATGCAAAGCTTATTTGGTTAATGTACACCACTCAGTCACCTGCTTTTACTTCTTTTCTACATGTCCTTAATTATATTTAATGGTTCCAGTCAGTGTGGAGATAGCGAATCCCTGCTGCTAATGCACTATTCACCATTGAAAAGGGGACTTTGTGGGCGAATTCCCTTTGCCATTAACGTTGTACTACATGTCCAGTCCCACAGTGTAATTACAGCTGAGTGCAGACACATCACTCGGCCTGCGGCTTGGAAAAAATCATGAGGAAGTTAATCGGCCTTCAAAACACACACACACACACATAAAAGCACACCTTGTCTGTGATCGCCTCCTTCGGCTGCACGGCTCGAAGCTTGGAGTGTCAGCCGGAGTATCAGCTGAGATAAGCTGCACGCCAGATACTGTTACTATCCACACAGAGCTTGGTTTCCCAGCCATCGCCATGTTTATTGGGGTGGAGGAAGGTGGATAGAGATGAACAGATACAGAAATCCTTGGTCACACTGTGCTGGAGGGGGGGAGCTGCTCAGTGACTTGTGTGTGAAACTGAGCAGAGAGGAGAATGCTGCTCGTTTTATTTTTTAGGTTTTGTTCTGAAGTAAAGTCCCTGAATATTCTGATGCGTTGCTGTAGGAATAGCAGGCAACACATTCCCGTGACAGGGCTGGCGATGCCACCATGCGAGGCTGAAATGAGCCTCAGCATCATTTTTCTGGCTTGTTTTGAAAGTGCTGGACTGAGTTTTTTCGGCCGTAAATCCATCACCACAAACTGGTTGTAGTTGTAAGTTTTACTCACACAGAATACAGAGCAAAGAGCATCTTCCGCTTGTTTTGTTTTTCTGGCTGAAATTTCACTGGTTCAGTAAAGTTTGATTCATCCGAACTCTGCACATACAGACGCTTTGTCAATGCACTGGGTAGCCTGGGGCGGCAAATTGTGATGCTCCACTATGGTCGCTGTCCGCCGAACGAACTTAACCTAAGAAAACACGGTTTATAAGTAATAGTTTTTGTTTGAATTCACAACATTAATCACGTCTTTAAATCAAGTCAAAAAGTGTTGTTATATGACGAGTAGGGATTTAGAACGGGCAGCGGCGGTTAAGAAATATTGAGATTCAACATACAGTATCTGTGTTTTGCAGAAACGTACAATGCCAACATTTTTAATCTAGCAACTGGGTTCACCTTTGCCACGGCAGGGCTCACAATGTTAATGCATTGTGAATTCTCTCAGTCTGGAACTCATTTTTTAAGATTAGGCTCATTTATGCTCTACATTAGATTCACATACGGATAGGGACAGAGCCTTCTTTTTCTGCACGTATCCTGCAAGCTTGCGGCTACGTACCGATACGGACCAAACGTTCCAGTACCACCGGAGGTCATAGGGGCTTGTGTCGGACACAAAAAGGTAATGTGAATAGCAGGTGCAAGGAAGTAATTTAAAGCCCCGACGGACATCCTGAAAAACATCCTCACATCTTTAAAACCAATGACTGGAATTCTCTGTCCACACTCCAGGATGTATTTAGTGGTCTCACTACACATCTTAACGAAAGTGAAAAATAATTTGTGTATCTGCTTCTTCATCCTTGGTCAATGCTAAACCCTTTCACCAGATTTCATGTAAATCTGGCCTGTAGTTTTTTCCGTTTTTCCACTTTTCCTGACAGACACAAACAAACAAACAGAGAAACCAATCTGAAAACATAACCTTGGCAGAGTTAACAACAACAACATTTCAACACAATGTGAGATTTTAACACCATCCCACTTCACACCTAAACTCTTAAACCCACAAGAGCCCCAAAACATGTCTGATAGATGCCACTCCTGCGATGTTTTCCAAAATCAAGCAATTCTTCCTCAAAAGAAGAAAACAAAGAAGCGTGGTCGGAAGCCCACTGCCCTTACATCTGTCTGTCTCTCTCTATCAGGCCTTTGTGAAGCCATTGATCCATACGGACCCTTTGCTCATATGACCAGCAGACTCTGCAGCAGCAGCAAAGACCTCTGTTCCTCCATGACGGCATGACCACTCATGTGTCCGTCAAGAGTGGTTCTCTGTCAACCTCACAGAGCAGGATCAAATGAATCATGATGACAAGCCGAGCTGGAGTCTTAAATCTTCCGGACCAGACTCCACCGCACCTTTTGTGTCCTGGAGTTACCTTAATGTCGTGAAGGATGCTCAGTCAATATTGCTTGTCCCTTGTGGGCTGTACGGGAACTCGTTGCAGACATTAACCAAGTTTTAAACTCTATTAAGAAGCGCCCCGAGCGTTGACATCCTCACTGATGATCGATATTCTTATGAGGCTCAATACAAACTCAGCTGATCAATCCGTTAAGTAGTTTTTAATGAGCGAGCACCGAGAGGCTGGAGTTGGAATAATGTATGGAAACCCCTTTTTTCAGCTGTTCAGTGGACGATAACAGCCTTCAGTAATGATGATAATTAGTTTTGTAGTTAACTAATTTATGTAAATAACATAACGAGCTCCAAGGAGAGATAAAATGAAAAATGCTGAAGGACATAATTGTGATAAGATATTACCTCTAATGTTTTAAATGCGGGGGTGGCATAAGAGATAATTCTGGTTTATTATACGTATAATTTAGGTCTAATTGTTGTAGTTTGGGCCATAATTTCTTTTCATTTCCCCTACTGAGCTCACCAAGTTAATTTGATATATGACAATGCAATAACTAAAAGGAAAGATGAGACAGGTTGATGATCAAACGTGTTGTAAACAAACTTTGGCAGAGAAAACTAACGCAAACGATCTGTTTCATCACAGTTTACAGATCGACTTTCACCTGCTGTCAATGGGGGATTATCGCCAACATTTCTAATATGCTCACTTTTTACTTATAAAAATAATTCAGATAGTCTGGACAAACTGTTGGATTTATTACAACATTGCTATTCTCTCAGATCACAATTAAACTTTTGCTGAGTCCAATGTCACTGGAACCGAAAGGTATAAAAATATAGAAACAAAAAGATCGTTTAAAGCAATAGTTTGACACTTTGGAGGTGCTGGTAGTCAGTGGTGGGATGGAGCCTAACTAAATGAACCCAATAGACTACTGATACAAGCACAATTTTAACTTACCTATCCTTTACTTGAGTACTTCCTTTATAATTCCACACCACAACATGTCAAGGGGAAATATTGTACTTTTCACTCCAATATATGTATTTTACACTTATCGTTACTGGTTACTTTTTACACAGATTTTTTTCATTTTGCGTGCCTTTGTCGTCATTTCTTTGTCTCTATGTGGTGATTTTGTGTCTATTTCCAATCATTTAGCATGTCTTCATGGTCCATTTGTATCACTACAGTAATTTAACATCTCTTTGTGATCATTTTGGGTTTTCTTTTTCCAGCAACATTTTATGAGTCAGCGCCCATGACCTTATGGGCCCCTGGGTCTGTGCCCATTCAGTAATCCATCCAGGGTTGCAGATCCAATGTCAGGATTGGGGGGGACACAAAAGTGATTATTATTATTTTTGCCCAATATATGCAACTCATACCATGCCACCATAAATCACAGCTTTGTAGAGGCTCACCATATTCATTTACTGCGCTTACCTTTCTTGTTTATTTGTTCTCAACAGCCAACAGCACATCACTGCTTCCTTAACTGTTATTAGTAAATCATAAGTTTAAGGGTCTCAGGCATGTAAGGTCTACTCACCCCCAGTTCTTCTCACCATCTTCCTTTTCTCCCAGTGTATGGAACTATATACATATACATATACTTTATACATGATTAATTCATATAGATGACTTTAAGAGCCTGCTGATCATCAGTATCTGTAAGAAACTCCCCATTAATTTGTGTTTCTTTTTAGATGTGAATCTAAAATGTGAAGAATGTGAATTCTGGAAATACATTTGTTCAGTTTTGAATAAATTAGGTTATTTTCATTGGAGGGGACAATACATGTTTTTCAGAAATTGGTGGGGGGGGCATGGACACCCCCTGTCTCCCCCAGATCTGCACCCATGAGTCCATCCATGGCTGCCATTGCCCTGAGCTTAATGTTTCAACCATGTATCCATTAGCAACTTTTGGCTAATTATTTGAATCCATTACTTTTATATTTTCTATACTTTTTTTTCAAACAGAAGTGTGTGACCTAAATTTGTTATTTAAAAAGCATTTTTTTAATGACAAATGTAAGCATTAAGTAGGCTATTTACTCACACATTTGAAAAATAACCCATAACAGGAACTCACAGGAACTCCCCGACCCTTGGTAGTACCCAGAGCCCTTTTTGGAGAAGCTCCAAACAGCATTGAAGCATGCAAACCAATGGCGTTACCAGAAAAGCTTTTATCCAAACACTGAATGCCTTCGTGTGTAGCTGCAAGAGAGAGAGAGAGAGAGAGAGAGAGAAGCTCACACTGATTCAAAAACTCTGGCCAATCCCGAGTCACATGACTCCACCACCGGCAGCCACAGAGCGCAAAAGGGACGCAGAGCCTCGGTGTGTACGAGCCGCACACCACCGACCCGCCACCGCTAAAACGCCCAATTTCTTTTTAATTGAACCCTTTTACTCCCACTCGGTGAGTACAGTTTCCACTGCCATTTTCTTAAGCATATTTTTTATCTTTTTCGTGCTTTCTTGTCTTGGTGTTCCGACATGTTTTGCCGTTAATGATTTAAATCTCGGATGCTGAGTGTTGTTGCTCCGGCGAACATCCACAGAGAAATAGCCCTACATGCTCTGCGGACGCTCTTGATCTTTTTTTTTTCTTTTTTTACTGCCTCCTCTCTGTCTTCCTCTTCTCACCCCGAAGCAGCTTCTTTTACGAGCTCACTTGTTCTAATCCCCAGCTTATCTTTTTCTCCTTCATCATGGCTTGTTTCGGTGTGATTTTGGCTTTGGTGCTTTCCTCTGGTCTTGCAGTGTTTCTCCGGTGTTGGAGGCTGAACGTCTCCGAGGGCGCAAAAAAAAAAAAAAAAACTGTTTTGATTTTCACCCTTGAGGATTTTGCTTTTCTAATAGGTGAGACATTTCACTTTGCGGGAGTTTGTTTTGGTGTTTTCTTTGTGCTTCTTTGTGCAGCCTTAACGAGCGAATGGGAACTTTTTAGTCTTGCAACAAAAAAACATGGATGTCTCGGACATAACTGGATTTGTATTGAATTGTCAAATAGTTTTTTAGATCTTCTATATGTCTTCAAACCAGCATGCCACACTTTTTTCATTTTAAAATCTCTATTCCTGTTTCTTTGGAGGACTGATGAAAAGTGATAATAAACAGATTTTTGCCGCTCAAAGTGGAAGCAGCACATCTTTGAATACAAATAACTGAAACAAAACATAAGCAACAACAGATTCCTGCCAAATGAACCAGACACAGCTGTGCTCCTCCGCCCTGTTTCTCTTGTCACACACACGCACACACACACATACACACACACACACACACACACATACACACACACACACACACACACACACACACACACACACACACACACACACACACACACACACACACACACACACACACACACACACTGTTGCATTTTGGGAGTGATAGAGAGCTAAACACACACATTAGACATGACAGAGAAGCTGGGAAACTTAACCTGGCTGAATGAGTCCATGGAGAGCTGGGCAGGAGAGGGTCAGAGGGGTCCTTAAGGCCCAGGCAAATTTTTGCAGCAGTTCTTTATGCAAAATAGGTTCAACAAATTTAATTAATAGTTTGACCTTGAAATGCAAACCAGAACCCACACACCTACAGGCGACAATTAAAAAAACGCAAACTCTCCTGACAAAAAGAGAAGTGACATTACCCTTGTAAATGAACGCTGGTATATCAGATCTTTAAAATCATTCACAAAGTCTGTATTTGATATAAGAAATTCTTTTGCAACATTTACAGCTCAAGACGGGAAAAAATCCTCTTTTCAGTCATCCTCGAAAGATACGGGTGAAGACATTTGAGAGCTATTCCAGCCTTCAGACGTTGCAGGTCAGGGAACAGGTGGGGGAAGCCGAGCATGAAATGTGCTTCTACGCAAACAATACTTATCTTATCTCTCACTCGGGATGAGGTGGGAGGCTGGCTCTTGAATAGCCAGCCCGTACGCATGCATTGAATTACTAAGAGAAGAGTGGAGGAAGGAAGGAATAAAGTTTTGCCCCGGCATTTCTGCACCGGTCAGTAATCTGTCTCTGTGCAGTCGAGGCCTGTCTTTACGTTTCTGCACCTGTGGGCTGGGGGATAATCATTGACCCTTAGCAGGTGTATGATGTGGGCTGCCTCAAAGCCACGCACCACAGAGTCCGTCTTCTTTGAGGTACGGATGAAAAACATTTTTTCGAGCTGCTCAAGCTTTGGGACTGTGGGTCAAAGAACAGATTTAAGGGGCTGCTTCTCTCTGTCTCTTTTCATACCCCTGCATAAGAAAGATAACCAGACAAAACAGATGAGGGAGTCGGACAAACACAAAGAAAGACGATGGCATGCTTCTGTGTGAAAGAGTGCTAAAAGCCATCACACGTGTCTAATATCCAGTTGTGTTACATTATACATGTCCTATTACCCACTGCTCCCTATTAGATCTCCTATTCTTGGATCTGTACACTATGTGATGCATTAGTCATATTCAACTCATTTTATAATATGCAGTCAGTATTGGACAGTCACTGAAAAGTAGCAGTTTGAATAAACACTGGTGTGTGCATGCACCCGGTGCTCAGCCCTGTTGTGAGACGTGCCATTAGCCTATAGCTACATCAGTTTCCCAGCACCGCGGCCAGCTCCTTTTTATTCTCCATTCCAAGAGATTGTGGTTGATTTCAGCACCACGGACAGCTGCCAACACTTTATTACTGTGGCAGCTGGAGCGAGCTGATTCTTGCCTGGAAGTCTGGAGTGTCTCCACTCGCTCACCCCTGCCCTCTCTCTCTCTCTCATCCTCAACCGTGCACATCTTCTCCTGAGCTATTTTAAGCTCTGTACCCCCCATTCAAAAAGCTAAAAAGGAGGTTTTCACCCTAGATAAGATAATACTTTCTCTGAACCGGTTCCTGCACATTTCAAACTTCATTTTTAAGCGTAACTCCATCTTTTTCAAACCAGAATTGGAATAACCATTATATTGTTACAATGGATATGTAGGGATAAAAAAGGTATTTGTGTGTTTAATCAACAAAATAACAGGAATACTTACACCGCAGACACAAACTAGTGTTTGTGAAGTGGCCACATTTACCAGAGTTGAATGAACACATCTCTGACACATCTGCGACAAAAATGAAACACTACGCATGCTCTGAATGTAGTTATTATTACATGAGTAGTGTATCTATTTTCTGAACAAAACTCAAATGATACATTTAGTGAAATTTTTAAACCTTTTTTTATGCCTGACAAAGAAACCCAGAGGGACCTCATCAGCTGGGAACTGGATGAGTCAAGGATCATTATAACAAAGCTACATCTCATACTCCACACCAAGAAAGGAAAGGACAGCATGATTAATTTAATGGGACATGAACTCTAATATAGAGGAAACAACAATGGTTATGAGATGATGAATAGAAAGCAACAGCTAGGTACCATGAATAAAAATCTCTGTGCAGACAGCAGCTTGATTATAGGAGGCTCAGTTAGGCTACAGACAGGCTAAGGGAGTTAGAAAATATAGGGAGACGGATTTACGCATTGTTGGTTTTGGTGTTTTCATGGGGATTTATTGACAGTTACAAAAATATAGAATTTTGATTAAAAAAATAAACCACGACTGGAATATGCCTTATTTAGTAGGGACAGATGTCAAGTAATCAACAGTTATCTGTGTTGTTTTGTCTACCACAAATGAACAAAAGGCCCGAAAGAGTTTAATGAATGCCTCTCTGACAAAAATAAAAACACGAGAGACCGTCAAAATACTCAAAACTGCCTCTGTGGTGGTAGCTACAGTCGATGTCTCACAGACACACACACACACATACATAGGGTGAAAGCAATACCAGCGTTGCTGTCACAGCTGGTAATAAGACACTGTGAGCTTAATGTAGCATTTATTGTTTAAAAATGGATTGGATTGCATTATATCGTCAGGTGAAGCCTGTGAACAAATATATAGAAACTAAGCAAACAATGGATCATCAAGATGGAAAACCGTCGTTTATTTGCATTCAAATGTGCATTATGTAGTGTTTTCCAGTCTTGACGTAGCATGTATTTACTCTACTGTTTCTTATCCACTATATAATAAACTGAAAATATTGCCAGCTTGTAATGTTCAATAGCGAACCGGAGCCAATTTAAATTGCAAATTGTTCTTGGAGTGAAATTATAATTAGTTCTTAGAGACGTTGTTTTTATGCATTCACATTGAGCAAACTCATGTAAATCTGGCTTGGCTTCATGCATTTATTGATTCACTTGATCAAACTTGCAGATTGTGTGAATGCTCCTCTCCGTGTGTGAGGCCTCTTCACCTTTAACCTTTCATCCTCATGTTTAGTCCTGCCCCAAGTCGTTCCCTCGGTGTGACTTCACTCTTCACTCTGCAGCCTCCTGGTGCCATAAAGCAGAAATCAGCTCACATTACTCACAGCTCTAGTAACCCAGTTACTTTAGCCTAGTGGAGTGGAAGCTATATTTGGCAGTCACACAAGAGGGGAATTAAGGAAATGGAGAAATATGTCCGTGCCAAGAGATATGGGAAAGCATGGCATATGTTCATATGCCCTGGAGTGGAGCTGTGGACTCCTCCTACAGCAGCAGGTGGAGTCTTTGTCTCCCTCTTTCCGTCAAACACAAATAGTGGCGTAGGAGTAATCCTTCCCCCTGAGTGTTTTACACAGTGTGAGAATGGGAAAGTCTCCAAATGCAGGGAAAAATAAACTTTTAAGAGCACTGTGAAAGCAGCAGCGTGACATGCAGGGATGCAATAGGAACATTCTGAAGCATAATTGTTGTCAAGGGCTGCGGGGAACAAGAAAAACTGTTAAAATGTTCCCCTTAAACAGTATTGCCCTGGGGAATCAACGAATCAACATCTAAGGAGCTGTTTGCCTTCGGTGTCAACCTTTCTCTGTGTCTCATAACTGTTTACAAAAGCTGACAGTGCAAACATTTGTAAGTTGTCCAAATGATAAACACTGACCTCAAACATCCGGTTTCGTGATACATAATAGAAATATCCTGATTAAAGGGATCATCTGCCCTGCTGTTATTGTAAGATGCAAGATAAAACATTTTCCAAAGATATGGCTCTATCCATCTCACCATATAGGTCACATTGTGCTTTTATCTCCCTGCTGTCATCGCTGGTCGAGGCCTTAGGTTGCTCAAATCAGATTATGGTACAACTCATTTCAGGTGCGTGATCATCCACCTTCGGTTGCTATGCTTTAGTGAGCCTCCGTAAGATCCCAGATGATGGAGGGCAAAGGTTATGGAAATCTAAGTGTATTTTCGTTACTTCAGTTCTGCATAGCTGTATTCCTGTGGAGTCTCACATGTAAAGCATAGCCTTACACATCATTAAAGTTATTAAAAAAGATATAAATAATAAAATGGTGATAGAAATTTTCTATAAAGGATGGAGTGCTAGTAATAATTTATAAGCTACAGTACCTACCTACCTACCGCATGATGTATGCCTGCATTTTCCATCTTTGATATTCTGGTCCGGGGCCTAAGCTCCTTGAAGATGATTGGCATAGCAAATGTCTTTTTCTCCCCCCTCCTTTTTTGAAGTTCCCTCACTCCCTCCCTCCCTCCATCTCACCCCTTTTATTTTCTTTTCTGCTTCTCTCTCATTTTGTTTATTCCCATCTCCTTCTTCGATTCAAACTCAAGTCAGGTATTATGTAGAAGGTAATGGGGTGCAGGAACGGAGGGGGAAAAAATGAGAACAGTGCATGGAAGTCACGGAAATTCAAGGTACATACAGTCAACAGTGCTCAAAACTGCAAGACAAATTGCTCATTATATGTGTGCAATAACATGCTTTTCTCTAACTGCACTGCACCGTGGGCCAGTTTTTACGATCCAAGTCCTGCAGGAGAGATTAGATTCCACTGGGCTCCTCTGGGCTGGGAGCAGAATGGCTCAGCAAGGACCTCTATTCATTAAGCCCTTAATTGCTAATTGAGGTCTTTGAATGATTCAGCAATAGCCGCTGCTGTTCATGCATTAGCTGAGTAATTTATGGCTGCAAGGGAGCGAGGGAAAATGAAGGGTGAGAAATTGTTATCCAAAAGGACAGTGATGCAGCGTTGTTATTACACTGCCACCTTATGTTAACTCTCAGAAACCTGTACAGTGCTCATTTTTTCATCATTTGTTGCATTTTATTGAACCATACAGCAATTAGACCCCCATACACTCATTTTATCTCCAAATTTCAACTTGTTTTTTTTGTAATTATGCCTGATGTGCACATGTGGCTCTGTCGTTTTGTTATTTTGGTGCTATTGGGGAGCATATCCATGTTTCCTCGGCTCAGTATCCTCCTAATACGACACACTGAGGAGACTGTGAAATGGTTTTATGTTCTCAGCAATGCTTTTTTACCAAGGTCAAATGTTTCACTGGGTCAATATTCATTAATATTGTATAAATGGAATATTAAGTAATATTTCCTTACTTAAGGCGTTGATATCTGCACAGCATTTGAAACATCCATCTCTATTTGTTCCTTTACACTTTGAACTGCAAGGATATCTGTTACCAATCTCTACGATGTTAATATGTCACATCAAGGGACACACATGCCCTGGGAACACTGGGAGGATCCTTTCTGCTTTTATATTATTCACAGCAGCATTTTGATAATCCTCACACGTTCTCACGTAACAGCAGAAGCATAGTTCAGTGTAGTTCATAAATTTAGACTGTATAACATTTTTATTAGATTTCAGTTGACATTTATTGTGGCTGTCATTCAAAAGAATGAGGTAAAAAGGATTTTTTTCTTTGTATCATACAGTTTGATACCACTCCAGTGTCCATCAGTTCAACCTGAAGTTAGAAGCAGAAGATGGTTAGCTTAGCTTACAGTTAGCATAAAGACTGGAAGGTTAGCTTGTCTTTGTTCCTGTAAAAAACAACTAAACCTGTTGTTTTCCCCCTGCTTTTTTAACAAAATGGTGTCAATGAGACAGCATTAGATGTGTCCTTAGGCGGATGTTTTGCAGAGCTACATGTAGGCTAACTGTTTCCCACTGTTCCAAGTATGGTTAGCTATAAGCTGAAGTGCTCCTGGGCTGGCGTTAGCTTCATACTTAGCGTGGGTGGTATACATCGTCTCTCTTCTCTTTTCAAAAAAAGGTCAATTATTGCGACACTTTCTGCTGACTTCACTCCTTATGAATTTGTTTTGTTTTTTTAATCAAGCCTATTACTTTCAATTCTACATTTGTGATAGCAATGGTTCATCAGGTCAGCTACAATCATTATTATGGCTGTAAAATCTCCCAGTGGCTCTATCATTGAAGGATTTCAGCCCTATTTTCAGCTTTTATAATATTCATAGCAGCATTTTCCATAAACCCTCACATTTTATGCTGCAGATGTTCTCACAGAACAGCAGAAAGTGGGAAAATAAGCCACACCTGCACTGCAGCCTAGTTCGTAAATTTAGACTGTATAAAAATGTAACTAGATTTCTGTCCACATTTATTCCCTTGTAATGTGTTTGGCTGTCATTCAAAAGAATGAGGCGATATCCAAATTAAAATAGACCTAATAGACATATTTCATTCTCCTATGCAGATGTATGTTTCCAAGGGAGGCACTAGGAGTTGAGACTTGAGAGACATCTGTCTCCTGAGTCTGATAAAGCAGAAGGTGATGCATGAAGCTGATGACGACAGGTGAGGTTAGACGCTGAAGATAAAATGCTGCAATGCAACATTCAAGCAGCAAAGAGGGAGTGTGGCCTGAATGCATCCTTCAGATCCCATATGTATTTGTCATATTGGATGAGGTGTTTTCATCTCCTCGGATGAGAGCGTGAGTCAGTGAGGAGAGATCAGGGGGAAAGAAAGTGCTAAAATGATTACTTTCACCACTTCCTTGCTTCTTTATCTCCGGAGAATTCAGACTCTGACAGTCGGTGTGAAAGGACCAAAGAGGATCCGTGAAATATTTGCACTTGGACCTCTGCAACACAGGACGATGCTGTAGAAGCCCGGAAGAAGAAAAAACACCACTGCCAAGCACTCGCTTTGCTGTTATAAGGAAGATCTTTAACAGACAAACAATACATCATTGTGTGGGGAAACATGTCAGAGATGAGTTGGGATGCATTCTCCTCTGTTCTTGCCCATCAGGCTGATTTGAATTCAGTGTGTTTTCACCAGCATTTGCCAGCATTTATGTCACTTGTTCTTCTTGAAAAGGCTTTGATGACTCATGAATATTGTAAAATAATCGTCTTTGAATTTTTTTTATTTTTTTTTGACATTTTGAGTGATCTAGAGGAATAATGTAAACTCTTTCCTGTCACAGTTCTCATTAAATACATTTAATTGAGGGCAATCTACTGCTGGAGCATCTCTGGGGTGTTAATGTAAGATGCTGCATGTGGAGAAACCGCTACAGAGAGTTGCATTAACAGGACATAGATTGCCTGTAGTTGTAATTTTCTACCAGCTGCAGCCTGCAGTTATTTAAAGCACAAGTTCAGTGGAAGTAGAAGTTTGACAAGTCAACAGACTTTGTAGAAGATTACATCATTACTGGAGCTAAAGTCTTGTGTCCAGACGCAAGTTTGCATCAGCATTGAAAGCAGAGATCCTTTAAAAGCCCTTGAAAAATGCATTCACACGATGCAGATTGAGCCTAAAGCTGCGTTCACAGTGGATGCGATGGACGCGACAAGATTACATACAAATTCAATGTACAGACGAGTCTAACACATCCATCACGTTTATTGCATCCAACGCGCCCACCGACGGCCTGATCTCACTACAACACAACAGCTCTTTTAAGAGCCACACACTTCATCTGAGAGCTCATTTCTGTTCTTTTAAGCATCCAGATCCCTGGTTAGCACTAGCACAACTTCCCATTTTAGCACAACAGCAGAGTAGGGTATAGCTGCAAGCTGATCGGGCCGAGCTGCAGTTAGCTTACCGACTCTGCCTTGCTAAAGGCAACTGCTAGCTAACTGCCTCGTCTGCCTTGTTTGGCTTTTCCGACGCTCCAAACCATAGACTGTAAAAACAAATGGACGTAGCATACCCGTTGAGGTCCATTCTCTCAACTTGATCCAGTCGTACTTGCCTATGGGAGTTGCCATCTTGTCAGACTTTGACTCCACCTCACCTCATGCCCAAAAAAGGGCATTGATGTGACATTGGGGTGAGGGAGATACGCTCATCTGACTGACGTTTACCTCTGAGGAAAAGTGAGGGCCAGCGGCTAACTGTCACCCAAGAGGCCTCGCCCCATATTATTCATAAACTTTAACCTCCAATAAAATAAAAAGTAGCCTTGTACAAAAAAATTTCACCCCCCTCAGTGTTGTCATGGAGATATGACCTAAACATACAGACGAGAATGTTTTTTTGTACCAGGCCTTAAATTGGTTTAATTATTATTTAATTTTTGGCACCTTCTTATTGGATCAACCAGGAAGTCGCTGTGGTGGGGGCTTGCTCCTATTGCACGATTGGAGCAATGGTCCAAATATGATCAAGTGGTGCGTTATGTGTGTTTTTTTGGCATCCATCTCATCCGGTTTGAAGGCAGAGTAACAGACCAGGCAACTGACAAAATACTGAGACTGAGAGAGAAAGGATTCAAGTAAAAAAAATAGAAAGTGATTGACAGCAACAGACTTCACCTGCAGTAGTTTGTCATGAGCACACGTCAACAGTGTTTGTGTTATTACGCTCTCTGCCAGAGGAGAGAAACAAATGTTCAACACTGCAGGTTTAAATAAAAAAAATTAAAAAAACACTGACGGACCACTATCGGTTCTATCAAAAGGCTGACATTTAGATTTTGGACTGAAGTAAACAGTAAAATTAAAATCCTTCACTTCCACTGACGGAGCCAGCTACTTCTGGAAATGTTATAGGATTCATTTTCGCTGGGGTTGTGATGCTCAAAAATGTATCCATGGATTTACAGATGTCTCTTGTATCATGTAATTCAATGGGAAAAAGCCAGAGGGCATCATGTGACAGACCCGGTAGTTGCAATTCCACTGTTTGGCCACTATCTCAAATTGGCTTCAAATGGGCCTGGTATTTCGTCTTCTTGTGCTCTTCCCACTGATTTAAAGTGGGCGCGGCTCAGTTAAAACAGGGGATGTCACAAATTTCCATGCACCAATCGGACTGGAGCAACATTTTAATCAGAATGTGATGACAGTTGGTGGCTTGTTTGGTCGCTGCAATCAAATCGGATCAAATGAGTGTGAAACTTTTTTTTTCTGTTTTCAAGCCTTTATTAGACTGCGACTGCTACTCTATTACTACTTAATGTTATATATTTAGTGTTAATGTTGCAGAGAAATATGTAAGGAGTAACATTACAAAAAAACTGAGTGTTGTGTCAAAGCAGCACCTGCTGATACCTGCCACCTCTGTGCCACGGGAACGCCTGTTCTCCACAGTGGGGCTGATCATTAACAGAATGCAAACGCAGATTTAATCACATTTTTGTAAGGAAACAATGTTCTGAAGTTGTGGTGGTTAAAAATAAATCATTAAAGGGTAGCTATATCTGTTTTGATAGAGCATAAGCATTAGGTGTTGGGTAGGCTGTTTTGTTGTGCATCATAATTGCTAAAGGAGGATGTGTTGCGTTCTAAAAATAGATTTGGAAAAAACGAGTACTCAATTGGCCCTCGAGGAATTGATGTGATCCCTCGATCTTGGACCTACTCGTGACCATCCCTATTAAGGAGTAATTCTTAAGCCTAATTCCTGGTTGGTAACTGGTAATTCTGAGAGTCTTATTGCTCTTTTTACACTCACACTATGCAAAGACCAGTGACCCCACTGTACATGTTGGCCACATAATTAATAATTAATTAAAAGTATACATATGAAATTACTCTTTCCTGACTAGCTACTGAGTTAATAACCAAACACTGCTCTTCAAAACATTTCAATTTGTGAATTTAATGTTTTCATTCGGCACTACTCATATCCCTGCTCAGAATATACTTAAATGAGGGAAATCACATTTTATGATATGAAATCTGTATAAAAACGGGCCATTGTTTGCTTAATCAGCCGTCTAACAGACTCACCTCTGTACATTTGTCTTTAAAGAGGCCGTTCAGTGCACTTCACATCCATGAGGCCCTCAGTGTGCTGGGTTAGACGCCGCAGCAGTGAGGTTTATTCAGAGGTCCTGTGAAGACTGAATGGGATTTGATTGCATTAATGGTATTTTAGCCGCCTGCTCTGTTGATAATTGATAATTAAGTTAATTAACTTCAGAAAACCTCGTTGACGACACTGGACTCACTGTGTTTAAGAATCCTCCGTTCTTTAAGGTGCAAAACAAGATTTTTATGGAACAGCGGAGTAGATATACAGTGGATTATGTGAGAGGAAGTCAACAGGTAGGATGTGACAGGAAGTGTGCTTGGGAATTTGTGTGTGTGAGAAATATTTATAGAAAAATACCTGTACATATCTTTCCATCTCCTTTCCATCCTTTCCCTATATTTACTCATTTGTATTCAGGCCCTTGGCAAGTTTTTGCTGGGGCCATAAAACAAGATTAAAATACATTCACAAGTAGAGTCTGCTCTTCACCCGAGCTTTCAGGATCGTAAAAGGACACTAGAAAAGAATTGACATGATTTTTCAATTAAACGATTGGTTTCAGCTTTTTAAGTGTGATGATTTGCTGCTTTTGTTTCATATTATAGACTGTATAGTTTTTGGGTATTGGACTGTTGGTCAACTCTGTAAGTAGCACAAGTTTAACATAAAAATTAATGCTATGAGACATTTTAAGATGTTACCTTGGGCTGTAAGAATTGTAAGTAGCCTTTTTCACTATTTTCCAATAGCGTACCGCTGCAGAGTGCAATATCTATCTCTCATATCACATGAATGTGGAAAATCACACGTTTTATTATGCTTCCTTATCAATAAATAACATTTTTATGCCACTGTGTTATATTGCACAACATATTGTTTTATTGCACTTATGTTTAATACATAAAGTAGCCTACATAGCGTATATTTGATGCATTGTATAATGTACATTGGAGCCCTAATCTAGAAAAACCAAAGGAAAACCTTTGAGGAAGTTGGGAGAAGATGTAAGTAAACCATAATCAAAGTCAATAAAATGTCAAAAAAACATAATGCTTGTTTTGTTCTAAAACCCTAAAACATGCAGTCTACAATCTCATAAAACAGAAAAACACCAAATACTCTGGAACTGGACACCAGAGAAAGTGGATTTAATTCGTTATCAAAACAGATTAACAAAGATAGAATGATTTGAATGAATTGACTAATTTGCTCAACTAATGATTTAATTGTTTCAGCTTGAACATAATTCATTTTCCACTCTTGAAGCCTTATAATAGCTTCTGGTGATAAAAATGTGGGTACAGGTTCTGAAATCTGGACCTAAAAGCCTCCCAGTGGAATTTCAAAACACCACAACCTGATGTATCGTCATGGTGACACTCCCTGATCGTTCCTGAGGCTGTGGCACTGTAATATCAGCTGTCTGTGTCCGGCTAAATTCTTCTTTCTCTCTGTTGGCCTGGTTTCTATTTGACAGTATGATGTCAATGTGTGTGTGTGTGTGTGTGTGTGTGTGTGTGTGTGTGTGTGTGTGTGTGTGTGTGTGTGTGTGTGTGTGTGTGTGTGTGTGTGCGTGCGTGCGTGCGTGCGTGCGTGCGTGCGTGCGTGCGTGCGTGCGTGCGTGCGTGTGTGTGTGTGTGCAGTTCAAATGTCCCCTGCACCTGATATTAATTCTATATTAGATAGAATATGAGATTGTTGACACTGATGCATAGATGGGTAAATGTATTTTACTGTTGTGGCTGGTTGTCACTACTTTATAGTTACTGTAGGTAGTTTAGCCCAGGGGGTCGGGCCCCTCCAATGGGTCACAGGATGACTCTGAGAGGATTTTGAGATGATGAACTTTTCTCTGATCTTTAGTTTTTGGGGTGTGAAATATCGGTTAACTTTATCTCTTTGTGCCTAAAGTGTTCCTTAAAGTTGTACTCCATAAGTTTTGAGATAGGTTGTTTCTAGCGGCCTCTGTGGCGGTTCATGGTCACTATAGCTGTGTACGAAATCGTTCCCTATCACAGAAGTAGGGCACTATATAGTGTGTACGCCATTTTATAGTGGTGTTTGAATTCTCCGTGGTTAATTTCATTCACTATATGGTCCACTATAAAATACCCTCAATACACAGCTAATTTGAGTGTTATACTCCAGTATATCACAATGCACTGTGGTTGTGTTTCAGCAGAGGAGAAGAAGAAGCAGAAGAGGTGCGAACAGTAGCCAGGTATTAGAGAGCTAACTGCCGTTACCAACAACCATTACTCACGAGCTGACTGGCTCCTCGTGAGCTTACTACTGTTACTCGCTTGTGAAATAAATTAACTGTGGGATATTACAGTTCGCAATCAGCACACACCCATTATTAACAAAACCACACTTTAACACCATCGACATGCCAACAATGTAACTGGGATTTAACATTGAAATTACACATCAATACAACCTTTACCGTCCTCCTGATGTATTATCAACAGACTGTAAAACATGATTACAGCTCTGTGCTTCCGTCACACATATATCCAGCGCATCTACTGACAATGCTTGTGTAGTGTCAGAAATCCCGTTTGGTCATTCCCTATATAGGGCAAATTGTATAACCAATAGATAGGGACTAGTGAGTGAGTTAATGAGGGAACAATTTGTTGACAATTATATTTAATTCTTTTTGTTTTGCTCTTAAACTTTATTTAAACACATTCTCCTCGCTGCTTCCAATCCGTCCCCTATATGTTCCCCTCTTAAATCCACACACACACACACACACACACACACACACACACACACACACACACACACACACACACACACACACACACACACACACACACACACACACACACACACACACACACACACACACATTCCTATTATACTTCTGCCCTTACTACAGGCCTGACTCAGAAGTTGGAATTTCTGATGATACGCAGCATAACCATCAGTGACGATCTAGGCCGACAGACTAATCGCCCGGGCAATGTCGCTGAGCCTATATGTTTTTGTATGTAAAGGCATAATCTCTAAAGTAACAAGTAACTATAGCTGTTAAATGAATGTAAAAAGTGCAAGTTCTCTCTGAATTTTAGTAAAGTAGAAGTATCAAGTAGCATATAATATAATTACTAAAGCAAAGTACCGAAACATTTTACACAAATACAGTACTTGAGTAAATCTCCCTACTGTTCACTGCTGTCTGATATTGGAGGTACCTGGAAGAGGCTGGACCCACATGTAAAGGTTTTGCACGTGGCGGGAACTCAAGAAGAAAAAAGAGGTGAGACAGTGAGAGAAGGCTCTCGTGACTTCTGGTGCTATTTTCAAATGTGCGAAACACACTTCTCATACAGTATAGCGTCAGATCTTGTCAGATTCACACGTCTGAATCCAGCAGACAGTGTTCTGTCTCAGCGTCAATGTTCCCTGGACTTCAGTGCAGGTCGACATCAGCTCAGGATGTAGAGAACAAGTTGAGAGCCATTTCTAGAGCTGAGATGTCAGTCAATCGATTAGTTGAGAAAAATAATGGACGACTTGATTAATTGTATTGTAGTCATTCAACTTTTTTATTTTTTATTACAAAATCACTGGTTCTGCACTGAGAGAGAAATGCTGCGTTCCAGTGCCATGGAAAGTCCGAAGTTTCTGACCTCCAACAAGGCAAAGTGCACTGGAATGCCTGTCAAAGTGGAACCTCCTACTAGTGAATTCGGCACAAGTTAAATGGAGCAGCAGGCAGGAATTTCAGCAAAAAATTGGATTCGGACCAAATAAAATGATTGGTCAGACTTTTATGAGAAATTTACGAAAATTGTATATTGATGAGTTTCAACACCTGTTGGATTTATTTTACATTTTATTGTGTCATATGCTAATTAGGAGCATTTTAAGATAACAAAAGAAAAGTGTAAAAATGCCAGAATGGTAAGAATTGCTTTAAGGGGTTTAAATGGATTCATAAAAACAAAGATGGAGAGCGGGTGATTCAGATTGCCACCTCAGAAATAACCCTGTATTTATAGAAGAACTCAAAAATGGAGCTATTTTCTATAAGTGCCATTGAAAAAGGCAAACCCATCACCCATCACTTTTTGGTAAAATAGTAATAAATATTATATATATATTATATATATATAATATATATTATAAATATTACTATCAACTCCTGCATTTATATCAAATTAGATTGCACTTTAGGTTTTTGCACCAAAAATGCCTTTTGTGAAAATCAGCCGCAATTTCAGCACCACAGTGAAACAGACAGCTCCTGATGTGTTTCAGCACTTTGACTGTCAGAGCTTCATCACATGTTTTGATAGCTCTATAATAAACTAATTTGACTGTTAAATTGTACACATGTATTTGTAAAATATATCTATACGCCTAATGGTGTGTGTGTGTGTGTGTGTGTGTGTGTGTGTGTGTGTGTGCATGCGCGTGCGTGTGAACTAGTAACTAGCGTGCACCGGGGTCCGTTGTAAGTACCTTCTGTTACTGAACATGCTTTCAGCTGTGAATGGTGTTTACATCCCACTGGTGCTCATTGTTTGACTTTCTGTGTGTAACCTCCACCGTCTAACCGTCCTGACTTTCTGAGCAGTGTGCAACTGTGTCTCCCAGCAGGCAGTGCTGCAGGACTAGGATGACTGGGAAGACCCTGACCAGCAACGTGACCAACAAGAATGACCCGCGCTCCCTCAACTCTCGTGTCTTCATCGGCAACCTCAACACGGCCGTGGTAACCAAAGCTGACATTGAGGCCATCTTTGCCAAATACGGCAAGATTGTGGGCTGCTCCGTGCACAAGGGCTACGCCTTCGTTCAGTACGTCAGCGAGAGAAACGCCAGGGCTGCCGTAGCCGGGGAGAACACCAGGGTCATCGCTGGACAATCACTAGGTAATGTTCAGGATCAGTTTTGTACGTAAGATGGATCCCAGAAGTATATTCTGTTCTGTGCTGTTCCAGAGCATTTTATCATCATCACATACATTATATCAATCTGCTGGCTGATTTATGTGTTGCACTCTCGAGTGACGCAGTTGCACAGTTACAATGAACCCATTTATAAATAGTAATGTAAAAGAATAAAGAGATCTGCAGGGTGGCGGCTCACCATCAGCCCTGTGTATACAACTTGGTCTGTGGTAGGTCCTTTGTCAGCATGCCGTCCAGCTGTCAAGCAGAACAGATTTATATTAAGCAGTGACCTACTGATTCTAGTTTCTGTTAGAGAGGTAAAGTTTCCGAGCAGGACAGACATTCGTCCGTTTGTTAAAAGTACACGTTTTTTTAGTACATAACCTATATTTCAATGTGATTTATTGACCACAGTATATTTTCAACACGTTAGTTGCTGTGACAAGTTTTATATTAACATTACAGTGTTATATGCATGTTTTCATTAAGGTGTGTATTTATAAATGCCCCCTCGATGCAAAGTTATTACACCTTATGATCTAACTTATGTACAGAAGTATTTGTACCCAGTAATAATAGATTATGCTGTAGGCTGTAGGCTTAAGTGTAACCCATGTGTTAGTATGTTTATTTGTGTGTGAGCGATAGAGAAAGCTACACGTTTTAATCTTTACAGGTAGAAAAATGACATGCACATTTGGTTTAAACCAATGTAATCTGATAAATATATCGTTTTACAAAACCGTATTACAAAATAAACGCTGAAACACAAACAAGTTTACTGCAATAAAAAGAAAATGACATAAGAAGTACATAGAAAAGCAAGAGGCATAAAAGAAGGGGTCAATACCAATATCACAAGAGAGTTTCATAAAAGCAAGTCTATATAAAAAGAGGTTTAATATTGGAAATATGAAAGGGATTTGGCCATCCTGAGACCTTTAAGGATGTTACTTTAAACTCATATCTAAATTGCCTGAAGACCTCATGCTGCCATCTGGTTCATGGTGTTTATGGACAAACGTTCTTTTATATATCATGATGGCGGGCTTAAATTTGATCAGTAAAAGTGATAATAATAATTCTGAAGTGAAGAGGTGCAGCCGGTGTGAAGATGCTAAAATACAGAATCAATTTTTAGGAGTTGCAGCGAGGACACGAGCCGAGTTTGAACATAAAGATCAGACAGACAGACAGACAGACAGCATCATTCAGGAAACATTCAGAGTCGGTCCTCATGGGCACTGAGTAGACCCTGGTAAATCTTCCGTATATTACCTATTGATTGGTTCACAGCCTCCTCTGTGGAAAATAAAAGTCCTCCCTGAGCCCTGTTCTCTCATTAAATGTGAATAAGAGCACAGTGGGGTCACATCTGTAACTCCATATATGTGATTCTATCCTGTGTATGCACAGCTTAATGCATTTCCTTGCTGTAAAATGATACACGACAGTGGTAAATCTGCAAGGTGGCGTTGTGTTCACATTTGCTGTAAAATTGTGTGACTCAAGAACTGTGATTGTAGAACTTTATGATGGATGCTTATAGACTGGAAGCAGGGCAAAACAGCTTACGTGTTCAAAAAGTGTGTGTAAAAAGCACCTCTAAAGCCTAATAAATATGTTGTATCTGGTTAAGTGCTTTAGTTACAGTATGTGTTGGCAGACAGCAGAGGGTCTGTGTGCGTAATGCGGCAAGGAATAGTACGTAACCACCCTTAAACTATTACTTTGTCATTTCTGCTTTTCTGTTTGTGCTCAAAATAAACAAACTTGAGCTCTCGAGGTGCTGCTTTACCTTGCACAGCAACTGGACTCTTGCGATATCATGAATCTTCGACACACGAAGAGCAGACTGTTCAAAACAACAGTGGTGGGGTTAGATAAGATAGTTATATCAGAACTGGAGAGTATATCTTCACTGAAAGAAAAACAAAGAACGACACTGAAGGCTTTTCTCCATGGAAAAGATGTTTGGTCCTCTCCCGACTGGCTTCCGCAGGAGTTTGATAGATAGATTGTTCATCACCTACCAAGTAGTTTTTGAAAGTGCCTGCCTTTTTTCCAACAGTTTCCAATGCCTTCTGTGTAACAAACCATTCGGTGCTGGTTGGCAGACTTTTAAAACTATGGACAGAGGAAGACTAATTGTCTCAAACCACCTCCTCTATTCAGACATGAGAGTGGGATCAAAGGTCTCTCAGGTTTAATGCTCAATAAGAAAGGCTCATTTATTTAGGTGTCATAGGGAAGATTTTGTAATCGTAAAAACTCCTCCTTTGTTTTTGTTGAGCGTTTTAAAAAAAACAGAAAAACCCTAAAAAAACAAACAGGATACACAGGAAGCAAGATAACCTATAGTTCTAGATACTAAGTGGAGAAGGGGCAGGAATTAATAAGCTAATGCTTCTTCCTGCTCCTTTTCAAACCTACCTAGGGTTTTAATGACTAGCGCTTCAAGTGTAATATATTTCTCACATGTTTGAAATACAGCATTCATTCATTCCTTTATTTCCTGTTACATAATATTTAATCATGTTTATAGGGTATTTTATGATCTTCACATCCATCAATCAAGCGTTTAAAATTTGAGTTATGATAAAAACACATGTTCATTCATCAGACTTGTTTACTGACAAGCAAAATGAGACGTATTTCTAGATATCTCTGTGCTCTATGTCGCCACACCACAGAGATATTCACCCTCCTGTTAACACACATCCACTTCTTGTCCTTTCTGCATCCTTGCATCCACATAAATAAGCTTTTCTCATTGTTATGCACGCTGTCAAACCATGATGCCATTATGTATTTTCTGAGAAACACACGCTTTTCAGAAAGAAAAGTGTCACGCTGAGGAGATCTCAGGTGAAATAAAGGCTTCACAGAGCAATCAAAGTGAAGTATTCCTCCACATTAACATGGCAGCTCCACTGGCACTGCACTTCATAGTGTCACTGTAAACACTCAGCATCTGTGGACACACACACACACACACACACACACACACACACACACACACACACACACAATAAATTCCGTATATTTGTAATACAGCAAAAGTGTCAGAGGTATACTAAAGGTGTCTACAATAACGTCTCTCCCTGCTTTGTAAATGATCTTTTCTGCCTTTGTTTTGCTGCACCTGTGAAATTTAACCCTTGCGGTCATCATCTTTAAAACATGAACTGTGTATTTGATTAGGCTCTGGAACTATATTGCCAAGAGGTGGGTGCAGCCTGCACGAGACATGAATTCTTGATATTTTCTTGAACACGTTATTTCTTTTATTAAATCACACGCAGTGAGGAGACAGTGGCACAAAGGTAGAACATGTGACAGGAGGGGTCACGGGGTCAGATTCAAACCTGTAAAGTCCTCAGTACACAGCATGCAGCTGAGTTACTAAAACGTCCCACGCTTGAGTAGATTTAATAGCTGCGAGATACTGAAGCCCCAGTGATTGCTTTACTCAATTGAATTCCTTCGGACACGACTGTATTGCCGACACAATGGTTTTAAGATGTTCATGAAAACAAAAGTGACATTCAATCACACTGCTGGTTGTCCTCAGACTGCAGCTACTTAGATCATGATGAAGATGTCTGCTTGTGATGAAGAGCTCGGGGGAGAGTTTCATTCTCGTTTCACCAACTCAGCATTTCTGTTTTCTGCTTCTGCGGATAAAATCTGGACGTAGATGTATCGATACTTTAAGGTTCATTCTTTATAATCAGAGCTCGGTGTGACCCTATTAGCCTGCCCCTCATCTCTCTGAGAGCGTTCATGTGTTGTGACTGCTGTCTGGTAGTCTTTGAGCACCTCTCTGTGGTTGAAAAGCTTACTACAGAACACTGTGACTTCTATTTGTATTATTTCACAATATTTAACTTTACTCATTTTCATGAACTATTGGTTACATACAGCTTATCTGCTCTGTGATTCATTCTTACAAAGCTGGTTGAAAAATTTATTTTAAAAAGATCAAAGTTAAGACCGTTTTGGGGAAAATATATGCAAGATAATCGATTGATCATTCAATCAGTTTATTGATCCCAGTGGCCTGAGGGCAGAAGCTCCTCCTGAGCCACCCGGTGCTGGCCTGGTTGATTCTCCTTTAGCACTGCTTCTCAAACTGTGGTACTCAAGCTCTCTCAGGTGGTGCGTGAAGGAATCTCCAATGTAAAAAAAGGAAACATTAATCACTAAATTAATATAATACTAAGAATATACTTTGAACTTTTAGGATCCGTGAAATGTAATTTAAAACAAGTTTAGCATTTCCTGAAATATTTTTGTTTCAATAACAGCCTGCTATGTAGTCATGTTCATGAGTTACGAGCTAAACTGTGATGTAAGCAGAGGTAAAAGGATTGGATTGGCTGAAGACAGTCAACAATAAATCTTCTGATTAGGAAAAAACCTTGCTGTACTTTAACATTGGTCTTAGTGGTGGGACTTGAGAGCCTGGTCTTTTCTTAGGTGGTACGTCATGTACAAAGTTTGAGAACCACTGTGCTATAGCCTAAGTGTAAATATCCTTTAGGCAGTTTACAACACTGCCTATTGTATCAAAGCCAAAAGAAAACTCAAAGGTACTCTCTTTTTAACAATTTAAATGCCTTTAGTGTAATGGCATACTCATTTATCCATCTGATATCTGTAACCGCTTATCTCAGTCGGGTCGTGGGGGGCTGGAGTCAGTCCCTGCTGACATTGGGCCATTAGGGTCCACTCTTGACTGGATGCCAGACTATCATAGGGCTGACACAGAGACTATAGAGTCTATAGAGTCAAAAGTGAACCTAACACCCGCATGTCTTTGGACTTTGGGAGGAAGCCGGAGAACTTGGAGAAAACCCACGCTGACACAGGGTCAACATGCAAACTCCGCACAGGAGGCCCCAGCTGGCTGGAGGGTCCAAATCCACAACCCTCTTGCTGTGAGGCTACAGCTCCCCCGCCATGGTCATGTTAGACCTAAAAACAAACTCAGACACGTTTTGGCATTAAGACTTCACCAGGGAGGCAAACAGATCGCATGGAACACCTGGTCCTTTTATACTTGGACATGTTGTGGCTTACCTCCAATTTTATGAACACCTTGCGGCCCTGTTCAGTACCAGGCAGTGGTGTTCCTCGTCAGGACGCTTTCCATGGTGCAGGAGTAGAAATTCCTGAGTATTTAAGGCTATACCTCAAATTTTCTTGAGGACCCCTGTCCACCCTCTCCACCATGGACCTGTCATATTAAGGGGTGGTGTAGTTACTACCCTGCTTCTTCCCAAAGTCCACTATCATCTGCTCAGTCTTGTTGCCCTGATACCAGCATGATACCTCTGCTTCTTTCAGGTCGGCCTTGTCATTGTTACGTGTGGTCAGCAAACTTGATGATGGTGTTGGAGTCAAAAGAGACTACGTGTTGTGTGTACAGAGCGTGCAGCAGGGGGATTAATGCACTGCCCTGGAGTGCTCCAGTGTTAAGGATGAGGGTTGAAGCGGTGTATCCACCCACCCTCACCACCTGGTCATTGAGCGTTGTGGCGAGCCTGGAGGGAACTACGGTTTTAAATGCTTAACTGTTACTGTCTCGCATACGTAGCTTCCTAGAAAGGGGCACACAGTAAAACTAAAACAATAAGAAGTTACAAAACATAACCACAAGGACCTAAAATCAATACAGAAATTAAGTATGATTAAAAGGTGGGATCTTATGAATGGGTAATGTTAATTAGATAATTATACATTAAAACCCTGTGAAATATGGATTTGTGCTTCTGTCTACCAGGCAGTTTTTTCTGGCTTCACTATTCATGCATTCATGACTTCTCCATCTGCATGAACACTAGATGGTGCTGAGAGAATATCAGTGAGGTGACGCCACCAAAACTGGGCCATCTTATTCTCTCCCTCAGCGTGTATGATTCATTTATGTAACAGTCACACTCAGCAGGGAGCACCGGCATCCTGTGCAGAAGACTCAGCCACACTTTTACATTTCTGAGTCCTTTTATGTTATGAAAAGCAGCACCTTTAGTGGATGTATTTGCTGTTTCCATCTTTATTTAATCTAAACAGATTTAATCAGATTCAGAGATAAACAGATTTTATAAGGTTATCCTGCTCAAGACAGCAGCACCATAATAGTGTGAAGCAGCTTGGACATATTTGTTTTAAAATATTACCATGATTATGCTCCTGCTTCCACTCATGGTGGTCAAATGTATCAACAACCTACATTAATAACCATCCTAAATACACTCCAAGTACATAGAACATGTTTTACTCCCTACATGCAAAAATTAGAGATGCATTTGTTATCTTTCTCCAAAGATGTCAATGTGAGTGAGACCATAATGTCCTTGAAGCCATGAATCGGTCACACTCTGTCTCCATCTTTCATGAGCTTTTCATTTCTTGCCTTTTCTTAGCGAGAACAAAGAAGCTGAGGGGACCGTTAAGATGTCAGGCTGTGCGCGAGACAGCTGCACACCCCTTGTGAGTTTAATTAGACATCACAATTACAAGACTTCATCTACAGCAGAGCCCAAATGCTGCAACAGCTGGGGAGCCAGTAGGCAGTCCTCCCCTGGCTGCTCTGCTTTTTCAATCTGTCCACGACCAGATTCTGTCATTTTATTTCATTTTCTTAAAGGGAGACAGTTGCAATGTGATGCAGCTTTGGCCGAGAGCTCACTGTTTGACCAGTGGTGTGTGTTTGTGCATAAAGCATAGCCATGCTTCAGTGTAGGACATTTTCTAATTGATTTTTTAAATTATTTTATAATGCATTATATATTATATACCATAATTTCCCTTCTTTCTTTCTTTTTTCCTCAGCATTTCTTGTTAATTATGTGTTATCAGGAAGAACGTAGTTTATTCCATTCACCATAAATTCCTCCTTTTTTAACTGCATTTATTCATTCGCTTTACCCTGTTTATGGATGTCGTTTATGATCGAAACATCATGTCAATGTGGGAAATGACTCTCAGAGGCAAAATCAACAGGTCTAGATTAGACTTTCATTGCAAACATAAAAGCCGAGGTGATCTGCAGCATCTGAATCACTACATGAAGCATCTTTCCATATAAAGACAGAAATTAAGCACAGTTTAACATGGATAATACAGTTAGAGATTATATGGGGGAAATAAATGCAAAAGATGTAATATTATAGACTCATTTGTAGTCCATGTCCTTGTTATAGTACTGAATAAACAAATGAATAAAAAAGATTCAGGATAAAAACAACACACTGACTTTGTGCATGCATGTATTATATATGACATATATGCAAATATTAGTGCATCCATTAAAAGCTCATTCAATGTTCACTTCTTTGTTGTTACACTAACTAATGTTTTCATATTAACAATAGGTCAAGTGACTCATGATGTAATCATCTCTTAACTGCAGTTCCTCTCAGTTCGACTGAGCGTTTTAGTATGGTTCTGCACATCTTTTTGGTTTTCTGACCCACAACTGCTCTAATGGCGTCATTCTCCTGCCAAGCACCAAGTTAACATCTAGCTGGTTAACACAGTGAAGCATTGAGCAGCTAAAGAGACAGGTATTTCCTTCAAGACACAGATCTGAAAGGAGAGTGAATGTTGATAAAAGTGTAATTCTGATGCAAAATCATCCAATGGTCTTTTTCGGCACTTACATATCCAGCAAATAAGCCATCGAGACAGTTTTTTCGTGTATGAACTATTAACAGAGAGTGTAGGGACTCTTATCATGCTGCTGCAGAGGTTTGGTGTTATTTTGAGCAGTATAAGGGGTTAAAAAAGCTGTTTTAATGCGTTCACCGTGCTGCCCCGAGCTAATCAGTGTTAGCAGCATTCAGCTGTTACCAAGCTAACATGCTAACATGCTAACATGCCAACATGCCAATGGTTTAAATCATGGATGTACTACAAGAACTAGATATTGAACCCCAAGATGGCCGCTATTTAGGTCACTAAGACTTACTTGTCAGAACTGAAATTTTCAGGGTATGCCTCTAAAAGAGGGAACGGTCGTTACATCAACACAAAGTTGCTTTGGTGCCAGTTCTGAAGTTAATGAGGCGGCCATGGTGAGTAACACTATAACCCATCATATCTGTGTTGTTTCACCTTTGACTGAAAAATTATTCCACAAAATAAAATAAAACACAAAACATGATGTTGACTGATGTTTTTCATCAACATTTGCTCATTTGTATTCCTTGTGATTGGTCTCCAGACAGATCGTGTCTCTACTGCAGCGGCTGCATACTGCTCAAGTCCTCGTTGGGTCCATGATAGCTGCTACATCATGATACGTGACCAAATGGGGCAGGTCCAACCTGTTATCGATAGAGCTGGCTAACGTTAGCCCTCCTGAGTATAATTATTAAAAATAACTATTTGATGGTTGGTTAGTTAGCTACAAGGCTGTTTCCAGGTCTTGTAATACCTCCATGGTTTAAACAGGCAGCTGTTACACTTGCACTTATATCAAATATATCAGATTAGATGTTAGATGAGCATGTATGTATGAATATTTACATACAGTAAATACATATAACATCATGCATATATACTGTAAAATGTCTTATGTAAAGTATAAAGGTAATAATAGAAATTTTCAGAACAACCAGGGCCACATCTGCTGTGGAAGGCTACTACAGTATACTCTAGTCAAGTCCTCTGCCCCTCCTCCGGTATTTTGCAATATTTACCGGTCAAGGCAGAAGGCCGTCCTCCAAAGAGACGAGTCTGTTCGACGTTCCTGCCTGTTACGAGGAAGGTTTTCATTGCCACTGTGTGCACAGTATTGCTGTATATATACTGAATATTCACTGGATATTTTCTCTTTTTCTGACCATTCTCTGTAAACCCTAGAGATGGTTGTGCGTGAAAATCCCAGTAGATCAGCAGTTTTTGAAATACTCAGACCAGCCCGTCTGGACCAACAACAATGCCACGTTGAAAGTCACTTAAGGGCGCACTCACACTGTCCTTCCGCACGGCGCCCCGGGCTTTAGGGTACTTGTCCCCCCCCCCCCCTCTCCCCCCGCTGGCCAGCCCGTTTGTACTCACACTGCCTGGGCCTCGCACAAATACTTCTTGCCTTCTTCCATACGCCATCACGTCGTAACACGTCAAACGCATTGAGACGTCATCGCGATGCGTCGCTTTGTTTACAAATCTTTCCATAGACCTCAGAGTTTTTTGCGTCTTGTCGACTGTTTTTGAATATTTTCATCCGACCAAATCTGCAGTAAACACTCCACCTCCGCATCACACCAACGTGAACCTTTCGCCGCCATTGTTTTAAATGTCCGCGCATGGTCCGTCTTCTTTTTTTTCTATGTTCGAACAGGCGCACATAAAATGACGTCAGAACATCCATAGGCAACGTGCTCTTGCTCGTACATGTGTGCACGCTCGTGCTCGTACATGTGCAAACGCGCTCTACAAAAGCCCACCTCTCTCAAACGGGCTGTGGATGGCCAGCTGGCTAGGTGCGGAGCGGTTGCACTCACACTGGTCAAACCCACTAGGCTCTACCAGAAAAACCTGTTTTGGCCCGGTGCGGAAGGACAGTGTGAGTGCGCCCTAAATCACCTTTCTTCCCCACTCTGATGCTCGGTTTGAACTGCATCAGATCATCTTCACCATGTCTACATGCCTAAATGCATTGAGTTGCTGCCATGTGATTGGCTGATTAGAAATTTGCGTTAACGAGCAGTTGGACAGGTGCACCTAATAAAGTGGCCGGTGAGTATATGCGAATTGAATATTGATGAGTTTTAACATCTGGTGGATTTCCTTTACATATTAGTGTGCCACACGCTTATTAGGTGCATGATATGCCAGAAAGGTAAGAATAGCTTTAAATGAAAATTGAAATAATTATGTTGATTAAAACTATATTTCCAAGACCTACTTAGTATTTTTTTTCTCTGGGGGGGACTTGTGTGCTAAAACCCTGGCTACGGCCCTGCGTACTACCCGTAATAAACAGCCTATAAAACATGAGGGCATGTAGAGTAGTTGATGATAACCTACCTCTTTTCTTTAGTTGTTTTCGGCTCCTTGGAGGTTAACCCAGATTTTTTTGGGGGGAGAATATTTAGAGTTCCCCCTGGAATAGTTTGATAAATGGTATGGTCTGAAGCGGCTCGGCTGAGACTCTGCAGCTGGAGGTAACACCGACAGTCTGGCTGTTTTAGGGAGAGAAAAGGCAGCAACAGAAAAAGTCGGCTCGACGGCAGCAGAGAGAGAGACACCAGCCGCGTTCCCCCGCTTTGTCTGACCATGTTCAAAGGCAGGCGTCGCAACCAGAGATGTGAGTACGAGGCGACATAAACTCCGTGTCGACGACGGAGTTTATGTCGCAGAAGTTGACGCTGCTAGTTTGGACACAGTGTCAGTCTACATAGTCTTTTCTGCGGCGGATTCCTATTCATTCAGGTGTTTTTCTTGTGGTCAGTAGCACTTAGTTTACGTTTAAACTGCTACTAAAAAGGAGACATTTGTATAGACACATAACTGAGTACATTTACTGAAGTACACATTTGAGAAAGCCTATCCTACTGAGGCTAATTTACATTTCTACTAAACTACATCTCACAGGGATGGGTTACATTTGACTCCGAACTGTTACATTTATACTTTTTATCTATAATCACTTGTCTGATCAAGCTGTTATAGGCTAGTGTATAAAATATGCATTGGTTTTGATGAAATGACCCATTATATATGTTTATAGTAGCCTGTTATATATTAGCCATAGTTGTTAAGATCAGAACATTTAGATGCTTCTTCGACTAAAATTCAAATAGATGTAACACTTTGAATGGAGCCATTTTGCACAATGAGTCCTTTTACTTGTGATACTAAGTATGTTTTGCTGCTAATACTCGAATGTGTTTTTACTGAAGTAACATTTTGAATGCAGAACTCTCACTAGCAGATGAGTATTTGTTTTTATTGTGGTATTGTACTTAACCAGGTTTACCTGATGGACATCTGCGTCCACTGCACCGTGCTTCTTTTCTTTCTGTTGCTCAGTATGTGTCAGCATTTTAATGTCAATTTCAAATCTCTGGGAAAGAAAAGTAATCATTGTTCAATCTTAAAAAAAGCCCTGTAAAATTTTGTGTTGATGCTTTTGTCATGCATGGATATTAAGTCATGCTGTATAATCATTTAAATGCCAAGCCCAATATGCTGATCTTTTATCAATTCAGACAACTCAATTCAAATCCCCTCTCCACAGGAATTGTGTGAACTACTAATTGAGTTGATAACAGGCAGCAGATTGCTGCTTATAGGGCGTGACATTTATTTCATTATATTTGTTGACTGCAGTCTAAAATAATCACAGCGGTGGTGTTGAGATGTTTGTTCAGTGCAGAAGTGTCTTTGACCAAAGTACTGGACTTGTTCAGGGGTTGGTTGCACATGGCAGCTGCAGGTGGGATGTGACTGATATTTTTGCATGGTTAACAAATCTGTGGTTAAATTAACAATTTACCATATTAATGAAACTCATTCATCAACGTTTCATGATCAGAATCAATTATTTACACAGCCACAGCGTGTTTTTTTTGCATTTCAATGTATTATATTAATATTTATTTTAATATAAAGTGAGGACTACGTATAAAAATGTATTTCATCAATAGGCATTTTTTTTTACAGCAGTTACTAATAACATTAACGATGGCTCTATGATTGTGAGCCAGCATGCACATTATCAGGTCTCTGACACTGAAGCAGCTAAATGGCATCCAGCCATCGTTCGTTGTATTATTTACACCTGTCCTTCCCTACTGTGACAGGAAAAGGCATTCGTGGGACGATTCCCTCCCCAGTTAATTATAAGAATTTGGTAAATAAAATGTGACAAAACGGGTAAAGCATCCATTGTAATTTCCATAGTGCTTGAGTTGAATACTTGTTTAACTTTCCAAAGTCCAGTTTACTATCACATAAGGCGAATAATATTTGTAATTAATATTAGTTCCTCAAAGATCAAATACCACTGTTTTGTCACAGCCCTTGGCATTTGTACTGCTTGTAAATCCATCTTGCGGCATAAGTAGACGTTCAAAGCAAGTGCTCCATAATTAAGAGCGTCAGAGTCTGTGTGGTGGTGGTGGATGCATCAAACAAACACCAGACCTTTCCTGTTCTTTGGGTTTTGTTGTCTAAACCTTAATATGTAGTTTTGTTTGAATTGACAACATTCCCTTTGTGTTAAATGCCGACTTGTGGAGCTTCATACTTGTACACGCAGGCAGGGCTACCCATGTGTTGAAGTGATGGGGGTCGAGACAAAGTGAGCGTAAATGACTTCAAAACGTTCTTCTTGTGTCAAAAGACGTCATTCTGCACGGTGAAGCTCAAACATTTAACTGTAGGAACAAGTAGAAAAACATATTTTTGAATGGAAAAAATTACTTAAACCAGTGGTTCCCAATTGTTTTGATGGCTTTTGAAGTATTCTGTCATTTCAACCGAAGACTTTTTGACTTTTTTCATTGGAATATTCTTTAAAAGCCTTGAAACCTTCACAGCAACGACATTTAAAAAAAAGCTTTAAAAGATTAGAGGAGCATCTGAAAATCATCATTTTGGGTCAAATGAACTTTTTGTTCTTATTATTTTCTATTCTATTAAACCTTGTGAACCTCATTAATTTTGTGAGGGTGGTGACCAATCAAATGTCTCCTAATCTAGCTCCTAATTATGTAATAATTAAATGATTAGGCATCCGAGCAATTCAAATGAAACTGATTCAATTAATTTTTATTTAATCTGATCACCGATGCTGCTCAATGTTTCTACAGTCACCTTCTGAATGAGGAGGCCCGGTTTCAGAGCAGATGTACGAGTGATTTTAAGCAGCTGCCAGTTTGATTTCCAGCTGCTTGCACAGATTCATGAGCGTGTGGTGAGGTGGAAGTGATGGACCAGCACCGGGGGTTAAAATGTTTCAAAGCGTTGCACTTAAGAGCCACATGGTTACATCATAAATAAAAAAAAGAATCCAAAATGGAAAATGAGGAAAAGTGCATTAAGTATGCAGGAGAGACTGAATTATCTTTACCTTAGCGGTAAAATGCTCATTATTCAACACACAAAAATCAACACAATGCTGAGATGTACTACACCTGCACAACATTTTACTGCTGTTCTGAACAGTCACCCACTAATGATTGTATTCCTAGTGGAATATTGCGATCACAGTCAACCCGAAAATTTAGCAACCCCACATCACACTCTCCTTAATGGACCGCAGCTAAGCAGGCCTAATGAAAATGATTTTATTAGATCCTCGGGAGCTTGGGGACGGGCTGCCAAATTTATGCGCTGCCAAGTAACTATTTTCTTCAAGAGGGCAAAAGAGCAAAGTACAAGGAATTCATTAAAGAAGGACAGCAATTAATCCACGTGTCAACTTCCAACCGTAACAAAAGCTGTCAAAGCCTTCAGGCCGTAAAACACTCTCGATCAGTGCGTGTAGCTCACAGAGAGCTGGCGGCGTATTTGTAATGGATGTCAATGATGTCTGGTAGCTCAAAAGCTTTTCCTCACCAGTATGAAGCATTGACAGGATTCAGATTAAAGATATCTGTATGCTCCGAGCATCTCACTAGCCTTCCCCTTTATTTCTCACATCCAAATTAAGTTTACCCACTCACCTACATAGCTTCTGTGGCTTTTTGTCATCTCGAGTTTGAAAGAGAGACTAACAAAGAAATAGGCTATAACAACTGGCCTCTATGCTGCTCTTTACTTACTCGGTTTTTTTCTGGCACGACGTGACCTTAGCAACGGAAAAAGAGTCTTTCCCTTATTTTCAGTGGATTTCCCTGCACATATATACATGCTAATTTGAGTGGAAAAGCGGTATTTTTCACTTTTCATAAGTAAAATAAAAGTACAGTTAAGTATTTGTGTGGCCACAAAGGCTAATCATGTGATAATGGTAAATCCTCAAACATATGTATGAATAGCATGCGTATGCTATTGAATCAGTGATGGCAGTTACACGGCAATATCTATCTAAATGTTGCTAATATAAAGCCATCATAAGCTACGGGTCCTATCAGGAGATGGTTTCACAAGGATATTTGAGAACCAGTCTGTAGTGTTAGACCAGTCTTAACTTAGGCCGTAGAGCCTTCGGGTTTCTTGTTGTAATCCAAGCATTATTAACAATCACCTCAGAGCATGCTTTGGTTGCATGCAGTAAACAGACCGTGTGGAGAGCAAAAGAGCCAAACGCATTGGCCGTCATGCATTTACAGAACCCATGAGTTATTGTGTGACGACAATTTAGCTTTTGATTAGCTTTTTGTTATTATTTATCTGCATTCATGTGCAGATATGTGTTTATAGAGATGCCATGTCTCAACTCCAACTCCATTCTTGCATCTCAAGTTGCTGATCGGACCGTAAACGATGACTGCTGTGCGGAAGAGGAAGTCTTGGCCCTCATGTTTATGCTGGCTACACCAGAAAGTATTAGCTTTTTCCCCCCAGATGCTACATAGTTGTCAGACAGATGGGTTCTGAGATTGATCTTTGTGAAATAAGACTATCCTTAATTCAATTAATTATACAAATCCATTGTAACCAATCACAGTTACAATCATAAATTAAATCTACGTTCTGACCGGTAAGAAAAATAATGCATACACACGTGTATGTGTGTGTGTGTGTGTGTGTGTGTGTGTGTGTGTGTGTGTGTGTGTGTGTGTGTGTGTGTGTGTGTGTGTGTGTGTGTGTGTGTGTGTGTGTGTGTGTGTGTGTGTGTGTGTGTGTGTGTGTGTGTGTGTGTGTGTGTGTGTGTGTGTGTGTGTGTGTGTGTGTGTGTGTGTGTGTGTGTGTGTGTGTGTGTGTGTATATATCCAAACACCAATCCACAGTGTGTGCTTCCTCACCCTGTCACTCACCCTGCCCTGCTTGAGAAAACACACTCTCAGGTTTAATAAAAAGCCGAAGTTGCCTGTGCCCTTGAGCTGAGATCGGAGATTATTCAAGTCCTCCCTGTCAGATTTACGGGCCGCGTGACACAGCGTAGATTTAATCTGCGACCGCTGTCACACAGGATGACTCTTAGTCGTACATTTGTATTCATGCAGGTGCTTGGATGATCTCTTCATCAAATACTGCTCACTCACTCTCAGGATGCGTGTAACGGCAGACATGGAGTTTGTTCTGTGCCAGGAGTGAGGCTTTGCCTGCCAAAGATTGTGTCTAGGCATTAGTACAGGGAGGAAATGTATTCTCTCATTGCTCTTCTCAGGTTATATTTCCAGGTCACTTAGCTCTTCTGTTATTATGTAACTAGACAGAGAGCTCTAGTTATACATGGCTTACCACTGACTTCCCAACTATTCCTATTCTCAGGGTTAAAAGTTGCTTTGTAAAGTCTCTTTTAATTTATTGTTGCCATAGACTGCATGAAAGAACGTAATCTCTGTGACGTCATCCATAGGTTTGAAGAGCCAAATGAAGCTCAAAGTGGGCAGCTTGTGCTGTCGCTATCTTGGCAGTGCCTGAGGCTAAATAAAAATGTGCACAGAGGTGGAGCAAGGGTGGAGCTGAGGTGGGTCGAATGAAGACAACTTTCTATGCTCCTCTCCTGTGGTGGCACCCACCTGTCACTCAAAGCAGATTTAAACAGATGAGTTAAATAGAAATGTACAGTTCTCATGAACAGGGAAATAAGCTACAGAGACAGTTTTTTAAACATGTTTATTTTTGTTGCAAATTTGAGTATTTTAACATGGGGTCTATGGGGATTGACTCACTTTTAGAGTGCAGGTAGTTGTCACTTGATTAATACTTTCGAGAATAATCCCAGTCAAGAGAAACATTGCTAATACATTCTAATTTATGTTGTGCTCAGCCAAATAGAGGCAGCACAAGTGCTATACAGTTATTTAGCTGTGTTTTCCTTTTGAAACAAGCAGTTTTGTGTGCGTGTCTGCACTAGTCCGGCTATAATGACTCGTCCACACCTCAAGAGACACAGAGCTCAAGGGCATGTCGAGCTGAGGGGTCTATATCTAACTAAAATAGACAGTCCCAGGTAATGTCTTATCCATGGATGAGCAGAGACGGTGTGAAAATATCCCTTTGACCTCAGAGTGTCACTTACAAAGTAGACTGTGCAAGAATGTGACCTCAGATGTCTATAGAGAAGGTTTCATAGTGCAAGTTACAAAAAAATCTCTTATATTATATTTTCCCAACATTGTATCATGAATTAGTAAGTACAGTCTTTAAATTTTATCGCAAGACCTATTTATTCTCAAAGGATCTTTATTGATGCGTCCTCCAATTTGTTGTTCCTAATTTTTCTTAGTCTTTAATTTACAGTTATTGCCCATTGCTTGAACACTATAGACCCATGCTTAGACCAAAGTAACACAACTTGAAGTTTTTTTTTACTATACCTTAAACACATGTGACCATACCTTAAACAAAAGCGCTGCTTTGCACTTTAGTTGCAATTCTGCAACACACTTCCTCCTGCACACTACACACTATTTCATACATAAGACACTTCGTTCAAAAAGGAAATCTCAGGGTACCATTGGAAAGACACGTCTACTCAAAATACAAAACACATCAGGTAATTGAAAACACCAAAGCCTGGTCACCCAACAGCAGGAACTTGCCATTTTGGACCTAGTTAGAGCAAACAATGCAATCCGTCTCCAGCAGCTGCGGCAACAAATACTTGCAGAGAGGCAAGTCTTCAACAACATAAACCAAGTAAGCTTTAACACTATTGGACGCATTTTGGTAAAGCACAAAATGACCATGAAGCAACTGTACAGGGTCCCATTTGAGAAGAACAGTGTCAGGGTCAAAGAACTTCGACGTGAATATGTACAGGTAAGTGTTACAGTCCTTAACATTTACAATACAGTATTGGTGTAATCCAGTAACAGCTAAATATGTACCATTGCATCAGTACCACATAGCCAACCACAGTATGTATTTTTTGTTGCAGAGAATCTTGGCCATGGATGGAGCTGCGCAGCCTCATTAATTCATTTACATTGATGAGACTGGATTCAACCTTAGCAAAGCAAGACGATGGGGTCGTAATATAATTGGCCAAAGGGCGATTGTGCACAGCCCGGGAAGGGTGGGGGAAATATCTCATTGTGTGCGGCCATGAGACTTTGAGGGCTTCTGTACCATCATGCAAAACTTATCATCACATTTCTAGATGGCCTTCATAATTTAGGTCTGTCCTGACCAGAGAAGCCCAGGTTTGTTGTTGTCTGAGATAAAGTCAGCTTCCTGGTCCGGACCTGGTTCACCAACTATATTCAATTTGAAGTGGTATACTCGCCCCCTCACTCGCCATTTCTAAACCCTTTAGAAGAATTTTATTCGCCTTGGAGATGGCGTGTATATGGCCGCCAACCACATGCCTGCATGCCTCTTCTGCAGGCGATGGAACAGGCCTACAGATACATTGAGGTGAGCTCAATCCATGGATGGATTCGGCACACAAGGGGATATTTTCCCAGATGCCTAGAGGGAGAAGACATTGCTTGTGATGTGGATGAGATCCTGTGGCCAGACCCCAACAGACGGCAGGATCCAGAAGCCCACTCAGAAACGACTGCTGTGTTTTTCTGTGTTTACTGTATCGAGTATTTTTTGTCTGTTTTTTGTTTTATTTTTGCTTTAACTGAATTTACAGTACAATGTAATGTGCTGTATTGAGTACTTGATTTTTTGGTCGTTGTAAAAAAGTGCCTTCTGTGAAACTGAGTACAGTGAAAATTAGACTGCAGTGTGTTATATGAAGTAGACTAATGGGTTGCTGCTGATCTGAAAGTGTATTCATATGATCATATGATATGAAGTGTGCATCATTTTGTCATCAGAGGGACATTTTGACAAAGGATTGTGTGTAGAGTTTTGACACAATGAGCAAAGTTTTGCAAAACGTGTTCAAGCAACTGGCAAAAACTGTAAACATATATTGAAATGTTTTTCACCATCTTTTGCGGTGTGAGTCACTTTATAACCTTCCTTTTGAAAAGTTCTACAGAAAAATCTGTACTTACCCTAAACCTAACCTTAAAATCTACCTTAACGGTGCGCTTCTTAATATTTGTATGTGCGTCACATCTACACTCTCTGTCCACACTAAATTTGTTAAATGCACTGAATGTGTGGAAAGAATGTCCTGTGCCCGAGCTCCCTCTGTGTTTACCAATTAAGGAGCCGGCACAGACATGCTGTCTTTCCAAAGCTCGGCTCTGTCACACACATATGCACACACATGTACTCGCAAGTAGCCCTGTAGTGCGCTAGACACAATCATTTCCTCCAAGACTGTATTCTCCCTTTCTAGCTCTGACAACACATTTATTTAGGTTTTCGTTGTATAAATAAATCAGACAAAAGTTCAGCGTGCTGCACAGCTCTGCGTTGTAAAAAAAGGAAAAGCAAAAATCAATAACAGCAAGTATTGATGCCCATCTGTAGACAGGTTGGTAGAAACTCTCACATATTGTCGAGTTGAACACTGGAAAGGCAGGTGGATGAAAAAGAGCCTTTTATTTACAATAAGCAAGCCGCATCGAGGGAGGTATATATTCAATCATCACTCCCCAGTATCTCATAATTTATCTACAGGTAGTGACGAGGTTGAAGTCTAGACGCCAAACTATGTTCTGTCGCTTTCAACATTTTACCTGTATCCAAACAGAAAAGCAAGTCGAGAGGATGACCACCGTTTTTTCAGTTTTCAAATTGGTCTTGTGATATTCTGCTGCGGCCAATCCGCTCAGAAAGGCTTCAGCATAAAGGGACATTTTATATTCCTCCTCAGTGTCATCCTGCATACACTTCACAGTATAAATGAAGTCCAACTGGCTTTTGCGTAGCAACACAATCTCTTTCTTTCCTATATTAATCCTCAACCCTTTAATGGATACACTTACAAACAAGCCTGAAAGCGTACACACGCACACACACTCTGGTTCCATTTCTGTATAATTAATATAATGAATAAGATTAATCAGATGCCCATTTTAGTGCTTCACACTCTCTTTAATGACTCCAGCAGGGGACCAGAGAGGGAAGAGCGAACTTCACAATATGAACCATTTCTCACATCTTACTGGAGCCAAATGATACAAGCGTCCCTGTGCACTGGAGAGCTATTGATACATCCCTGATCCATTAGTCCATTAGGGAGAGCGAGGAGGGAATAAAGAGACAGTGGAAGTGTGAGTCTGGGCTCCAAACATAGCACCGTGGTTAATCTGCAGACAATGAGTTGGAGGATCCAGGTAGCTGCTGGATTGTGTGTGTGTGTGCGTGTGTGAGCCACGGAGGAAAATAGATCTTGTATAAGCTCAGGGCATTCACATTGCAGCTCTGGATTTCATTATCATCTCCACCAGTGGGGGGAAAGAAAGAAAAGGCTAAGACAGCAACACTTTTGGCAAAATAACTCGTCTTCAGCCTCAGACATGACATTTGCTGCTGCACGATCCCTAAGGCAGATGATGCAAAGATGATTTTTTTATCCGTGCAACTTTTTGAAGCCGTCAGGGGTGACTCATCCTATCAGACAGGGATCTGCCGTGCTTTGTCGGTATGTGCCCATGTGTGTGTGGGAAGGGGGGGGTTTGATATTTGTTTGTGTTTTAGTGTATGACCTTGAGCACACTCAAGGCTGATTGAGCTGAGTTTGAGCAGAAGTAGAGACAACAAACCGACAGACTCAACGCAGTGATACCAGACTGCTTCAGCGCAGTAGGGCTCTTGGCAGCTAAAAGGGGCTGTCAATCATAACAAGGGCCATGTGGTGATGAGTCACAGTAGTCTGCTAATGCATGTAAAGGGGATTTTATTGTTATTCCGTCTTCTTACCAAGGGAAAAAACTGTTTCGAAAACTGTTGAATTGCAGTCCTTTTTTGCACGCCTCACTTGTCTCAAGGCCGCTTCGTTTGTCTTTGTCCCTTTAACAGTTACAGTGGTCTGAAGTTGAATCACTAAATGAATCAATGCTTTTTACCTTAATTCACCTGATTAGTCTCATCACAGCCTGACAAGTGCTTAGACAGCACAAACTTCTGCATCTTCTTTATACTTGAAGAAACTTTAAAAATGTGATGATTCTCGGGCAAATTCTGCAGTTATACAGTAAGAAGCATTTTTTTCTTCGATATCCAAGCAGATTGATGGACATTGCTTCAAGAATATGATATCCTCGAGAAGTGTAAGTCAATCTGAAATTAGAAAAACACGTACAACACATACAGCTTAAGAAATGAATTGACTCTATGAACTGTGTGTCACAGCAGGACAAATCAGTGGGACAAACTACAATAATTAGCTTCCTGTTCTTCATATATATAGTATGTACGTGTCCCTTTGACTTCACGCAGTATCATTGACTCCCCTTGAACGCTACAACTACATTAAAGCGCTGTTAAACTAAAAAAACAGTCAAGTATTAAGTAAGGTGACGGAAGTACAGACTCAACAGTACAATGGGGATAATGAGGAGCCACCTCCAAGTGGGCCACGGTGATGTCAAGCCAGCAGCAGCTAACCCGTGATGACCCCCCTCCCCCACACCACCACCTCCACACACACACACACACACACACACACACACACATACACACACAGACACAGACACAAAAAGCTGTGCTGCAAGACTCACTTGATGTTGTCTGTGCAGCAGGAGCGCAGAGAGAAAGATGTTTTTAGGTTTTTAAGTGTCTCTGTGTTCTACTCTCAGTACTTTTGTCTTTTGTAGCTTCTAACTGAATCTCTGTGGTTTCAAGTGTTGTTCTCTTATGTCTGTGCTTTCAGATATCTGAGTGAACATTTTCAAATTTTCTCTTTTATTGTTATTTTATATCTTGTACATTTGACTTCCTCAGACAGTGCCCACAATTTTTGTTGTACACACCAGAAAAATGTATCCAAAATCTTCGAACAATCTGCCATAAATCACCATTTCCAAGGTCTGTTTTCGTGAGAATTGTTTGGTGCCATGATTTGATATCCACCATTTTCACATTAATTGCCTTGTTGATGCCGTTAGCGGAACTGTTGTGGGTACAATCTGCATATTATGCTTTTTTATGTCATATTACAGTAGTTACCATGGATATTCCATAGCAACGTAACATGATTATTGTCATTCTTGCATTGTTAATAAGGCCCCTTTTTACAACACTTGAGTCTGCAGGGCTTCACTACAGAGGTTCAGCCCTGTGTAGAGGAATGTCACGAAGGTCTTACACATGAAATACATTTCTCTAGGATGGGGGGAAATGTGCGAGGTCACCCAAGAGATGAAATTTAGAAGACGGTGGGAAGGAAATCTGTCTGATGTGTCAGTGCCTGAGAAGTGATTTAGGGGTAATTTCTCCTTGAGTGTTTGTCAGCGACGCTCTTCCTTTAATCTCACACTGCACTCTTTTTCAGCCCAAAGTTAAGATAATGACAGATGCTCTGTGTGGTTTCATTTGTCACTTTTGTCCAAAGTTAACCATGCAACTTCAGTGATGTTTTGACTTAAAAATGGAGAATTATGTGTTCCTCTTGGATTGATATAGTCTTTTGAAAAATGTGTGGTGGTAGGGTTGCATCATCATTTACAGTGATCCTTAAAGATATAAATAACATTTATGCGTTCAAATGTGTAAAAAAACAAAAAAACCTAATATCTAAATTATATATATATATATATATATATATATATATATATATATATATATATATATATATATATATTTATAATTGTGGACTTATATTATCACAAATGTTTTCAACAATATTCAAAGAAATTTGTAATTCGATTCAATGACACGGCCCTTGTTCTTTTGTCACCTGTCAGTGGTGTCATATAACCTTTAACTTCCCTAATCTCTTCCCATGTAACACGGAAGAAGTGAGCTGTCAGGGCTTCTTTCGGGAAACCCACAGAAACACCTGATACTGCAGATGGACCAGGGAGTAACTGTAAATCACAATGTCACATACGTAGTAGTAGTAACAGTAATAAATTAACTTTCTCTGCCACACAGCATTATTTTTGCATTATTTACATGCCATTTTGCAACAAGGTAATGTTAATCCAATAAAGATATTCCATCCAGTTTGCTACGATGATAAGCTAAATGCTTAGACAAGTGGCTCTGGCTATAGCCTAAAGTAATGTTTCAACAACATTCAACACGCATAAAGTCATTTGGAGTATTGTTTTGACTACAAACAACAGCGCTAGGCTACCTCACGATTACATTCACCACATAATGTACTAGCTTTATTCGTAGTCATCTAATGCTAAGTTAGCTAGCCGCCGGGGTCACAGTGGCAGCGCTAACAGTAGTAACTGAAAGTTGATCCAGAGGCGGTGAGGTTCAGGATCAGACCCCCCGAGCTTCGGCTCATGCCTGGCTGAATCTGAGTAATTTTAAATTCTAAACTAAATTAGATATGAAAATATTAACGTTCGAATGATGACATGTCTGCCTACCCTGCACATAACGTTGGTTTTCATTTGGTTTCCAGATATCAACATGGCAGGAGAGCCAAAGCCATATAGGCCTAAGATGAGCTCCAAGAGGCCTCTCTCGTCCCTCTACAGGTCTGTGTGAAACTTGTTGCTATCAGTCAGATATTGCTTAGCTAACATAATATTCCCACCATACTTCTGCTATCTGGTTGGTTTCTTCTGGAGGAACAGCCGATTACCTAACTGTGTCTGTTTACATGACTTATTCTTGACATTTACAATAAAAACAGTGCACAAGAAGTGACATGGCTGACATCAGGCCAAAATAAAAACAAAATTAAAGTGATTTGGGAAGTTAAAGAATTTGGGGAAATAAGCTTATCTGCTTTCTTGCTGACTGCTACGATGATTAATAACAGTCACTTCTGTACTAGGGATGGGCATTAGTAGTTAATTCCAAGATCGAGGGATCGCATCAATTCCTCGAGGGCCAATCGAGTACTAGTTTTTTCCAAATCATATTTTAGAACGCAACACACAAACAGCCTACCCAACACCTAATGGTTATTCTCTATCAAAACAGTTACAGCTACCCTTTAATGATTTATTCTTAACAACCACAACTTCAGAACATTGTTTCCTTACAAAAATGTGATTAAATCTGCGTTTGCATTCTGTTAATGATCAGCCCCACTGTGGAGTGGCAGGTATCAGCAGGTGCTGCTTTGACACAACGCTCAGTTTTTTGTACCAGTGCCTGTTGGACTTCCACTACTCCAGTGGGTTTGTCTGAGGACAAATGCATGGCTCACTAAAACGAACTTCAAGCTCGTCTACATCCATATTTTAGAACTAGTCCTCCCTGAGGAGGGTGTCCAGTGCCTCTGTGCTAGTGACGTTGTGGCCCCGGACGTCACTGCTTTCCCTCTCCACTTCTTCTGGGCCTTGCACAGTAACCCTGTCATGTAGGCTGCACAACTTCTCACGTACACAAAATAACAGAGTGCCGTTGTTTACAGGTCAAGTTAATTGGAAATGAGGACTGCTCGAGGAATCGATCACTCACCTGTACTCCTACATCTACTTCATATATATTGAACTAAGAGTTTATTGGTTATCCGATACTGTATTTTTGCTGAGACAGAAACAGGTCTCCTTTTCTCCTGATCCATCCTCTGAAATAAGCGATTTTTGTGTCAGAATTAGAGATGGCATTTTCTCCCTTCCCATACTTTTCTGTTAACAAACATGAGCATCAATGCTACCAGTCTCTTCGGGCAAACTTAATCCACCCCTCCCCAAAAACGGCCAAAAGAAAGATGGAAAACAGGAGCTTTCAACACCGGTGGGAGGCAGATTATCTGTTTATGAAGGTAAAGAGCTGTTTGTCTGTAACCAAAGAATCAAACAGAAGAAACACCACGACCAGTACAAGGACCTGCACTGAAAAGGTTCAACATTACACATCTGGAGAGAAGGGAACACTTGCACATTTGCAGTCTTTTTTTTTCTTTAGTAAATATTGAGTTTGGCCCGCAACTTTGTCCCAGTTTTTAAATTTGGCCCACTATGAGTTGGAGTTTGACACCGCTGCTTTAGAGGTACTGGTAGGCACTTTTTGAAACCATTACAAAGAGCCAAGCTTGCTGTTTCTTCCTCTTTTCATTCTTTATGCAAAGCTAACCGGCTGCTTGCTGTAGCCTTTGTTACAGTACAGGCATTAGAGTGATATCGATCTTATCTTTTCACTCTTGAAAGTGAATGAGCATACTTCTTAAACTGTTGAATTACACACAAATGCATGCATTTAACACTGTATCAGAAAAAATAAACTCTGTTTTATCTTCACAGTGGCTACGAATTTGACTATGACTACTACAGAGATGACTTCTACAGCAGGTACGTCTAAAGATTATCTGGCCATAAATAACAGCAGTCTGGCTGTAATTTGTCCAACTCTCCACGTCAAAGTCCCTTTCTCCTGATATTTTGCCCTTCAGTGTTCACCCTCCTTTCTTCTCATTTCAGAGCCAGCTACTTTTTTTCAGAACAGACCCATTTCTATGTGAGACAAAGTAACTACATTATCATAGGCGTAATGAATGTCATTTCTGGGAGGTTTTTGTTCCTCTCCATTGGGCTTCCTAATGATGCTTTTATCTGCATAGGCGAGTACTGAATGTCAGATTGTCTTCCGGCTGGGCATTTGCGCTGGAAAGGCAGAGAATGTATCTTCCTGCTGACATTTTCGTTGGTTGGTTTACTTCCTCTGCTTTGCTGTACCCCTGAGGGTGGAATCCTGGAGCTTTGAGCCATTTGGGCTATTTTGGCAGTTTGATGCGTCATTGAGTTAATTGTCGGAGTTACGTAGAATGGGTAGGAACATATAAGTGTATACTCCTTCCTACTCCTTTTTGGACACGTTTATTGATGTTGTTTAGTAATGCTGTTCATAAGATTTTGCTGTATGTTAACTGTTTACTTTATTTGTTATTCCTTTTTTTCTTTTTTGTTAGTTAGTGGGTGCTTTCTAAGTGCTTCTTGTTGCTTGAATAACAACTTTTAGAGACCACAGGTGACTCCTGGCACCAGTTTGAGGACACACTTTACTGCTTAATGCCCATAATAAATACAGAGATGCCCGTCCCATTACAAAGAACGTTTTTTCTGCACTGTAAAACCTTTTGTAACATCTCTGTCGTTACTAAGATTGCTGCAACTTTATTTTTCATCTGTCTTCAGACTCTTTGAGTACCACGGTCGTGTCGTGCCCCCGACCCGTGCTGTGGTCCCCATCAAACGTTCGCGGCTAGTTGTCCCATCCACACGCAGAGCCAAATCCTCCTTTCCAGTCAGGGCCTGTTCGTCGTCATCCTCCTCCTCTTCCTCCTCCCGAGCGCTCAATGTCGGATCTTCCCTTACAGTCCCGAAACGTATGTTCTCTCCGTCTGCTTTTTTCCTCTAATTCACTTTTTTTCCTCCTCTGTTTAAAGGAAATTTGCAGTTTCTTATAACTTGGGTTTTATTTTTGTATGTTTGTCTATCATTTATCATGTCATTAGGTTGTGATAAGAATTTACTCAACAAAGTGATCAATGAGACAAAAGGGCAATGCATTGATCAATCATTTGGTCTGTAAGATTTCAGAAAAACATGAAATCAGTTTCCCTGAGTCTGAGGTGATATCTTCATATGTCTGGATTTGTCCAACTAGCCTCCAAAAAATAATTTAGTTTGCAGTCATTGAAGACAAAGGAAAAGTAGCAAATCTTTGCATTTAAGAAGCTGAAACAAGTGAAGCTTTGGCGTTTTTTCTTGCAAGTATCAAAATTGTTACTGGTTAATTGTGTGTTGATCAGTTGCAGACAAACAAACAAGAGCAAGTATAACAGTGGTACAGTGTATCGACGCGTCTGCCTTAAAGAGAAAAACAGGAACAAAACCAAAAATACCTAACCAAATCCCACTATCACTAGGCAACACTATTACCTACTCTATTAATAACATGTTGGTAACAATCCTTCATTGCACATGAATATATGGAAAATTGAACAAACTGTCTAAAACAGAGTTTGAGTACTAATTTTACTGTTCCCCACTCTTCAAAATAAATTCAGCTAATATGTTTACAACCAGTCTGATCTTCTGAATGCGGTTTCTTTTTTAGCATTCTCAGCAATGAAAGCTGCACTAATCATAATCATTGTAAATGAACAATGGTTCCAATGTCTGTGTTATGTAAACTTGTGTCCCTTAGATATATGGAGGGTTTTAGCATCTGTCAGCTTGAGGTTTAGCTGTACTACCTGCAATTTTACTGTTTTTGATCACTCTCACTGCTCTAACAGTGTTGTTTTCAGCTGCAGCAGGCAGCTATTTTTAGCAAAAAAACACTTTTTAAAAGCCCTGTAAACTACCTGCTCGGTGCCAAATGGCAGACAGACACAGTTATTTATTTGTTTTATTTATTTTATTTCACAAGGGACAATGTACAATATTGGACATTTCGAAAATGAAAAGGCATTGCACCCAATTTCAGCCTGAGCCTGTCATTCATTCATTCATTCATTCATCTTCAACCGCTTATCCCGAGGTCGGGGTCGCGGGGGGTGCTGGAGCCGATCCCAGCTGACATCGGGCGTGAGGCGGGGTTCACCCTGGACAGGACGCCAGTCTATCACAGGACACATAGAGACGTACAGAGACAGACAACCATTCACACCTACGGGCAATTTTAGAGTCATCAATCAACCTAACACATGCATGTCTTTGGATTATGCAGTGGTTAAAAAAAAATGTTAAAAAACACTACACATATTATCTACAGGTGAATACAATAGTAAGAGACTAGCTGGTGAACATAGTGGAGCATCAAGAAGCTAAAGTGCCGGAAATCTTTCTCAAGAGGTGCTGGAGACCCAAAACGGACCTAAAGAAGGGTAAATATTGGACTTACATTTCCCAGATGGCAAGAATCCCAACTCCAAATGAATGATGATGTTGCACTGTGACGTTCTGATGTGTAAATAGGACTCCTGCCAACACGCTGCCAGATCAACTCGGTCAATGTTGTGCTTACAGCTCGTTGTGCTGCCCCCAGAGGCCCAAAAAAATCAACCAATAGTTCAATATTTTGGGAAATGCTTTTTTTTTTCTTGCAGAGAGTTAGATGAAAATATTGATCTCATTCTAATGTGTGTGTCTTAAATATAAGGCTGCAGTCGGATAGCTTAGCACAAAAAAAGGAAATGGGGAAACAGCTAGCCTGGCTCTGTCTGTCAGTACCTAAAGTAAGGGTATTTTAAAAATATTTTAAAAAGTCAAATTATTCCTTTAAGTTGGTGAGTACAGTGGTACTATCACTGGGATGGTGGCCAAACTGTGAAAATAAGATCCAGAGTGTATGAAACCATAATTTGAAAAAAACATTTCAACAGTTGCCTTTGCACTGCTTGTACTCTAACACATACAAATCAGTATTCTCCACATTATATAATGCAGTGACATATATCAACCTTTGTCTTACATTCTTACACCCTTTCACTAAATTTGCCTCAGCCACATTTCTGGCAACAAACTTCTCTGAGACGTGTCTGGGCAGTGCAGTAGTTGTTGTAGCCGTGTCTGTCTCCTTGTCAAACATCACATTAACTATGCTTTTTAACTTTATTAATGCATGCTCACAGTGAAGACAGACCAGCTCCTAACAATCAAGAAAGAGCTGTCACAGATCAAGACCAAGATTGACTCACTACTGGGAAGGCTGGACAAGATTGAGAGGCAACATCGCTCTGACGGCGGTAAGATTTGAACAGAGGGGAGGGGAGGATGTGTCTGTTTCCATTACTAAAAATAAGCTATCAATTCAATACATCTATTGTGCTCTGATGTGAACTGGTTTCACAGACATGCAGAGGAAACAACAGGAGATGAGTGAGTATCCCCGCGGTGACGCAGTAGCCTACTCCGGTGGAGAGGAGGTGAAGAGGACAGCTGAGGTGGAGGCCGGGGAGATGACGGATGGCGGAGAGGACGACTTTGAAGATGAAGGCACCAGCGATATGGTAAGCAGGTGTCAAGTAGACATTTACAGTCTCAATGAGGAGCGAGCGTGTCCTCCTGTGAAGTGTGTGTGTGTGTGTGTGTGTTTGTGTGTGTATGTGTATGTGTGTGTGTGTGTGTGTGTGTGTGTGTGTGTGTGTGTGTGATTGTGTGTGTGTGTGTGTGTGTGTGTTGGTGTGTGTGTGATTTTTGTTATTATTCATCTGCATTAATATTAGGGCTGGCAGAAATAGGCAAAAATTACATTTAGATATTCATTCTGACAAACACATAAACTGTATAAATAATGGACGTAGTCTCCGTGGCTTCACCCATTGGTTTCTGAAGAGCCAAAACGAAGCTCAAAGTGGGCGCCATCTTTGCAGCCTCACGACTATGCCTGCTCCCGGCTTGTCCACTAATGGGCAAAGAGGCTGGGCCGAGGGCTGAATGAATCTGACTCGACTCAAGGGAGGAAAGCGGCATCCTGGAGACAGAGTTACTAAGTGGCTGTATCAGCGTAATTCAGGCAGCGCAAACCGCAGCACTGGGCGTCACTATGACTATATAACTATCTCTACACATAATTTTACATGTCCTTTACAACATTAAACATTGGAACACAGCTTTGTAACACAAAAAGCCCTAAATCATTTTATATTACTCTGATATACTTTAATTGCCTTTGGTACCTTGTGAAAAAGCCATCCATGTGATATTTTAAACAAGCTTAAAACTTAATAAAACACAAATTCATTGCTTCTTTTAAAATAATTAAGAATTGAAGGACCAGTTATAAGAATGCAGGTTCATCTCACTGATGTCTTTTTTTCCTTTTAATTGCAGATAGAGAACCACATATCAGACATTGACAACTGAGTAAGGTCAGTATTTAAAGGGATGATTTGGATGGGTGGGGTTGTATGAGGCACTTACATAGTCGGTGTATAGAGACGCAAACAGAAGTCCCAACATAGAGTCTAAGCCCCTCCAGCTACTGCTGTGATCGGGGGCAGCAGCTAAACAAACTTCTGCCACCTAAAAAAAAAGTGTACACTATATTCAGATAATTTTCACTGCTTTACCTTCCTGCCTTTCTTTTGGCACTACATTTCCTCAACCGTAGAACATCTGTATCCCTACGCCTGTAAGTTCTTCTTTTCTGTTCTTCAACTCGTAAAGGGGTCCTCTTGTCTCCACAGTGAACAGCATTTCATCATGGCTTTCATAATCACTAATTTTTATGTTTACATTTATTTCAACACCAAAAACACCAAAACAGCTGATCTGCAGTGTAAAACAGTGCACTGCAAGGTTGAGCAAACCTATGGCTCTTTTCCACTGCACACTACGGTTCGCCTCGCCTCGTTCTCAACCCCATCATTTCCTAATTAAGCTGCTTCATTATTAAAGATTTTAAATAACAAAACAATCTTTATCCATAGTTTTACTGCTCCTCAAGCGCCCAAGCTTCAAAATATCAAAAGCAGCCATTGCGGTGTAAGAACAGGAATGTCTGTAGTAATATCCTACGTATTTTTGCACTACAATTCGGGTAGCATCCATGCCAACTCTACTACTTTGTTGCCGAACAACAGCAGCACACAGAGCTCCAGGAACACCGGAACAAAAACACAACACCACCGATAGTACATCCATAACACAAGATTCACTTGAGAGATACTTCCGGAAAACTGATGTTTAAAGATACAAAAACAAAATAATTCTCAGAGCTACATAGAGCTTTAGCCTAGAAAATCCATACGACAATAGTGCCAAAGGAGAGAGTTGACGACAAGGTAAAGCAGTGAAAATATTCTAAATATAGCAATGCACTCAAACTGATATTGATTTTACATTTCTGCCTTTGCCCCTGTCCACAGCAGGACGTTGCTTTGCCTCCGTGTCTGTACTCTTGTCTGCTTCTCCAAACTAGTGGCGTGCCGACGGCCATCTATATATACATCTATATATCTAACTATCTTCAAGAACCTCATACAGCCCCAAACTATCACATTTCATCTTTGCTTAAAAGGGGATAAATCTTTATTTATATGGAAACAAACTGTCTGTTTCATTTGTAAGCACAACATAAGCACAGTACCCCTTTTCAGCAGCAAACAACTCGTAGTCAGATCAAGATGTACCGTAGTCAAGATCTTTGGCTTATTTTTCATTCTCTCCGTCTGGGAGTGTAAAGGAAAGGCAGCTTCTCTGCAGTTATCATTGATGACTGTCTGAACAGCCGCAGAGATACAACAACGGCTCATCTGCACTTTCCATCAGGCGACATTTAAATCCCTTTATTTTCTTCGTATGAACAAATAGATTTGAGATTTAATTTGCCTCTTGGCTGACATTTGCTCCCCCGCCGTCCTCCAGCCGCTCTGAACATGATGAATCGCTAAAGATCATAGCATAATGAACTGTTTGTCCTGAGGTGGATATCTAAGTGCTTGCAGGTAATATAAAAAGCATTACTTTATTTTAATGTTAGTCACAGCCCCAATACCTCCTCTGTTTAGATATGGCCACATAATGTAGCCATCTTTTTTTAGATTTACTGTGAAAGCCAGTGTGCCAATAGTAATGACTTTTCACTGGTGTGTGTCTTGTTTCTGTTTTTTTTGTCTTCATAAAAGGGAGCCTACAGGACGAGAAACTGGGAGAAACGTCTTGATCAAGAAGGTGTATTTGAAAGAAAGGAATGACAGGAGTGAGTGACAGCAGAGGAAGAGTTTTTCAGACTTGTTTTTGTGCTTGTTTGCCTCATTAGAACATGACACTCCTGATGTGTACTTCATTAAAATGCTGGTTGTGAATATTCTCCAGACTACTGCAAGATCAACTGCAAAGAGCAATCAATAATTTCCCTTCAAGATCGTTGCCCTTCTGAAAAATAAGGACAATATATTATGTGCTTAATATATTGTGGTCTGTATTGTTATGTGATCAATCAGATGAAACTCCCTCTTTTGTTGTTATGATTGTTCTTTTTCTGTGCATTTAAATCTGTCACGAGCTTGAGCTAAATATGAATGTAAGGACATGAGGGACACTAGATAATTATGTGGTTTTGCTTCATTCGTATGTTTTGCTGAATTGTATATAATTTATACATTATGTCTCCATACAGTGCTGTGTATGCATATCATGTTTGTCATTTGGTATACATGATAAGATGCATTTTGAGTTCACATTCTGTATTTGGTTAACAAAAGACGACTATTTTTGCTATCAGCATGTTAAAAATGTGGCGATAAAGATCATTTGTATTCATTGCATTTGTTGTACAGCTATGGTTGATAGCAGTTTTTGAAATAAACCCGTCCCCCCCACACAAAAAAAAAAAAAAGACGAAGAAAAACAGTTTGCCAGAGTGTTGTAGCTTTCATACACACACACACACACACACACACACACACACACACACACACACTCGGGTGGGGTGGTGCAGGTGCAGGTGCACACTGTGGGATTTCTGCTCAGTACAAAAAGGTTTTTTTACCTTCTGCTTGCGAAACAACTTCAAAAATGTTAACCTTGTATTTTGACGAGAAGCAGCATTAAAAAGTTTCTACTGAACTAAAAGTAGCTTTTTCCTCCAGCCTCAAAACATTTTTAGCATTTCTAGCAACATGGTTTTTGGTTCTGTCTGTCCACTTTGGTCCAAACTGAAATATCTTTAAAACTATTTGATGGATACCCTGAAATTATGTTCAGACTTTCTCAGTTCCCAGAAGATGAATCCTTCTGTTTACAGTTTTCCTCTAGCCATGAGGTTGAATTTTGCGGCTTTGCCAGGAAATTTGGTTGAACAGAACTAAACGCATTTACTTAAGTAATGCATGTGAGTGTTATGTTTTCATGCCACTTACCATAAATACTTTACACTTGTCCCTTTCAAAGGGACATATTGTACTTTTATACTCCACTGCAATAATTTGACAGTTATTGTTGACAAGTATTAAACTTTCAAACAGTATATCTATATAAATAGAGCTGTTGAAATAAAGCTAGTCCAGGCTGAAATAATTACCTCGACTCATGGGAAACTAATTGGCAACTACATTTGTTAGTCTGTCATGTCCTGGGTCCAGCTTCTCTAATGTCATTATTATTACAATTTCATTTAACAAGATGTGAGCATTTTGATTTTCTAAAGTTTTACAATTCCAACAATTTATCGATTAACCAAATAATCCTGATTACTTATACTTCATTCCAGGAAAATATGCTGTGATACAGCTTTTCCCTAGTGTTTACACACAAAATTGAACTCACACAATTCTGTTGAAAAGGCACACTTCACTCAAATAGAAATTCAAAATCAACCAGGAGGGAAATCTTAAGGATTGTCTCTATAAGCAGAGGATCTGAACACACAACCCTGCAATACTTCCTCCACAGCAGATATTTGTGTCCATCAGGATGAATTGTACTAAGTTTAATTGTGCAATACTCCTCAGTTGTACTGTGTGTGTGTGTGTGTGTGTGTGTGTGTGTGTGTGTGTGTGTGTGTGTGTGTGTACGTGTACGTGTGCGTGTGTGTGTGTGTGTGTCGTTCTATGCTAACACAATAAGCCAAGGTGATAAAGATGGTAAACATTATACCTTCATAACATCAGTTCAATCAGGAGAGACTTCTTTCTGAATGAACAAATATTTTTATTGCAAACTGTGAATGGAACATGAAGATGTTTGCATTGTCATTGTTGCTCCACGGTATACCTGTAAGTAAACAGTGTCACTAACTGGACAGGCTCTTCATCTTGTCATTAACTTTGTATAACATCAGAAATGACATTTCAAAGGTATTTTCCGTTTAATTTCATTGATTTATTAGTGCAAAATAAACAAGATTAAAATAACACATAAATTACACAAATGCAACATAAATGCAGACGAAGAAACCTTGAGGGCTTGTAAGAGCTTCACACCCAACGTTTTGATTAAAAACACAACGATAGATGCAAGATACAAATAGATTAAACTTTTCTAAAGAATCTAAAAGATTAAAAAAGAAGGTATTTTACAAACAAAAGATAATTTACAGACAGGTATTAACTGTCTGACTCAAATTAAAGTTGAACTTTTCTCTCCACCTTCAAGCTATTTTCAAAACAAATGGAGGTAGCAAGGTGAACATAAAGCCACAGAATGATGCTAAATGTAAAAATGATCCCCTCAAGTTTAATTATAGCATTCCTATACATTAGTCTTATTCTGCAATGGGCTATGGGAATATTCATCTCATTTTTTTTAATACAGCGCCCTTGGAAACTACAGAGTATGTGTAATAAGTGGTGGTGAGGCAGCAGCAGATGGCATTTCTAATTCACTCACTTCATCAGCACCAGATCATCATTTTCACAGGTTAAGCAGGGCCATTGGCTGGGTTGCAGGTATAATTGGTTCTATCATCGCTGGCCAGCCGCCAATGAGTGCAATGATCAGTCATGCAGCTCCTCTAATATGGACAGTGTTCAGTGTGTGATGAACTGAATCAATCACCGGCCTACAGCCGCCGGAGGCATTATGAGTATGATGGGGTCAGGATCTTTCTAATACATCTGTGATTAGCCACACCTGAGCGAGGATACACAACAGGCCTGTGATCCAAAGATAAAACTATGTAGAAAGTTTTCTAAAGTTATAATTTAGAAAAGACAAACATAAAACGAGCCATTTATATCTAATGTATATTCCTCTATGAATAATTCAAAAATGGCAAAGTTCTTCTAAGTCTTTGTTGCCGTGGTCAAAGTAAATAATTTCACTTTGACTTTTCATTCACACTATTTACAATGTGTGTGCATGCCTCTTTCAAGCATTTATAAATATTTGTGAGGTGTGAGACATAGCCCGTCACACTCGTCTCCTGCAGCGTTTTTAATCTCTGTCACAGAGGCAGTATTTTTGTAAAAAGATCTTAAATTCAGATTTGGAAATATCACTTTTCAGACTGGTTCTATTAACCACGCTGAAAGCTTCTTGTGTGTCTGAGGCATGTCGTAGAGATACACGGTATATAATGAATGCATGAACAGGAAGACTCAGCTGTTAACAAAAGGAAGGTTAGTGACAATAATGATTTTTTTTTTTTTAATCAAACACCAAAATGTCTTTGTTTGGGCAGGCATGACATATTCTGTTTTTATGCAACATGTTTGTGTTAATTTCCCTCTCTCTCTATTTACTGTGAGATTGCTGCCAGGAGGATGAATAAAGTATGAAGATGTGAAACACTGGAAGCTAACCAACATGTGCCTTAGTTGTTTTTTGGGGGTTTTTTTGTCGCAGCATCAAGAGAAATAAAAGAACAATGGTAGTTTAACACAGAGTGATAGAAAGAAACACCAACACAATAATGATGTGTAAGTGATTAACAACATGAGGTTGGTGAGATTAACACATCTATAATAATCATACAATAAATGCTCTAAAACCTAAAATGTATACGGGTTTCATATGAAGAAAGAATGTGTTATTTTAAACATATTTTTCTATAGCTGCTTACAGTGTGTAAGTCTATGTATTTTTGGTTTATAACCCACACTTCGCCTTGAAAATTGCAGCTGAAATAAACAATCTCATCTCAAGGTCCATTTAGCCACTTGAAATAGCGTGATTGAAATAACAGTTTTTAAAGTGTTCTATGGTTCACGGTGGGTCAAATCTGTTTGGATACGTCACATTTTTTTAATAGAAAACTCGGGTTAACTGGTGGACTGTTGTGTTTGAAAAATGTGGGTGGGTATAAAGAAAAATGGCATTACGGGGAATGTAGGATGCAGCATTTGGTTCTTCAGAACAAAAAAATGAGACATCTCAGTCTCTGATGCTTTGATTTTGACCAACTTTCCAAACTTTCTGAAAGCCCAATCATTAATCTCCTTTAAGTAGACCTAACAACCAATTTCTGACATATTCTCTTACTTTAATATATGTTTACACATCAGTGGTAGAACACTGATTGATCACCTCTTGCAGTTGGAGGAGACACTTTAAAGGTTTCTTTCCTTTTCTTAATTACGGTTTTTCAAATGTACATTCACTTGTCAAATACTTTCAAATTATCAAAATATTGGCATAAGAAACAACAGGATTCACAAACAACAAAAAGCACAGAACATTAGTAAAATAATACAAAACCATAGAATATACACACATTTGAACACAATCATGGACAGACAAGGATTTACCTAATTTGTTATAAAATTATAAGATTTGGATTTTTGAAAAGAGTCATAAAAGGGCGATTTATTTAGATTTATTCATTTTCTAAATATAAAATTTACTTGAGCTAATGAGCAATTTTTGAGTTTTTTGCAGATTTCCCGGAAGTGACCGTTATCTACGTCATGTAAACAGGAAGTCGATACCAGAAGCGGCTAGTTCAACTCGACAGAAGAGAGGCTAGAAACAACAACAACAAATGTTTTAACGGACTCACAAATGCTACTTTGGCTGTCCGAAAACATATACATCGACACACGTTGGCTGTTCCCGCTTATGTAAGTGTGTTTTGTAAACTGCTCGGATTTAGTTTGATCCCAGCTAACCTGTTGCTATGCTGCTAAGCTAACTTAGGTTCCTCAGCTAAAGATTTCGGGGATGTGTTGACAGGTTGTCTGCACATTCAGACTGATATGACAGCAGCTGTATTATTGCAGGCTCGATGCTGAACAGGACAAAAGGGTCAATAACGGTTTACGCTACATGTCGTCGTCATGGGAGACAAGGAGCTCAGCCTTATTGACAAGAACATAACAAGGTAAGGGCAACCAATCCGCTTTGGTCGATAGTTTACTGCACTGGTTCTCAAACTGTGGTACTAGTACCTCTGATGGTACTCAAGCTCTCTCTGGTGGTACTTGAAGGAATCTCCATAGACCAGGAGACATTAATTACCCAATTAATATAATACTAGGAAAATACTTAAACTTTTAAGATCCTTCAAATGTTATTTAAAATTCTCTGTCATAGTTTTGTTTTTGTTAAGTGTCCAACAATTTACCTAAAATGTACTGACCTTTTGCAGCCCTAGCTGTGAAAGGTTACCTACAGTGTCTCATCCACATTTTAAGAATGCAAGGTAACTGGATGTTAGGAAATCAGGGACACCTCTCGGTATGTTTGGTCATATAGTTCAGTCATGTGATTAGAGCCAAATTAGGAACTAAACTGTGATGGCAGAGAGTAAGCAGAGGTAAAATGACTGGTTTGAGAACCCTGACATGTCAGTTCTGATGCTAACCTTCATACAGTGAGGCTGAAGACAATCAAAAATAAATAATCTTATTAGGAATAAACCTTCCTGTCCTTAGCTGAATAGCATCGGCCTACGCTGCTGTACTTTAACATTGGTCTTAGTGGTGGGGCTTGAGAGCCTGATACTTTCTGAGGTGGTACGTCACGTTCAAAGTTTGAGAACCACGGGTTTACTGAAATGTGTGCCCGGATTGTATCAAATTATTTGTAAGATAAAAGTGCAGAAGTGCATCAGTCACATGTCCTTTATAATAGAAGAGCTCATGCAGCTGAAAGGGCCCTGTCAGTGTTATACTATTACATGTTAGCTGTATTCTTGGGTTATTATTATTAATGCATTAATGTGTAAACAGATTTTTACTGGCTATGCATAGGCTACTGTTGGGCCGTTTTATCAGTAGCAATGCATTAACTTTAATAAGAACATCAAATGTTTTGGTAATTAAAATCTTCTTTGAAAAGTGACCAGTAAGTAAAGCTGTCAGGTATACATGATTGAGTTATAAGTACAATATTTCCATCTGGAATTTAGTGAAGTAAAGGTTTAAGGTTTGTATAAAAATTAATTATGCAAGTAAAGCACTAGTTCCTTAAAAACCAAGGTTTAATTTAGTCAAAACACTAAATTGCGCCTCATCCCACCACTTATGTCGGGTCCTGTTTTCAGTTCCCAAAAACCTAGAATCATGACTTAATATTGCTTTTTTTTTTTTGACTGACTAACCGTCCAAACCCCCAAGATATTCAGGTTTCTAGATAATCATTCAAGAACATCCTATTCTAACTCCTGAGAAGCTGTTAGTAACAGTTGCTAATTTTTATTCTGTCAGTCAACTCTTAATCATTTCAGCTTTAATACTTTTAAACTTAAACTTACTTACTTAATCTCAATGGCTTAAGAACATGGACTCAGAATGATACAATCATTGGGAAAGAAGTGCCAGTTAATTCAACTGTACATCTACTATTTGTTAACTTAACTGTTAATTTCCCCTCTGTGCACATACTGTCCACACACATACTACACACCAAGATGCTATTCCTGAAAGGAGCTACACTGCTCTTAAAACACCACGTTTCCATCCAAACAATTTTACATGAACATCTAATTAGATTTACTAGTTACATAATAAATAAATTAATTTTCTAGTTACTTATTAAATGTGAGGATGGGATGCTTCTTTCTGTTTTATACATTTGTAAACTGAATATCTTTTGGATTGTGGACTGTTGATCAGACAAAACGGGGTATTTAAAGACGTCACCTTGGGCTCTCAAAACTCGTGATGGGCATTTTCCACACTGTTTGGGATGTAGACTAAACATGAATCGATTGTTGCTGGAAATGTAAAAAAAATGAATTCCTGCAGAGCAAATAGATCAAGACACAAAACAAGCGTTGCTTTTCTACCATAATATATCTGTGGTCTAACCTTGTCGCCTTCTGTTCAGTTTGCTAGATGTCCCCCTGAGTCCCACTGTAACATCACTCAATCTGCACTGCAATCACATCCCCGGGATCGAGGGCCTGACCTCAGCTTGGCACTTGCGGCACTTAGATCTTTCCTCCAATTGCATTTCTAAGATTGAGGGTCTAAGTTCCCTCACTTCCCTAAGGACTTTAAATTTATCCTGTAACTTAATCACTAAGGTTGAAGGTGAGTCTTTAGTCACTTTTTTATTCTGATGATAAATGTTTCAGCTTAGTGGGCGTTCTCCATGTAATAATTCTTCATTACAGACTCTGTGAGCTGTAAAATCCCTCATTTGCTAATGCCCCCTCCTTTTACCCAAGGACTGAATGGCCTCGTGAACCTAACAAGATTAAACTTGTCCTACAATCAGATTAACAATATCACCGGTGAGTATAACGCCATCTGAACAAAGTTTTGTTTGTATACACGCAAATAAAGACACTTAACAAATGATTAATGTGTCAATGCTGTTGATTCCTGATGTTCTTGTTAGGCTTGTTGTATCTTCATGGCGCGGGGTACAAGCTGAAGCACCTCAGTCTCCATAGCAACCACCTGGACAACATCGATCACCTCCTGCAGTGCCTGCTGGGATTGCACAGTTTAAGAGAGGTCACTTTGTGTCAGGATGACAGAGACAACCCTGTGTGCAGGTCACCAGGTAAGACACGTACACTTGTAACTAGTGGTTGAACTGTTATATTACATTTAAACGTCGGCCCTTCACAGATATACTTCAGTAGTACGTGTTCGCTGAAAAAACAAAATTCAACATGGTTTAGACAGAAGAGGTTCATCTAAGGGATTTTGAGGGGTTCTTGATGAAATTGGGTGTGTTTATACACATAGACTATACACACTCCAGGTTATCGGGTACACCTAGCTAAAACAAATCCACTCTAGTTTTCCGCTGCATGACGAAATCCCCCTTTTAGACTGCACCTCAACACCCCATGCTAGTCCTAACTCACCCCCATCAGAGAAGAGCACTGAAAAAGCTTGTAATTGTTTGTTTGGGAGGGATGCATTTCTAATTTTTGAAGGCATCAGGCTCTAAATACACTTATTGTCGCTTTGGACGCAAGCACCTGCCAAAATGGTGTAATACACTGTCATAAAAATGTTGTTGTGTAATAACAGAAATCATCAGTACTATAAAAAGCTGATTTTTTTCTTCGCTTTTTTTATTCATTCATTAATTACTCACTGACTTGACTCTTGAATCGATTATCCCTTATAGGGACAAATAAAGACATGCTTTCTTGCTTTCTTTCTTTCTTTCTTTCTGTTTTTCTGTCCCTCCCTCCCTCCTCTGTATTCATAACTGGATTGACTGCCGTTATATAAATGTAATGTTCATTTAAGTTATGCTGCTGTGCACCCATTATCCATATCTTCCTGCTCATAATTAATTCACAGCAGTAGCTGTCGGAAGCACAAGTTTAAATCCATGAGGGCACACTTAAAGCATTCTTACAACCTTTGCTGCCAATATATAAAGGTGCACTTATGTTAGCAGCGCTCAGTTCTCATTAAGTGAGCCACATCAATAGTGCATATGAGAATAGCACATGCAGTTATTCATTGAGATATAGATTATTTGATTTCCTGCAACATAACCACCATAACATCTGGAGCTGAGTGCATGCCAAGCCGTACCACTAATGTGATAATACTGAATAATAGCTTATGTGGATGGTCTCGCAGATGATCTCTAGCCTGATCAGGTTTTTGTAATGTAAGTGTCTGTCTTGCAGGTTATTGGGAGATTGTTATTCAGTCGTTGCCGCAGATTTCTGCTCTGGATGGTCTGGACCGGTTGGGTAATCCATCAAATCTAGGTCCAGGTAGTCTCTGTGATATCCCTGGTCTGGAGGACTATGCGGACCTCCTTCTGTCCTCAGATGCTAGTCACAATGAAGCGGTAATTTTTGATGCCATACTACCATTAGTAGCCTTATATATATATATAAGTTTTATTTCATTATGATCATATTCCAGTTGAATTGTTTCTTATTTCTTAAGTCTCTTGAGATAAATGTTACAAGAGCCACCTGGCCCACATTGCTGCATGGAAGTGTCAACACATAGTCACAGAAAAACAGTTAATTTACAGCATTCATATACAGAACAATAAATAGGACCCAAGAGGGAGGACAGAAATAGAAGCTTTACTATGTAACAGTTACTTTTCTCACAAAATGGGATGTTGAATGTGGCTGTTGGATAATGGTTATGAAAGCTACTTTTTAATATGAAGTCTATCTCAAATAGGTAAATACAGGTGTGGGATTTTGTATCAAAATTATTTAATACAGAATCCAAGTTTGATGGATTTTCATTCCACATCTTTATATTTGGATATTGAAAATTCATACACACATACAGAAAAAAAGGTTAGGATTTTCCACTGCAGAGCCTGTCCTCTCGATTTCCCAAAGTGTAAGAAAGTGTCAATCAGAATCAGAATCATCAGAATCCGAATACTTTATTGATCCCCGGGGGGAAATTCTTTTGTTCCAATGCTCTGTGCACAGTAGAAACAAGCCATAAAGATGAATAAAGTAGAAATAAAATAAAGTAAAGACTCAAATAAAATACAATTAAAATAAATCTAAGTAGCTAATAAATAGCCAATAAAATACAGTACAAATAAATAATAAACAATCAAGTAAACAATCAAGTAAACAATCTGAAGGCCATTGTTCTATTACAGAGCACGTTGATGTACTTAATTAGGAGGACCACCTTGCTGTGAAGTGATGGTGCTGATCATCGAGCCATATATCACCCTATAGCATATGCCGGAGTATTAGGAAATATATAAGATTCATACAAGTTGCTGTACACAATCATTGCACCAGAAACCTGGCTCCTGCGTAACGGCCAAATGGGGGGGAAAAAAGCACATTTAAAATTTCAATTGCAGGTTGGAGAGGCTGTCCATCTCAACACACCCCGCATCGATGAGGTGCTGACCCAGTTTCGTCAGCGGATTGCCTCAGAAGCAATCACAGATCCAGTTGCACAGGTTTGCTCTACTGTGGCCGATCCAGCAGACCCAGTTAATGAACAACGCATCAGGAAACTGGAGCACCAGGTGTCCCAACTCATCCAGAAGGTACTTATTTCACACAACTGAAAGAAATTAAGTTATGATTAAGAAGTATTTGTGCGAGGTATACAGCAGGTGAGAGTAGGTGAAGACATAAACATGTCAACGGGTTATATTAGGACAAAAAACAGAACCAGTTCGCCTGTGTAGCTAATAGCTCTCTTTTACAGAATAGGTTAGAAATCACATCAAATATTAGAAACTGGAGTATTTAAGTATTTTGAGATGTTAGAACATTGTTCCCAAAAGTTGCCTGTTGGGTCAGCTTGATTTGTCAGTTCTAGATTCAGCATTCATGGTATCCAGACAGCATCTCAGCTTTAATACCACAGGTATTATTTCTTTACCTTTAGTGTGAAGTCTTTATATTTCATTATTTAGATGTTTGTGTTCCATTTCATGCTGCTATGTTGAACTAAATATGTTCAAATATGCCCTGTATTGTATTAACTTATTATTTAGTTTGTATTTATCCAAACATCTAGATTGTTTCTTTTTTTTTCACATATTACGAGTATTTCTGTGATGTTTACCCAGGCTCCTGCGGGTGACAAATCCAGTAGCTCTAATCATTCTGCGGCAACGTTACGGCAAGCCAAGAAGGACACAGACCGCACGTCCGAGAGTGAGTGTGACAGCGGGAAGGAAAACAGGAGGCGCACCAAGCTCCCCAGACATCGTAACAGCGTAACATCGAGAACAACCTCCAAGGAGATCAAGGGCCGGAGATCAGACAGGTGACATATCTCTGAACATAGCAGAAAATGTTTGTGTTGTCAGCTTAACTACTCTGTAATGAAAATAATTTGTTTTGCCATCATGTTTACATCAGTTCTCCCTGATTTTGTTAGAATAGCTAACTGCCACCCCCACAAATCCCCAAATTCCTCAGAGCTCTTAGTCAAAGTTTTAAAACTCAACCGTGCAAAGACATTTTCAGCTCTGTTAGACACTAACTTAATCATCGAGTCATTCACACACACTTTGCTGACACAGAAGTGTTTATGAAGGTGTAATTGACAAAGTCTGCATTCATAATAATCAAACACAATTCGCAATAATGAATATTTGCATTTTATTCAGCGTGCATCAATCTCAGATCAGGTATCTTGATGATGAAGGTAATCATTTTACCTCTCAGCTGAGAGGTGGTGATAAATGTTCTTCTCTGAGCGATGTGGTGAACTTTCCTCCTCTCTGTTGGAAATTACGACTGTCATCTCACTCCCATGATTAACGGCTGCGCTTCTGTGGCCTTCCCCCTCATCTTGCTTCATCAGCCGCTGATGACATGTGTTCAGGATTCAGTAAATTAACTTAAGTGAGCTCCCAACCGTCCTCATCAAAGGCAAGGGGGTTTTAAAATATTAGCTCCAAATTCAATTCAAAGTCGTTCAAACTTTGTTTACCTATAAAAGTGAGCAAGTAGTAAGCGTTGACCTTTTACTGAGCCAGGCATTAGCTGGAGGGCTGTTTATGATCCATTCTACATCTGGCTCAATACCTGTGATTTGTTTTATGTGCAGCGATCAAGAGAGTTGTAAACAAAGGAGTTCAAAGTCTGCTGAGGGGCCCAGGAGGAAGGCTGGTGGTGCAGGGGGTAGAGACTCAGCAGGATCTCTAAGGAGGGGACCTGTGAGGGCTGTGAAGGCCTCAGGCAACTTGATAACCAAGTCCACTGAGGAGGAGGAAACTTACAGGGTAGGGCATGGATATGTCACCTGCAGTCTGAACAGCAGCTTCTATTTTTATTGAATGAATGTAATCTAAAAAATCGTATGTCTTCATACAGGAGGAGAGTAGACATCCTCTATTTCCCTGTGAAAGCATACTTGTGTTGTTTGTATTTCTCTTGTTTTTACAGAAACACACATGCAGGAACAGAATAATAGATACCACTTGAAAAAAAATACATACATACAAACATTAACATTTTTCATTAGACTATTTGCCCTTTCTGAGTTAACCTAATGAAATTACCTAAACTACGTCCCAGTGGGTCCCAAAGATACTTCCACGATACATTATTTAAAATGTAGTCGCATAACATCACACATAACACTCAGGAGGCAGCCATCCGTCTGTGTTACATTAAAGGGTGCAATGTACATTTAGAAACATGGATACTCATTAAAAGTATCAAAGATATACTTTATTCTATTTATTCTTCTTCCTTGTCAAAACTGGAGCCTACATTATCCACGATGATACTCGACAGCCAACAGTTTAGTCAGACATTCAGTCAGCCAGTATGTTATGTTAGTAGCGTCTAATGTAGCCTCCAGCTGCTAGCCTCAAGCAGAGATGAGGACCGTACTGGAGGTTTGGTAAACTCATTTCATTTTCTAAATTGTAGTTTTCAACCCCAAACAACGCTGTCTCAGGTGGCATCATTTGAAACAATTCATCAGATTTCATGCAGCTCCCTATGGAACTAAAAAAAAGGCTTTATACAACATATACAGTCATATTACCCAAGTCCTATAAGCAGACTTTGATGTGATGTTTATTCAGGAACTCGCTGATGCCTCAAAAACCTTTTGAAACAATCAATGTTGTTTAATTGTTCATCCCTTGTGTATGTACATGTGTCAGACTATTGTGGAAGAGCGTGACCAGGAGCGTGAGAGGCGTTGGAAGGCTGAGCAGGCTGTGAGGAAACTAACAGAGGATCTAAAGTGCCTTCAGACAAAGGTCAGCGAGGAAAAAGATCTGCAGAGCATGGCCCTGCACACCACCGACAGGTAAGAGGACAATTGGTTGGACACACTTTTAGCGTGGTGTTTGAATTTTGCATACAGTGCTTGAAACTGCTTGAAATGTAAGTTATATATGATGCCAAGTCGACTTACAAACATGAAACCTTTACTTTGTCACCCTTTTGTAGAACGCTGTTACAAATCATAATTTTGGTTGTTTGATTTAATGTGCAATAATCGGTATACTGTATGTAATGGTATACAAATATGTAATTTACCACTGCAGAAAAGTGCTGGAAAACCTTGATTATGATTCTAGAAATGCTTTAAAAGTGCTTGAATGTGACTTTGGAAAAGGTGTAGAAACCCTGTGCACATGTTAGCACACAAACTTCCACATGAATCAGTGCAGCAGCTTTAAAGCAGATATCATGATGAAAAAGGGTAATTGAACTTGTCTCAGTGGATTTTAGTTGTCAACTGCATAATGGATTCTCATCTATTTCAGCCCTCTTCATCTTTTGTATTGGCTCTCCTGAGACCAGGGCCCGCTGCCTGTCTCATTCTTGAACAATGAGTATCCATCATTAAAATCCTCCCTATCATTGTCATGTAGCCTCTCATAAAATCAAGCACACATTTTTGCTTCCATTACTTGAAAACCTTAAAGTATGCCTGCAATAGTCTTTGGTAATAAATCTGTTTAATATAAAGATCATTAGCCTACGCACCCATCCTGCTTATACACCTTATATTTTAGTTCCAGAGGGTATAATTATACGGTATATTCTTATACCTGAGACCATTTGGCTGTGAGCGTAGTACCTTCTGCATTCAGAGCCAGGTGTAACTATGTTCTGCACTGTTCCCCCTTGCATCACACCCTGCTTAGATAAATCTACATTGTGGTTGTAATTAGAAGCCTGATGACAGGGATATGTTAGCTGTATACCATCAATCTTACAGTAGCTGTCACTTATGACACACACAACTGCTACTTTTGATTCCCTCACACATTAGGAGATAGATTACAGGGAAATGACTCATCACGGCTAATTTATAGAGGGAGCAACTGTAGGCGGTCGTACAGTTTTCATAGTTGTACTGTTCTCAAAGCTTATTCCTTTTCCGAGCACGTCCAACTTGTAAGAGCCCCCGGGGTGGACCCAGAACACGCTGGAGAGATTATATGTCTCATCTGGCCTGGGAACACCTCGGGGTAAGAGCTGGAAAGCGTTGCTGGACTGTCTTTTTATTATATGATGTTTTTCTCTTCCCATTTTAACTATATTTCCATTTTCTCTCCCTTAAGATTATATTTTGACTATGCTATAATGTTAGATTTCTTCAATTTCACAGGCTATCACATTTTTTAACAGCGTGCAATAGAAAAAAAGGGGACATTCAGGCGTATCACAAACTTGTGGTGGTGTTTGCCTCAGTTTCCAAACACAGTAAAAACAATCACTTAGGGTACTACTGCTTTTTATCATGTTTTTTTTACTCATACAGACTGAAAGAATTGTTGCTAAAGGAGCGATCGGGGCGCTCTGGACTTCAGACTTGTGTTGAGGAGCTGGAAGGGAGGTGTCGGTCTCTAAACCAGCAGCTGGAGCAGGCCCGCAACAGCGAAGAACAACACAAGTCTGCACTGCGCACACTGGAGGAAAGCATCTCCCATGGAGAGGCGCTCAGGGCTCGCCAGCAGGCTGAGGAGGTACAGTTGTTGGTTTAGTGTACCCAAGAACTCTTGAATCGCCATTTTGATACAGACTCAGTCAGGAAATCAGAGCACATTTATTTAGTCATACACAGAAAATACCATACTGTTTTTGTTACCTACCACTGAACATATTAACTCCCTATGTCCCTGTTATATCTGATTAAATCAGTGTCCTTAAGCTCTGACGGTATGTGATAAGACATGGTATAAAACATGCTTACCTTCTTCAGATGAAGCGGCACCAGGAACTGGAGAACAAGGCACTAGCTCTGAAGAGAGAGTCAGACATCCAGAGAGCCTCGGTGCGTCAGCACAAAGACAAACTGCAACAGCTGCATGAACTATTGGCTTCCAGGGAACAAGAGCACAGGTACACTTGGAGGATTTTATTCTGAATCACTGGAAGATACATCAACTTCACCCTACGAGTGCACGGATGCCACATCTTCTGCCAAAATTAGAATAGTTTGGATAGTAATAAAAACAGTAATACACATATTTCTGTGCACAATATTTGAATCTAAATGTGATGACACTTGTGGGGTCATTTGCTTGTGTCACTGACACAAACCACAGCCACATTAGTGATGAAGCAGATAAGCTGAGTTGTTGTGTGTTTGATTATGTACTGATTATTAGAATAGCTATGTCTTGTGCTGATAAATTAAAGGTGATGGGGGACAAAAATGCATCCCAATGTTTTACTGAAGTTAATATGAGACTTCAGCAGTCTGAGTTAGACAATTCAAGTGGATAGCTTCCAAAGTTGCAGCCTTTTTAGTACAAAATTCCTTTTTTCCTAAACTTTTGAATAGTTTTTGGCACAAAATGAGCACTGTGGATTTTGACCCCACCATCAGTACGAACAGGAGGAATGATTTATTAGTGAACATATAATGTGGATAATCTCATGCCAAGACTGTCAGTACGTCATGTCATATTTGTCATTTAAATTCTTCATTAAACACTTATTTGTAGAGCCATCAGCATACTGTATTTATATTGAATAAATAGGCCCTAGTAATAACATGTCAGTGCGACATCTCAGTCTGGGAGCTCAAACTGTTACGTTTTACAGAAAACAGCTGGATTTGCGGTTGCAGCCTGGTGGGGCCGATTTCCGTGAGGCAGTGGCGAAAGAAGTTGCCTCAGTGGAACAGAGACACAGCCACAGGGAGGTGGAGCTGCAGGAGAAACTGGCAGAGGGCAGGAAGCAGTACGCTGCTCTGGAGGACGAGTTCCGCATGGCGTTAACCATCGAGGCTGCCCGCTTCTCTGAGGTCTTTTAAAAAAAATGGACGCATGCCATAAAGATGGCCTGTACTGAAGTGTTGTCCTCGCTTTTACTCTATGATTTCAGTCCAGTCCAGTTGATAAATTATTATCGTGTCCAGTAAAGAGTGAAATGATTGAACTGGAGTTGACCCCAATCTAGATGGATTTAGTGGAATTTTTTTTCAGCCTGATGGTGAAAGCTGAGATTGAATTGGGTCGTCTGACTCTGAATTAGTCAGTGATTGCCACAGGAAGAAAGCTGTACAAAAAGATTGAATTTGAAACAATTTGCACTATCTTGTTATGGGCATATGGACAGATTCCATTCATACATTCTGCACAAAATGTCATCTAATCTTGATTGCTACCATTCGCACAATTTCCTACTTGAAGTCTCCAACCTTTGGCCTTTGGAAAAGTCGTAATAACATACAACGCTCACTCATGGAAACTTTTAAAAAATAGTTTTTAAAAATCTGTAAATCTGAGACCTTCTCTGGCAGAATGTGACATTGATTGAAAAAACATGACAGGTAATGCTCAAAACCAAAGTGCTTTACACTGTTCAACTATCATTCACATTCATTTCCACATCCCCGCTCTGCTCTGGTAGGTGATGGAGGCTTGTGATCAGATGACCGCGGAGCTGTTGGGGCTCAAAGCAACCTTTGCCCAGTCCCAGCAGAGGGAGAAAAAATCTGACTGCTTGGTGCAGGAGCTCACAGCCATGGTCAAAGAACAGAAGAACCGTATCACGGATCTCATCAAAGCCAAGAGAGACGCTGTCACTGATCTTAAGGTACAGCTATAAAGTAGGAGAGTGAGATCTAACTAAATTATTTAGAATACATTTTCTGATCGGGTTTCAAAAACCACATTATATAAGGTACAATTGAGATGAGCCATTCTGGGCATCAGTCATTACCTTTTGAAAAAAAAATGTTCAGCCTGAGCCATTAGGAGACTTTGAGACATCAAGAATACTGAATGGTCCAGCTGCCATTACAGATGGCCATTAATCATGAATGCTGCCTCTCTGTCTGTCCCTCTGCCAGAGCCGTCTGCATTCATTGCAATCTGAGGTGGAGCAGGACCGGCGTCTTGGCCTACAGCTAGAGCTGCTCAAGAAAGACAAGGCGCGACTTTTGTCTCAGCTCACGGCTCAGGAGTCGGTGATCGACGGCCTCAGGGCAGAGAGGAGGATCTGGGGCCAGGAGCTCGCTCAGCAAGGTGGAGATGTCCATGTTGTCCACTTTGAAAGAGGCTTTTAGTGCATGGCACACTTTGACAACCAGTTTCAGTTGTTTATCAACACAAGTACAGATCTTCCCTTGAGTTCAGCTCTTTCATTTTGGCCATGGGCAGAGTGACTTAAAATGTAACTCCAGAGTCAATATGAAGGGGACATTAGCTGTTTGACTTAATACTGTATGTGTGGATGTTTTATTTATCTGCATCAAGTAAAGCCTGTCATCTTGTGGTTATTTGGGAGAGACGCACTCAGGTGAGGCTAAGCAAGTTAATTGTACACAGTAGACCATTCACAGGAATTAATTGTTTAAAAAACACTAAACCAAGAAAAATAAAATAAAGGGATAATATATTGAAAAAAAAGATAAAATAATAATAGACAGTAGTGGTTTATAGATAGTAGTGAAGTTTCACATTAAGTGCTTTCATGAGAGAAAAGATTCAGTTAACATTCTTATGTATTTCTCTTTACTAGGAGCGTCCTTGGCTCAGGATCGTGGTCGTCTGGAGGCCAGGATAGAGGTGCTGGCCGCCGAGCTGGAAACTCAGAAGAAACAGAACGAGAGAGACAACGATGCTCTAAAAATCAAAACCAAAATCATTGATGACCAGACAGAGACCATCCGCAAACTCAAAGAGGTAGTTGGACGCTTTGATTATTGAAATTAGTGTTGTCCTAAAAAACAAAACAGCCCATCATACCAGAACCTGCCATTAATTCATCATCCATATCAGTCACAAATACCCATGGAATCAAGGATGAACTTATTAGATATACTGAAGCCACGTCCCTTTCTGCCTTCCTGCTGTCTAGGCCCTGCAAGAGCGTGATGATCAGATCCGTAGGCTGCGCGAGGAGGCGGTCCAGTCCCAGAAGAGTTTCCAGCTGCAGCAGGAGGAGGAAACGGCTCGACAGGCTGAGCTGAGGGAGCAGCTGGAGCATCTGAGCCTGCGCAAGGAGGAGCTGAAACAGATTCTGGAGGACAAGGAGGCAGAGCTTGAGGAGACCAAAAGAGTTTACAGGCAAGCATCCCATCACAAACAGACATAGATATATTTATATACGGTATCCACACACACACACACACATATCAGAAAAAAAGTAATTTGCAAGTATTACTTCATAAGAACATCTAATGTCAAACTGTAAAGCTCCTTCCTAATATCTACTTGATCAAATCAGTTTCTTCGCCATCATTATGTTCTGGGTTTTTTTCTGTTTTCACTAGTGATTCTAGTAAGCAGTGGCAGGCGAAGGCAGAACTTCTGACTCATCTGGAGAGCCAGGTGAAGCGCATGAAGGAGAACTTTGATGCCAAGGAACGCTTGCTGCTGGAAGAAAGAGATAAAGCAACAGAAGCACACAAGTATGATACAACATCACAGGATAGCAAAACTGTTTCTGTAGCTATCAAGTCATTTCTTATATCACATGCTAGATATTGTAGCAGTATTTACTTGTTTTCAGTTACGTGCATTTTGAAGATAACTCGTTTTTGCAGAGTAGGCGAAGTTTTAAAATCAGTCACAAGAAGAAATTTGAATGCATGCAGAACCTTAGTGTTCTTCATTCTGAATTTCCATATCTACCAGAACGTGCACAGCTTTGTCAAATCACTGTCTACCTGTTGGAAACAGGTAAAGCTAGCTCTGCAGCTTTCTTTAATCCTGGAGGAGAGGGAAGTCATTTCCTACTGTCAAGAAAGCTGATAAAATGTTTTTGCTCCGAAGCCTGAAAGGAAGATACAGTATGTCTAACTATAAAATAGTTTGGTCATAAACAGTATTTGTTAAATTCATGGGTCTCCCATCTTTCCCCCAAAACCCAAACACTAGAGAACTCTGAAGACTCATAATTGTGATGCATGTTACTTATTAAGTCTGCAGTTTTCCTTGTCGTCTGTATTGCAGAGCTGCGGTAGAGAAGTTACACTGTGTGGATGATGCATTTCGGCGACAGCTAGAGTCTGGCCAGGCCTCCCATCAAGCTGAGCTGCTTCGACTGGCGAATGAGAAGCAGAAACGGATTGAACAAGCCAATCAGAAGGTAAAGTATAGACACTTGGATAGTTTTTGTCCAAGTTGGAAAGCAGAACAGGTGCTTTGTGCCAGTGTGTTCATATTGTGCGTCACAAATATATTTACGAATAAAACGAGTCTCACTCTCAACTGTAATGTAATCTAATTAAAATAGTCTCAGAAGGCGTTTCGAAAGGGGTTACGGTTACTGGCCTCTGTTGCTTACTACAGAGTTGGATTAATAATTTATTATGAATAAGGGGAAACATATTTATGTTACATTGTTTACACAGTCCTTGGTGCATTTTAGGAAAAAACTATCATGAGTAAAAGTGGCATCTGTGGTTTCAACCAGACTCTTCATCCCCAGGTGTTTGAAGTGGAGGAGGAGATGCGTCAGCTCCTGGAGGAGACAGAAACTAACAAGAGAATCATGGAAGAGAAAATGAAGCGTCTCACAAGTGTACTTCGAGACTTTTAACACATGAAATATGACTTATTTGCAGCTGACGCAACTTAGAGGAACCTTTTGATTTAGTTTTTATGAATTAATTCTAGGTTGTTTTTATTTTTATTTTTATGTTAACTTATTGATGTGTCTATCATGATGTATCTAATAAATCCTCTCTTGGGCACATTTTGTATATTCTTTAAATTGTACTTTTTTTTTAACACAAATTCAAAATGAGAACGCAGGTTTTGGTGTGAAATATATAATATTAAAACTATACTTATACATCATATTCCATTAAATAATATGCAATACAGTGTGTCTAATGCAGGGGTCTGCAACCCACGGCTCTTGGGCCGCATGCGGCTCTTCAGCCCCTTTTCAGTGGCTCCCTGTAGCTGTTTGCCAAAAAATTATATAAACAATGTGTAAATAACGTGTTTTTTTGCACAGTGGACGAGGTGAAAAAATATTAGATGAAACTAAAATATGCGTCACATCCTTGGTGTACGGCCCATCGCCTTTCCCTGGTCTGGAGTTGGTGACCCACACTGATGCTGGATAACCCCCCCCAAAAAAAATAAATAAAAAAATGAGGGAAGGAAAATAGTGTTTCGTGGACATTGATTTGCTTTCACATGATGGTGGCTTTACCTGTATGCTTGATATGTGGTGAGCTTTAGCAAAGAACCACAATTTTAGGACAGGCAATAATAGGAATAAAATGTCAACAGTAGCTATATATAAACCTTTATTAGCTGTGACATCAGATATGTTTTGCGGCTCCAGACACATTTTATCCGTAGGAAGACGGGGAAAACTGGCTCTTTTGATAGTAAAGGTTGCAGACCCCTGGTCTAATGGCACACAGGCTGCATACACATGGATAAAGCAGCATTCATTGATTAGTACCTGATCTGTCCGGCTGAAAGGAGGGGGGCGGGGTCAAACTCTGGGCGAGGAGGACGGTTGCCACGGCAACGGTAACCTAACGTAACGTCCGTTGATTTAAAAACCCAACAGGTACTGTTGCCCCGTCGAGGAAACACCACGTTGGAGAGAAATGTTCGTTATTTGTCGTTAAACAGACGACGGATTTATCTAAGAAAAAAAAAAAAAAAAGCAAAGTTTTCTACGATAGAAAGAAGATGGAGTTTGAGACGACGGAGACTGTGCGCTCGACACCGAGTCGCCACGAGAAAAGTTTGGGGCTCCTCACGATGAAGTTTGTCAGTCTGCTTCAAGAAGCGAAGGATGGCGTCCTTGATTTGAAAGTGGTCAGTGAAACGGCGAGAGCAGGCGGCACGGGGTTGTTGTTTTTGGGGGTGTTTCAGGGGGGGTTACTCGGTGTTCTTTAGTGCCGCTTTGGGAACAAACTGTCGGTCACAAACGGGGCCAGTCAGGTGCATTGATTAGCTTAACAGGTGGACGAGCTAGCCGCCATTACCTCCTCGCTAGTGGGTTCATTTACACCGATTCACAAGCAGTACAGAGATGTACTTGTTTACAGAGGGTGTGAGTGTAGTTACGAGTTAGCAGTCAGGTTGTTTAATAGAAGTAAACCGGTTTACTCTACGTTACGAGAGAAGCTAGGGGTCCCATGAATGTTAGCGTCCCTGACCTCTCCCCTCTAAAGTACACTCGAGACAAATCTGGAGTCGAGATGCAGTGTTGATTGTAACTGAGAGAGTAGGACTTCTCTTTCGTATAGTAAGCATCCTTTTTTACATAACCCGGGTATAACTTACTTCACGAATCAAATCAGAGTGGATTTTAATGTTGATTCAATCACTTAAAACTAAAAACCCACTTCAGTACAAGGCAAGTTTATTTGTAGAGCACATTTCCACAAGGTAATTTAAAGTGCTTCACATAAAACCTTAAAAGCATCGGAAAGAAACGCATAGAAAAGGACAAAACGATATCCAGGTAAAATAAAAGCAAGCAAATAAAAACTAAAACCAAGAATATTATGGAATATAATTAACAGTGCTGTGTAGGCAGTTGGTAAATCGTTTTGTTTACTGAAAGACAGCAGAAAAGTCTTCAGTCTTGATTTGAAGGAACTAAGAGTGGCAGCAGACCTGCAGTTTTCTGGGATTTTGCTCCAGATAAGTGTTGTATAAAAGCTGAACGCTGCCTCTCCATGATTAGTCCTGACTCTGGGGACACAGAGCAGACCTGTCCCATGTTTAGTCCTGACTCTGGGGACACGGAGCAGACCTGTCCCATGTTTAGTCCTGACTCTGGGGACACAGAGCAGACCTGTCCCATGTTTAGTCCTGACTCTGGGGACACAGGGCAGACCTGTCCCATGTTTAGTCCTGACTCTGGGGACACAGAGCAGACCTGTCCCATGTTTAGTCCTGACTCTGGGGACTCAGGGCAGACCTGTCCCATGTTTAGTCCTGACTCTGGGGACACAGAGCAGACCTGTCCCATGTTTAGTCCTGACTCTGGGGACACAGAGCAGACCTGTCCCATGTTTAGTCCTGACTCCGGGGACTCAGAGCGGACCTGTCCCATGTTTAGTCCTGACTCTGGGGACACAGAGCAGACCTGTCCCATGTTTAGTCCTGACTCTGGGGACACAGAGCAGACCTGTCCCATGTTTAGTTCTGACTCTGGGGACACAGAGCAGACCTGTCCCATGTTTAGTCCTGACTCTGGGGACTCAGGGCAGACCTGTCCCATGTTTAGTCCTGACTCTGGGGACACAGAGCAGACCTGTCCCATGTTTAGTCCTGACTCTGGGGACTCAGAGCAGACCTGTCCCATGTTAAGTCCTGACTCTGGGGACTCAGAGCAGACCTGTCCCATGTTAAGTCCTGACTCTGGGGACACAGAGCAGACCTGTCCCATGTTTAGTCCTGACTCTGGGGACACAGAGCAGACCTGTCCCATGTTTAGTCCTGACTCTGGGGACTCAGAGCAGACCTGTCCCATGTTAAGTCCTGACTCTGGGGACTCAGAGCAGACCTGTCCCATGTTTAGTCCTGACTCTGGGGACTCAGAGCAGACCTGTCCCATGTTTAGTCCTGACTCTGGGGACTCAGAGCAGACCTGTCCCATGTTTAGTCCTGACTCTGGGGACTCAGAGCAGACCTGTCCCAGATGAACTGAGAGCTCTGGGTGGTTCACAGCAAAGCAGAAGATCAGAAATGTATTTGGGCCCTAATCCATTCGGTGCTGCATGAACCAACCGTAGTATAACACCATCTTTATTAACAGTTTGAGTTCCCAGTCTGAGATTGTTTAATCGTTTTATTTTAGTTGTTTTTTTTTAGGGCCCTGACTCTTTAGCGCCTTCTCCTTTTTAAGTCAACATGGCACTTACAGCTGCAACTATCAGTCGACTGAACGAACATTAATTGTCAACCATTTTGGTAATTGATAAATCATTTTGTTTCCAGCTTCTCCAATGTGAGGAATTGCCGCTTCCTTCTGTTTTGTAATAAACAGTAATCAACTGAATATCTTTTGTGTTTTGATTGATGGTCAAGACATTTGAAGACGTTGCCTAGGACTGTGAGAAACTGGGATGGACAGTTTTTCTAATGTTTTATAGACTAAACAATTGATCGATAATATATATATTTTAAAAAAGTAGTCAGCAGTTGCAGCATAGATGTTCCTCTGAAAGTTTCCTTCCTACCATCTCTCAAAATATTCAGTTTTCTTTGACTGTCTGCTGAGAGCTAACAGTGAATTGACATTTATAAACCTCTATCCCCTCAAACATTAAGTTCTGACAGACTGTTGTATCATCTACCTAGCTGCCCTGAGTGTTTTGACTTTGAATGAATATTTGCCAGACCTACCTGAAGTGTGTTCAAATAATCTCTCTTCTCTCCATCATACTGACAAGTCGTTTCCCTCTCTTCTTGCGCGGCAAAGCCGGGTAATGTTTACACAGTAGGCTGCTTAGACCCTTTCCCTCCTCCCTCTTCCTCTGCTATTGTATAACTGTCCTCTTCTGCCAAGGGGTTTTATTTTCTGTGTGTACAGATTAATTTGCCAAATCCTTTATTTGTTCTGAGGAGCTTTGTTTAAGTCTCTCTTTTTTTCACCTCAAGGAATGTTTGTAACAGAAATTTTGCATTTCCGTGATGTATCTTGTCATCAAGGGTTCATGGTAAGCCATCACTCACTTAGACCCTTAATGGAAATGTCCGTCTGAATTTAAACAGGCTGCAGACAGTTTGGCAGTGAGGCAGAAGAGGAGGATATACGACATCACCAATGTACTCGAAGGAGTGGGATTGATCGAGAAGAAAAACAAGAACATAATCCAGTGGAGGTTTGAAAAAAATAACTCATATTGGTGGACTATTGTCTTCACTATGTTACTTTAGTCTGACAGTATAAGGCTAACTCACAAATGCGTATTGGTCTCGCACATCATTTTTGTTTTCCGAAGAGCTTTATCAACGGTGCAGTTAAGGCATGATGCTCCTCTCAGTAAGCGTCTTAAACCCGCCCCATTGGAGAGAAACTGTTGTGATTGGTCCGTTGGATCTCAAGTGGCTTAAAATGTGTCTGAACCAGATGTATCTGCCAAAGCAAAAGACACATGAACTTGGCAGATTTGTTTGATTCCCAGGCTAATGCTGCTGTACATGACAAGTATTATCTTCTTTCCTTATCTTAGGCTCGGAAGCTGATTGATTCAAACATTTTTACGTATTTAGTAGCCAAATCTAATTTTAAGTTGCCTGTTAATCTGCCAACATTTAGCAAAACATTACTAGTATATGATGTAGGATCGTACCTCATGCTTTTGTCTGTGATCTGGTGTCTTCCTTGTGTCCAGGGGAGAGAACTCAGGCAGCCAAACTCAGGAGGTGCTGGACCAGGTGAACGTGTTAAAGGCCCAAATCTCTGAGCTGGAGACCCAAGAGAAAGAGCTGGACAACCAGAAGGCATGGCTAGAGGAAAACATCAAACGCCTTAACCACGATCCCATCACCAGCACATATCCTTTCATGCCATCTGTCATTAAGGAGATGTTTTGCTTGCACCTATTGTAAGGTTCTGTGTTTTTTTTCTTTTTCTTCTATTGAGTACACAATCTCATGTAGAGGCAATTTAAAAGTGGATACACCAGTGGTCCTACAAAACTCAGCTTACTGTTGCTTACTGAACATTAACCACTGATATTTCATATGATTCAGATTATTTTTCCCTCTTTCTACAGTTTGTAACTCTAGTCCTCCTGGGGCCTCATTTATTCATTTAAGGGGAAGAAAATCTCTACTTGATTCTCTTATTATTGTTTGCTTATTGAACAGAGCAAATGCTATAAAGGGAGGATTATAAAATATAATTGCTATTGTCAGTCCCTTGTGAAATCACAGCCAGGCTAATCCTGCCTTAAAATGCTCACAGTCTTGTTTTTCCAGTTTATTGTCTCCATTTTCTTTCCCATAAGTAATCCTGCTCCTGTTTCCTTAACCACCTCTCCACTTATAAATTTGTCACACATGAAGACATCTGCAGTGCCTTCAGCGGAGACACTCTTCTTGCTGTTGTGGCTCCTGCTGGCACTCAGCTGGAGGTACCGCTACCTGAAACGGTTGGTCACTCCTTACAAGCTTTGTTTAAGGATTGGGATACATGGGCTTTTTTCTTTTTTCTGTAGTATTTAATTATCACCAGAAAGACAATAATTCTCCATATTTATCCATTGTTATCCATGTTAGCCCCATTTAGCCTATTATGAAAGCAATCTAATGCAATAATACATTTCTTGTGGCGTGTGTGAAGTCTAACTGAAAACAATCTTGCTGTGACAGAGTTCTCTGCACATTTGGCTCTTTATTCTGTATACTGTGGAGTCTTTTGCTGTAATATTGATCAACATAGTGTCGTTAAATGATTAGGGATTAGGGAGTTTTCAAACTTCCTAAGCAGGTATCGCACAGAGCTGAGCTTAATCATTTGAGCAAATCACTTCAGAGGTGCTGTACTTCGATTGCCGTACTGGAGCTTAGATTCATAAAGTCCAAGGGCGCACTGACACTGTCCGTCCGTACCGTGCCCCGTGCCCCGTGCTTAAGGGTACTGGTCCCCCCCTCCCTCTCCCCCCGCGGCCCAGGCCCGTTTGTACTCACACTACCTGGGCCTCGGCACGAATGCTTCTTGCCTGCCTATACCTCATCGCGATCCGTTGCTTTGTTTACAAAAGCACACGGCCTTTTGGCCACATAATGGATTGTCCAACTGTTTTTGAATCTTTTCATCGACCAAATCTGCAGTAGACACTCCACCTCCGCGTCACACCAACGTGAACCTTTCGCCGCCATTGTTTTAAATGTCCCCGCATGGTCCGTCCTTCTTTTTTCTATGTCCAAACAGGCGTACATAAAATTACATCAGAACTGTCGTAGTGCTCGTGCACGTACACGTGCGCATGCTCGTGCTTGTACATGTGCAAACTTGCTTTACAAAAGCCCAACTCTCCCAAACGGGCCGTGGCCGGAAACTGTACGGTTGCACTCACACTGGTCAAACTAACTAGACTTTAGCTGTGAAACATGCTTGGGCACGGTACGGATGGACAGTGTGAGTGCGCCCTTAATTACTACTCTCATCTGTGATGAAATTAAACCTGTGGAAGCTGTGAACACAACACTATCATATCATCTTTTCAGTTGATATGGCAACCTTGTTGGCTATTTATACCTCCAGCAGGTACAAAGTAACATTATCATTCATTTTGATTTGTGTTTCTGGCCACCTGATGAATAAATACCAAATATTCCCTCTCTTTAAGCTCTGTTTTGGTCTAACTCCTGAGGGATATGTGTCCTTTATCTTCTAACTGCTCCAGTACGTTCACCAGCTAGTTGCTAACTTTGTCTGTTTGCGGTTTGGTGCTGAGCGGGTAGCGTACAGTGGGTTTTTAGAGAGCGTATACAGGGAAACCTCAACATCGTGTGATAATTGTCTGTGGGTTCATCACGTCAAGCAACCTCTTTCACATAGAAGTAATCCTGTGATCCATTGTGTACTTAAAATGATTGATTATAGCTGCCGTTCTCTCCACACTGCTGCTCCTCAGGGCCAGAGTGGTCAGAAGAAGTACCAGGTGAACCTTCGCAGCCACTCGGCTCCCATCCAGGTCATGCTCATCAACAGGGATTCAGACTCCACTATACCTTTGGTCTTCTCTGTGCCACCCACTGATGACTTCTGTCCAATGCCAAGTCCTCCCAGCACCCCCACTAGCCTACAGAGGTTCCCCCTGTCCACATCCTTGTACTCCACCTCCAACACCACCTCCTCCTACTGCAGCCAGGACTCTATTTGCTCAGACCAGCAGATGGTGCTGCCAGAACATGAAGTGCTGACGCCTTCGTCCACCCCTCCTGATGTACAGATGGGTAAGCACAGGGACTTTGAGCATTCTAATGCTTATTAAGTTCTTCTAGAAAAGCCACCACATAGTAGCAATAGTTACTGACATTTAATGGCTGCAGTGAATATAATTTATTTTATATTATTTATATATTTATTGATATTTTTTTATGCAGATACATTTTAAGACATGTTTAATACATCTAGTAGAAGCTTAATAACAGGATTAAGTGAATAAAGCCAGCTATGGCTTCAATAGCTTTTCAGTTGTACACTATATCTGTTGAATGTAATTAAAAAAAAAAAAAGACCTTACAAATAAACAAATCCTTTACACTGGGGGTTACGGTAAAGCTAGCTTCTTTGTATAGGCCACTGTTTTTTCAAAGTACTGTCACACTGGGGCAGTTTCACTTTTCTTTCTCAAATCCTCCGTCATGATCCAAGATAATATTCTCCACCCCCTCAGTCAGAAGACTAGATGCTTACTATCAGCCGACTCCTAAATATCAGATGTCAGCTTTTCCTGACGAGCTAGTCACTGCTTGCTTCTATAATACCATGTGATCATAATGTACATGACGCTGTGTCAGTCATAATGGACTTCTCTCAAGCAAGTTTAAAGTCGCAGAGAGTTGATTTTTTTTTTAATAGTGCAGTTAAAATAAACCACAACCAGTGTTCGTCTGGACCATGAGAAGAAACAAAACCTACTATGTTGTAGAAAATGGTCAAAAGCCAGATATGGGTTAGCACATGCAAAGCCACACATGCCCATTTGAGTGCCTTATGTGCATTACTAACCTCCAAAAGACTTTTCCCACATCTGCCTCAGCTTGTGAATGTTCTGTGTAATGTCTTCTGTTTAATGATCTAGTTTATCAGCTCAGTAACAGTTTGATATTTCTGTAAACTCACCACAACAGCTCAAGTGGTAAGAAAGCAAAAACATCCGGAGGTAAATAGCTTCAGCCACACGCTTCTTGCATATGACAGTTATGTGCATTGCAGTTTGTGTTTTGGACTCGGCACATCATCTTCTGACATAGACAATATAGTTAAGAGGTAGATTTGCCACAGAAATAAATGCTGCAAAAGAGACATCTTGTATGTCTATCAGACATGACACTTTGCATGGCCTAGTTTCGTCACATCATATCATTGGACCAGACAGACTAAACACGGAATAAACTTCCAGTCTGTGAGAAAGACGAACTGCTTCTTCAGGTGGCTTAACTTCCTTAAACCAGATCAAGGTTTCTAAGAAAATAAGATGATCCAGTGTTGTGGTAAGTGAGTAAGCATAGAAACCACTGCGGAACTTGCTGACAGACTTGCATATACGTACATGTCACAGCGAAACCGTGACATTTTCTTCCAGAAAAAAATTAGGAATTACACAACAGCAACAAAATAAATGACAAATCAAACACATTGTCTCATTACACAGACACAGGTTTATGCTGGTAGGTTCACTTTTCATGCCTCCGTAGTATTCTCTTCAGGAAGGATTTTTTTTCAAAAGTGGCAACAACGTCCACTTTGACTTAAGGATTAACTGATGGGATGTTGGAGTCCAAAAGGTCAAGGTCACTGTGACCTCATGTCTGTGCGTAAAATATCCACGTTTGACAAAAGATCGCTTTAATACCTTTTTAAAAAAATGAAATTCGTTCTAATTCTTCACTACATAAAATATATTATGTAAGTCTGGACAGTTTGGATGTTAACTGCAACTTGATTGGTTGGCCGAGGCATACAACCGCAACAACCACAAGGCAGTTATTCTAGTTTATCTTTAGACAGATTTGGTAAAAAGAACAATTTTGATTTACAGAGGGTTATGTGTGGGACTACTTTTTTGACCATGCGCAAGACTCCCTGGAGTTATGCCAAATTGAGATTACCAGCTGCTGGCTTTATATTTACAGGACATATATGAGAGTTATCATAATTACTTTTAAATGCATTTGCTTTGTTCATTTTCATTGCTTGTTGATGTAGCAAGATTTAATATTGTACATCCAAAATATATGGAGAGGCTGAATAACTTGTATTTGTTGTATTCTGCACAACTAGAGGGGGGCAAAAGCAGTTTTTTGTTTGTCCGTTCAGTGTGAGGATCTTCAGTTGAGGTTTTTATATCAACGTTATGGAGAAAAGGGAAAACTTACCTGCTCATACTGACTATATCTGTTATGGCTTTTGTGTAATACAGCAGCCTTTCACATATCATGCATTAGTTGTCAGTGTAATGTTAGAAACCATTCAGAACAATATTTTGAAATGAGCTACAGGGTTAGTAATTTCAATTAATTTCCATGGAAAAACTTGAGCTCTCAATCCGGCTGTTATGACGTGACCTAATGCCCTTTCAAAATCTGATTTCTGAGTCCAAGCCGGTCCAGGCCTCGTATTTCTACATCGCCGCAGTGCCGTTATCCCTGTTGTTGGAATGGATCTGATTTTTAAAAAAACAACGGAATTGTCACTTTATGTCTTTCTTATCGCAGAAAAAGGTATCTAACTGATGAAAGAGGTGATCGTAATTTTTCGGCTGATGACCGTTTTGTTTCAACGGAGCACTTGGACCCAGAAATCGTATTTTGAAAGGGTGTTACGTCAGACTTAACAGCTGGATTGTGCTGCCCAGCACTCCTATGGACATGACATGAAGTCCAGAGGGTTAACGTCCACACAGCTGATTGCTGAAGTTGTCTGTCCCAGCGCTTTACATCTTTAGGTCCAAAAATGAAACCTTATGATATCAGGCTCCATTTATCCGAAAGGGCTTTACTGTACAGTTAAATATTGTCGTTGCCCCTCTGATGCTCCCTGCAGAGTGTCACGGTCAGTCAGCAGCAGTAATGGAGCAGCAGCAAATGGACCTGGCGGGCCCAGAATTCCAGTCTGTACTGGACGTGAGCAGCCTGCTGAAACTCAACACTGCCGGAGACCACATTGAGGACGGCAGAGAGGGTAAGGCACCGGGATGTGAGCACAGCTACACTGTTTACTTTGTAATTGCATCCAGCAGTGAAGCTTGGGGGAAATTTATTGTTTGCTTTATATTCATTTCAGTTTTAGTTCTGTAAAGGTTTTAAGATCTAAGATTGCTTTTATTCAGAGTTTTGATCCCACGCTTTAGGACTTGGACTGTGGAGAGAAAACGGCTGAATAATTTACAGATATTTTTTATATTCTACTTGTTACATATTCTGTGAGTGAGTGCTCACTGTACCGTCAAATGGAAACATGTTTGTAATTCTCTTGTAGGAGCTGTCGACCTGATCGATGAGCTAATGTCCACTGATGGTAAGCATCTCAAAACCATAACAAACTTTTATAAATTAAAAATGATTAACAAATGTTTGCAATGACAGCATATTTACGAAGATGCAGATCAAAACTAAGAGTAGGCAGCCTAGCCTGCTATGATACTGTAGGAGCTTCCTAACACAATGACAATGTTGACATGCATGTGTAATATTTAGCATGTTAATTAGTACCAAACAAAGTACAGTTGAGGTTGACAGGAGTGTCATTATGTGTGCATGTTACTTTAGTTTTTGTGATGGTGCTAGTAGAAAAGTCCATTATACAGTTTGAGATATTTCTGTCCGGACCAAAATCACAGACTGTCCGATGTTTGAAAATCTATCATCCGCCTGTCTTATTCATGTGACACAGTATTTTGTCTCGTTGATGTTCCTCTCTCCTCACACAGGAATAGACTACAGTTTCAATCTGGATGACAATGAGGGAGTGTGTGACCTGTTTGATGTGCAGATCCTCAATTACTGATGGCTGGCAGCGCCTCTGCTCTACACGATCTCAGGAGGCACTTTTTGCCCTCTCTCTAAGGACGCTTCAAAGATGCCTTTTTCCATATTTGTTATAAATGCACAGCCAAAACTTAAACATGTCAACAATGTCATCTTCAAAGAAAACCCTCTCCACTGTCTGACAGACACACTGTTTGTCCTCAGCCGACTTAATTTACCATGCGATATTTATGAAGCCACAAGTCATTATGTGTCCAATTTAATGGTTTACTCAGTACATACCTACAACATTGAGCAAATGAAATGAGTTGCCTTTAGTGAAAGTAATCCAGGACAGATCCTTCAACCTCCTGCTGCACTTTTGCATGTACGTAATTCTGTTGTTTTCTACATCTAGCGGAAGTCCCGAGACTTGACAACTGCTCCACTTTCTCTGTATGCACCGTTGGGATTGTGAAGGTGTTTTCCTTTAGTTGACAATCACAATAGCTCATAACAATTCAGTATTGGCTTCTTTCTATTTGATACAGGGTTGATAGCCTAGTTAACAAGCATATAGTGTAAAAACCTTTCTAATTCCACAGTTATATTTGATAAAATGGCATATTGTATTTAATGAGTGAATGTTTTTGTTACCTTGTTCTCATGAAAATGCCAGAAACTTTTATTTTCTAAATTATTGGGAAACTGCCATTTTAGGCCTCTCGTTTTTTGTTTTTAAATGTTTTTGTATAATTATAAGTTTGAATAACTAATATTTTGTTTTATTTAATTGAAGAAAAAACTATTCTTGCTTCTAGTTTGTTGAAGGTGAAGCTGGTTGACTGCCTTAATTGTAATAAGAAGTGAATTAGCCATATTTCTGATGTGAAATATCAGATGTTAAGAGCCTTAAGTGGCGTTTTTGTATATTTATAGTTTTCTTTGGTTACAAGAAGTCATGCTTTTTTGGGTTACATTTGATGTTTATTTGCACATTCTTTTTTACGTTTTTTTCAATAAATGGATTTAATCTACATTTACGACCATGACCGTAGTTTGATTTAAAAATCTAAATTGAGAGAATGAAAACCATCTCAAGTCTTTTCAACATGTACTCAACTTTCATCATGTAAGACCTGTTTGTTTGGGAGTTGTCAAGATTGTCGTGAACCATACAGAAGGCTATGATAATCGCACATTATCTAACAGTTGGCTCCCCAGGTTGTCTTTTTTTTCTCTTCTTGGCTGAGTGAGGTGTTTTTCTCAGTTAACAGATGGCCACCCTGAGCCAAATGGTTTCCACATGAGGGACGGCATGTGTCCTAGAGCATGACCTGGAGCATCAGTTGATTTGTTCCAGCTGGGAAAGGAAGAAAACTAAGAATGAAACGATAATCAACTCAAAATGAAGAATCTATGGAATTGTAACTCATTGAAAACTGTTTATAGTTAGTCTGTGTGAGTGATGACATGACAAACCACAACCAGTTTCTAACAGAAAAAAACGTGCAAAAATATTTAAACTATGTAGGGCTGTGAGAATGTTTTTATTTGTTGATGAACCGTCCTGTGTCAGTTACCACTGAACTTTCATCCCTAATATCACCTGGTGATCTGGTCAAACACTCCAAACAGTATGCTTGGATGTGCCTTCATTTCCTCCAGTTCGATAAAGATAAAAAAGGAATATTTGAAGAACCGCATTATTATATTTCTTTGTGTTTCTTATATATCTTATGTGAAACACTTTGAACTGCCTCGTTGAAAGGTGCAATGCAAAAAAACTTTTAATGTAGTCAGTTTGTAAAGGGCAATCATAAATAACACTGACTTGTGTTTATCTACATACATCTTAAGTACAAAGTGTGCTAATGTTGGACTAAATGTTTGAATGTGTGCAACGGTCCCTCCCTCTCTAAGTCATCTTGCCAGGTTAAATCAGTCAAACAACTGTTAGTTAAGAAAGAAGATTTGCGATTTTCAAGCGAAAGATCACCTCCACCTTGTAAACAAAGGTTACTGCAGGTTGTTTTTGTGTTGTGCAGACTTTGCTGCATGGATAAACTGAAGTATGTGTGCAGTAAATGTGCCTCAGATGTTGGAGGAATCCAGGAAACTCATCATCTGGCTTTACCACATGAAAGGAAGCTAAATCCCACTGGATGTAGATTTGGTACAAGACTCTGAGAGCAACACCACCAGTGTAAACAAGCTGATTTATTTAAATTTCCAGGAACTTTAGTTAATCTTGAGCTGGAATATAAAACGTGATCAGAAAGTACATCACCTGGAACAATCTGAGCGTATAAGTGTACTGCATGTAGGATGTGCAGATGTGTAATATCTAATGAATCAGGAGTGTTTACTTGATTACAATTAAAACAAGCATACGCCGCGGTTAGACATTTGTTTTCCAAGAGTGCAACATTGTAGCTCATACATAGTTTCACAAATAGAATCGTCGTCTTTTTTCTATGTCATTTGTAGCTGTATCGTGTGTCGTGGAGAGTATTAGGTTCAAGTATTTATCTTATTTGGCAGATGGAAGTGTTGCAGAAAGTGTTTCTTGTGAAATCCCTGAGGAATGTCTGTTTCCTTAAGATGGATAAACAATCAAACAAATTTCCATCCGTCTACAACCGCCTGTCCCTATCAGGGTTGCGGGGGGGCTGGAGCCGATCCCAGCTGACATCCGGCGTGAGGCGGGGTACACCCTGGACAGGGCGCCCGTCTATCACAGGGCACAGAGAGACAAACAGAGACAGACAACCATTCACACTAACATTGACAATTTAAAGTCATCAATTAACCTAACACGTGCATGTCTCTGGACTGTGGGAGAACCCGGCTTCCTCCCACAGGTCCACACAGAAGGGCCCCAGCCGGGATTCAAACCAGGAACCCTCTGTGAGGCGACAGTGCTAACTGCCAACTACAGCAAATACAGTTGAAATGAAATATTGTCTCCTCTGGACCAGGGTATAAAAACTGAAAAAATCGTCACTCAAAACATGAAGCCGATTCTCTTTTTCATTCATTACAACAGAAAAAAAAATTATTTAATGGAAGTAAATGATAACTTTGCTTAAAGCCATTTTAAACAAACTAGACGAGGAAAATATGACTTTGTGTTTTTGATGTGTACGGAATTAAGTGTAAAAAAATGTTTTGCATATCTTAATGATTTCCACACGTGCTTCTACGGCCGCTGTATTTGCTCTTCTGCGATACTGAATAGGTGATTTTGATTCATACGTCTTTCACCAGGTCTGGTGTCGACTCATATTGAAAATGTGTTTGTCTCTTGAGATGCACTGTGGGAGTTAAATGACATCTCCATCTCCTCCTCTGCAGGATTTTCCCTCCTCTTCCTCCTCCGTCTTCTCTTCTCGCCAAACGTCTTGGCCACTTTCATCATGTTCTGCCTGAAGGAAGACCCCATGAAGGCGTAGAGGATCGGGTTGAGGCAGCAGTGAGTGAGGGCCAAGCTCTCCGTCACCTGAGCCGCCTGGTCCAACACTTTACTCGTCCCACAGTGTGTCACTAAGGCATAGACTGAGTCCATCGCTCTGTAAACCTTCAACACGTTATAAGGCAGCTGAGTGACGACAAACACCCCGACTACTATTAGGAGAACACGTACGGTTTTCCACTTCTTGCCTCTGCACTCCACGGGGAGGCTTTTTAGTGCCTGAACCACGCTCCAGTAACAGATCGCCATAACCAGCAGCGGAAGCAGGAATCCCAGCAGCACCTCTACTATCTCCAGAGCAGCTTTTCCCCCTCCAGCCATTGATGGAGGGTAGATAGCTAGACAGACACTCCTATTAGATGCCCATCTCACTTGTGAGAATATTAAATCAGGAAGACCAAGGATGAAAGCTGTTGCCCAAACAACTAAACACACCTTCCAACAGTGTCTCCTGGTGAATATCATCTGCAGCCGTCGACTTTGGTCTTTACCTTGCACCCTGGCTAACGCCAAGTAACGATCCAGGCTGATGCAGGCCAGCAGCAGCATACAGCAGGTGAAATTAACCGTGTAGCCTGCTGACACGATCTTACAGACGACCTCACCCAACTCCCAGCCCCTCGCCGCATCAGCAGCCCAGAAAGGCAGCGTGAAGAGCAGGAGCAGGTCAGCCACAGCCAGGTGAGTCAGGAAGGCGTTTGTCATGGTCTTGAGGCGTTTGTGGTAGCCGTAGACTGCCACGACTAATCCATTTCCCGCCAGACCCACCACCAGACACACAGTATACATGACGGGGAGGAAGAGGGCCGCGAAGGAACGGACGTCACCCTTCTCGCAGAGGGCGGGGTAGTCCTCGTAGCTGAAGTTAAAGGTGAGGTTTTCATGGTAGTAGTAGTAGTAGTCGTCATCCTCTGGGACAACCATGCTGATCAGATGAAGCTGTGAGGAGGGAAATTGGGAAATTTTAAACATTCAGAGCTCTATTTGTGCAACATTATACAAACATAGTGTTGGATAGTAACCAAGTGCATTTACTCAATAACTGTACTCCTAGTGGAATGGAAGTGAGACCTTTGGCTTTAGAGTGTGTGGTGTGTTGGCAGGATTTAGCTACAAGAGGGGTTACAATCGAATTGCTGAATTTTCGATTGGATTGTGCGGATACAATCCGATACGGAGCTCCACATTCGCTACGATATTGCTCTGTTAGCTACCCACACTTAGCGCTCAAGTGTGGTTTTAAAAAGAGCCGAAGTGAAACTGGAACTTCTGGGTTCTGTTCATGAAGTAAGAAGACTTCATTCAAGATCTTGCTGTTTTAAGTTTAAGTTTTAAGACAGCAGATTACAAGTAAAACAGATAGAAAAATTACTTTGAGAGAAATTACTTAGAGAGCGTTGGTGAATGTTATGTATGAATGAAACCAAGTAACACTTGACTTAAGTAACCACGCTTGCACATTTTTTTTGGGACTGTATTTTTTCTGTGCTCCCAAATGAAAGATTTCTAAAAGATTTTCCAGATTTGTCATAAAGTATGGAAAGTCAAATCCAGAAACACACTTTTTTTTGTGAAAAACAGATGAAAGAAATGCTGAGTGAGAGACTGTATGATTTAAGTCAATGGGAAAGAGGCTGGACAGGAAGTGATGCCATGACTTCAGTTACAGGCGGGGTCAGCTAAGGTCATCAAAAATACTTGCACATTAAGGAACAGTAAAGAGATTGAACACATTTTAAATCATGTTTTTAAAATGTTTAGCGTAGCAACCACAGACTGCACTAAGGCCATGAGCAGCTGTAGAGACAGTGTCTGGGTGTAATGCTCTAATTACAATAAAGCTTTTACAAATCACCTCTCTTTGTTTTACAATTGAACTGCAAAGCCAAAAAAAAAACGTGGAAAAATGTGGAAACATAAAGCCTGCTCATTTGGGGGAAACCATCCAAAGAAGAAATAGTGAAATCTGCAAATCATTTAGTGATTATAGGATCATTATTGTGCCATGATAACATCACTGCTGACATCTGGAGATCGTGTCCTGATCCGAACTGTTGTACCTTCACTGAGATAAACCATGGGAGTTCACTCTGCAGTACAGCATAGATAAGAAGAGGATGCATATGTAGGCTGACCACGTGCAGGTCACCCAGATGAAGTACTGTACTTCAAATGAGCCCCGCCTCTACCAGCTGCAACAATAAATGATTTAATTTAGCATTTTGTTAGAGTTGCGGTTAGGGTCAGGGTTAGGGGGGAATGTTAGGGTCTACATAAGCCTATTTGCCGTGGAATTCGGCACTGATTGTGGAAAAAATAACAGACCGGGGAACATACAAAAAGGGGTCTATGTTCACTGCTTTTCACAGAAAGGGTCCTATATTCCCTGGTCCCATACAAAGCTTATAAATGCTTATAGGACCTGGGAACATAGGTACGCTCCCTTTACACATTAATGCATCAATATTATAATATACATTATTCTAAAAGGGACAATTCTGTAAAATTATTATTTTTTTCTTTTGGTACATTAAGTATATGTTGATGCAAATATATATATATATATATTTGGTTTATTGGATCAGATCAGATAGAACTTTAGAACAAGTGTACGGAGACCCGGAGGGGACCCGCTTTAAAAATAACAAATCCATCCATGTCACCTCCGGGGCTCCGTACAAGTGGGTGTGAACTTGTGATGAAATGTCTCGGCGTGTATTCCCCCTCCATCTGGCATGCACTTCAACTGTCTGTAGATCATGACTCTGCAGGTATGCCTATGCAAGGGCGTAGCTCTGTTTTCAGGATAAAGTAATATTACAAAGTATTCATATTAAAAAGTAATATTCATCTAGCAGTGTGTAAAATCCACATTTAGCAGTTGCTTGCATGCCTACATGCATCAATAATTATAATCCAATGGTATAATACATTATACTGTTAGGATTAATGCATATTTTTACTTTTGACACTTACATTTGATTCCAATACTTTTTTACTTTTACTTCAGTAAAAGTTTGAATCGAGGGCTTTGACTTTTAATGGAATATTTGAACAATGTGGTCATGCTACTTTTACTTGAGTAGAAAATGTGAATAGTTGCACCACTAGATAGATGCTATTAGTAATGCAGTTTCTTAAAGATTAAAGTGCATCTTGACCTCAAAGAGCACTTGATTTCTACCATCATTTTGGGATAATATGAACTGTCTGTAGCCAAAATGTGAATACAACAGGGTTTTTCCTTTCAGACTACAGTCACCTGCAAATGTCTCCCTGCACCATGCCGGTGAAGTGTATTGCTTTGAGCTGCATGTGACTCAGATTTGTATGCAAACATTTGTATCCACTCAGATCCCCTGGACTGTGGTGGCAGTAAGAGAACACTGTTTAGAGACTTTAGTAATAAAATCATCCCCAAAAGTGCAAAACAGAAAATGTTAAAATGATGCTGTAAAATAAGCTTACACACTAAAGAAACACTGAGACATTGAAAATAAAAAGCCTTTTTTAATTAAATATTTATTTTCCAACAAAAGAGTTGATCTTATGTGTCAGCTACAACATAACAGATATAAAGTCTACATGCAGTAAACCCATTCTAATATTTTCCAACATACAGTTTAGAAGTAATTTCCTTTCAGCATTTGTCTAAATCTACTGGGAAAACTAGCTTGGCAAGTGTCCCAAAAATCTGATTAAATCAAAGCAAAATACTTTTAAAAGTCACCACATTACAGGATTATACTGTAATATGTGACTTGACTCATGTCTGTAATGTGAATATACCCAATAATCAGTGCAGAGACCAGCCTTACCTTTTGTCTCGCTCTGTTTCTGCTGCCAGAGAGATGGGAATCCGTCCACCTTCAAATCCAGCTGAGTCTTGTAGCGCCGCACACTATAAACACACTGCTGGGAAGGATGACTCAGAGAGAGAAAAAGAAAGAAAGAAAGAGAGAAGTCAAGTGACAGGAGCCAGAAACCAGGTCATCATTTCTCTGAACTGTTTATTGAGGAAACATTTTTTTTAAATACATAAACATATTTACACTGAGACAAAAGCAGATTATGTTAACAGCAGTCCAACAGGAACAACAAAAAATAACTCATTAGATCATATATAAAAGTACCAAAACATAAGAAAGATAGTGCCATATATTTTTTTTGAATGATGAAAGTTTATCCTGCACTTCAGCAAACTTACAGTAAATGACATTTGTTTAGCTTAGCATTAAAAAAAGAACATAGGGATGCAGACTTGTGCAAAATGTACAAAAATAAATATTACACCTTAAAGAGGAACTATTATACTCTTTTTTAGGCTCATACATGTATTTTGTCTTTCTACTAGAACATGTTTACATGCTTTAATGTTTAAAAAACACTTTATTTTTCTCATACTGCTCATGGCAGCTGCACCTGTATTCACCCTCTGTCTCTTTTAAGACCCCCTCCCGGAAAAGCCCAGCATGCTCTGATTGGTCAGCACTTCCTGGTCTCTGCGCCGCTATTCCGTCTCCAGACTACTGCAGAGGACTGACGGCAACTGAGTGTATAGTGGGATTTTCTACCCTCAGAAATCCCAAATAACGCTTTATAAACCAAACACAACACACCGGACATGCTGTAGCTGGAGTGTGATATGAAATTAGGGGGAAATGACCAACACAAGCAACCAATATTACAGCTTTGTCTGATGTTAGCATGTAGCTACATGCGGTAAACAGCAGCACGTTCTATTGGAGCTGTGCGTAGCTGTACTGCATGGGCGTGCCCAGCGTGCTTTTCCTGGAGCAGATGGCCCTATTTGAAAATCCACGAAAGCCACCGAGAAGATAGAAAAGACTGTCTGAAAGAGACGTAAGAGCAGTGTGTATCCTGAGCAGATCTGCTCAAGGGGGTTGGACTGGTCACCCATACACACATTTACCTCATTATTTGAGACTTTTGTCATGTTTAGCAAGAACATCCAACATTAACAAGGTACTGTATATATGACAGAAATTAAGGAAATACATAATAATTCCACTTTTAATATCCAATATTATAGTCATCGCTTTACAGCCACTGAAAAGTATTGGCCTTCGGTGTCTTTCTGAATTTATTTTTACGCCCATACCCATATTTACTTCGTCTCGAACTAAAACCACAAGGAATGTGAAAGATTACCATTTCGGATAAAATGCCAGATTTGGCAGCAGAAGCGCATTAACAGCCGTGACGGCGAGGCTGGAGGGAGGCTGTGGGATAGGGACTAACACAGAGGCGGATTTGAGTATTTTTTTAAGTGCTTATATGTCACTGTGATAGCGTTACAACCATGCAAGTCAGAAAACTTTATAGGTGTGTAGTTGAGATCAAAATGAAGGCCAAGTTGGGTGTGGTTGAGCGGGGGCACTGGAAGTAGGGGGGTATATGCTCCTGGCCCGATCTGTTGCATTGTTTTTATTAAAAAACAAAACTAAGCAAAACACACACAAACTGAAAATGGTTGCACTTTCTGCTGTCCTTTATTCCGCCATTTTACTCTTCACAGTGGGTAAGATACCTTCTTTGATCAATTATCTCAACACAAAACTCAAACTTAATATTTACAGAAACCCAAAGAGAAAGAACCAAAAACTGCCAATACAAACAGAACAAAAACATTTAGTTTGACACTCTCTTAGTTAAAACACCAGGGAATTTAGACCTGCACATCCTATGAGAGCTCCTTGTCAGTGAGCAGAAGTGAGTCTTCTTAGCAGATCAGGAGATTGTTAATTCTTCAGCAGTTTTAAAACCTGCTGTCACAACTGCACGAGCAGCACTGTTCTGTTCAGGACAGATGGATGGAAGAATATGACACGCACAGACCTTTATCACTGCTAACAATTATTGTAGTTTAATTCCAGTTAAGAGAGTGTGTTACCCGTACCTCAAATGGTTTGTTTAACCACAAGTCCAATTTAATTTCGGGTTATTTGTCTGATATCATCAGGGTCCTTCCCCTGGAGTCCCTGCTGAAACATTTCCTGCCATTACATTAGATAACCTTTGTGTTTGAAGTTACTGTACTGCCCCTACATTTCACTGAAAGAATGGTTGAAGAGTGTTGTATCGAACAACTATTCATCTTATAAACTTTACAAAATGTTTTATGTTTAGCCATCTAACACAGAGAGCAGTAAACCTCTTCTGCTTTAAATGAACAGATTAGAAAGCTGACCGCTGCACACTGATTAAAGAGAGACAAACACTTTTACAGCTGGAATCGGTGTCTAGCAGTATGTGGTTGTACGTGGAAGCTCAGTTTGCTAACATGTCAAACCAGCTTTTACCAGAATAAACAAATATTCAAACTGAACTTTTTGCTGCTGTTGATTATGAATGAAAAGGCTTCTTCTGAGTTTGTAGTTTATCAAACAGTTTTAGCTAACATCACATAGGATGCAGTCAATAATTAAATCCCTAAAAGATATATTTTTTCAGTTACCCTAAAAGATTCCTTGTGTATTCTTATTTCAAACACTTTATTTTGTTTGCAACCGAGTACATAAACTTTATAATCAACAGTGCTTAAAGTGATATATTACCTTATTGTTTAGTTAAAAAAATAGTCATTTGTAAGCAATTTATCAGAGCAGCCATAAAGACAAAATTATTATTGCAGAACAGATTTTAAATAATTTTAACGAAAATATATCTTAAGCAATCAGATGTTATTTTGATTCTCAAAAGTGTCCTGCTTCTTTCATCACAAATAAGCTACAATGACCTCCAACGTGAGAGCCATGGTACTCACGACTGGATTAACCTGCACACACAACCAGCAGTTCAACAGACGGATGGATGAACACTTTATTTTAAGTACTTTACTTTTTTGAAAAAAACAAACAAACAAGGGGCACATGCAGTTAAACAATACTAGCATTTAAGTAACTGCATATATTGCATAATTCATGGCTCATTGTTGAGGTTTTGGAGTACTTGAAACCTGTGAACAGAGGGAAAAAAGAGACAAATAGTTGGAAGATAGTAAAAAAAAAGGATAACTTCTAACTTTCTACCTGCAGGTGTTGTACAAGAAGGCAACATGGTCAGCAGACGTGACCTACTTACTTATTTATTTGATTGCATTGTATTTTTTTCCCATTAATTTGTAGTAAATACCTTTGTGTTTGCTGCTTCTTCGTAGACAGGGTTAAACTGTAACAGAACAAACACAAATAAATGTTAGTGATCAACAGAAAACAAAGGGACTGACTGGTATCAGCCTCTTCAATGACCAGGATCTGTAGCAACGGTTTTTCAAGATGTGGATTGTACAGGGGTTCACTTGTTTTATTGTAAACTATAAAGAAAAACTAAAAAACCAAGCAAATTTTGTTTTACCCATCCAACTATGGAACATCCTCCCGGCCTCCACCAGCAGTTGAGTGCTCCTCGTTTACCTCTTTTTCCACTTTTTTCTCTGTCCTGCACACCTACTCCCCCCACCTAGAACAAAATCAGGAGAAATCACACATAAACAATACAAGATGCTTGTGTTTAACTTGAAAACAAATCTAAATATTTTACAACTCCTGCGTGGCTCTTCTTACCAGATCAGGAGACAGTTGTGGTCGATCATCTGTCACCAGGGCGGCTGCATCAGTAGAAGTAAAGGACGTGAAGAGCAGGAAAACCTGCAGACACAACAGGACGAGCAGCACAGTTCTGTCCATGACTGATGAACTGAAGAGTTGGACACACAGACGTCTTTATATACTCACTCCTGACCAATCACTTCAGTGTGAACAACGAGGAGGGTGCATGCAGATACACGATCTGAAATGATTTCACAAGTCCAATTTCCTTATAACATTGACGTCCGGAAGTCTCTGCTTCCTTCTGTTGAAATCCCCCCTTTGACATCCTTGCTCATGTCGGTAAACAAACTTTGCTTTGTTAGATAAGAAATGTATTGTTCTCCAGGAAAACGTTCCAAATCACACCCTGAAGTGATTACGAGTCATAACAGGGACACAAATGATAGATCATGTCTCGACGATGAGTAAGGCTGCAGAGGGTTGGTACATTTCCATAAAACCTCCAAATGAAGCCAAGCTTGGGAATTTGGCAGCATTAACCCTTACCCAGCCTCGTTACGCCCTAACCTGCACGTTCTTTGTTGCTCTGTCTGAACGTGTTCGATATTTGACAGAAGCAGTTCCATGAGAAAAACACTGTAAATTCAAGATAACCCATTCACAGACACATCCACGTGTTTGCAGACGTTTTGAAAGTCCAACCCGAACAACGCTTTGTTTATTTGACGTAAAAGAACGGTGGAAGAAGAAGTACTCTCAGATCATCACAACAATACCACAGTGTAGAATTATTCTGCTACGAGTAAAAGTCCTGCATTCAAAATGTTACATCAAGAAATGAACAAGAGTATAAGCATCAAAATATACTCAAAGAACCAAAAGTACATGTTATGCAGAATTCAGAAGAATATTATTGGATAATTGACGCATTAATGTGTGCATCACTTTAATGTTGCAGCTGGTAAAGATGGAGCACATTTCATTCTCTGTATAAACTGCTGCGTAGATCAATCTGTACTGTAATAATACATCATCATTTATCTGTTGATTATATTTTATAATAATGACCTAAAATTGTAAAGTAACTCACTGATTTGGGGCGGCAGTAGCTCTGTCCATAGGTGACTTGGCTGGGAACCGTAGGGTCACTGGTTCAGGTCCCGGTGTGGACCATGTATGGAGGGTGGACTGGTGGTTGGAGAGGTGCCAGTTCATCTCCTGGGCACTGCCGAGGTACTGTTGATCAAGGCACCGAACCCCCAACTGCTCGGGGCGCTGGTCACTGGCAGCCCCCTTGCTATAACATCTCTCCTTAATTGCATGTATAGGTCCTGTTTGTGCATCTGTGTATTTCGGGCCTGTGTGTGTAACATGATTAATAATAAGAGTGAAAAAATTCAATTTCCCCGTTGCGGGATAAATAAAGTAATTCTTCTTCTTCTTCTTCTTAATTTGCCTCTGAAATGTGGTCGAGTAGAAGAACAGTAGCAAAACAAATGAAATCACTCAAGGAAAGGACCTCAGAACTGTTATTGAGTAGCTAAATGTACTTAGTTCATTTCCACAATACTGCTATGAAGTTCATTTGAAGTTGGATATTTATATTTATGTTTCTTTTAAGAAAAAGACAATTAAACACGGATGTTAGAAAATCCCAGATGAGGTTTTGAAACACTTCTGGAGGTATTTCCAAACTATTCAAAGACTTTTTTTAACCATCCAGACGAAAAAATATTCTGTCTGCTGAGCAATTAAAATTGAAATTAAAATAAAAAACAACAACATTTGAACCAGTTTCCCAAGTTGCACCTCTGTTTTTTCATTTTTTATTTGTCACATGTAAATTGCTTCTTTTCTTTGCACGCGATGAACCACCTGAATATCTAATTTTGTGAGTGTGATATTGAATCACTTAAACAAAGCAAAATAGATTTACTGTTTATAAATGTCACTGTGTTCACTCTTTTGCATCCCAAAGAGGGAAAGACTTAAAAAGTACGGTAAAGAAACACAGCCGAACAAAGAAACTAAAGGGTGTTTTATTATTATTTAGTAATGAAATAATGCAACGCTGTCCACTGCTGAGCAAAAGAGACACCCTTTCTGTTGCTCAAGTGCTTCTTAGTGACATAATTTACTTATACTGGGCAGCTCCCAGTGTGAATGAGGGGAACTGTGTCTCTGTTGGAAAACAATTTGATGAGTCAGCTTTAACTAAAGACTTAGACTTAGACTTCTTCTTATTGATCCTTTGGGATGAACTCCTGCAAGGAAATTGAAGGAAAGGAAATTTAAAAAAAATACAGTATAGGATAACCAATAAACTCTGTTGCTAAATAGCAACAATAAACAGTAGGCAATCAACTCTTAAATATATGGGAAGTAGATGTAAATATACAGGTCAAATAAAATTCCCAGAAAATTAAATCAGATAAGTAAAATGCACAGGAATTGTATACGATAAATGATGTATGCCTGTATATGACAGAAATGAGCAGCAAGATTAAATTATTGCACTTAAGTGGTGGATAAACAAATGAATATAATGAATTCATCGAAAACGTGTGATGTTTGCCAGAAAGACATTATTATAATGGCGTATACAGTGTGATAATGGAAAATGAATAGATGAAACACTCCATGTGGACTTTTATTTCAACCACATTGCTTTGCAACAAAGCACCAAAGTGAACTACTTCTGTAGCACATCGAGGCCGACTGGCTCCATCTGGTGGTGCCATCATGCAGCACTTGGAAAGATCACAAGATGAGCATCTCATTAGAAAGTAGACATTTAAAAGCATGTAATGTCTCTAAATACCTTTTATCTTTAATGCAATTCATGAAACTGATATCAAACTGTTTAATCAAGTCTTTGTCACTGAAAAACATAACAACTTAATATCCTATGCAACATGTTTGCATAGGATGATTTGTTTTGCAGATGTACATTTTCTTATTGCAATAGTTAAATGAGAAGATCAGAATCACTCATGTATCTTTAATCTAAAATGTTAGCTTGGTGTAGAGACCTTTAAAAACAGAGGAAACAGCTCTGTCCAAAGTCCTTAATCCACCTCCCAACACCTCCAACACTCAGTAAACAGTGCATTCTCAATTATTCCTTGGCCCTGAGCATTTGCAACCCCTCATGGATGTTACTGTCTCAGATGACAAAATAATCCCAAAACCTCCCATGAAACAGAAAATTGTCGTTCCACTTTATTTTTATGGTTGAGGCAAGAAAGATATAAAGTGATAGTGAGGTTTGGGAGTGCTGGCAGTTCTGACAGGCCACTGTAACGTTTATGTGAATAAGCGTATTTCCTAAAATGTTAAATTAGTCCTTTAAAAATGGTTTAGGTGTGTTTTTCAAGATTTATTTTTTTTACAAGCTTTATTATTATGGTAAAACAGAAGAAATCAAGTTTTACCGGAAAGCCACACGCTCCAGATTTCCAGAAACATCCTTTACGCCTCTTCTTCTTTGATTGTTGTTTTAATGTTCCTCTGTCCACCTACAGTAGAACAGAATGAGCATTATTATGGCAAATTTAATTATTTTACACAGACGCCCTTCTACTGTTCCACTTTACATTTTTAATTTGAAAAGGCCAGGAAAAGGTTAGCTTTGCTGAGCCTAAAGACTGGAAGACGGGAAACAGCTATAGCTTGGCTCTCTTAAAGACATTTTAAGGTGCCTACCAGTACCTGCACCTGTAAAGTTTAGATGATTACACCTCAGTTTGTGTACGTGTTAAATCTATGAGATAAAAGGTGCTCATTTGTGAAATGCTGCAAGGTTGATTTTTTTATAACTTTGAACAGAACCATGCTAGCTATTTCCCCTGCTTATGCTACGCTAAAATATGATAATCTCATATTTAAAGGAATAGTTTGACTGTTGGAGAAGTATTTGTATTCACTTTCTTACTGAGGGTTAGAGGAGAAGGTGGATACTACTCTTATGTCTGTAAATATAAAGTTATAAGCAGGCGGAGCCTTTTTTACCGTTGCACAGAGGCGTTTCTTCACATTTCTGGTCTTTACGATAAGCTAACCGGCTGCTGGCTCCGGCTTCATATTTAAAGCATTAATGAAAATAAACTCCAAATAAACAGACAAAAATGTTTTTCTTTTCTTTTCTTTTCAAAGATTAGTTCCTTGTGAAGTGAAATGTATTTTCCAACTTCAGATATAATTAAATTGGACTCCTGTTAGATGAGTCACATGTTAGAGCGATGAATGCTGTTGCACCACCAACCACTTCTATGGAACAATAATGAGGAAGCATCACGGAAATTAAGCAATATAAATACAAGTTACAAACTGCCAACACTTTCTCACACCCACACAGTGACCGATCAAAAGTCATCAGATGATAAAAAACGATTATTTAAATGGCTAAAATTGTCATTTTTAAAGAACAATATATAAATCATTTGAACCTAAATTCCCTAAGAAATATTGGGCAAAGCCAATTTCTTTTGTAGAAAATAATCCCCACAAACCAAGATAAAGTACCACAACACAACAAAAAATGGGCAAAGATTTGCTCCAGTGAAGACTGGGGCTATATACAAATCTAGATATGCTCTACTAGTCATATGTACATTTAAGCACATTTAAGCTTCTAAATGCACTGATACTCTCAACTTTGATATTTGAATTACTAAAGGGATCATACCAATTTTGATTTAATTGTAAAAACATGCCTTAGGTGTGAATGGTTGTCTGTCTCTGTTCGTCTCTAAGTGCCCTGTGATAGACTGGCGTCCTGTCCAGGGTGTACCCCGCCTCACGCCCCATTTCAGCTGGGATCAGCTGCAGCCCCCCGACAGGGACAAGCGGTTGAAGATGAATGAATGAATGCATTATGTTTTTGAAAGGGGATTCTTTGAATGTTGAATAGCTGTTGATGTTGCTTGTCTTACCATTGTATTTTATTGTTACAGTATGTGTTTTGGGTATATTTCCTGTATTACATTTTTTTTTAACAGAAATACTATTTGCTCTTTTTGCTGGACGTTAGATGAGAAGATTGACATCTATCTTTTTGTTCCAATTCTCAAAAAGAAAGCAAATAAGCATATTTCCCAGTATGTAAAACTTATTGTGCTGCCCCATAAATAAAGCACACATTTTTGTAATTCCTTAATCTGACAAACTCAGACTTGTGACTTTCATTATAATTTACAAAAATAACTCAATAAAAATGAACGTCAAAACACACAAAAGTCATCCATAAACACTGTTCCACCCCTTTTGGAAACAGTGACAATTAACACAGTCAGGGTAAAAGTAAAAAATGTATGTGCTTTATTTTACAGTTTAATTTTTCAACATAACACAAGTTCACCAAAATGTGAAAGAGGAGGGGACACGGAGGTTGTGCCCAACAAATGAGATTAATACAACATAACTGGACCGAGCTAATGGTTACCTCTGAAATAAACACTCAAACAAAAGACCTGTCTTTCTTATCCGACAAAAAGATCTCGAACAAAGCAAATACAGGGGTGGCATTAACCATCTAACCTGGTGTATCTAACAAAGGTTACCTGAGTGTAATAATGTATAGGTTACCCCCAACTCATCTAGTCCACACCTCCACCACAGACCTTTTAAACGAAGTGACCACAAACAGGCAGCAGCGAGGGCCTGCGAAAAGGAAGTCCTCTTGATTTCAGAAAGCAGAATCAACAAACTCCGACTCTCATCCTGACCTCTGAGGTGATTTATCCTGTCATGGGAATACTGTGATGGGAAACTCTGAGTTTTCGGTTCCAGAAAAGCGGATCAGAGTTAGTTCAATCAACTCTGAGCAGGTTGAACCTGAACATGAAAAGCCATCATCAATGGAGCTCCGATACTACGATTCCCTATGGCAACAGGTAAACAAAAGGCAGTGCATCCATTTTAATCCAGTGGATTTAGAGATATTTATGCATGCACTGTATATGCTGACTGTGCACATTTACCTTTGAACAACAGAGCTAGAGTCAGAGCAAGGAAGTGTCAATGAATTAACACGGTAACATTTTATTTTGTGTCCTCCATTAATTCGTCATTTCAAAATGTAGTTGAAGATTTTAAAAATATAAATCTTAGATCAGAGACATAAAGACATAAGTGTAAGATCTCAATCTGATCCAGTAATAAAGTGTTTGTGATTTGCAGCTTAAATTCAGTATATTAAAAGGTTAGACATTCATTTGTATCTTTGCTCAACAGCATTTAGTAGTTTCATTGCAGCTCCTTCCACAAATGCACTCATTACAAACATAACTTCCTTCAAAAGCTGTGATCCGTTCTGATGTGTGATCAACGACGAGGGGAAAGCAGAGGACCTGAAGCTCATGGTCACTTTGAGAAAGAGGAGAGAGAAAAAAGAGAGTTACACAACTATTAACTGTCACATACATAATACTGTATCTGCTGGCGTACACCTTTTTAATGGAGAACTCAATTAAGATGCCGACATTTCTGTAGTGATATATTAGTACGTTTTTTCAACATGTAGCTTTTGTGATATTTCATTCTAATTTTAATATAAACAAAATAACCCATAAATCAAACAAGTTGAGTCTTTACCACAGTGTGGCATGCTCCTGGTCGCCAATAGCAATCCCTATTTACTTTCATTGGTGCAGTAGCACTACGTCTTGTAGGAAAAGGTCTTCCCGTCACCTGCAAAGAGATGAAGATAAATTGTGCACCTTCTTTAAGTGTGTCAGCGCTGAAAGTATAATCTCCATAAAAAAAAAACAGCAGTGCATTTTCTTACCAGATCAAAAGACCATTCATCTTTCACCAGAGGGGCTGCATCAGTGGAAGAGATGGATGTGAGCAGGAAAACCTGCAGACACAACAGGACCAGCAGCACACTTTTGTCCATGACTGAGGAACAGAAGAGTTTGTCAGAGCTATGAAACATACAGGTCTTTATATGATCACTGCCATGTGGACAAAGAGGAAGCAACGACAGGATTCACATGATGTTGTTCCCATATTTCCTTTCACAGTTAATTTGTAATATTAATAACTATATGTTTTCTGTCAAATTTCTTCGAAAGTTTGGCTCCTTCAATTTCTTTTCATGACTCAGACACCTCGTTGTGAGCACAGTGAGGAATCCTGTCGTCACAAAAGCAAATGAGAATGTCCACAGAAACTGGCAATTTCATTTCAAGCAGTGTGTTTCATTGTGTTCATGGTACAGGGTTTGTGTGACTTTTATCTGTTCATGTGGACGTCTTGGCTTAAATGTTCATCAAGTAGTTTGTTTCTAAGTTAGTTATGTTAACGTCGTAGGAAAGACCAATTAGAGATTGTCAGATGAAATACATTTTCTGCAAACACAAATGATATTCTGTGTGACAAGGAATGTTGAATTCATTCATAAATATGTGTATTTCTTAACAATTTACAAATTTATTTTGTGTTAGCCTATAGCGTCCTAAACCTGACGACGGGATACAGTTGTTGATATACAGAGCATTGTTCCACCATGAGTGGTGCTTAAAGTGTGTTAAAGCAGTATTAAACATTAATAACATTACTTTATTTTAGAGCATGAAACTGTGATGACACACATTATAACTGTTATACCAGAGTATTGTCCAGCCCATCCTGCTCTACTGTTCCACCTGCTTCTTCAACATGCTGTCAAAAACGTTGTTCTCCCCCACACTGTCTTAATCTCAAGGCCATTTATTCGATTAGCAAAGTATCTCAATTAATAACGTAATTTGGGCTTAAGCTAGCAGCCAGGCAAATGGGGAATTCACAACTGAACATAGAGATGAATTGACAGTTACCCAGCCATAAGGCTAGGTTAGGTGAGCCGGAGGTCACAGATGGTCCACAGAGCAAAGTGACCGATGGTTTCAAACTTTCCCCATAGTACCAGGAGTGGGGTTCGAACCCACGAGGACTATGTCCATTGGATCTTAAGTCCAACGCCTTAACCACTCGGCCATCCTGGTTGATATAAACTATTTTAAAAACAGGCCAAAAAAAGAGGCGTGGAACAACGTAGCCCCAAGGTTGAGTGATCCCAGCTCTTCCCGGCCTCACAAACATACAACAAAACATGTAACTACAGTTTACATGAGAAGCAGATAGAATGGATTCAATGTCTGGCTAGTGAGATTAATCCGACTTTCCGAGTGGAGATCCCACTGCGCGAGCACGAGTGCGTTCTCGTAAAAATTCTGACTTGGAGCTCGTAAAGTTCAACATTCGTGCACAACTTGAATGGTTGTCACTGCTTAGAGACCAGCTGGGAAACCAAGAGACAAAGTAAAACAAAAATGTGACACGTCTTGTATTAACACATTTTATTGTGATATGTGTATAACTTGTAGGGGAACACAAGATAAAATGTAAAACATGATGAGCACTTTATCCAGCACAGCAGTTAGTAGCTCTAGTAGGACTATAGTAGCCCTAAATGCAGCTGTTGGCAACAATGGCATTTGAGCACAAAAGCTAATAACCTTTGCTTAGACAAGCGAATAACTAACATTGCAGTTTGCTTTAACAAAACCACGGCAGTGTCTATGTGATTCATCACCAGAAATTAATTTCCTTGGAAGTAGCTCAATATCAATCACCAAGCAATGCCTTTATCCAACCGTCCATTTCCACACATCCATCTGACAGAGAGTGAAACAAAGAAAAAACATTTACACAAGTTACACAAAATGGCTTCTCAATTGACATGTGCTAGACCCGCCCATGTAGTTACTGTTGCTATGCTGTTAGTCTTTTTGTTCTTACTTTCGACTGTATAATGGAGATGGATGTAGCTTCCAGGTCTGAAAAGTAAAACGCATTCTTTCTTATTACCAGCAGGGGTGACTCCACTGGTTGCAAAAAAACAATTTGTTTGTATAGAAGTCAATGGGGAAAATGGGGAAAATACTTCTCACTTGATTAATTACCTTAGTCAACATTTTCCTATTGAGTTTATGGTCTCACTGGCTAGTTTCAGGTGTTCTTTTATACAACATGACGTTCATTTTGTAAGTTATGGTCCAATGTAGATTAAAAAAAAGATAAAAAAGGTGGCTACCGTGTGAGTGACAGGTCGCCGTGCTAGTGACGGGGTAATGGATTAGCACTATATCCGCGGCACTGCGTAGGCCACATTAAAATAGTTGTGAAGTTGTCTTTGATTGTTGTCTGTGTTAAATATTGGGGACTTTGACCCTCTCATTGTGTGTTTTCACTTCATCAGAGTTCATTGTAACATTGTGGTCGGCTGAAAATGTCTTGATCAGCGTTCGGTTGCACCTTGCTAACAGAACAAACGTTAGCTAGTGCTACACCAGTCCCATTGACTGGAGTTCCCAGCTCACCCACTGGATGACTCGTGTAAGCCAGTTTAAAAACCGGTAGTTTCCTGCTTTAGCACTTAGCTTAGCGCAGCGTCATTGAAACAAGAGTGGAGCATAAACTGATGCTGCTTTGCGATCCTCCCCAGCCCCACCCTCTTGGCCAAATATGGTCACGTGGTTGAAAAAAAACAACATGGTGACTGCCAAAATGCAATCTCCTGGCTTCAAAACGGTAGTCCACAAACCAGTGGGTGCCGTTATGTTAGCTACATCCATCTCTATTTACAGTTTATGGTTCTAATAGCACATATGTAGTTAGTATACAATATTAAGGGAAACATATTTACCATTGAAATTCTAAATGATATTTCAAACAGAGTTAGACACAAGCAGTTTCTTATATCTGGTCAGCAAATGTCAATGGCAGACGAACATCCATTTTAATCCATCCTCTATTATTTTGTATGTATATCATGTCTTTTCATCAAGCATGTTGGGTATATTTGTGTTCACATGAGGAATAACCTCTCACCTGGGCCAAGGACAAGGTGTTGGACGAGGAGGAGGAGGAGGAGGAGGAGGTGGAGAAGGACGACCTGGAGGGTCTGGAGGGCCCTGTAATAGAGAGAGTTGATACATTTTACAGCAGCAGATCAGATCAAGGATTTTTTGAATGAATAAATAAAAACCAAGCAGCCTGACGGAGAACAGATTTTCCAACTGTTCATCGAGATTTAAATTTTAGGAGATCCGGTTACCTTATTGTAAAATGGAAAGGATCAAAGTCGCTTTAAATCAGTTTTCTTCTTACCTTCAGACCTAGCAGCCCACATCCTCCTGGTCTCCACCGACAGTTGGAATATCTTTTACGTCTGTTTCCAAATTGTCTCTCTGTTGCTGTCCCCTCTTCTTTCCACCTACAACACATTGTAATTGTCATATCTCAAGGAATTGATGAATTCCAAACTTCTAATTCAAACAAACTATTTGAATAATGTTGTAGATTACAGCCTGTGTGAATACTGAGTACATGGTATCAATAAAATACTGTAGCTATACTTGGACAATATGTACGTAAATACAAATAAGAGGTCAGTTAAGCAATAAGGATATAATAAGTTGTGTTTAAAATGGACTTAGAAATAATTTACACTGAAAGTGTCTTTTAAATGACTTATAATTATAATAATATTGTTACTGGGTGAAAAAAATGGGAAAACGGTAATAGTGTCAATATTGCAATGAAATTTGTAGTGGCTCCATGTATTTGTATGTACTTATAAAAAAAATGCCTAACTCAAAAAGTATTAAATATGTAGTACCTTAACTTGTTCTTAAACAGAGACCCTAGGCTAAACCAGGGAAGAAGGGTGTACTTTTATAAATTAAGCAATTAAATATTAATATAAAAAAGTAAATGCTGGGCGACAATAATGTGATGATTGATCCATCTGATGATCAAAACTGATGCTGAACAACTTAATTCTGCCTATTGACTCGTTCTCACCTGACTATGAGAGAACACAATTTTAAAGTTGTGACAATATCAGAAGTTACCTGTAGTCAAAGGCTCCTCTCACCAGATCAGGAGTCAGTTGTTGAGGATCTCTCACCAGAGCTGCATCAGTAGAAGTGAAGGCTGTGATGAGAATGAAAACCTGCAGAGACAACAGCACCAGCAGCACAGTTCTGTCCATGGCTGATCAACTGAAGAGTTTATTACAGCTGATAACCACACAGGTCTTTATATACTCAGTCAACCAACCATTTTCATGTGGAAAAAGAGAAAGCAGTTAGGAGGGTGTGTATACAGATGCAAGATAACTCATCCACATGCACTATCTAAAACTGTTTGTTTAACCAAAAGACTATTTAACCATAATACTGACTTCTGGTATGTTTAGGCTAATTGATATATCTGATCCCCTGTAGTTCCTCCTTGGAAATTGACTGATCATATCAATACAATTATGCCTGCAAGTTTACAGAGAAATTACATTTGTTTTTTGTGTTTATTAGAATACAGTGGGCCTTTCTGACAAAAAACAACCTGTTTTGCACACAAGTGTTTGTATATACAGTAGCCTATATACAAAGTCAACACTCTTTTAATAAACTCCTGGTTCACAAACTATGATGTTGGTGCTTTGTGAGACAAGAAAACACCATGTAGGAGTCGAGGATTAGCGAGACATAACCCTGGCACTTTGTAAAGAAGAATAAGAATTCCTTTATTAATCCTGTGAGGGGAAATTCAATTTTTTCACTCTGTTATTATATTACTCAGGTTAGATACACACAGGCCCGAAATACACACACATGCACAAACAGGACCTACGTATATACATGCAATTAATGGAGATATGTCAGAGCGAGGGGGTTGGATTGGCTCCCCGCGCAGTTGGAGGTTCAGTGCCTTGCTAAACAGCACCACAGCAGTGCATAGGAGATGAAGTGGCACCTCTCCAGCCACCAGTCCACACTTCATTCATGTTCAACACAGGGACTTGAACGAGCAAACCTACGGTTCCCAGCCGAGTCACCTATGGACTGAGCTACTGTGTAGGCAAAACTGGAATATTTGTGAACTTTTTTTGTTTTTGGGTGAATTATGATAAATAATTATGTTTTTTCGCTTCATCAGAGTTCATTGTTACATTGTGGTCGCATGAAAATGTCTTGATCAGTGTGTAGTGACACCTCACTAACAAAGCTAACGTTTCAAAAACACAAGATGGCGATGGCCAAATAGATTTTAAGACTGACATTCTTACTCTCCCTGGAACAAAATGCAGCGGTTGGTCTTTTCCCAGAAAAGGTCACAACACGTCTATTTTCAGTTCTAGAGATGATTGATTGTGAGAGTTTTCTCAAAACATTTTAAACACTTCATGGAAATAGCTGCTCCCCTTCATAGTCAGAGGTAGGTCTCCTCTTCTTCTGTTAGTAAATCATTATTGTAATTTAAGCTTTTCTTAATGAAAAAGGAAGTAATAATATAAACATTTATAATGATAAACATTTTTAATAAAAATGTTATATTAAACTCAACGTGGCCTCTCACAGCCCACAACAGCAGCAGCAGCTCCTGACCCAGCCCAAGCTCTCTAAGAAGACGAGGAAAAACTCCCCACAATGGGAAGAAACCTCGGGAAAGGCAATTCGAAGAGAGATCCCCTCTCCACGGATGGCTGGGTTGTGCTACGGGAGCTGCAGACAGAAGGTCCAATTAGGCTTTAAGAAGTCCAAGAACAGTCGGGTAGCAGGATCTCACATCCTCCCTCCTGAAAAGACAGCAGCATTAGTTATTGGTTGACCCATTTAGGCATTTCAAAGTTGTGGGTCTGCAAGAGTAGGATGGGTTTATCTGAGCCATGGGTGGAGCTGGAGCTGCTTCAGGGTCAGGCGTTGCTGGGGGTCTTTTGTCAAGCACGCTTGCAAGAAATCCTGGCAGTCTGCAGAGAAAGAAGGAGAGGAATGATGATGGTGAGTGACTACAGTGATCCATCAGAATGTGAATAAACAGATCTTCCACCTGCTGACATCTTTGTGCATGCTTTTCTTACTTTTGGACAGCTCGCTGCTGATTGGCAGTTTGTTTTCGAGGAACTCCATGGTCTCAAACGTCACGTCAGCGTGGAGCGTCTCCAAGAGGACTATACCCATCTGCCACACTGTGGTGGGTCCAGCCTTGTAGGTATGCTGACTGTACCACTCTGGAGGGATATGATAGTCGGTGCCTAGAATATACAAAAGACATTAGAAAAAGCTGAGGATGATGCTTCAACGTAAAAGTCAGAGATAAGTTAGAAAAGAGCAGGAGTAGAAGCTAGATATCTTACCGTAGAAGCGTCTGTAGATGGATCCTTTGCTGACAAAGCAGCTGAGTCCAAAGTCAATGAGGCGAACACGCGGGACGTCTGAGGCGGACTCAATCAAGATGTTTTCCAGCTTGATGTCCCGGTGAAAGATGCGCTTGTCCTCAAGGTCAATGGCAGCATCAACCAGCTGTTTCAGTATGATCTGAGGGACAAGAAGAGAGGCATGAGGAGCGTGGTTTGACCTTTTTTTTAAAGACTCTGCTGTGATTGAAAGTTGACCAAAATATGAAAAACATCTTTCAAGCCTATAGGGACTGATAGAAACTTCTCCAGTTCCTGTCAATAAGTTTCAGATACATTCACAAGGGTCTTCCAGCAGCTTACCTTGGCTTCATCCTCAGGTATGGATCCTCCATTCCACTTTATGTAATTGAGTAAGTCCTTGGAGGGGACTGGTCTCTCCAGCACCAGAATCAGTTCCTGGTCCAGATCGTACCAGTCCAGCAGGGACACAGGAGCTGACGCACCCTCTGATCCACTTGTTTTGGCTGCAAGTTTCAACATAATGGCCACCTCCACGGAGAGCTCCCGGCCGTTCTTGTCCTGAAACATCACAAAAAAGAGGAGGATGAGGAAGAGAAGCTCCGTGGAGTTAAATACAGAATAATTCATCCGTAAAATAGTCAGAAAGAGAGTGCACTCATGAATACAGTAGATTTCAGGGTGTTGCTCACTTACCACTTGTTTGCAGAAGATATTGTCCCTTGGGATGTGTTTGATGGCAACCTACGAGACACAAACAGGACTTTGGTTAACATTTCCTGACCAGTGTGTGTGTGTGTGTGCGTGTATCTGTGTGTGTGTGTGTGTGTGCGTCTGTGTGTGTGTGTGTGTGTCTGTGTGTGTGTGTGTGTGTGTGTGTGTGTGTGTAACTTACAGGCATATGATCTGCAATGCGATAGCCAGCAAACACAGATCCACATCCTCCTTCGCCAAGCTGACCCATCTCTTCGTATTTGGCCTCAAAATCAGCTAAACAGACAAATACACATGTTTTTGTTTTAATACATTTGTGGGAAACACCAATTACACATTACCTAAAAGCTCTAATATGAATCCCTTCCTATGTTTAAGCTTACTTACCTATTTGGGCCTCTACGGACAAATCCTGCAGGGCTGGTTTTCTCTTCTTACTGCCTGGTCTTTCGCCATCAGCAGCAGCAGAGCACTTTCTCTTACAGCCTTTGTTGTTCACATCTTTCACAGATGTGTTGCAGCTTTCTGCAGATGAGGGAAATAAAAGCAGAGGAACGTCAGGTTGGGGACAGTCACAGGCACTAACATGGACAATAAACTTCACAAACATTACATCTTTATTAAGTCATTACAAATAGCAGCTGTAGCATTAAAGTCATATACATAATAATGGATCAATAATTTTAATCCAATAATATATTGTATTTTATTCTGAAATGGGTCATTCTGCATGATGAGTACTTTAGTATATATTTTGATGTTATCTCATACATTTAGAGCATTTTTCATTCTATATACGTTTTGCTTTATGAGTTAAAGGTCCCATGTCATGCTCATTTTCAGGTTCAAATTAGTATTTATGGTTTGTGCTTGAAAATCAGCCTACCTGTGCCAGCGTTTGTTGAGGCAGACGCTGCCTCACTGTCATGTTTGTCCTGCTCAAGTGTCTTCCTTGTCTTTTTTTTCTTTGATGGTTCCTCTCCATCTTCACTGACTTTCCTCTTCTCTGCCCTTACGCCGACATCCTCCACAGAGACGTTTTGGCGTCTTAATTCAGAGACCCTTGTCCTTTTTCTGTGTTTTTCCTTTTCAGGACTGGCCTTCCTTTTATCCCTCCTAGCCAGGCCATCCTCTGCAGACCCTGAACTTTTTGACTTGCTGCTTATGCGCTCTACAAATAAAAAAATTTGACATTTTGAATCTGAACAGCAGGAATCTGAGGTCTATTTGGAGGTACTAACTTTGAATTAGTGCCTTCTCCAAATGGTAAAACATATGGATCACAAACATGAATGACCACAGGTTTTTTTCCCTAGATTTCTCACTTACCTCGACCCCTCTTAGGGGCCAGAGAACCACAAGACTTAGCCTTCTTTGAGGAGTTCATGTCCATGATAATGTTGAAGAAGTTTCTAAGAAGTTTCAATCTTCAGAGTAACGAGTCAACGTAGCTTCAACACTTGTATCTCTCGAGTGAATATGCCAGTGTGTGAGAGTCTATAAGGGTTATGGACCAGAACACGGAACCTGACAAGTTCTTTCACGAGGTCATAACAACAGCTCCACAATGAAGTGTTCCGAAATATGCAAATGAGCAGTTAGAATGTTTGTGTGTGTGTGTGTGTGTGTGTGTGTGTGTGTATGTGTGTGTGTGTGTGTGTGTGTGTGTGTGTGTCTTAAACGATTTACACAATAGAAACTCTTTCTCAGTCACCTGCTGATTCTCCTGCCTATATTAAAATGTATTTTTTTTAAATGATTTATACGTGTCCCATAAGTACTAAGCCAAAGCAAAACCTTATTTCTAATCCTAACCAGTTCATTTTGATACCTAACCATATTGCGGGCCACTTCCAGTCGCCTTTTCATGACATTAAATAGTGTCATATTTCATAAGACAGTGAACAGATCTGTTCTTGTCATATTTTGTGCCTAACTTTTCCTAAGATGTGATATGAACCTGTTAAAAAAGGATGTAGACAACGCATGTTTCAAAATATTTTTAAAAAATCGGCTTTGCAAATATTTGATTTAAGGAAATGCATTCAATGCATTCGTTAGATGTCAAGAAGATATTTAATGTGTTTTGGTAACAGCCCTTGTCTGATAGCTAATGCTAACTAGTGTTGTGGGAATTTGGGATATTTGTAATTCATAATCATAGTTTGTCAGGTCAGACGCAGTTCAGTGTCTCCTCTGTTTAACCTTATCCTATTACTTGTGCATAGCTTGTTTGTGTTAAATGGATAACATAGTATATAACTGCCTCTTGACATGGTTTAATGGCATATCTGTGCTTCTGTACATCCTGTTTCTTGCAGATAACTCATGACTGTTTTTATGGCATATGTAGACCCTGTTTTAGAGACCTTGTGATGAGAGAAGTTGAGAAAGGGATTGTAATGTCTAAGGCATATTTTGTTTGGTCTCAAAACGTCACCCAACCAAGGCTTAGCTCGTTCTATCTATTACCTTGTGACCTGGTCTGTCTGGATGGGGTGTCTCCTCCTCTAAAAGGCTGAGCACCAGTGGGATCAGGGTCAGGACAACAATGACTCACTAAATGTATCACTTACAAAAACAAACACTGGCTATCTTCAGTATTTATGTAATGTGGGTCAAGCTAAAGCATTAAAGTCATGAAGTTATTTTGAGAAGTGATGACCTTTTTTTCAAAAAGTTTTTTTTTTCAAATTACAACCAAAGAGAAAGAATCAACCATTGAACAAAATGCTATTTAGCACTGAACAGACAACACAGAGTAGCAGATTATCTGGGAAATTGAGAAAGACATTACTCATTTACTGTTTCTTAGCATCTAGACTCGTCAGTATGAACAAACCTGACGTGCAGACACTTCTTTTACTTCTAGTTCTTTACCAAAACTCATCACCAAGAATTTGACTCAGGCAAAAACCAAAGTTGTGGAATATTTCATTGGAAGCAGCAAAAATTGCTACATATCATTTAACCATGTGTGTGTTCCTTATCAACTTCATTCGTTCAATATTTATTTTCTTTTATGTGAGTGGGGTTGTGTTCAGATCTTTATTGTCCCTCGGGGGGGGGATTTGATTTGCAGTAGAGGGCAAAAACACAAACACAACATAAAAAGCGAGAGGAGCCATTAATCACAACAACCCAAAATTAAAAGATGCATGTATCCCAGCCCCCACCAACCAGCCGGACTAACTTTCTAACTCTAAACAGTACACTAAAATATTTTTCTGAAAATACTTCATGTGAGAAATAGGTAATATAGTAACAGAACAGATCAGCACTGCCTAGTTTCACAGTTTGAGTGCAGTTCATAAGCAGTTAATAATAATGTCAGAGACTCATGAGTCAGAGGTACTTTTCCACAGATTGTGTGTCTCCTACATAAACTGTATAAAAAATGGGCATAGCCTCTCTGTGGAGGTCCGTTCTCTCATCTTGATCCAATTGCACTCGCCTAGTCGTCATCTTGTCAGACTCCGCCTCATTTCCTCTGACCAAAAAAGGGCATTGATGTGACGTTGTGGGGAGGAAGATACGTCCATCTGGCTGACGTTTACCTCAGAGGAGAAGTGGGGCCAGTGGCTAGCTGTCACTCAAGAGGCTGTGCCCCTAATTACTCATGAACTTTAACCTCCAATAAAATAAAAACTAACCTGCTACAAAAAAAATCATCCCCTCAGTGTTAAATATACAGACTAGAATATTTTTTTGTACCAAATCTTAAAAAAAGTTTAATTATGCTGTAAAAACAGCCTGTTGTAACATGGGGGTCAATGAAAAACTGCTCTATTGTGAAACCTGCCATAGTGGAACTGCAGTTTTTGGCACCTCCTGATTGGATCAACCAGGAAGTCACTGTGGTTAGCGCTCACTTAGTTAGTCTCAATTTGCTGTAAGGATGTACTGACATCCATCCATCCATCCATCTTCAACCATTTGTCCCTGTCGGGGTCGCGGGGGGCTGGAGCCGGTCCCAGCTGACATCGGGCTTGAGGCAGGGTACACCCTGGACAGGACGGCAGTCTATCACAGGGCGCATAGAGACAAACAGAGACAGCCAACCATTCACATTCACACCTACGAGCAATTCAGGGCCATCAATTAATCCAACATCTGCATGTCTTTGGACTGTGAGAGGAATCCGGAGAACCTGAAGAAAACCCACGCAGACACAGGGGAAACATGCAAACTCCACACAGGCATCAGTGCTTACCACCACCCCACCGTGCCAGACATACTGACAGTTTCAGCAAATATATTAAAAATCTGGAGCTTTTGGGAAGGGGCGAAAATACTGGTTTCTGATTGGATGAACCCTAAACCACCAGTTTTTGGCACTTCCGTATTGGATCAACCAGGAAGTCGCCGTGGTGGGGGCTTGGTAATTCCCCACCTGTCCACTCAGCGTTCCTCGCCTTTGTCACCTGCGCACCTGCTCCCCATTGTCCGGTCAGACGGCAGCTCCCTGCATCGCCTCTACTGCCTCCTCTGCGGCGTTGTTTAAAACAAACACCAAACACTAAACCTCATTTTAACATCAGGAGGCTACAGCTAGAGATCAAGACATGTCGAAAATAAATGATTAACGCGCACCTAAAACTCATGCGTCCAAGAAATGGCATGTGTTTTCTGTTACTAAATCTCCCGCACTGATTGTCAGTATTCTCCCTCCCGGTTGTTTTCACAGACTTGCATCACTTCCATGTCGCCTAATTCCCTGTTCCCTGCAGAAGAAACTGTGGAAGTAGACCCGGATCAGGCTTGATCCTGATTTTCTCTCAGAAACCGGGACAAGCTGCACGGATTAGACCTGCACAAACTTCCCCTCAAGCAAAGACAGAGGCGAGACTGTGAAAGGAGCATCTCGAAGACCGCTGTAGTATTTAAATCGTTTTTAATTTTTAATTTTTTTATTTTGGGACTTCATTTAAACGAGGAGTCAACGGGTTGCGTCGTGTTTGGGTGAAGGTGCCCCGCAGGACATTTTCACGCAGCCGAGAAACACGCACAGACCTCGGTAAGTTTTAGTGTGAGAGATTAAGTATAATGTCATATTTGCTCATAAGTAGTGTGTAATCATAACCTTTTATTCAGGCATTTGTTCCAGTTAGGATAATATTTCTTTCAAACGTCACAAGATCTGATACATGAAAAGTTTAAAAGTGAGTCTCCTCATGGTGATGACATCTGCTGTCAGGTTGTCTTCAGCCATGCAGAAGTTGGCCTCCTCCTCCTCAGGAATGCTACTGCAGAAAAACCCTGATCCTGCTGGGTGTTAATTCCCCTGGTTTATTGTGTAAGTGGCTTGTAGGCAGAATGGGCTTTAAGTGCTTACAGTTCTGTAGCCTACTCTATAATATCAACCATGAGGGTTATTATGTGAGGTGACAGTTAAATGCATACCTACAGTTAAAAGCCTTATTTTCATTCTCTGGGCTACAGCAGACAGATGTAGTAGCACTGTTCTGCATTATACTGACAGGTGGTACTCCCCTTTATATCACTGTGTGGTGGCTAAATACCAGAAGCACCTCTCTGTATAAGGACATATGTTTGTAATGTAATGATACTGAATGACTTTTATTATAATGCATTAGTTTTAGCTAATGAACCTTCTACTGAGTGTATACAGTCATGAAATAATTAAACCTTTTATTTTACACCTCTTTTACAATACAGCCCAGTAAAACATAAAAAAAACACCCAAGGCACCAAGAAACACAAATATCAAACTTGTGATAAATGTTAAAATATTAATTATTTTGTAAAATAATAAAACCTTGAGAATAAATGAGGCAATTTAAATTTAAAGCAAGCAAATCAACGGAGCCGGAAGGCAAAGCTCTCGATCTACCGGTCAATCTTCGTTCCTACCCTCACCTATGGTCATGAAAGCTGGGTCATGACCCTAAGAATGGGTTTCCTCAGGAGGGGGGCTGGAGTCTCCCTTAGAGAGAGGGTGAGAAGTTCAGCCATCCGTGAGGAACTCGGAGTAGAGCCGCTGCTCCTTTGCGTTGAAAGGAGCCAGTTGAGGTGGTTCGGGCATCTAGTAAAGATGCCCCCTGGGCGCCTCCCTAGGGAGGTGTTCCAGGCACGTCCAGCTGGGAGGAGGCCTCTGGGAAGACCCAGGACTAGGTGGAGAGATTAGAGGCCTGGGAACGCCTCGGGATCCCCCAGTTAGAGCTGGTTAATGTGGCCCGGGAAAGGGAAGTTTGGGGTCCCCTGCTAAAGCTGCTGCCCCCGCGACCCGACCCCGGATAAGAGGATGAAGATGAGATGAGATGAAATCAACTAAAACAGCTGGGGTAACATAATATAAATTTCCCTGAGTATAAAAAATTAGGTATATTTTAGATTGTTCTGGATGATGTTCAAGGTTAATAATAATGAGGAAAACTGGATTTTCCGAGCAAACTTTCTACCTCCAGCCCCCTTTGCTGGGATCACACCTATTTTCCGACTCAGCCTTCGTTTTGATCTGGACTACACACCTGTAACGTTTTGTGACTGTATGTTGCACAGACATATATACACCTGGCTAAATACACAAAACTGGCTCTGTCTCTCTTAAAGTGCATTACAAACCTCATAAAGCACATACATCAAGTACTTATACTGTTCAGTATCATATACCATTATTAATTGGTAGAAGAACTACTAAAAGTTTAATGAGTGCATTACATTGCTTCAATGTTGCAGCTGGTAAAGGTGGGGCTTATTTTTGACTAGACACACTGGTGGGTAGCATTTGAATTTGACCAATATAACCTTAATAAATGCAGTCTTATCTTTATCCCTTATAATACAACCTTATTTATTAAGGTATCCAATTAATGAAGATGCATTGCAGAAATGGAAATACTCAAATAAAGTACAACAACCTCAAACTTTCAACTGAACTACAGATCTTGAGTAAATGAGTTTAGATTATTAACTTTATACCACACGCTTGTCTTTACCCAGTTTCACTGTTGTGTTCTGCTCTGGTTGGTGTTTGTTCTTGATGCATATTTTCCTCTTCTTTAGATGATAACAATAAGCTGACTGATTGGTCAGAGGGGTTGAGTGACAGCCGGAGGTGCGTCAGCGATGGGCAGGAAGTTGGATCTGTCGGGGCTATCGGACAACGAGGCGGAGCATGTGCTGCAGGTGGTGCAGAGGGACATGAGGCTACGCAAGAACGAGGAGGTGCGCCTCAGGTTAGTTCTGACGCCCACGTAGAAATGCCCTGCATTCAAACCTTTACCAAAACACAAGAGAATCCACTCTAAAAGCCTGCTGCTGTTTCTTTTTACGGCCACATGTCTCAGCTCCCCACAAAGCAATTTCAGTCAAAAGCAACTGGACTTGGTTATTTGTCTAGGAAGACGTTTTCACCTCTCATCCAAGAGGCTTCATCAGTTCATGTACGCACCTGACCAGGCTGGGACTGTAATATTGATTACAGCTGCTGTCATTTTCATCAGTTCATCCTTTATCACAGAACAGTTTATTTTTGTGAGTCCAGAGATAAATTAGAGCCAAACACTGAACACAGAATACAAATGAGAACATTCACCACAGGCTGCCGGTATATTTCTGACCTGCTCAGTGACCGTCTCACCATCAGACCTCTCAGGGCTTCAGACAGTGGTTTTCTGGTTATACTCAGAATTAAATCAGGAGCTGGCAGAGGTGCTTTTATTTACTGTGGACCTGCTCTCTGGAATATTTTTGCCTAATAAAAATATTGATAACAGCTGCTGTCATTTTCATCAGTTCATCCTTATCACAGAACAGTTTATTTTTGCGGGTCAAATACTGGACACAGAATACACTAGAAGCATTATATTGTAAAAGCAGGATTCATCCACATTGTGTGGGGTTCAGTGTGCATTCGAGGCATTCCTGCCTCTCTAAACTGGACAGGAAGTAACCTCCCTTTCCTGTTGTACTCAGACGGACTTCCTCAAAACTTCCACCCAGCCTTCAGAGTTCAAACACAGCACGTATGAACACAAAGACTGAATAATATGGTATTTGGACGTGCGGTCTACATCAACCTGAGGGAGACAGAGGTACATAATAGTGGGAAATGGTTTGTCTGCTTGTCAGAGGTTAAGAATAACTTATCATTTCCTCATGGCTCCTTTCCTTGCTCTTCTTGCTTTAGTCCCTCACACAACATCCCTCTGTGAACCTAAAAGGCTTTCAGCCATCAGGGAACCAAATCAAAAGATAACAAATTATCTTAATGGCTGTAATTGCTAACAGAGGAATGCCTTAATGTGGAATTTGTGCTAAATTCTGTCCTACGGGACATTTACATACAGTGCAAGTTCATGTGAGGTGACATTTGATGCTCTCAACAATGCTGCTAAACTGCCATAAACTAATGACTTTAGTACTTAAAGCTGGTTTGTGGAGTTTCAGACCTCTAGTAAAGCTATGAAGCTGTTTTTTTTTAATGAGTGGATCTTTGTTTTGTTCATCTCATGCATGCCCACGAGGTTTGCACATGCACGCACACATGGGTGACGTGAAACACAGCCCTGCCAGTGCTCACACTGCTCCACTGACCTACAGGTGGCTGCAATGCACCAAGAAACACGGCAATCCGCCAACAAAGGCGGAGAAGAAGACGACTTCAGGATCCAAGTCAAGCTAAATATTCTACTTTAGATACAGTTAGGTAGATTTGTCTTGTGGTGCATCCGAAAGGTCACGAGATACATTTGGGGAACATTTACACTACTGTGCAAAAGTTTTAGGCAGGCGTGAAAAAATGCTGTAAATTTAAGAATGATTTCAAAAATGGAAGTGTTCATAGTTTATTTTCATCAATTAACAAAATGCAGTGACTGAACAGAAGAGAAACCTAAATCAAATCAATATTTGGTGTGACCACCCTTCAAAACAGCATCAATTTTTCCAGGTACACTTGCACACAGTTTTTGAAGGAACTCGGCTCATAGGTTGATCGCCTGTGGATGTAGGCTTTCTCAGATCCTTCTGTCTCTTCCTGTAATCTCAGACAGACTGGATGATGTTGAGATGAGAGCTCTGTGGGGGCCATTCCATCACTTCCAGGATTGTTCTTATTTACGCTGTAGATGCTTCTTAATAAAGGAAAAGTAACTTCCTTCCACTTTCTTTAAAGTCAACAAGCAGTTTTTTGTACTTCAGCAGTATACTGCGAGCAGCACACTTCAATATCAGCTTTATTTAAATTCAACGTCATCGATGTTGCATTATTTGCTCATATTGTGCAGCCCTAGATGTTACCCAAACAGATTAAGCGGTAAGCTTTCTACTTTCACGAACTTGAAAGTGCGGCGACTGACGAGTGAAGGTGCTTACTTACAGCTAATCTTGTTGTGTACAAGGTATGACGAGACTTGTGCTGCCATTTGGGTCAAAATATGACATATTTATACTAATGTCTTTATTTGTGAAGAAGACAAGATGCTCTGTTTTATATTGAACCTGCTTAATGATGTCAAACACATTCACACCACATCCTCTCTTCAGCAGAATTGACACAAGATCACGTACCATTTTTTTTTTTTAGATATCACACATCTAAGAGGTAAATCCCTCATGCGATGCAGGTTGTGCACTACTTCCTCTTGTCGCTGAGAGGACACTGCCCTCATGTATCCTGCTTTTCCATTTCTTCCTCTGACCCCTGTGAGATGAAACCCAGTAGCCTCTCTGAATGTCAGACAGCACTGACTGACAGACAGAGAGGTTGAAGATTAGAGAGCTATACAGATGAATTCGGGGTTGAACTTCACTTTTCTTGAAGCGGTTGCACAAGTCGAGGGCCTCACTTCTTCTTCTCATGCAGAGAGAACCTGTTGACTCATAGCTCATCAGGGCTGAATCTTGCATCACCGGAAACAATCTCGTAAATATGTTTGTGAGAGATAAGTGAAATATCACTCAACCATTTGTAATCGGACTAAAAACCTGCCTGGCTCTCGGGAGTTGTTTACTTTTAATAATCATAAACTCGTCAAAGAAAAGAAGAAAAAGTGTAGGATGAGGTTCATGTGCCAGCCATCAGGGGGGAGTGTTGAGCAAATAAAATGCCTTTAAACTCTGCAGTAAACATCTCATTTTACTGTATATGGATTATGATAACTAAAAACAATGTTAATCACACCTACTTAATGGGTGTGTATATATGTATCATAAGCTGTATTCACTGTATCAAGTAATCCAATCCACTCTAAATTATTTACATTACATTTACAGTATTATTATTTTTCTATTACTGCCTTCGTTTCTGCAAGTTGTGCCTAATAACTGGAAACTGTATAAACAGTATGAGCTTCATGGTATTCCTGAAAACAAAAAAATAAAATATAAAGTGACAATATTAACTTGGAACAAACACACACACACACACACACACACACACACACACACACACACACACACACACACACACACACACACACACACACACACACAGACACACACACACACACACACACACACACACACACACACACACACACACACACACACACACACACACACACACACACACACACACACACAGAGCATGGATGTTAATCCCTGTGGAAGTGTCACAGGAAGGTGAAAGCATCAGTGAAATACAGAAAAAATGACGAGTCAGAAAGAGATGTGGTCTAATGTTTTTCCAGAATCCTCTGCAATAATTTATCTTTAGGTAATATCCCTTCAAGTGCAGTAACTACAGAGTCACTGATTACATGATTTCTGCATCATTCTGGGCCTGAAAGTAGGGAGGTTAGGATTGATTGGATAAAAAATGATTTATTGGCAAACTAGTTAACCATAATTCATCATCAATGTGCCAAATATTCATTTGTTGGGACAGTAAACAAACTTTAAAGCCATTTTTTTTGGCTTAAATTATTCCGTAGGTACTGCACTTTGGCTCTGTAGGGCAGCATTAATATGACTACTGTCTATTAAATATTTTTTTATGTTTATTTTAGTTATTTATATTTAAAAAAAGCATATTATTAAAACATTTTATTTTCTCAGGGAGTCTTATTGGATTTCATTTTTCATTCAAGTCCTTTTAATGTTATAATATTAGTCAAATCCAATCAATAACAATGGTGAAATAATAATGATTTAAATGAGTTATTAAATGTTCTGCATTTTATTATTCTGCATATTTTTTGAAATATTATTTATAATATATTTTACTTTTGAGTCCATAATATTCAAACTCATGAACAAAGACTTGAGGAAAAAAACACTTTCTATAAATATTTTTGCCAGGATTAAAACCTGATGTAATTATAATAGCATTAAACGGATCAACAAAACACAAAGGGCGGATGTCTGGCTGAAATAAATTGAAATTAATTTTAATTCTAGTCTCAAACGTATCCTTTACTGCTGCTCACAGCACAGCACAGCACGTGTGTCTTTCTTGAATCTGTTAACAAGAGATAAACACACAAGCACACATTAGTAGACACGTCACATCATCTTATCGCCATGAAACAGACATTTTGTGAGGATTATTGCAGCTCAATCCTTCTCATTTACACCCAAAGCTAGAAATCCTTTTTTAGACGGGGACGTGTGAGGACGGAGCCGCTCTACATGCCGTTTATGTTTCATGTGAGGGAGGGACTTGCTAAATAATGTTGCCGCACTTTCCTCCTGTGGTGTGTTTGCACATATGAGGGATACTGTACTATACTTCATGTATATTTCTGCACTTACTCTACTCTCATGCATCTTGCTGCAACTGTGGGGTGTTGTAGTGAGAGGGCATCTGATATAGCATTTACCATAAAAAGTGTCCCGAAGCGTCGTGCTAATGTTCAAGAAATGTGGCATTCAAAACGGACTTCAGAGTCATACAGAGTGTGAAGCTGAGAGGATTAATTATTTTGTAAAAGATCAATTGTTCAGATCATGGGTTTAAGCAGATATGCCCAAAATGTTGCAGCATCTCAAATGTTGTTTTGTATTTTTTTCTCTCTTTATCTTTAAGTTGTAGACAAAACACGACGTTTAAAGACCTCGACTTGGACTGAGGAAAAAGAGAGGATCGTCTTTCACTTTCTGACATTTTTATAGGATATTGATAAATAATGAATTTAATTGAAAGGGAAAAATCTCATCATACTGAAAAAGATCGTTAGTTGCAGCCTTTATAGTATGTTCTGTAGTTTCTTATCCATTAAGCTCTGTGTGTGTGTGTGTGTGTGTGTGTGTGTGTGTGTGTGTGTGTGTGTGTGTGTGTGTGTGTGTGTGTGTGTGTGTGTGTGTGTGTGTGTGTGTGTGTGTGTGTGTGTGTGTGTGTGTGTGTGTGTGTGTGTGTGTGTGTGTGTGTGTGTGTGTGTGTGTGTGTGTGTGTGTGTGTGTGTGTGTGTGTGTGTGTGTGTGTGTGTGTGTGTGTGTGTGTGTGCGCGCGCTTTATTTTCAATCGTCTGTTGCTGGTTTCTACTTCTGTCAGTCTGTTTATCAAGTTTCTTTTTTCCATAAATCACATTCAGCACTCAAGAATTATCTTTAAAACAACCCTTTCAGGAATCAAATCTTTCTCAAATGAATACAGTCTATAAAAAAGCTCAGTGAAGGGGGAAATGAGGAATTTCATTTTGAGTTCTGGTCATTTAAAACTATAACTAATTCAACTTTGCAACCCACAGTGGCTCTTCTTTTCTCCGCCCCTGTCCTCATGTAGTCACACTCCATCAGTCTGGAGCAGCATCACCTATAAATGATTCAGTCATGCCTGATGCTCCTGCAGTCCTGAAATAATGGATTTCTGGGACACTTTCCTTCTCGCGTTACGTACAACAGTTTCCATTTGTCCGTACTTTGCCTCCACCCATCTTGTTTCCCACTGTATTTTCTTTTTCCATCGACCTGTGTCTAACATGTTTGCATCTGTTCGACATGCAGTATCTGTGACTATTCATACTGTATGTGAACTGTTGTCAATTCTTCAGTGCTCTGTATCTGTATTTCTTTGCAGGCGGCATGCAGGGAAACTTGTAATATAAGTAAATGTCTAGAAGAGAACATTTTGCTCAGTGAGTCGAGTAGATTCTTTTCAGCTGCTTGCGACTTCTGAATAATACGAAAAAACGTGTGATTATATTTGTAACCTTCACCGTGAGTTACAGCTGTCAATTAAGTCAAGTTTATTTATATAGCACAATTCAACAGCAAGGCAATTCAAAGTGCTTCACACAGACATTTGGAAACATTGGAAAGAGACACATAAATAATGACATTCAAATAAAATAAATAAAAGGACATTTCTGAAAGAGTTTTCAGCTGTCAAATACAGAAGTTAAAGTGCAGTAAAAACAATTAAAACCAGTATGTCGCCCAGTACTACACAGAAACGTTTGACATTTGTAGATTTCTACAAGAATTGCATTTTTCAGCAATTGGATGGTGAGCACTGTTATTGCAAGCTAGCATGGCAGCACTGGTTCACCAAGGGACCAATAAAGTTTTTATCTTGATCTTTAACATTAAATAATAATATATTTGTTGATTACATTGTGTATTATTAACCTTTACCTTAAAAAGTACTTACTGTGTAGTTTAAATCTAGTGGAGCAAAAAGTTCCATATCTGAAATGTAGCGGTGAGTAGAAGTATAAAGTGAAATACTCAAGCAAAGTAGAAGTACTCAAATACAGTACTTGATGAAATGCACTTATTTATGTTTCACCACTGTTTCAGAAACTATCAAAATGTTCAAAGAAATCTGAGAAAACAAGTCTATTTAGTTCCAGTTCTGGAGCTTTTGATCATATCACATTGTTTTCATCAGCAGATTTTGTTCAGTTGTTGTGCAACTGTGGATTTTAAAATGTCCTTTTTTTTCTCAAAGTACTTTACGGACCTAAAAGAGGAGTGGTGCTACACCCATTCACAGTTGTTTCCACTGGATGGAGAGAGGGTTAACCAATCAGAGCTCAGAGAGCGAGATTAAGAATGGGGACATCATCTTCCTACATTTTTCATGAAACGAGTGTGGATGAGATGGACGCACTTGTTGTGAGTCCATGTACAGAAATAACTCTCGTCAAGTCAAAGCGTGGGTGGAGTGTTACTACAAGGGGGATTAGGATCACTCAATAACCGACGTGGTTGAGCGAATATGGAGCAACCACCCACACCATCCTCGCCCACGCTGTTGAATCAGAGGACGAGAGACAAAAAAATACATTAGAGCACAACAACCACACTCCCCGATCATGCAGAGAGTTTTTGCACGCTGAGATCCAAACACACGACCACCTATGAAACTTTAATATCACTCTGCTTGCTACGACCCACAAGCTCACGGTCAAGTGCAGCTTTATAGAGCGAAACAAACTAAACCCCCCCGTTACTAACAAGGAATCAACTAACATGAACACAGTGGCCCTCATTTATCAAACGAACGTATGGCAGAAAAATGTGCGTACGACCATTTCCACACAAACTTCGGCGTTTATCAGTTTGGACGTGAGCGGGAGCTACGGTCAAATCTCACGTCTGGTCTGAGGTCGTGTACGCAAATTTGAGCCTGTGGATTTGCGGTGCAGCACAGCAAAATCTGGCTGAAAATAATGAACAAATCTCAGCTGTCATTAAGCATAAGCAGTCACATATTAAGAACAGATCAAAACGGATTCTTAAAACGAATACAAAAAATAAAAATTCTGGTTGGAGCAATTGATTGTGCTCATGTGCGTCTGAAGGCACCATCCATGAATGATTACGCATTCATCGATCGCAAAAACTACCACTCGATAAATGTACAGGTGATTTGTGATGCCAAGCTTTCGCTTTTAAACGTGGCGGCCAGGGGACACACACGATTCTTTTATATTTCAAAACAGCTCGGCCGCGACCCCGACAGGGACAAGCGGTTGAAGATCAATTAATGAATGAATGAATGAATGTGCTGGCGCGCGGCTGCAGGAAGGCGCACTGCAGAGCCAAAGTCATCTCCTCGATAAATTGCATTAAATCAAACAAGGTATCAGATGATTAACATCTTGGTATGGTTCTTCTAGGTGACAAAGGTTATCCTCTAACGGAATACCTAATAACCCCGCTGGCAAACCCCGCTACAGAGCAGGGGTGCAGGTTCAACAGTGCGCACACACGCACACGGGTCACAGTGGAGCGCTGCTTCGTGTTGACTGCCTCCGTTATTCTAACCATGCAGCGTTTTTATGGGCCCCTTTTATTCCACTCTTAAGACTGCCAAAAAGCACATCTTTATTTTGCTCCCTCTCAGATGTCAGGATGCCGATCTGTGTGTCGGAAAAGTGTCTTTTCTTCCCAATGTTTCGTCTCCATGTTTGACCTCAGTGGGCGAGGCCTCCGAACCAGGAATATTTAAGGGCGTTACATGTTCATGACGATCGAATTCAGCCACCGCATTTATCAAGGCCCGCTCATTCGTACGCTGAGATTGGTCCGATACGAATGTTTCATAAATCATAAATGTGAGTCCTGTCCTACGACCAATTCTGCGCTCAGATCTGCGCCCGTTTTCACGCAAGATTGATAAATGAGGGCCAGTGTCTTAGTTAATTAGGTGAAATAAAAAGCAATTCAATCTGAATATCTCACAAAGGCTGATGTTCATATCCTGTGATACGCTTGTATTTTCTCAACTGCTGTCTACACGGTCACCAATGAAGCATGGAAGAGAAGTCTTTAAAGTGTTAAGAAAAGATTCTTCTTTAATTCTGTAACAACAGGCTCATTCCATCGAAAGCTCCAGGTCAGCAACTAAATCGACCTTGAGGATGGGACAGTTTTCTCAAGCAATAATAAATGTTTATGATGCTCTACATATAGGAAGAGAAGATGCATAATTCAGCACATCCTCCTGCTTTAACCTTTGCACGAGCACAGCAGGCGGCGTTTAAACGACTGTGAAATGATAAACGCTCCTGCATATTTATTCAAGACGTTTACGAATGAGAAATTCACCTTTAAATAAGATCTCTGACTAGTTTTTCAACACCTTTGAATGAATAATGTACATTAAGGGAGATTTTGCTGCTTTTTTCAATCATCATTTACCTTTTGAAAATATGTTGAGAAAACAATTAAAATGACCGACTTTGTGAAACCAATTTAATTTCTGCTCCATTTTCATTAAATGGAGGCAGGGGATCATCCGTGTGTTTGTGTGTACTCGTCCTCATTGTGATAATCATCTGATTTGACTCCGTAAACCCTCAGTGAGGAACTGTCTGTCACACATATACCCAGATTTAAATATTCTGTCTTTTTTCCCCCTGGTTTTGTCTCACTCTCGCTCTTCTTGCCCTCTCTCTCTTCCTCCCCTCCTCCTCCTCCTCACCACAGTGAACTAAAGCAGGAGCTGGATGAGGAGGGCAGTCGCTGCCTCCTGCTGTCACGGCAGAGTTGCTTCAACCAGCGCTGCTGCATCCGCTGCTGCTCGCCCTTCACCTTCCTGCTCAACCCCAAGCGCCAGTGCTGCGACTGCCACCACAACGTCTGCAAGGCCTGCCGGGTCTACAGCAAGCGGGACAAAGCCTGGATCTGCTCCACCTGCCAGAAGAGCAGGTAAGGTCGGACGGCGGTGGTTGTAGTGATTCAGATGGTGTGTTTATCAAGTACAGGAGGCTAAGTTTAGATGAGAGACTGATAGTGACGTCAAAGGTTATTAAGGTCTTATTGGGCTGCTGGAGAGATGGATTTATTACTCACAACATAGTCACTAAGACTGAGTACAGGATAAAGTCCACCATTGGCTGAAATATTTGTAGGCAGTTTAACACACAACAGAGAAACAGACCACTGAGTCGATGTGTGGAAGATCTGAAACAACAACAGCAAAAAAAAATGTACAAAGACACTTTGTACTCTCTTTGTTTTATTGCAATGGTCTTTTTTTTAGTGTTCAAGCACTAAAAGCAACTTCTGTGTTTCATGTTGCAGAAAGACTTTGATGCTCCGTTCAGAGGTTCAGGTTTCCAAAAGTTCATTATATTTCCATTAAGCTGTGGTTTCTTATGTTGAAAATAGTTGTTTTATGTTTTTACTACAGCTCAGATATAGGAATTGAGCAAGAATGTAAAGTTTTATCAGTATCAGTACTTGGATAAATATTTCAATAGTTCAAATATTTAATCAGTCCGTTCACGTTTGTGCCTTCCTTTCTCTTAAACATTTGTCCCTGAGATATTGACATTTCTGCCTGTATTCCTCCTCCAGCAACACGCGGTAAAACGGATGCTAAGGTCAGCTAACAGCTAGTCAGTTGCTTACTGTTAAACCTAAACAGTTGAAGAGCTAACATTAGCTTAACAACACACCTGTAGTGAACTATTAGTACAGTTTCAACTAATGACAACAACTTCCCTAAAAATCTGAAGAATTGCACTAATTTGCCTCCAGGCCTGCTGTTTTCTGTTGTGGTCATGCTAACTATGGTTGGTCAAATCATACAACTCCAGGTATCCAGAAACAGCCACCACTAGTCACCCCCCACAGAGGGCGACGACAGTCTCCATCGCAGCAATCCGATTAAACAATGGGTGAAAAAAACGCTTGATTAAGTCACAATTACAACAACAATTACAAGAAGCTGCTGCTAAACAACAGTCTGGTCAGGACGTCATAGTCTGTTCTGGTTCATGGCTGCAGATATCCCAGCAGCAACAAGAGTTGACCGTGGACACAGTCAGTATGGGCAACGAAAACACTAAAACTATAACCTAAAATTCATGATTTAGTACTTTTAAAAAAGGAAATGGAGCTTTTTTTAATAACTTATCAGAGAAAATGTCCTAATACGTCCATCTCAGCTGTCTTCTTTATTATGAAGCCGTCAGTTTCTATAATTGGTGGATCTTTATTTATTTATTTAGAAAGCCGGTGTTGACAGGAGAGCTGGTAGTTAAACCTCACTGACGGTTTTCTCCACTGTTCTGTCTGTATGAGGAGACAGGAGAGACTGCTGGAGATTCACATTTGGAGACTTTCTGTCACCTCCTGTCAACACACCTCCTGTCCACACACTCACTCAGCTCCTTTCACTGCAACTCAACGGCAGAGTGAACAGATGCTAACCCATTAAACATGCTGACATGCATTTCTCTGCAAAACCATTAATGTTGTCATTCCTAAACATTTAAATTAATTTTCACTTAAATATTGAGACTTGTGCACAGTGATATAAACATTTAATTTAGCAGACGCTTTTATCCAAAGCGTGTATTCAACCATAAGGGTACAAACGGGAAGAGCTAGAATTAAGTAAGTGTGTACTCCAGAAGCAGCTCCTCAGGCCAGCTGAGTCTTTGTTGACTGTGCTTTCCAAAGCAGCTCCAAGCATGTGTGTAACTGTGTGTTTTACTACATTATGTGGCTGATTTTGATTTGATTAGACATAAAGTACTCTGCGTGTACATTTGCCTGTAATTCGTAACACTGATTTCCAACAAATTAGTTCATGTCCAGTACCGATATACATAATCGATGGCATATCTATCTATCTATCTATCTATCTATCTATCTATCTATCTATCTATCTATCTATCTATCTATCTATCTATCTATCTATCTATCTATCTATCTATCTATCTATCTATCTATCTATCTATCTATCTATCTATCTATCTATCTATCTATCTATCTATCTATCTATCTATCTATCTATCTATCTACCTATCTACCTATCTACCTACCTATCTACCTACCTACCTACCTACCCTGTGTTTTATTTCTTCTGTTTAACAACCCTTTCCCAGCAAATTTTTTTATAAAGTTTATGTTTACGTATGCCACATATCCTGAATTCTGTCTCACTGCTATTATACTGTAGGACATACTTCTTCACAGTCTATCATCTGGTATTAGTGTTACGAATGGCTGGAAGTGTAGTGGATAGTTAAAGCAATTTAATACCCAGAACTGTATCATCTGCATATAATATCACCAATAAAATAAAGTCTGCAGTCTTTGATGCCTGTTTATGTCAGTTTATTCATTCAGGGTTCTGTATTGGTTTGAAGATTTATCAGAAATGTTGCCAAATGATCAGAATGAGATACTGGATCTATTTTAAATCTCACGTCTGTTTGTTTTTCTTTCTCAGGCTGTTGAAGACGCAGTCACTGGAGTGGTTCTATACTAATGTGAAGACGCGCTTCAAGAGGTTCGGCAGCGCCAAAGTGCTGAAGACTCTTTACAGGAAGCACCTGGCGGAGCACAGTGTGCTTTCAGAGCTTACAGGTAAACGCTGTTTTAGTTTTCTGAATAAAACCTGTTTCTCTTAACTTTGCTGATGTGACTTAAAGGGGCTGTACTTATGTACTCGACATGCAGAACATTAATATAGTAGCAAATACGTTCATTGTGGGAACAATTGCGCCTCTGGCATTGAAGTCAACAGGTATATAAAGTAAAAGACACAGAGGTGATATTCAAATGGAATACTGCCCTCCCTCCCCCTCTCTGCTCTCTGTTATGGACTGCTGTCTTGGCTTTGCAGTTTCAAGGTATGATAACAAGTGAGAGTAAAACTTCTTTAAGCAGTGCTGCACAGCTTAATGTGACTCATGTAGCACAAACACAACCACTAACAGGCAAGGTTAGGAGCTTTTCTGGAGTCAGCCGTGCTGAAAATATGAAGTACTATACAGGGCTTTGACCGTTCACCCAGCAGCCTATGCTCCAGCATGTACAGGGCAGAGTGGTACAGGCCACCGGGCCATTACTTGAGAGACTCTGATCTGATTGAACAGATAAGGGATTTCAGAGAATTATGTGTGTTTTGTGGAGGAGAGGTCGCAGGCTGCAGATGATGCAGAGCTGTGACCCCTGTGGGAGAAGGACTGATGGGGGCTGGCATCAGCCCACCGCTTAGCGTCTCTCTCTGGTTCACTGTTTTCATTCTGCACTCACAGACTCACTCTCTATCATGCATTTTTATTTGTTTATGACTGACCCACACTGGTTATTCAGCAGTGTTTAGTCACCAAATTTGCATCTGCATAGTCTGACTCATGGAAAGCTCTGCTGACGTTATTTGCATAAGAAACAATGTAAGCTGAATGAATAGCATCAGAATTAATAGAGCTGACATTTGGGGACAAAAAGCGGCGGGTAGAGGCATCATCATGTGTGATTTGTGTCGCAGTGAAACATTTCTCACTCAAGACAGTCAGCCCAGCAGCACTGCTCAGAGACATCCTTCTCTAAAGAGTAAAGCTAAATGACAAAGTGACCCTGAGGAGGAGAACACACACACACACACACACACACACACACACACACACACTCTCATCATTACTTGATGCTTATTTTCAATGCAGTATAGAAGCATTAACTGCAATATATAAAAAACAGTCAGAAGTCAAAATGATAATTATCACACGTACAAAACCATAAATATATATAAGTTAGTATTAATTAGACTCTCAGTCAACTTGTTCTTTTACCATTTTCTTCCTTTATTTTTCATTAGACAAAATAAACTTACACCAGGGGACCAATCATGAACCAATTAAAGGTTTGACTTGATGCTGGCAGATGAGAAGTCTCAACAAAGTTATTTTGCTTGTAGAGAAATTTCACTCAAAAGGATTAAGTCCACCAAAGTCAGTGGGAACACTTAAGTCTATAATGTTAAACAATTACAGAGTGTAGAAGTCGGCAGACGTTGTGGCACATTGTGTGCACACACCTGCTATGTTTTGCGTGAATTGAGCCTCCTGACTGTGTCGGTCATGAGTCTTTTTCATGTGCTGCGGCGGCCAGATGTGTCCGGACTCGTTAGATGTTACAACAGATGTCCACACACACACACACACACACACACGCACACACGCACATGCGCACACACACACATTTACAGGATATCTCACATGTTGTTGTTTTTTAAGCAATGAGAGAGTAAAATATTCGCATTTTCAAAATAATCTGTCCTCTTTCTGCCCCTTAAAATGATTGGAAGTGACCCTGTGTACTTTACTGTACCTCTGACCCAGCGCCACAGATCAGATCGCCTGGTAATACCATACTCACTGCTCTAATGCACTTATATAACCACAAATGGCTGCATTGTTGCATGAATGAGAAACTGCAGTGTTACTGAACTCACCAACTCTCTGAAATCAAGTCATGTTGTTAAAGTATCAAACCTTTATATTAAAAAGGCTGAGATCCTGTAAGTTTTCAGCTATATTCACAGCACAGATATGTCATCAGCTTATGCAGGCAAGCAATCCGAGATGCAGAGGTGATAACATTTAGTTTGTATTTTTGAAGATCAGCTTCTTCAAGGCAAGGTAAGGCATCTATATTTATATAGCACATTTCATACCAAGGCAACTCAATGTGCTTTACATAAAGACAAAATATTTTTACACATCAAACAACTAGGGGGAATCGTAAGCACCAAAAACACACAAAAGCTGCGGCGAGCTGACATGCAATATCTATGAAAACCTTTCACTTTTAGCAGCAAAGTGTGCTGAGAATCGGAGAATCAGAGTCCTGTGACTCCTGATACATGTTGAACCATGTTCACAAAGAATTCCTTCCTGCTTGAAACACATGAACACACCTGTCAGAAAAATGTAATCATTCGCAGCAAGCAACAATCCGCCAGTGTTTGGTGTGTTTTTGGTGTAAGCAACCCGGTTTGATATCTGTAACCAGCACAGAGGGTGCTCACATCAGTATATATCTCTTCTCTTCAGTAGAGTGATGGAAAATCATATCCCATGTATCTTCATCGAAATGTTACGGAAGAGTATTAGACATCTTTTTCTTTATTTTGAAATGTTGATTCATTTCAACTTTATTCTCTACAATTCGACTTTACTTTTGAAATGTAACATTTATATATTCCTCCTTTTTCTTACATTATGTTCGGCGTTAATACTCTTCCATAAGATTTAGCTTTAAGTCTTTGTCCAACTAATAAATGAATAATAGATTTCAGATATCTAATTGAGGAAAAACTTAGGGACAATAGATTTCAGATTTCTGCATGAAATAACATGCAAAGTAATTATAATCATTTCAACATTACAGACTGTACTGTTGATGCATTAAATAGATGCCATAATGACTCATCTGACTTTTAAAAATGTTTACCTCGGCTTCAGGACAGAGTTTAATTCTGTGTCCTTCTTTTTATGTGCATCTAAATGTTTTTTATGTGTGTGTGTTTGCAGAGGGAAGCGCGTACGAGGAGAGTACATGCAATGAGGGCAGCGTGTGTGGGAGTGACTCAACCTTCTACAGACAAACTAAAGGTGCAGACATGTTTTATAATAATTTGACAAACATGACAACATGTACACAAAACCAGAAAAAGAACTTTATAATACTAAATATACACTTATGTCATTTTAGTTAACAAATATGTTGATGTGCATCATTTCAAATGAAGCGTTTACTCAATAGTAGAAGAAAGAAAATAAATGCTACAAGCTCAAAGTTCATCCTGTCAAAAGTGCCTTTTTCCCTGTTATTTCTAAAGTAAATCAGGTTTTGTGCACTACATATACGGTATCACATAGTGGTACTCTAGTAATGTTAGCTGTGCTTGAGACCCTTAAAGTACCTAGTAGTAATCATTGTTGTAGTGGCACTAGTGAGAAGTTTGTGTGTTGTACACTAGCAAAAGTTGTACTGTATTTGCCGTAGTAATAAAAGCATCCGTTCCAGCTCTGTACGTGGTTCTAGTAGTAAAAGTTGTAGTATTTATGTACAGAAATGGTACAGCTTATACTCTTAAATACCAGAGAAACTCCCCAGGGTCCTTGAAAGGGCAAAAATGAGTGTTTTCCCAACCTAGTTTGGCTAGAAGTTAATTAAGTGATCATTTACTTAAGAATATGCATAATGAAATCACAACATTAACAGTATTAAATAGTCTTCTCTGTACGGCAAAAATGCAGCTACAGCAAAGCAATGGTTAGCTTAGCTTAGCAAGAAGCCTAGAAACAAGGGGAAATGACTGGCCTGGTTCTGTTCAGAGGTAACCAGTTAGCTTTAGAGGTGTTGATAGGGTTTTTTGTTACGTTGAACAGGGCCAGGCTAGCTCTTTCCCCCTGTTTGTTAGTCATTGTGCTAAGCTAAGCTAACCAGCTGCCGGCTCCAACTTCATATTGGATGGGCAGATTTGAGAGTCGTATTGATCTTGGAGCCACCGAAAGAACCGCTCTATGTCAGTTGATATTAAATAATTTAATCATTTAGTCATTACAACAAACATCTCATCTTTAGGGACCCGGGCCAGTTTTTCTATTCGCCCAATTGATAATCAAGTCTTGTAACAGTGAGCGCTTCATTCCATTTCCGTAAGAAAGTCGCCATAACTGACTCTCTTTTGCCTTGACTTGTCCAGGTCAAGGTTATTTTCGAGTCGCTGTAATCCTCTCATGAATCCATGAACTTATTTGTTCCCATCTGCCATGAATCTAAAGCTTTACATCAGATGAAACAGTGGGGGGAGGAATTATGATCTTGATTCCTCTTATAATCTTTTGGCATCACATACGGCTGAATTTCCAGTCTGTTCTGCTCTCTTGTTATCTGTCCGACTCTGCCCTCACTTCTCCTCACTCTCCAGTTCTGCAGGTCTGTAGTGCCTCGCTAACACGAATGAGGCGGTGATTAGTAACGGCTCCAACAGTTTAATTGAAAATGATTTGGCTCACCACAAAACAAGTGATAATTATGTCTTTGTGTTCAGAGCACAGCATGGCAGAGACCCTCACTGTGGCTCTGCGGGTGGCAGAGGAGGCCATAGACGAAGCCATCTCCAAGGCTGAGTTCGACACTGCCAGTCAGGTATTTAAGTTGTTCACATCTGTACATGCATCATTGGATGCTGATGTACACACTGTCTTGCACTTTGTGTCCCATAACATGCTGTTTGATTTGTTTCCTGACATTTATTATCTGCCGGGCACTATTACCTTTTTATTGTGAATGATTTTCAGACTCTATTGTAAATGCTGGCTTATCTTATTTTTATTGGTCTGCAATCCATATACTTATAAGTATCCTCTGTACTCCTTTTCATCGATTTCCCCTTTAATCTGACTCATCTGCTTTTTCTCTTTTGACTCAGAGTTTAAATCAGATTATGGAAAACCATCAGGATTATGCTGCAATCCAAATGCTAGTTTGATACTACAGAATAAAACAATGTCGCTACCATTGTTAGGCCAACAAAAAATGGAAATTGACGTGGATCATACTGAACATAACGATGTTACTTCACAGTTTAGAATCAACAAACTCTGCTGGTAAAATAAGAAATAATTAAAAAAAAAATTAGTAATGTAACTCTACATAAAGTGCACTTCGTTTATCAACCTAAAAACACTTCCCTGTTACACAAGAGACATTTGTATGCATGTACCTGACGTTTTTTAACCAAAAGCAGCCCGTGAGAGTTGTGCTTCACCTGCAGAGTGTCACTGAAACAGATAATACAGGACAATAAAAAACCCCGACATATATACGACTGCAAAGGGATGCAAAACGAATACAAAGAGATGCTATACAACTACAAACGGACAAAAAATGACTACAAAGAGATGCTATACAACTACAAACGGACAAAAAATGACTACAAAGAGATGCTATTCAAATACAAAGGGATGCAAAATGACTATAAAGAGACAAAAGTACGACAACCAGACAAAAACTACTGCAGACAAAACTACTCTAAAGGGATGCAAAATGACTATAAGAGACACAACAGAGACACCGGACCACAACAAAGAGACATAAAGAAATAATAAATTAAGAGACCTAAAATAACAACAAAAAGACACAAAATAACAAGACACAAAACTACTTCAGAGACACACATCGACTCCGAAGACATGCAAAACTACTACGCACAAGACACACGCAAAACAAATACGAGACTCAAATCACAGGAGACACAAAAGAGTCAAAATGACTACAAAGCAACACAAAGAGGTTCAAAACTCCAAAGAGACACTCAACCACCACCTTAAACAACCATCAACACTGATCTGTCACGTTGGTTTTCAACTGGGTGTCCACAACATTAATAATCATTTAAAATATTTATAACTCCAGAACTATTAGTTAAATCCCTTTTTTGGAGAGCCACATTTTTGTTTTTAAATTCTACAGTATGTTAGGAAAGATTTGCTTCTCGCTAATCTGTTAAAGTATCAAAAGCTTTTGAACTGGACATAGCAAATATGTATGTTTGCAGCATATGTTTAGAGCAGTAATCAGCTTAGTGTGTAATTGTGTGTGCGCATGGTGCTGTATAATCTTATTTGTGTGTTTGTTTGTTTACCAGGAGAAGCAGAATGAGGCTCACTATCTGCGGGAGCACAGAGGCGAGCTCATTGAGGAACTGTCCAAAACTATTGTGCAAAAAGTAAGAAAAATAAATGTATTTTGCTGTCTGAGCTGCAACTTTGTATAGTAACAGTTTTATAGTGCGTGATAAGGCTGAGTTATTGTGTGGAAAGCCATTGGATGATACTCAAATGTGAGTCAGCTGTTTTGCTACTTCATGGTTATGTTCTAGCACAAGGATGTCAAAGTCAAATACATCAGAGGGCCAAAAAAACATATTTGCTACACGCCAAGAGCCGGACTGGTTCAATGTTTATCAAAACATATTAAAATGATTGCATATAACCTGTTGAACCAAGAACAAACACAGTGTACGTATTTTATTTAACGATTAAATGAATAATCCAATATTTTTATATGGCTCTGTCAGTAATTTCAAGTGAAAACATTTTTCAACAGGCTCACAGACAAAAACAAGCACATGTCCTGTACATTGACACCTATGTTCTAGCATGTGCCATTATTACCAGCTGATTTCTGTGTTCTGCATTTGTACGGAGCCTTTATGTGGTACTAATCGTGTCTCTGTCTCTCTTAGATCATTAGCAGGAGGAAGACTTTAAATGAGATGAGGGCAGAATATGATGAAGACTGGCCATTTAAAGACAACACTGACCTTCATCCTCATCCTCAGTCTGACTGTGATCAAGCCTCGAGCTCCCTTAAACACAAACCCGGCCTCTGGGTAAAAAAAACTCCCTCTCATTTTTTACTGCACTATAATGTACAGGGGCTGTGTAGAAGAGACATGAAAAGTACATTTAGTACTTTTATTCAGGGACTCGTGGCTTCCCATAGAACCCATTTTCAATTTAAAGCTCCTTCAGACTGGAACACTCTGCCTAGTACCATAAGAACGATTAGCTCATTTAGTCTCTTCAAAAATACACTCTTACCCTTCCTTATAAATGTTTTCAAGCTCTTTTGTCTAGCTTGCTCTGTGTGTGATCATTTGATGTGGCTATTGTGTGCACATGGCCATTGCACATGTGTTATTGTGCTGCGTAGAGTAACAGTAACAGGGTATTATATCATACTGTGTCACAATGTCATGAAATGATATGTCATGTAGTGGTGTGTGTGTGTGTGTGTGTGTGTGTGTGTGTGTGTGTGTGTGTGTGTGTGTGTGTGTGTGTGTGTGTGTGTGTGTGTGTGTGTGTGTGTGTGTGTGTGTGTGTGTGTGTGTGTGTGTGTGTGTGTGTGTGTGTGTGTGTGTGTGTGTGTGTGTGTGTGTGTGTGTGCAAACAAATAATATTTAGTCTTTTAAATGTATGGAGGAACCCAAAAAATAGTGAAATAAATAAATAAACTATTATAAAAACAGTCATTATTGGTATAAAATAATCATTTTACCTTTCTCTCAGAGGTCTCACTCTGCCTTCTCACTGTTGGACAATGATCTGATACAAGACTCCTCACAGGACGGAGGGGGGTCAGCTTTGTCAACCTGGAAGAGTTTGGACCAGCTGGACAATGCTGGTAAGTTAACATTTTAAAAGCACCAGCTACCGTTCTTTTGTGTGGTAATATTTGCACATTAAAAATATTCAATTTACTGTCAACAAAGAAAAAGCTAATTATTTTTTTGCTCAAACTTTTACTAAATACAACATATCAATAACTGAGAAATTGCTTCACCTGTAGGAGCTTTAATTAAGAGATATCATAACAGAGGTTAATGAGTTAAACACAAGATTATTGTTATTAGGGATTTCATGTTGATGTGATAATCAATGTCGGCTAATATCTGCCTCCTCCACTGTTTTGTTTATGTGCATGTGTTTTTACATAATAGGCGTGTCCTCAGTGCTGAAGAGCCCAGACGGGAACTGGATCGCCCTGCAGAGCGCCCAGCAGGCTGTGACGAGACGTCCCAGTCTGCTGACCAGAAGGAAGAACCTGGTCTTCACTGCCCTGGAGAGGGAGTCTGAAGTGGTGTCCGCCTACGAAGGCATGGGCTCAGATAATGAATCCAAACCGGAGCCTGGCATCTCCGGGGGTGTTGTCCTCCAGAAGATCCACAGGAGGATGACAAGCTCTTACTTAAACCTGCAGGACAACCCCGACAGGACCCCGTCCCCGCTGACAGGCCACAGAGGCAGCAGCGAAGATCTGTTTTCAGACTCTGAGGGGAACTGGAAGTCGAATAAATCTCTGCTGGCTGTTGTTAAGAGGAAGGGGCCGGCGGAGATCAGCAGACCTTCATCCTCCTACAGGACCAGCATCATCGATGTGAACTTTAACGTGGACGAAGCCAGAGAGGAGAGCAAGGTGGCCACAGAGCCTGAAGGGGGAAGAGTCAGGAGATCACGGAAGAAAAGGAGGAGTAAAAAAGAGTTGTCTTCTTTTGAGCTGGTAAGAAAAAAAACGAGGAACTGATGAGATGATTTGAGATGGGAAGATGTTTTGATGATTCACAGCAGGAAAGAGCTCAGTAGACTTTACATGACATAACCAGGAGCAACTGCGTATTCTGGTTCTACAGCGTGGTACATTTCCTGTAAAGGTTCATGAGTTTAAATTCTGGATTAAAATTGATTTCAATAACAGTAATTATAATAATAATAATATTAATAATAATAATAATTACGTTATGTATAAGCACCTTTTATTTAGCAAGATAAATGAAGTTAAAATTAAAATAAAAAGACAAAAAACAGAAAAGGCAAATGATCGGAACGGTAAGAGATAAAAATAACAGTTAAAAAGAAAATCAACGCAAATACATATGTATGTATGCACAAAATGCTCATACATATATACTGTATACATCATAAATATATAGAGAGTGTTATTAAAGATAGTCTCTTACAAACAGTCTATGTGCAGAACAGGAAAATAAACATAGAGAAACATTACTTGTGTTGTTACATTTTGCAGACCAAAGGATTATTTGAATAATTAAAAAAGTAATAAATATGAGAATTATCATTACATACCAACTAATTAGGAAAAATGAGTCTCGGTATCCCTCATTGGTATAAATGGGAATGGACATAATATTGGTTGAATCAACACTTTCAACAGTTTCACATCAAGGTAGGATTTATTGCAGGACTGTATATTTGATCAGTTTTAGCTTGTAAATACTGGCAACTAAGTATAATAAAATGTTAATAAAATGTAAACAATTGTTGTTATAGCTTGTGCAGAGGTCTTGTTTAAGCAAGTTTAGTTAAAATGCTGCCTGAATAATAATTTAAAAATAAACTAGCTGGATCAAATTGCTACATTTCTCCACATGTGAGAAAATGTGAGATGCTCAAATGCAAATGTTCTAAACTTTAGAGGAAGTCATACTTCATTCATCACAGAAATGTACATATTATTAAATCTATTATTTCTTACACTCACAGGATAACATTGAGCAAGACTGTCTTTCCCAACATCCTTCTGATGCTGCGACCCCGGACACTTTGACCCCTGGGGCCTCGTCCCTTTGTGCATCTACACTTAACCTGGAGAGTGACATCACAGGACATGGAGCCAATCCGACGGAGCAGGATCTCACATTAAAACTACAACAGATAGCAGGCAGAGTGTCTGACACCTCCACCGGAGATGGAGAAGAAGTTGATGGAGAAGTGAGAGATGCTGGCATTTATGGACAGCAGGAGGAGAAGACACGAGGAGGCGAGGACCGAGACGAAGAAGACGAGAGGCTGTGGAGGATGGAGACTGACTTGGACGAAGTGATAACCGAGGAAGATGAGGAGGAAGATGAGGAAGAGATGAAATTCAGATTATACAGGCTCATCGCACAGTCCAGACTCACATACTTCACATCTACTGATGATGAGTTAGACAAAATTAGCCAGTGTGAAGGAGAATGGGAGGGAGACAGGGATGAAGATATGGAGGAAGAAAAGACGGACAGGCTTACTTCTAAACTCTGTACGCTGGAAAAAGAAGTCCGGTCCAATCAATTCTCCTCCACAGAGGATGAGCTGGACAGAGTTGGCGTCATGGATGAAGAGAAGACGACAGGAGAGAAGGAGGAGGAGGAGGAGCTGGCGGTGAAAGTGTGCAGATTAGCTAACCAAGCCAACGCAACTGAATATTCATCGACGGAGGACGAGTTGGACCGAGCAGGCAGAGGTGAAGAGGGGGAGGAAGTGATAGACGAAGGGAAGCTGTGGAAACTGCAGGCAGAAAAAGACACCCAGACTGCTCAACTGCGCGATTTGGCCTGTCTAGTTAGTACCTCTCAGTTTTCTTCCACTGAAGATGAGCTGGATAGAGTTGGAGAAAACGAGGTGGTGCTGGAGCAGGAAATAAATTACAGAGGAATTGAGATGGAGGAGGCAGTGGGAATGTATGTAGAGAGGAGAGAATCATTAGGAGATTTGGATGTGAAAATGTTTGATTTAAAGGATGAAACGGAAGAAAGAAAGATGGAGAGCGGCGACGAAACAGAGCTAGAGGAAAAGGAAAATTGCACGGAGAGAGTAACCTACAAGGACGAAAGGATGGTAAAGGAACATATATGTGAGGAAAAAGTAGAACTTTTGAAGGCAAAGGAGACAGAGGAAAGACAAGAGACGGAGTTAGAAACATCCTTACTTGAGACAAAAGTTCAAGAGCCAGAGGCGAAAGGGTCAGACAAAGAGGAAGGAGAAGAGAGACAGGATACAGCGGCAGGCAGCGATGAGGAAGATGCGGAATTTTACAGAATTATCCGCAGCATGTTGACGATGACTTTGGAGGACATGCAGGTACAAACGTCAAAGGATGAAGCTGCAGAAAACGGGAGCATAAACAGAGAGCTAGAGACAGATGAGGATGTCAAAATTGAGGGAGACAACGCGGTCGATTCACAAAGCACAAATGTATCCGAAGAGAAGGGAAGTGCAAAAGAATTACAAAGCCGAGGTGACGATGTGACGCCAGAGTCGGCTGTGAGAAATGGACCAGGTGAAAGTTTAAGTGAGCAAATTGGAGGAGATATTTCCAGAAAAAAGGAGAGCAGAGACGCAACAGGTGCAAATGAAAATGAGCAGCAGGAAAACGATGCAGATGCACAAGAAAAAAAAGAAAGACATTTAGCAATCGAAGAGACACTTGAGGCCAAACAGACGTGTGAGATGATAGAAATGGATGAGGACGAACAAGAGGACGGAAAAGTCACGACCGGGTGTAAAATGATAGAGGGAGGTCGTGAAAGTGAAGAAACGGATAAAAGACTCAAGGACAGCAAAGAAGAAAGCGCAGACGACATAGAGCAGGGTTTACTGTCGCCTGAGGAGATGCAAAACGTAAGCACTACATGTTTAAAATCTCATTCTGGACAGTGATACATGAAACATGCAACATTACTGTAAGTGGCCAACGCTCCCTGCCAGAGTAAAGTGAGACACATTCTTCCTCTAACAAATGAAAAAGTTCTAATTCATTGGCAATGAGAAATGCACCATTGCACATTTTGATACTACTCAGGGGGTTTTGATGCTACAGCCTCACTTATCTCACAGAAATACAAAGCTATTTTTTTCCATTCCGCTCCATTCGCCTCTAAATTGGTCACCTGCTGGATGATTTTGCATATCATTCTGTACCTTGCTACACTCTGTCTTTCTTCCAACAACAAACAAAAGTAATTATTACAATATAGTTCCACCCCTTGGGTCGTAAATGTGGCATACATAACAATGGATTTACATCTGAGGACAAGTTTAGATAACCTTAATTTTTTTTTTTCAGAGAGACTGAGCAACTTCATGGTCCTGAAATTAACTTTTATATAACTGGTCGCATGCCAATTAACGAATTAAGGAACTGCGAACTAAAGCAATTCTTACCTTTCTTGCATGTCTCACAGCGATTTCCTCCAAAGTTCCACCCTCTTCCACCTGCCTGACCTCTGGAGTTCCCCCGACACATGTGCTAAGAGAAATGCTGCATTTGATAGGAAGTCTGAAGTTTCGGACCTCCAACTAGGCAAAGTGCACTGGAGTGCCTGTCAAAGTGGAACCACCTACAAACATATTCGGCGGAGATCTACCTATCGAATTAGCTAGTAGAAGGTTACCCTTTGACAGGCACTCCAGTGCACTTTGCCTAGCTGGAGGTCCGAAACTTTGGACTTCCCATGGCACTTGAACGCGACATAAGCAGCACAAATGAAGCAGAGCAACAAATGACACGCAGGAAGCTCGTCAAATAATTTTATTGGGACAGAATCAAATGATTAGTCAAACTGGTATCATAAATATATGAGAATTGAATATTTTTGAATTTTAACAACTTGTGGATTTCTTTTACATTTAAGTGTGTGTATACGCTTATTAGGAGCATTTTAAGATAACAAAAGAAAAGTGTAAAAATGCCAGAAAGGTAATAATTGCTTTAACATTCCTTTTGGTGATAAATCATGCATTGATTCATACATTAAATCATCACGACTCATGCTTTATGATTTGCACCCTTTTTATTAGGTGTTACCCTCAATTCAATGCACGGGGGGATTTTGCTGCAGCCTGTCTTGGTCAGCTAGTAGATTATGGTGGCTAATGTTAAAAAAACTTTAGATAGATCGTATCGGAGAAAGCCCTCAGAAGTGCTGCTCACAGCATCATTGAGATCTATTTATCCAATCGGCTTCCAGCTCAACACTGCGCTCCCTTGCGTCCCCAGCATGACACCTGCCGAGCATGAGGTCGACTAAATGAACGTTTCTTGAAATATGCAAAGGACAGTCATACATGCATCCATACACGGACAGATAGCTGTGTATAGTTTGATGTTTCTTCTACAGCGCCAAATGGCACCAAATTTGTCAAGGCTACTCAGACATGATTTCTACTCACGACCAAATGTGGTTGAAATAGCGTACAGGAGAGATGTTTTCACTCATTTGTAAAACAAGCCCTGCCTAGAGCATTTGAGCAAACGTTGAAGGCCAGCTACAGCCAAACTGTATGTAACATCAAAAATGTGAAAAAGTAACTGTTTCTGTCTTGGTCCAGAGATGTGCTGTACCAAATTTGGTGACGATTGCGCAAACTTTGTAGAAGGAGCAGTGAAAAAACTGTTTGGGACACAATTCAAAAATGGCAGAATATCGATCTAGATGCAAATGGGCGTGGCTTCTATAAGTAGATTCATCTGGACCCACAGAATCCAAGAGCTCCGTCTGAGACTTGAGTCCATCCGGCGAAACTGCATCAAATTTAACCCAACACAAAGCACGACATTGGGTCTCCAGCAATACACCCGCCAGAAGGAGAGTGAAACTACCTTAAACTACTTTATGACTCTCGTTATTAATTCTTGACCACATTATCTTAACTCAAGGTCCTCTTACTGGCTTTTTCAACCACATCTTTATCAGATTCAAGATTCAAGATTCAAGAAGCTTTATTTATCCCGAGGGAAATTATTGTGCAACAGTTTCAATACAAAGGTGGGAAAGGATCAGAGTGACAATAAGCTTACATAATCAAATCAAAATAAAGCTAACGTAAAATAAATCAAGCAATGAACTAAGTGTGACAGAGTGCAACAGACATCGTGGTTAAGCGTAGGTATATACAATATACAACAATACGCAGCGTGCAGTTTAGCAGCAGATTGAAATGAAATAAGTACAAACTAAATAAGTGAGAAGGAGCGATAAGTTATAACAGTGTTAAAAATGTAGTAGCATTTCCTACAGAACTAAGTGACCGTATGGCACAGTGGAGTGTAGCAGCATTTCGTACTGAAGTAAGTTACAGTAACCACAGTGAAATGTAGCAGCATGTCCTAAAGTGCAGTAAGTGTATCAGCAGATAGTTACAGTACCATTAATAAATAAGTGATGTAGTGGTGATATAAAGAGACAGTGTAAAGTGTAGCAGCAGTAAGTTACAGTAGCATTAATAAATAAGTGATGTAGTGGTGGTATAAAGTGACAGTGTAGTATAGCATCAGTCGATGGTTTTTGGATGGATTGAGTGCTGCTGACCTGGTTACTGGCAGCTAGGTCAAGATTGTTTTGTTGTTGTGTTACTGATACCATTTTTATTTTAAAATGATCTGAAATTTCCATAGGCTCACTTTTAAAAACAGCTCTCCTTATAAATGATTCTCTGCACTGTACCTAACGACTAATCTGCTCTGCTTTGTGCTGATTTTCTTTTTCCTGTCTGTCCTGTGATTTCTTCCCCTGTGCTTCTCCCTGTGTGCTGTAGGGAAGTGACATGGAGCTTTACAAAACAATACAGTTTATATCCGCTCTGCTGGAGCAGGTGAGGACTTGTTTTGCTTTAGGAAGGCAGCGTGGAGATCACTGCTGATTAAGCTGCAGGCGTGTTTCATTTGTCCCTCTCTCTTTCTTCTGTCATTGCTCCGTTTTCATGCATGCTTTCATAACTTTATTTTCACTATGCTGCTCACTCTGACGTTTTCCAAAACATCAGGCCTGCGTCGGCCACCTTTTTAATTTATTTACTGTATTATGTTATTAATCAATCACGTTCTTCACTGGATATCGTTTTGGTGAAATCATTTCTTTTGTTCAGACTTTTCCCCACGTATTATACTAGAGAGGAACTTTCCTTTGTTTTTGTGTGTGTTTTGTGGGAATTTCGATCTTTTGGATCAATTTGAAAACGTTTTTTTACAAATACAAATTGTAGATCGGGAATATAACACATAAATCCCTGTGGACTTCATGTAGTTTAGACTTTTCCACTTTGTATTTTAACTTGGATCAAAGATCTTTTTTTATGTAAAAAAAGAAAAGAAAAGGCACAGAACAGTAACATCATTTCCAGGCACCATGACATCCACATCACAAACGTTATATATTATTATGGACAGCAGGTCTTTGTGCAGCTCTACATGATTTGCATATAATTATCAATGATTGGCAAAGCAGACATCAAAGTCAAACCACCCACCACGTTCCTTCTTCCAACAAAAATACAATCCTATTCGTACAACTTGCGATGTAAAAATAATTTTGAAATCTTAGTAGGAGAGTCTTTCCCTCTCATGAATCTCTTTGATGATTTATTGTACTTGTAGTTGAAACGCATGTCACGGTACCCAAATACAGTATCACGCGTGTCTCATGTCCATGGTACCCACAAATATGCTGTGTGGCTCTCCAGATATTATCGTTTGACAGGCGTTAGTGATTTTTTTTACTTTAAGGTTAGTTTTAAAAATCATTTTATACTGAATAACAGTGTTGTAAACAATCCATATGACAAATGAATCGGTTTAACTGAAAAGCAGTAGCGTTGCATTATGATCTGAATGCTGCACGATTTTCCATCTTTCTCAGTATTGTTTGATACACATCTTGTAAGAAAATGAAATGCAATTCCTGCAAACTGTCAGTAGTAAGTTATGTGAAATGCAAAGTTTCAGCCAGGCATAATATTAAACCTAAGATTAAAAAAATTGAGGATACAACATCGAAGACGATGTTTTTTAAGGTTCAGTTAAATGTGTGTGTTTTTGTTAGTCCTACTGCAGCATGTCAGGTATTACAGGGACCTTAGTGAGCCTGTGTGTCTGTTGTTGTAGAGGTACTCAGCCGTGTCTCTGCGCAGCATCACCACTGAGGTCCTGAAGGTGCTGAATGCCACTGAAGAGCTGCTGCTGCAGGAGGTGGAGGGAGGAGACAGAACCCAACTCTCCAACACTTCGTTGCCCCCCAACACGGACCCCAAGAAACTGGATCAGCAGTTTTCCAGACTGGAGGAGAACGTGAGTTCAGCTGTTTGTTATTTATATTTATTTTATCCATTGCACATGGCGCTCTTTGATTAGGCTGTGTAACTGCTGACTAGATTTTCATTCCCTTTCTGTCCAGTGAAAACCATGTATCTTCAGATGTGTTGATGTTGAATGTTCGCAATGAACAGAAGGATAAAGTGTTCCTTTACGTGTTGGGAAAATGCTCCTACTTCTTAAGCCAGATGATAAATTTAAAAAGCCTCTCAGAAGCTGACGACTTACGAAGCTGACTTTTTAGAGATGCATGGTTCTCACAGATGCTAGATATATATATGATGATCTTACAGAATGTGATGCATTGCCGTTGATTTAACTAACAAGGGATATTAATGCAGAAACATCATATATTATAAAGTTAAACACTGACGAGGAACATTTTACTGAATACTTTTGATCTTTTAAGTACATTTTGCTGACAATTCTTACAGAATACTTTTACTCAAGCAAGTAAAGGCAGGACTTTTACTTTAATGGAGTATTTTCACAGCTGAATACTTCGTCCACTGCTGCACTTTAAGATTACAACATCTGCATCACTGTCTGCAAGGAACAAAGACACAGGATGAAATGAAATATATAAAGTATGTTGACAAATGTAGCAGGACTTATAAATATGTGTTTCTATGGTAAACGTTATAGTAAGATAAGAACATGACTCAAGTCATGAGACATGAATGGTATACTGTATATTATGCACACTTGACACACAGAATACTTTGTGTTAAAAAGGTTATTGAGAACATTTTTAGTGACATCTTTAAGAAATACTTTAAACATCATTGGATGCTGCAATTGCATCGGTTTAATCAGAATGAGAGGTTTTCTTCATTGAAAGAAGAAAACGGCACTGAAGGCTGAAAAAAAGGCTTTTCTCTTCTCTTGATTGACTTGAGTTTGATAGACAGATGGTTCATCCAGTCACCTGCCAGGTAGGGTTTGAAAGCGCCTGCCTCTTCCCAACAGTTTCCAATGAGGCCTTCTCAGATGGTTCTGTGTAACAAACCATCTGACGAGTGAGGTTACTCAAACACATGCAGGCTCTCTGAACCTCGCCCACCAAAACTTTGAGAACCATAATGGTAATTAATGGATTCTGTGAATAAACTATATCTTTTTTAATATCTGTTAAAACCCTGAGGACACCCTGCAAAGACACCGTGACACATGCATTTCCAGGTCTATTAAAGTCATTCGTAGGTGTCACTTGCAACACGCAACCCGTAATACAGCATAAAAACTGGTACAAGTTAGTTTATCTTTATAAGTCTTGTTTTCAATTCAAGTTTTGAAGTTAATCTTGGACATTCTGCAGGTGTACGTGGCAGCCGGAGAGGTGTACAGTCTGGAGGCGGAGCTGAGTGACCTGGAGGAGTGCGCAAGGGGCATCTGCAGCGCCACATCCGACTTGGAGCTGTCCTTCCTGGAGGAGCAGGTAGCGTCAGCAGCTGCTAAGGTTCAGCAGTCTGACCTGAAGGTGGGTTGAAGCTGGATATGCATCCATTTTATAGTGGAGAATGTCACATTAAGAAAGTGTTCTGCTGCTTTTTATTATGCCTTAATATTTAGCCATGTTTTGGAGTTTGTGAGGCGTATGATGAGTTCATAAAAGCACAGACTGGCCTAAACCTACCATAACAACTGTAACATCCGTTTGATCCTAACATATCAAAACATTTACTGTGCTAATTGTGTTGTAATGTGTTGTTCCTGCTCCAGATTTGTGACATCTCAGCCAGGATTGCTGCTTTAAAGAGTGCAGGCCTCAATGTGGACAAACAACAGTCCCGCTTCACTAAGACTAAGGCCGTTCCAGTGATGGTACCTGTTTTTATTAATACACATCTTATCATAAGAGTTCAACTGCCACCACATTATGTCAAACACCTATGGAGGACTGAACCTGACAAAATAAATACCAAAAATAAATGTAGGCATTAATGCATTGACAAAATGTGACAAAACTATATTTCTTTTTAAATGAGCTTCTTGATTTATTCACCTTTTTAATAATTCCCATAATGTCGATCAACCAATGGACGAAACATTGACCCTATGGCACATGCCTCACTCATTTGTATAATGCAGGAATTAAAGCAAAAAATAAAAACAAATATTTTGACGGAGAGATTTTTTCCCCAGGCCCAGTTATATCCCCTGTCTGTAAACCTGTTTCCAAACGATCTGAACGATCCACATTCCCAGAAAACACAAAGGGAGGTTCCTCTAGTATTGTATATCGGAAAAAAAGTCAGTATAGTCCACCGTAGCGACGGGGAACTCTAATCCCTGATAATGAAGAAGAAATGTAAAAATAAATAAATGAATATATTCAAAAATATATTTTAAATCTATAAGTCAATTCATTTTACAAGTAAAAATAAAGAAATAAAGGGAAAATGAAACAGGAAAGTAAATAAATAGGTGAATTAATACAAAGGTAAATAAATAAAGAAGCTAAATAAAACATTTATTGTAACATTTAATGGCATTCACTTATTATTTATTTTGGATTTGGCAGGATCACTCCTCCATAAACACCCTGTGCAAGAATAAAAAACTCCTTATGTTTCACACACTTCTTGCAGTCTGTCAATGTGAACTCTTCTAGACAGCTGAGGCGGCGATTACCTGCACCTCCAGTCAAAGGTAAAACACAGTGTGTCTCAGCTCCATACGGTAAACTACCTGTGTACGGTGCATAATACACTAATTGTCTTAGTAGGTCTTATTATAACTGTGAACGTGATATATTTTTCTGCTCTGACAGGAAATCAAGCTGTGACTTTAAAATTAAGGATCACTTAAGGATGTAATTAGCTGTATTGGTTTTCCAAAGTGTTCCTCTAGTTTCTGTGTGCAAAGCATTGTGGGGCAATAATGTGCCTCCACAGCACACTCAAATGTCAAAGGTTTTACTTACTTTTGTCGTCTTTCCAATGTGAACATACTAATAACATGCTTACATTTCACGTAATATGTAGTATGGAATATTTGTACAGAGATATAGTCTCAATATTTCAGTTTTACCCTTTGGAGACATGAAACGAATACTGAATATGAAGTATTTGTCCAGTAAATGGAAATAACTGCTGGAAATTCATACAGAAATGACTTTGTATTTTTCTGATATTTATGAAATGTGCACATATTCAATGGGAAGTCCTATTTGACTGACGTTTGATTCTTATTTTTATTATACCGCTGTACCTTGGATCACTTTGAAAGTGGATTAAGAATTAATGCATCATTTTTTTTTCCTGTTTTGTTTGATTCTCTCTCAGAAGACAAAAAGGAAACCTAAATCATGGAGCCAGGACCTTCGCAGTACCTCCAACACAGCAGTGCCTTGACCCTGTCACTCTGTAGACTACAGGCCGGTCGTACGTGATCTGTTCAGAAACCCAATGCCTTAATTTCATTTCTAGACTAAACATGCCTCAAATAATACATTAGTACGGTATGTCACTGAAACTGTTGACTTCCATATCATCTTATTAGCATGTACAATAGATAAAACGACTCTATTGAATTTTAAATCTCAATCTTGTAAAGACGAGGAGCAGGTTGAACTTAAGCTCACTAGAAAATCTAACATTTGAGACTTTTTTATATTTCCAAAAAGTGAGATGAAACTGGTGAAATTATTGTTTTACAGCATGTGTTTAGAAAAAATCCTTATGTTTTATCTGTAATACTGTTTATCATCAATAGTTGTCCATTTAACTTGCTGATGAATAAGGGCACAGTCACACATGCGCAAAACTAACATTGGTGAATGTTTACCCCCTGTTTACTTCCATGTGAGCGAGGGAGCGAATAAAACGTTAAAATGTTTTTGCTGGTAGAGCAAATTTGCATCTTCGGATCGCGTGGTCTTCAACTCTGGTGAACTTTGGCTCGCATAGTCGCAGCCTCGACCAATAGCAGAGAAGTGTGTGTGGTTGACCACAACACAAAACGTCATAAATGAACTACAGACCAGCAAACGGATTTCTGCGTGCGACACATCCTGCACTGCCCACATTCAGCACTAATATCACCTCGGCAGGTGGTGATGGTGATGGTGACTCGCCAGCATTTGTGAATGTGTGACCGTGCCCTAAAGCTATACGCATACTGTACAGTGACTGAAAAGACACTAATACCTGCATTTTACACTGTTTTTAACGTTGTAACTATCCAGATTACACATGTGGGAACAAATATAGCATGTTAGAAAAAATGTTGCCAGACTGTCGTCTAAAATAAAAATAGACCTGTAATTTTCATTTCTTGTGGATCTTTGTAATGTTATAATTTACATATTTGTACAGCAAACCAATCAGTAAATATGTTTTCGGCCTTTTATTATTAAGTCCAGAAAATAAAGTAAAAATGTCAAAGTCAGAGACATTTTCTGCACTGTAAAAAATATGTTGCGAGGTAAACAGCAGTGAAAACACTGTGCACCCTGTTTGCCCCTCAGATGAAGGTGGGTGTAATGGTGAGGAATTTAGTCTGTATTTTTGAGATGAGGAAATGACACCCCAATATGACATTCCTCCTTGGGAAGAAGGTGTGGGAAGGACACATAACAGCTCTGGAAAATAACAGGCGTCTTTGAGAGAAATGGTCTCAAAACAAACATTCAGCAGCATCACCTCTCGCTCTTTGTGACGCTGCAGTACACATACGAGTGACCTGAGCAAAGTAAGAACAAGTTTTGGTCTTTATGCGTTACACCAGCCCAACGGCTCACCAAGCTAACGCAAACATGAAGCCAAACTGTAAATACAATATTCTGTAGTTACATTTTCCTCATAGAGGTTTTCCTATCTGAAGGCTCAGATTCTCTTTTTAAAATGGAACTTGAGCAACAGCTGAGTGGAAAATAAAAAAAAAATCTCCCTCACATAGAGATCCAGCTCTGTCCCAAAGACTTCTGGGATATGTAGTTTTGGTCAGGAGTTCTCTGAGACCAGGCAGCGCTCCCTCTGATCGGGAACTATGAATCCTTCTTTCTGTTCACTCTCTCTTCTGTCTGACAAGACAAAAGACTGTTTAGGGTCGATCACCACCATGCTGACCTTGTCCTGACCAGGAGCCTCCACCTCGGCATAAGAAGGGTGACCCGAGCCTCGCCTGAACTTCATGATTGGCCAGCGGGTGGGCCGCCGCTGAGGGGCGAAAAATTACAGAATATGAACATAAGTGAGTTTGTTCGAGAAAAATGTGGATATAATAATGAAAAAGACATGTGCAGCTCTGCTAAATGTACTTTTAAACTCATGTCAGACCATGTTTTAAATTCTATGATAAAATTAATGTCCCCGGCTTGGCAATGGCAAATATTTCCATCTAACTTTCAGAAAGGGTTTAAAATATTGGAAGGTAAAAAACCGTCGGAAACTCACTAAAATCATTTTAAAAAATCATCTGAAAACCATGAATACAAGCTGCAACTCTCATGCAAGTATAGCCATAATTTTCTTAATGCCCTGTAGTGGACCACAGAGGATATTAGGTATCATTCTCTGGGAGGCTGAGTATTCACACCAATGTTCACAGTGATCTCCCGGTAGATGATAAAATGTCCTGCTCTAGATTAAAGTGTTGGAAGGACCGTTGTTTTATCTTTAGGCCCCGCTGCTCGCAAGGCAAAAAATAAATGAACAGATATTAACTGTGATGTGATTACTTATTCTCACTTTACATTTTGACTTTATTTGCATGAGGAAATCCAAATGAAAAAACACAAGAGGAGATCCTAGAAAATGGATTATGAACTATGGTGTCACTGACCTCCATGAAGAAGAGGCTGGCGCTGGAGGTGGGGTGGTTGTACATGTAGACAGACATGAGGAAGGCTGCTCCCATGATGACCATCACCATGATGATGCCCGCCAGTAGACCCGTCTGCGGCCGCTCATTGCTCTCTCCTGTAGTCTCCTCTTCTCCTGCTGTACAGAGATGATGGGACTGTGTGATGAACTTTGAGCCACTTGTAGAATTTGCATCCTCTGCTCAGATACACTCAACATAAAGACATCATACATGCAGATATTTCCACTTGTATCAGAATAATGAAAAAAAAAAACCTTAATGACACAAACATTTTACATGAAGTGGCTTTAACTATCAGATCAGATGCAAATATGTGCGTTTTAAAAAAAGTGTACCAATAATAAATCACAATCAGACACACAGTAGGTGAGCATGGATGACTTACATGCGTCACTGATGTGCAAAGAGATCTTTGTGTCATCTAGAAACAGAGACAGTTATATTATAAAAGATCATACAGGATGTCAAGTGTTGTACCTTTTTTTTTTTTTTAAACAAGTTTGTGTTTAAGAATTGTTTGTCCTGTCAGGAATAAAACAATCTGAGATTCACTTTGGGACTTCAGGAATTCCTTTTATATTTTTTAAATAAAATAATCAAGTGCTTTTCCATCTACCTAAGTAAAATTTCAGTAAAATAACTTCTGTTTGAGTAGGATGTTGTATTCTCTTACCGCACAAACAATAGCCGCTACAACCAAAATAACAGCTCTCCTATATTCTGACTCAACCAGAGTGACACACATACATTGAGTCATCCTTCAGCAGCTGAGGACACTATGCAGTATTTAACATGGCGCTGTATACACTCAACTAGGAGCTGACAGAGGGCTGGGAAATAGCTGACCACTTGACCCTCACACTGTCAGACTTTACACAACACACCGTGCAACGACAAGTATTATTCATGAGATGGAAATGACACCTGTGCTGCCCTAAAGTTACAACTGTTAAACCTCAAATCTTCAAAGAATTTATATTAAGAAAGAAAAGTATTTCAACTTTAAAAGTCTTAGAAACCAAAAAAGGATCATATTTGAAAATACTGCTGTTTCAGACTAATAAAACTACTGTTTTGCTTACTACAGATGATCTGAAAGCATCTTGTCAGCTTACCCTCTGCAGGTTTGCTGGTTGGAGGCTGTAGGGTGGACACTATTCTGCTTGTGCTGCTGCGTGTTGAGGGGTTGGTGACAGTGGTTGTGCTGCTGAGGGGGGCAGAGGTCATGCTGGAGGTCCTCTGCTGCACTGTGGTCGTTGTAACTGGAGTGGTCGCACGTGTGAGGTGTTGAGATGTGATGTTTGTGAGGTCCGTCATTCGGAGACACTGGGGATCTCTTCTCTGCAAAAACAAACGTTGGTAAACTCTTCTTCTGAGTTCTAACTGAATTCGACTTTCCGTAACTCACTGAAATGCAAAAATAATGAGAACCTCCTCCGGGCAGCCACGGTCGACCCAGTCCTGCCGGTAACGATCGAAGCCACTGGAGCATCTGAGAAAGGAAGTAAATATTATTCAAGTGTATTACAGGTTTACTTCACAAACAACATACGGGGTTGACAAAGTTCGAATGAGGCCTTTTTCAGCCTAAAAGGAGGTGTCCATATTTTTTCTCTTAAAACAATACTCACATTGAAAAGATTATCAGTCGCTTTAATTGTTTCTCCTCTGTCCGTACGGGCTGAGAGACATCCTTTTCTGAACCCTTTCTGTGCTAAAATTTCTTCAGCAAAGCTAAAATTCGGCTTCTGAGTTGAGTCTCAGTCACATCACGCAGATGTCTTCCAAACTTAGTATTTAAATATGATATTTTGTTTTAATTTCCCACTTGATTTTACTGAATGCGAACTCTAGATTTTGACCCCACATCACTTACACGGAAATCACTTTAGGAACAAATGTAATTGCAGCCAGTACGAGGAACAGTTACACCAATTACGACCAATGACTCTCTCAACTCTTTCAATACGAATATTATTTTCAAACAATATAAAATGTGAAAATATTCTTTAATGCATAAACCAAATATATAAATTATCTTTATAATTCTGTGAACCGCAGCACATTTCTGCACAAAACTATCACTTGAATTCAGATATTGTACACATTTTATTAAATAGTATTTCTATTTCTATTTTTATTGTAATTTTGTTCTTTTCTACATTTATGTTTCTCAATTGCAATACTTGCTCTCATGTTTTTAAATACCCTCCAGAAATGTATTAAAACATATACAAATAGTCTGTTTGGAACAATAACATGCATCTGATATTTCTGACAACAAAAAGTTAATTCTGAGACGCACTACAGCTACACTGTACATTAACACTGCCACAAGTCAGTGTTCATGAGTCTGACTCAGGAGACGTCTTAATGCAGCTCTGGATTCAGATGAATCTTAAACACTTTCATTCATTAAAATACGTTCGGTGGGAATGTGCAGGCTCGTCAGTGGCATGTGCTCTCTGAGTGCTTTCCAGTTTACCTTTGTAGCCGACTGCACCAGCTGCAGTTAAAGCCAATCTGAGAAGTGACACATGGACCACAGCTGGAGAACTGGAGACATGCTGAGAATAAAGGAAAACTGTGAAGAGTGAGGAGAAAGAGACGGCTCTGACTTCTGGGACTCAACGATTTACAGGCCGTCCTGCAGCATAAGGCTAACGTGCAAATCCTGCTACGGTTTACAAACGTAGATAAAAAGTGTGTCAACTGTACAACTACAATACAATTCAAAAGTGTGAAATAAATGTTCAGATCCGGAAATTGATGATCCAAATATACAAAACACAAATGGCAGTCTGTGTGGTTTGCCAACACATCTCTTTGTACACTTTAATGAACTCACTTGGTAGAGGTAGCATCTCGACAGCTGTAGAATTGGAGATTTTGGATTTGAGGATGTCGACTTTGTGATACTCAAAAATGGTTCTCCTCCGAACATCTGGAGCATGTCAGAAAGGACATGATATTGTTATTAAATGGTGAGATTCAGTGTGTTGTTTAATAAGCTGGTTTGTAAGAAAATGTATTTTTTATACACCACTCACTGGGGATCTGCTCTATCTCATGAAGAACCACAAAAGCATCTGATAGGCCCACTTTGACAGGATGATTCTCAGTGCTGATGTTGCTGATGTCTAAAGGAATCTACGTTAGAAAAAATAACACAAAAGGCTATATAATTAAACTAATTTTGCGTTAACAGAAGAACACAAAGAGGAGAAGAAATGTCACCTCTTTGTATGCAAAGACGATACGCCCGTCGCTGTGCAGAACGGCCTGGAAGGTGAAAGTTCCTAGACTGATGTTGTCCTGGAGGTGGATGCGGCTCCACTGAACCACCAGTGCAGTGCCTGGACGGTAGACATACAGAAACACAACCATTCACAAACACAGTGTAAACACTCTACAGCTGACCCACAAACAAAAAGCCACAATTGATGACAAGTGAACCACCAAAATGACGGTCTCTTACCGTTATCAAAGTAAAACACAGTAGAGTTTTTGGACAGACTCGGGTCAAAATTGGCCATCAGAGGGGCGATGTACTGAGTGGCTGTGAGCATTCGGTGGATTATATCTCCAGTGTAAATGAAACCTGTGAGAGGAAAACATACCATCAGTCATTCACAACATTCATTTCAATCATCGATGAGATATGAGACAATGGTTCCCCTCCCTCTGACCGACCACGTAACTATCAGACAAGAATAACCACGGCTGTTAGTGACAGGTGCAAACAGCAACAGTTTTCACTTCTTGCTAAACTTGTGCATGAAAGGAAGGACATTGTTAAAAGTCAGAGTCAGGAAAACTGCAATGATTGGAAAACAAAAACCTGCAACTTTCCCTTAATCATTAAAGGTTGTGTTGAACCGATTAGAGGCAGAGTGCTGGAGACAGCCATTTTAAGATTGTTTGTGATTTGCTCTTAGTGACTAAGGAGTCCTCTTAACAACTTCTAACCTTTCACAGATTTAGGAGCTCATTTTTTAGCGCTAAAATGCTTTGTGAAATACTCTTAAACCAAGAATTTAGAAATCCTAAAATTAGGACTGACTCGCCCATTTATTAAAAAGAGTTACTCCCAGAATCAGCGAATTAGGAGCTTCTTAGATGGATTATCCTAAACTTCAATATTTTGCTGCCGATGGACAGGTTGTATAACATGTTTAGAAACAGATGCTGATCAAAATGCTAAAACATATTCCAAACACACTACGGAAAACATCACTGGAAACCTGTGACGCAGGTTGGTTTGGATATCCTACGTAAGCGCGCACTGTGCGTCTGTACTATGAAGGGAAAAGTTAACAAAAATATCATAAACATTATAAATTCATATGATGTAGCTCAAATTAAGATAACATCTCAAATGACTTTGAATACAGACTGAGCCTCATAGCTCTGAGCAACTTACCTCCAGTTGCCACTGTGAGTTCTTTTAGTTTATGGCCGTAGAAAGGGAAGTCAAAGGAAAGATTCACTCTCTGGAAACAAAGAGAAAGTGTAATAACAGCTGTGTGTTAAAGATGGACAACAATCACTTTCAACACAAGAGAAACCTTTTGTCAGAATGTTTAATCAGGTAAATAAATTGCTTATTATAAACTTTACAGCAATTAAGTTATTGTTTTAAAATGTTCTCAATTTTTACATTCATAAATTAAACTGTAACATGCGGATCAACACTTCATTAATACTTTGTCTTTATCATTTGAATCTTGAAAATACTTTTTTTTTTTTTCCATTCAGGAAAGCCAAAGTAAATACACAAACTAAAAATGGATTGCCCACTGAACAACTTCTACATGAGATATTTCATTTCCATAAAACACTGAATGTCCCGTTTATTCACTCAGACTGATTTCATACCTCCGCTTGTCTGTGGGTGCTGGACAGGAAGCCACAGACCTTCCAGTCGCCCTCTTCCATCTCCTCGATGTTCACCCACAGCTCTCTACTGGCTGCGTCTCCAGGACTGTAGAGTTTAGATGTATAGTAGGCGTGATCAATGTCCTGTCCAAAATCAAATTAAGTTAAATCAGTAGAAGGGACGAAACATGTCAAGTAGAATTAAACTTGAACTAATGGGGTTCATGTTGTAACGATATAAAGTGTGCTTCTATGCTCGGGAGGCTATCACATTTAAGCTTAGCACAACTTTAGCTACTTTTGTTTAAGGATAAGACAGATTTTTGACATGTGCGTAAAGGAAAACAGCTTAAGTTCATCAAGCACACACAACAGTCAAGTCAAGAAATACATTTGTAAAATATAACTTTCCAGGAATATCTTTATTGTTATTTACGGGAAACAAAATTGCGGCTGTTAATTCACAACATTCATCAATATCATAAAAATTTGAAACAATCTTTGGCCATATCATCATATAAGACTGAGACTTCAAACTATTTTTGGGAGGCGCTGCCCCTTAAAAGCCCTGCTTCACTTTCTGAAACATCAATATGTTTTGTGAGATATATTTTATTTAAAAAGTATGGTCTTTGTGAAAGTTCAACATTATATATACCGGTTCACATGTCTGCTCCGTATCTAACTGTGACTTGTGTGTGTTTAACTTGTACTAACATCTAGGCACTTTCCTCTCTGCTGTTCTTCGTATCTAACTCTGTGACTGGATTCTAACCTGTACTAACACACTAACATCCTGACACTTATTCTTCTTTTACACTTTATTCTTGTTGATAGGTTAAAATGTTTTTGTATAGTTGCACTGTCGTTATTTGCTGCTCTGTGTGCCCTGAATTGCCCCCCGGGGACAAATAAAGTTTTTTGAATTGAATTGAATTATATGCAGATACATTTATAGCAGAAAGCTTCATTAAGAATCTCGCCCACTTTCAAACAATTGTTACCTTATTGTTCCAAACTTCTTTTCTATTTAGAGACTAAATAAATACCAAAAAAGTACAAATTGCTTCTGAATGTTTTCTGATACTGTTTTGTTTTCTTGTATTATTCTTACTATTTCTTATTAATACTTTTATGTGGTCTCATTGCAATTCAACTCGCTTTTAAAATATTTTAAACAACAATATCCAGTTAAATGCATTGTGGTCAGATGAATGCTGTTTGCCCATGTTGCCGTGACGCAGCCCTGGACTGAAATGGGTAAAGTATCTCTTTATGTTCAGAAGTTTTTCTTCATCTGCTGAGATGTAAAGGACTTTACCACAATCTGAGTAGAGTTGCTGTGTCCCTCCTCCATCAGCAGGTCTGGATCTGACTCTTCTGGTTGGTGCTGGTCTCTGTAGTGGCCCCTCTTATCGGCACTCCAGCCACGGGCCCCAGACCTCCTCTCCCTGGGCTTGTTGCTCACTCCGGCTGCGTGCCATGACCCTTCCCCCGGAGGAGAGAGCCCCTGTGTGTCTGTGCGGTAGACTCCTGAGGAATCAAAGAGAGGGACATACTGTACGTTAGTAGTTGTAGTTTTTTTAGAGCATGCTTAATAGAAATGCACTTAAGAACAAATGTAATTTGGAAAAAAACCTGATTATTTTGTCACAACTTAAACAGTTTGTGACCGCATACGGCTAAAAACTGGCATTAAAATAACAGTAAGTGCTGAAAACAATCAGTTTGATTAATAAATGTGTTTATCAACATATAGAAAGGAACGAAAAAAGACAGAAAAGCAGACACTGCTCTCACAAACAGGTTTACACATATGAAGCCAACATTTCCACAAAGTTCCTGAACACTCAGACCGTGCTGCAGATTTGTTTTGATAGTTTTCTGGCAAAAAATCCCAAGGACGCCATAACAAGTACCGGTGGGTCAGTCATTACAAACTCATATTGTGCAGCCAAATGTTTTTCAAACTAGGGTTGAAGATTATTTTCATAATTAATCTGCCAATTATTCTCTTCATGATTGATCTTGTCTGTAAACCATCAGAAACCTCTCTCTTACAGCGGTCAGGAAAGAAAATTAAGTCTCACGTTGGAGAACTTTGAACCATCAAATGTTTGGCATTTGTGCTTGAAAAAAAAGAAATGGATTATCAAAATTGTTGCTTTATTAACCGAACTTATCAGAAGCTATCAGAAGATACCAAAAATGCCAGGGCAAATTGTTGGTGGAAGTCAATGACGCACAATGCATCAAGAACATTTCCATCAGGATTCATAGAGCTTCAATGAAGAGTTTGAAAAACCTATGTAGCCTGCTGTCAGTGTGAACTTCTGTACTAATGATTATTATACCAGTGTAACAACCTAAGGGGTGAAAAAACACGGGGAACTGTGCGTTAAAGCCATGTTAGATGTGGAGAATGCATCTTCGAACATCTCATGGGGCAAACATGCGTCGTTCTGCCCCTTCCAGTGACAACAGTGCGTCCTGATATTTCTTTTCACAGCAGAGGGTGAAAGGATGCTTCACATTCTTCGCACCAGCAGGTCCAGGACCAGGCATGTGAGGCCGGGCAGCAGTGGGTGTTGTCTTTATTTCTGTCACATGGTGGCCCGGCCTCATAACCCCTCCATCTGTGTGATGGCAGTGCACTGATGCTGCACAACCAGTAGCAATAGAACTGGTAACAAAAGTAGTAACTGTATAAATTAAGTAATAAAGAAAGAAAGAAATGCATTGAATGAGATTTTTGTTAAAATGCCCGGTCTGTAGATGAGCAAAAGTCACATTTCAACACGGCTCACCAACTGTTGCAGCACATAGTCCATGAACAACATCCTCCACAGAGGATAGAAAACTACAAATACTGAAAAAACGAACAAACCTTACCGCTCCAGATACACACCTGCAAAACACCTGCACACATTTTCAGTCGTTGGCATAAAACAAAGCTTATATTTCAAACAAAATTACATGTATAAAATGTGATCATTACAAAAAGACTACACTAAGATAAATGAAGCCAACCCATAATCACAGGAAATGACACTTGACTGTTCATAGATAGTTGTTAGGCAGGTAAGTGCTGACTTAGAAATGACTGAACATTAGTTCCACATAATACTTTTGCTGGCAGCTTTTTTTCGATCCTCTAACCCTGTTAATGTAATTATTTTCACTGGGTAATGTCTGATATTATTATGGTGTGTCTTGTTGCTGTTTGTAGTCCTGCACTTGTGATGTAACACCATATGACTTGAGTTCTGTCTGTTTGAATGTGATGCTTGTTGCCTCGACAGAAAATCCAATAAAAACACGTTATTATAAGTTGCACATAATATATTACTTGTGCTGAAACTTTCTATTGAGCAAACGGACCTGAAGTTAGAAGCAGATACATTGTATTTCTTACCATAAGCGGACTTTAGCCTCGTGAAGCTCATGTGTAACTGTAAAACCAGCAGCAGTCCTGTGATGAGATGAAGCGTCCTGGTCAGGGTCATGGTTATCCTTCCCCTCAGGTCGTAACTTAACGCATTTTCAAAGCGCAAATAATTATTTGGCGCAATGTGAGTTTGCGGCTGAGCCTCCAGTCTCACTGTCGGGAGTTTTTAACTCTAAAAAAGTACCGTTTAAAAATGTATATTGTAAAAACGTAGGTGACGCAGGCTTAATGAATGCAGCCCTGGGTGAAGCTCCTCGTCGTGTTGATGTCCCTGTTGAACTGAGAGCAGCGCTGAACCCGGGAGACGTTCAGGTGCCGTCGGAATTGTCAGCATTATGCGCCCAGAGCGCGAGCGAGTGGAGGAAGTGTCTCGTGTACGGATCTAAAAAGTACTAATACTGTCCCTGAAACATCTTTTTTTTTTAAGTATCAAATATCATAATGTGGAAAGCTTGTTATTGCATGATTTTTTTTTCACGTTTTACCAAGATATTTTCACGTTATAACGAGAAATGTTCATGTTATTACTTCATACAAACGATCCACATTAGAAATCTTTGCTTGTTTAACAATATAATTTTTCTCATATGCAGAGGTGGAAGAAGTGCTCAGAGCTTGTACTTAAGTAAAGCAGTACTTCCTCACTGTAGAAAGTCTGTTACAAGTAAAAGTCATTCAAAAGTACAATCATCAAAATGTACTTAACGAGTACTCATTATGCAGACTCCATTTCATATTATATTAATAGACTATAATTGACAGATTGATGTAAATGTCACTTTAATGTTACAGCTGATACAGGTTAATTTAAATGACTTCATATACTGCTGTGTAGCTTAATCTTTAACAATGTTATTTCACTTGTTGACAATATTTTGTATTAATAATCTGAATCTGTAAAGTAACTAAAGTTACTAGTATAACTCGAGTAAAAGTAACACAAAATTGTACTTAAGTACAGTACTTGAGTAAATGTACTTATTTACTTTTATGTATTTCATGTGAATGTTAAATTTAGGAAACGTGCGGAGAAGGGAAACATTGAGGAAGGCAGTTCAATCATTTGGATTATTTGATTAATTCTACTTCATGCTTGAGGTGCAGCGTGTTGTGATTCTGTGGTTATTGAGCAAATGTGTTTGTTATAAGGCCACAGTAAAATAAATACAGGCATGTTTAATTCATTGTCCATTGAATCTCTCAAGCACATGGTTAACGCAGAACGACTGACTTCAGCTGCAGGAAGCTTTGTCTGAATGCTCCATAACTCAACAGTGAGGGACTCGGCTGGATCCATCTTGGTGTCTCTGACTCTTTCCAGTGCAGATCTGTTGGCAACGTTGTGCTTTATGATCAATCACTCACAAATTGAAGGATTACAATTCACTTGTTAATCCGTGAAAACCATCTACATCTATACTGATTAATATAAAAGCAGGATTTTACTGTTGTAATTGGTTATGCTACTATTTTGTATAGAACTGCAACTAATGATTATTTTCTATTATTTCTACTGATTTTCTCAGTCGATTGCTGAATGTGAATACTGAAGATTACATGGAGCAAGTTAAGGCAGCAGTAGTTATGTCCCTCATAGAAGACTTATTTAAACAAAGACTCAAACCAGGGCTGGGCAGCTTTTACTTATTTTGAAGGATCTCAATACTTCCTCCACCATTGATTTATTGATTGCTAACCAATTACAAGAATCTCTTTTTTTTAGGTTCCAACGTTTGTACCTCTACTTGAGTAAAATTAAAGTAACAGCTGCAACAAAGGTCTTTGGCCTGGTGGTGGAGACGGCTGCCGTATATTTGCTACATTCAACGTAAACCCAGAGCAGAATCCAGTTTGACGAGAATGTTTACATAAAACATTACTAAAGCCTGACATGGCAAATATGGACCGGCACAAACATTTTTCTGACCTGCCAGGATCACAGGGCACCATTATGAGATATGAAAACACTGAGTTTGTGCTCAGATGCATCAATGACTTAAATATCGACAGCACTGCCTGGAAAGAAAACAGTTAAATGATTGTGAAGATAACTAAAAGATAAGTGTTCAAGCGTGATTTGTGTGTATTGAGATTTGCTCACAGGAACATAACAAACTTGTTCAAACATCAAAGTGACACCAACAACAATGAAGGACGCACAAACATTGTATACTTTATATTTAATGCAAGAATGCAATACCCACGGAAAAGACCAATTCTACTGGATGACAATTAAAACCAATGCGTTAAGCACTCGAGACCTTTAACTTATGACAAAAAGACCTGAGTGTATAAGGGTCACGATTCAAAAGCTAATACTACAAACACACCACAAGTTGGGGTGAAAAATTAAACCATAAGAAGTTGTGTCTTTACATTGTGTCAAAGTTTTGAGATGTTGAAGGGATACATTTATATAAGAAACAACAAATAAGCTCCTCATTAAAAAGGTGTTCATGTGCATTTTTGACATCAACAATCATTTCCGCAATATTTTTGAGACTGGAAAAACCACATATGATCATTTAAGTTGTTTTTGTGCAGATTCAGTCACACTAATTCAGATACGGTGGTCGTTCTGTTGATTATTTTATGGCACACAAAAATAAAAGACAAAGCCCACTAGTCTAACGTTCCTTTGTCTTTTGCCGTTAATCCATTATGTATCAGCTGATTGATAAGTCAGATTTATCTAGGGCTGTACCGAATCCCTCAGAACGCTGACGTTCAGATTGGATCACTTGTGAGGCTCAAACATTTCCAATAACTCCAGAACATTAAGTCCAAAAGTGTTTGTTTCCAACATTCATCATGTGTTTAACAAATATTTCGTTTCAATCCATATCTGTCAGCGTTTTAGCCTTTCAAAAACAAAATTTACACCGCAATCTCAAAGCTGTTAAGTCACATTTAAAACCACAAAAACAAAATCCATCTGGGCCTTAAAACCGCTAGTAAATTACTTAAGATGCTTAAACTAGCATACATATTTATCGATCTAGTAAGAAGAGACAGCGGCGGTGGTGGTGGTGGTGGTATTGTTTTCACTGTTTCATTGTTGTCTATTTGTGCGTCATGGCAAAATGTGTTCCTGGAGACACTTACTGTAACTGGAACTAACACAGAAGTGGTTTTGAGTGTCTTGCCAGGTGTTTCTATGTCTATGGATGCATTTGTCCCTGCTATAGCTGGTGATGACAAAATATGATGACAGATATTTGAAGTTTAATTCAAAAACCTAAATAGAAGCTTTGAATGTCAAAAAGTGACATTCGGTATAGCCCTTGATTTATCAGATTAATGCAATAATGGAGGCCACATAAATCCTGGAAGTAACAAGCACATTTTAATCTGGTTTCATTTTAGCATCAACAATACCACCGACATTAGTCCAATTGGGTTCAGTCATACAAAGATATCAGAATTCTTTCTAAAATGATTTATTCATGTTTATAAATGCGCCTGACAGCACCTTTAATCAAACAGTTATTTGTGTCAGATGTTGGTGGAATGAGAAACTGTGCAGAGGAACCTTCAACAAACACCCAGCAGCTCCACTTCAAAGATGAGAGTGGAATTCCCTGGGATGATGGGTGGGTATCCTTTAGTGCCGTACGCATAATCTGGCGAGCAGGTCAACCTAGCCACCTGGCCAATGCTCATCTGTGGAGGAGAAGAGCGGGTTACATAAAGGTAATTATATGATTTCATATTCAATGGCTGATCTGATTTAGCAATGCACTTCATAAAGCCGGGGGACCCACAAGAATTGCCAATATCAAAATAACAGTAGGTGAGATACCCTGACTTTAAGTCCCTAGTATGGGTCAAGCTCCAGAATTCCCCAGGATGCAAATCAGTTCTTTCATCTTGTCACGTTCACGATGTGTGGACTTTTTTGCTCATTTGTAAAATGTATTCAAACACATTCGCCTCTCTTCTTCTGTCTGTCTCCTATGTCTCCCTCTTAAAATACAAACACACACGCCTTACTCAGTGGTTGAAGGTTCCTGGTTACAATGAAACGCAGCAAACACTTCAGTGACGATTTATTTAAATTGTCAGCAATTGACTGATTTTGAACATGTTTATTTAGCCATTTATTTTATATATTTTTTACTTTGTCAGTTTTCACTTATTATAGATAATGTAGTACATTGTTTATGTATATATAAATAATTTATGAGATATAATGTTAAATATTCTGTAATCAAGTAATTTGTTTAGGAAAGGAGCCTTCTGAATACCTTTGCATAGTTATATCCACGTTAAAAAAAGTTCAAAAAAAGTACTATTTTATTCCAGCTAATTTTTCTACATTTGCCGGACTATTGCTAATGACTCCCACATACCTTGGGCCCTGACAGATTAAGCTGAATTTATTTATGCATGTTGTGTTAGATGTCTACGTAGTAAAATCCAGATATTACATGCACAAAGGTGTTATTTTCAGTCAAAACATTATCTGGGTGATGTTTTGCTTTATAGGCTGTTATTAATCACAACAGGCTTGTAAAGTGCAACATGAATAGTTACACTATGTGCACTGAAGTTTAGAGGAGTGGCTAACTCATCTAACAATCCCAAAGAAGGTTGTACACTGATCTGTGTGCTTAGTTTGAGCTTATGAGTGACATCGTTTCCCCCAATATATTAGTGTCCCAGTGGGGCCAAGTTACCGTGTGTTTACTTGGGACCTGCTGATTTTTCATAACTTTTTTGCCAACATACTGAAAAGCTGTAGTTGGTAACTTCCTGTCATTTTTACATATTTGCTGAAAATGTCACTTTGTCCTGACAGCACAATGAGACAATCTGCCAAATGGTAAAGTGTCTTTACCTCTCTGTCTACACCTGACAGACAACCAGAGCGGAGGAGTCTGACATAATATAGTCATCATCTCTGACTCAATATTCCATTGCTGTATTGCCGATTCTTGCAAAAAGTGTTATCAGAAACGTATTAGTGCTGTTCAGCTGTAAAAGGAAAACATTTGTCTGGCAGGGATTGGTTTTGTTTTAACTTCCTCACAAATTGTAATTTTCCAAATAAACAATACACCAAAATACATTTTCTAAAAACACTTAATGGGAGAAGTAGGCAATACAGTACAGAATATCGTGTACTATCTGATCAGAGTTCAGAGGAGACACTGATATGCGTCAGAGGCTGCTCCGCTCTGATTGTTTTTTCTGCGTGCGTGGTGGAATCTAGCAGATGCCATTAGGAGCACACTGAGAGGGGGCTCGGCAGCAGATGGAGGTAGAGCTACAATACTTTTCCACAGATCATCTGTTTTGGTGTGCAGTCAGGATAAAGTGACAGTTTCAGCAAATATGAATAAAACTTTGATAGAAAGTTAGCCACTTCAGGTCATCTTGCTGTGGGAACTGGAAGTGTCCCTTTAAAGCTCCTCTTCTTACCTGAGCTACGCCCTCATCCCAGGCACGGATCACTTGGCCTTGTCCAATTTTGAATTTGAAGGGAGTTCCTCGGTCCCTGGAGGAGTCAAACTTTTGTCCATTTGTTAGAGTGCCTGTTCAACAACAATAACGACAGAAGACAAACAAAACCCAACTTGTTAGCACTCTTAACAGCTAATTTCTCTTCTGTCTCTGGTGTTTTGTAGCACTATAAATGCAGAGCGACCGAGTGTTTTAGCCACACAATGGAGGATTTCAACAGTTGGAGGAATAACGTTAGTTATTTTGGGAATGAGGATATCACTGCTATCTTAACATCCATACATTGACACAGACAGTTTAGCTTAGCACAAGAATAAGGGGCTAACTCCAGCCTGGCAAAATATTGTTTTTTAGCACTCCCATTGTATACGTAATGTATTAAATAAAATATAATTTAATATACCCTCTGTCTCAAATGCCGAAAATTGGGGGTGCTGGTAACCAGATCTGTTTAATTTTGTACAAAGCCAATGGAAGGAGGCTGGGACACCAAAAGAAAAAAACGTCTTAACTTTAGTATGAGTATGACACATGCGCAATGAAACTGGAGCTGCGCCTTTGAAGGGTTACAACAGATTTCACTTGAAATAAAGTGATGGTTTCCTTTCACGTACTCTTCGGTTTCATGCACCAAAGCTCAGACTTCTTTTTTTGGCATCCCAGCCTTCTTCCATAGACCTTGGACAAAGCCAGGCTGGAGCGTGTTAGCCATATTTGGACCACAGCGGTCTAAATATGATCAAGACACATTTTTGGAGCAACGAGGCAGTTAGCGAGCAGCCGCCTTAAGCTTGGCTGGCTCGGCCTGCAGCTTCACCTTACTCTGCTGTGCTAATGAGTAGGTATGCTAGTGCCAACAAGGAAGGATCTGAATAATAGAAATGAGCTCTCAGATGAAGTGTATGGCTCTTACAGTGCGTTCAGACCAGATGCGATAGAAACAGACTGTATAAAAAAAAATGAATGTAGCGTCTCAGTCGAGGCCCATTCTCTTAACTTGATCCAATCGTCCTCGCCTATGGGATTCACCATCTTGTTAGACTTTGACTGCCTCATTTCCTCTTACCAAAAGAGGGCATGTATGTGACGTTGGGGGGAGGGAGATACATCCATGTTAACCTCAGAAGTGAAGTTAGGGCCAGCAGCTAGATGTCACTCAAGAGTCTGCGCCCCTAATTATTCATAAACTTTAACCTCCAATAAAATAAAAGCTAGACTGGTGCAAAAAAATGTAGACCCCCCCCCTCAGTGTTGTCATGGAAATATGACCTAAACATACAGACAAGAATGTTTTTTGCACCAGGCCTTAAACAGCCTGTTTAACAAAGGTCTACGAGAAACTTCTCTATTATGAAACCTGCCCCAAGCGGACACTCTGAGAACTGCAGTTTTGGGCACTTCCTGATTGGATCAACCAGGAAGTCGCTGTGGTGGGGTCTTGGTTACTGTGCAATGACATTTTTCTTCTTCTTCTGGATTTCTGGGAGTGTAGATGTCTAAAAGGGAGTGTAGATGTCTAAAGGCTCGTCGCTGCCGTCCACGGGTCATGGTTTAGTTTTTTAAATCATATTCATAGTCACGTTTCTTGATGCAGTCGAGGAACGCAACAATGGCGGCTTTGGTGATCCCGTGGATGTGTCACGGAGAACTGAATGACGCTGAACGCAATCTCAACGCTGATTGGCTGTCGCGACTCGCCTGAAAAGTTCAATATTTTCAGCTCGCGCGTCGGACGCGTTTGAAGCGACATCGCGTCCATCTTGTCGCGCGCAACGAGCCTCGTCTTGAAATCGCGTCTGTACGCTGACTCTGTTTCTTAATCATGTACGCACCTTTACAGTGACCACCGTATCTTGTGCTGGGCTACGATGAGCTAACGTTAGCCGCTGAGCACACCCAGGCTGCATATGAGCAGACGGGAGGGGTTGGGCTCATGGTCGGGCTGAGGGGCTTCCGTCCCTCCACAAGGAAGGGAATACGCCATTTCCCAAATATGAAATGACACCATTCCTTTGAAGATTTCCTTTAAAAACTTGACCACGCGTGTTTATTTGAGTGAGTAACAGATATATTAAATGAATATGACTCAAGGTAACTAACATTTGGCCAGTTATGAAATATAACACCAGATCTTACCGACGTAGTGCACGCTCACAGTCTGTCCTCTCTGCGGGAAAACCCTGCCTTTAAAGGAGAAACACAGCGGCTTACAAGGGTGTTTATATTAAAAATATAGAAATATCAAAGTTATCGAGTCACTGGAATAAAAAAAAACCGTACCATCTCCTGGTCTGAGGGTATCAACTTGGACTCCCATTGTTCTTTCTGAGTCGTCTTCCCTCGCTCACACACTGGCTGCCGCACGAGCTCGGTGTCGTCTTCTTCTGCACGAGTCTTATTGGCAGCTGGCAAACACCGTTTGGGTGCGATAGCGCCACCTGCTGGTGTGGAGTGTGGCTCAAAGGACCTTACACTTACTGTACATCAACAAACCAATAAATAGGTAAAAGAAACAAATACTAATCATAGTGATAATAACTATAATATATTTCCAAACAAATGAGTTACTCTGAGAAAATTCAATATTATTTAATAGCACTTTTAAAAAATATTTTCTAAAATATCTATTAAATTGATTTTTCTTTTTCTTTTCTGAACCGTTCACTCGTTTGTCATCTTCCTCATACTTATCACAGTGTATAACATGCTCTATTGCAGTGGCTCTCAAACGTTGTACTCTCTCAAGTACCACGACCAACTTAACTTTTTCCACCACTTAAGTGCAATAATTTAATCTTACTGCTCATTTCTGTCATACACATTTTATCTTATACATATCCTCTACATGTAACTTATCTGATTTCATTTTCCGTGAATTTTATTATATTATTGTATACATTTTTTATTATTGTATTCTTACATCTACCTCATATATATTTGACTAAGAGTTCCTTTCCTTCCTGTTTTATAGTTAAAATGCTGCCATCTACTGTATGTGAAACATCATCACTTTAAACAACAAAAACTAACATCAAAACAAAAACTTTGAGGAAGTAATATTCTCAATATTAAACCTGTTTCATTTAAATATTTCAATAAAGTATTTTGAACCTGTACTTGTTTTTCCCATGGACACCCTGCGTTCCAACACCCATACTATTAAGTATGCCAAAAAAGAGTTTAATAGTTTGATACCTTACCATTTTGAGGGTGTGTCATGTCGTAGGTGTGTCCTGTGCACCTGCAGAGGGACCTAACAGTGCATACTTTGGAAGGCCAGCTAAAGTAAAAAGACAAAGTAAAAGATTTGGAACTCGGCCTTGCATGTCTAGGGCAGGGCTGCCCAATCCTGCTCCTGGAGGGCCTCTGTCCTGTATGTTTTAAGTTTCTCTCTGCTCCAACACAGACACCCTGCTTGATAACGAGCACACCATTAGACTCAGGTGTGTTAAAGCAGGGAGAAACCTAAAATATGCAGGATAGTGGCCCTCCAGAAGCAGGATTGGGCAGCCCTCGTCTAGGGTTTGCTCTCACGTTTTCTTCTTTGGCTTTTAAAAGCATCCTTTGTTGCACCGCTGCCATCTTCTGGAGTTAGTTAACGCCACAGTGTCCGGTCTATCATGTTGTCCTCATCAGTCCGGTTCTTATGAGGAAGCAGACCAAGCACCTTGTGCCTCCACCACACTCCAGTATGTATTTTACTCCTGCTCCCTTTAGCCATAATCTTTTAATTTCTTCCATCGTTTCCTTTTCCTCTGATACATATTTCCTGTATCTAGCAAATGCTCTATAGTTTCTGGTACCTGGCAATGATTACGATAACAGGTAAGATGCCTCCCTATAATGGGAAGAGTGCTGTTCAGATTACTGTGTCCTATTTTTATCCTAGTTATGATTGTCACATCTTTCCTGTTCCCTCCCATATTTCTCACAATGCCTGCACGGCTCGGTCTGTGTAATTACGGGATGAGTCACATGCAACAAGATCTAACAGGCTGATCAGGTTTGGTTTTTTTCCTGCTTGTGTGAGTGTGTGTTTGTGTGTGTGTGTGTGTGTGTGAGAGAGAGAGGTCTCTGCATGTGGGTGCTTGTCTTAGAGGGCGGTGACTCTTTGTCATCCAAACAGAAATGTAACATGTTTTTCAAGTAGTCTAATGGGAAGCTATTCTGTATTTAAACTGCTACAAAAACAATTGAGACATTGATCGTAAGTTAACAAGTAGTTTGACTTTTTCCTGTCTCTAAAACAACAGCAGAGCCTCTCAGGCCCTCTAAAGAGAGTACATCCTTTCTTAAACATAACTTAACCAGAAAGAAATGCATCTAACTCTTTTACGCAAGCACTGTACACATTGCGCTTTACTTTATTATTACCTTTTCATGCCCTTTTATAGTTGTACTCCACTATAGTAATGTGGTATTTTACATACAAACATATGACACGCTTATTAACCATGATGCTTTGTTATAGATTAAACTATCCAGAACTACTGTATAATTTAAGATGAAACTAATTAGTTGATTCATTAATTCGTCAACAGGCAGAAAGTGAACCGAGCATCTATTTTGATAACAGTTTGTGTCTTTGCAAATGCAAAAATGCCAAAACTTCGCATTATTTTTTGTTGGTTCAGTGGTTGGACAGAACAAGCATAGTGAAGTTGTCACTACGTGCTCCACAGAGACTGTTCTGGGTGACTGAGACATTATTTCTCATCACTGGCTCAGAAACTCAGACCTCAACACGTCCCTGAATCTTTTGTAAAGTATTATAAATTGCGATGTGTGCTTTAATACCTGCTGAGGTTAGTCAATCGCTGTTGTTAAGATGGCACTCCTTATATGTCTTGATTCAATTCAATTCATCTCATCTCATCTCATCTTCATCCGCTTATCCGGGGTCGGGTCGCGGGGGCAGCAGCCTTAGCAGGGGACCCCACTCTTCCCTTTACCGGGGCCACATTTACCAGCTCTAACTGGGGGATCCAGAGGCGTTCCCAGGCCAGTGTGGAGATATAATCTCTCCACCTAGTCCTGGGTCTTCCCCGAGGCCTCCTCCCAGCTGGACGTGCCTGGAACACCTCCCTAGGGAGGCGCCCAGGGGGAATCCTTACTAGATGCCCAAACCACCTCAACTGGCTCCTTTCAATGCAAAGGAGCAGCGGCTCTACTCCGAGTTCCTCACGGATGCTGAACTTCTCACCCTATCTCTAAGGGAGACTCCAGCCACCCTCCTGAGAAAACCCATTTCGGCCACTTGTACCCGCGATTCAATTCAATTCAATTTTATTTATAGTGCCAAATCATAACAAAAGTTATCTCAGGACACTTAACAAACTAGGTAAAGACCACACTCTATGACTTATTTATGATAAACATAAATAACAACAAAGAAATAATGTCATATTATCGAGGGTATAATTCTGTGCATCTTTACACAATCATATTAGTCATATACGGTGAACAAATGATCTACTTTTCGATTGCTGCAATTCAAATAAAGCTGTAAATATACACTTCATAAACAAACATGTATTTATTAAGTGTTAAAAACAGTGTTACAAATTCAGCTTCAGCAGAACAGAAAAGCAGCCGTCTTTAGAATGCGCAGTGTCTTAAAAACAACACAAAAGATTTCTGCAAAGTATTTTACTCTGACTTTGTCGACTGCTCTTCAAACACTAAAATGTTTTCAACAGAGAACTGCTTCTGTCGGTCACATAAACAAGTTTAAACTAGTTACTACAAGGCGTTGGTTCAAGTCCATTTCTTAAAAACAAGTTAACATTTTCAATGTTCACCAACAGTCAAGGGGGTTTGTAGGTAGGCAATAAGTATGTTCATGTAATGAATAATCTAGTTGTCATTCTAAAAACTAAATGGTCACTGATACATTCTCATTTAGTGGCCTTTACATCCTTTAATCCATTTGTTAATATTTCATCTTTTAAACAAGAGTTTTAAAGGCGTTGAGCTAATAATCTGAACTAAGCATCAGTTGAAGCCACTGCGTTGTCAGTTGCATGCGGCGACGGATTATACAGATTGTTGTAGAAGGAAAATTCAGATTGAGTTCCATGTTGTGTGCCCTGGAAGAAAACATTTTTTTATTTTTATCATCGGCACTGTGAAGGCTGCACAGGATGTTTTGTGAATAAATCCTGATTACTTACATCTATTTTGCAGTCATATAGATCAAACACAGATCTCTGGTCCACTGCGTCGTTACTCATAATTGTCGGTTGTTTCCTAAGACACATAGGTAGAGATGTCAGCCGACAACATAAACTATCATTCTTCAGTGTTCTTATGTACATCGTGTAAAGGATTTATATATTTATAAACAACTGTGTACATTGTAATACACTTCCTGTTCAGCATAAAGAGGGAGATGGAGATGATGACTCCAGCCAGCAGAGTCAGACCAACCGCCAGACCTACGGACAACATGTCTGCAGACACAGAGAAACAATCCACATCAACTCATTTATTACACTTCATTTCATAATTGCAGCGAGGCTTAAATAAACAAATGCCATGAAAAGACCAAAACCAACAATGAATTTATCCCACTGTCACGTGTTGTTGTCTGTGGCGTCAAAGCCTGATAGAGCTTATTCTTCTGTGCTCCAATGTTCTCCAATAACTATTAAAAATACATAAATGAGCTGCATCGTTACAGCTGCAGTGTCATTCAGACATACACCTTCCTGCTGCTGTAAATAACTACCACACATATAAATCCCCCCCGGCTGAAAATGCACAATTTACTCCTCATTGCCTTGTGTTTGCGTAAAAGGAAATTACTACGCTTTTTTTCCCTTCATAATATCCAACTATTCGTTTGTGACCCATTTTTAAAGATTTAAAGGCACAATGAGGATTTGTCTGTTGCAGTTTATACACACACAACATTCAGAGTTGCCTCCTCCTCAGCTCAACAACACCAGAAGCACACACCTGAGTGCAGTTGTGCACAGCCCAGTGTAATAACTGCAGATTAATTTTCTTATTTTGGAACGACCTTTGTCTGCTTGGTTCGGGCAGAGAGGGTCTCTGCAGATACAGACACCGACACACACCTCTAGTGGGTGATAAGTGATGATTGAGAGGGATTACTTTTGTAAGAGTCGAAACATTGAATAGGAAAAATCCTACTCCTTCTGCCTTTAAGTTTTCAGTAGGAAAAACAGTGCCAGAGGCTGGGAGGGAAAGTCTGAAAGCACAGAGAGATGGACACATGCACTGTTGGTTTAGGCATGTCATGTCATGTGGTGACTAATAAAAAAATAAATAACACTAGGTTTATCCATTAAAGCAGACACAAATCTGTCTAGAAGCTGCTGCTCAAATGGACAAACGTAGTGGTTGTTTAAACCTATTTCATACAGTCTGTGAGTTAAACCCATATCAGTGCCAAATACTTTATAAAAGTTGTTGTTTCCACTGATGTTTAGACAGGGGTTAATGATTTCTGGATAGTTTGTCCAACATCTCATAAGAAAGACATGCATCAGAACGTGACTCTTTTTTAAATGTGCTAAAGAAAAATTGTCTGCTCAGTTGAAGTGTCTAAAAAGGGTTTCAGACCATTTTTATCATCAGGAGGGTCGATGGGGGGCTCTGAGTAGCAGCCGCCAGGGAGGATGGTGATATCATCAAGAGCAACGTCCCCACCTGTATTCATCCCCCTCTGATACACAAACACAAACTGCAACAAAAAAAAAGAGAGTTCAAATTCAGCAAAGCAATAAGAAATTAAAGAATACACACAAGTTAACTCTATGTACTCTATACATGAGACATTCGATCTAAACTGACTACAGGTATCTGCTGTAGTTAAGTTGTATTTTATCTAAACAGTCCAGAATGTTTAAGCTTTAGTTTAGTTGTTTGAGTTTGATCCTATTGCACGCTATTTTAATCACAATTGTAACTGATTTTCAGTCAGTCTGGCATGCTCTCCGCGGGAAACCGGTGGATTTCTTTCTCCAGGTAGAAAATGAGTCCTTGCACCAAGTGAAGGAGTTCAAGTACCTCGGGATCATGTTCACGAGTGAGGGGACGATGGAGCGTGAGTTTGGCCGGAGAATCGGAGCAGAAGGGGCGGTGTTGTGACAAAAAGAGAGCTGAGCCGGAAGGCAAAGCTCTCAGTCTACCGGTCAATCTTCGTTCCTACCCTCACCTATGGTCATGAACGCTGGGTCAGGACCCAAAGAATGGGTTTTCTCAGGAGGGTGCCTGTTGTCTCCCTTAGAGATAGGGTGAGAAGTTCAGCCATCCGTGAGGAACTCGAAGTAGAGCCGCTGCTCCTTTGCGCTGAAAGGAGCCAGTTGAGGTGGTTCGGGCATCTAGTAAGGATGCTCCATGGGCGCCTCCCTAGGGAGGTGTTCCAGGCACATCCAGCTGGGAGGAGGCCTCGGGGAAGACCCAGGACTAGGTGGAGAGATTATATCTCCACACTGGCCTGGGAACGCCTCGGGATCCCCCAGTTAGAGCTGGTTAATGTGGCCCGGGAAAGGGAAGTTTGGGGTCCCCTGCTAAAGCTGCTGCCCCCGCGACCCGACCCCGGATAAGTGGATGAAGATGAGATGAGATGAGATTTAGATCCTTTTGATTAAGAAGACTAAGAGTACAAAACTACCAAAATACTCAATAACATGTAAAAGGCCTGCATTAGAAGTCCTACAGTTCTACGTAAGAATTATCAACAAAATGTACTTAATGTATCAACGTAGGTATTTTTTAACTACTTTAGCTTGGTTCCCAAGCTAAGGGTTGGGCTCCTCCAAATGGTCACAAGATGAATTTGGGTGGTCGTAACACATAAATCTTTAAGAGTTGCAACTTCTTTGACTTTTCTCAATTTATGAGTGTAAAATGTAGTGTATTTTATTTTTATTTTTTTAAAATCTAAACTCTTCATCTGAAAGGTAACTTGTAGCTAATACAAAGTGTAGTGGAGTAAAAACTAAAATAGCATAAAATGGAAATACTCAATTACGCTTGTGTAAATGTAATTAGTTACTTATGGTAATACCAAAAACAACAACATCAACCAACAACAACAACCATGAGTGTTTCCTCTTAACACTGTCCGCATTCGTTCCAGTGAAACAATCAGAAGGTCAATATTACCCAGAATGCTTCTTTGTGTCCAACAGTCAAACGTGCTTCCTGCCACTTGTCTCCTTTGTTTCCTGTCTCAATCCACTTCAGAATCCCTTCGTCGTTGCCCCCACTATGAATTTTTCTATGGGACAGGACAGCACACATTCAAATGAAGGGTTAAATGTTATCAGAGTCCACGTTCAACTCATCAGATATTAACAGCCAGTTACCTGTCGTTTATGTAAACCCTGAGAGTCCCGACGTGGTTGCCATACATGTGGTACCAGAACGTCAGACAGTGACCTTTAGCAGACGGCTGGAACACGTCACTGATCAGGAAGGACATGTCTCCCCACTCGCCCACTGAGCTGTCCACATATGCGTAGTAACCTAGTGAAAAGATGGAAAGAGTTTGATCCAACTCACATTCTCCATCTATAGTTCCAGTCCTCTGGTATAAGATTCAAGCCACCCCATAGCGTGTTGAACCGTTCCTGCCTATGTCCATTAAGATTTTCAACACTTACATTTAATGAAGGATTTTGGTCATGGGTGTTGTGCAGTATGTCACCATTGTCAGAAGGTGTGTATGTGTATATGCAAACTGTTATATGGAAGCTGTGAGTTGTTGTTTTACTGCAGTATGAATGATTTTATCTTATGTGGGACTGCAACAAATTTCCCTATGGGGACATTAAAGTATATCTTATCTTATTTAGCTAAAAGGAGAGTGGAAGTTAGTGTTACATTATCAGGTGGCCAGAACTATTAGCTGGAAGTGTAAAATAAGTAATTGCTTGCATCAACTTAAAAGGGAATGATATGTCAATATCAGTGTTTATAGGTTGTTTCTGACGCTCCCATGTGGTAAATTGGTTATCACAGGTTTAAGTGTTAATTCTGAATTCTATAGCCACAACCCACAAAACACGTACTTACTGTAATTTGTTTTTTACTCTACAGTCTTGGTTATTTTTTATTTTTGTGAGCAAAGAACTGTAAAGTTCATAATTCCAACGAGAACTGAATTTTGGTGAATAATACACATCTTTATTCAATTAGGCTGCTGGGAAGGTTTCCATAAAGTGGATTTAATCATTCTGTTCAAAGGCAGAATGGCAGAGTCACGTATTATTACCATACGCCGAGTTGGTGGTGTGGTCAACACTGGGTCCGGTGTTGGGGTTTGGGGAGGCTCCTTTGCCGCGGAGCCAGTCCCCCTGGTCGACTCCTTCTCCCAGGTTGGTCCAGCTGCACATGTTGCTCTCAAAGTCACAGTGTCCCGGAGGAGGACACTGAGCGTCTGTCAGCTGAACATCGTCAAAAGCCATGTCTCCCTCCTGGGTGGGGCCAGCCTTCACACCTTCCACCACGATCTGAAGCACAAGTATGTAACAATGAAAATCGCCTACTGTAAATATAGTAGAGTCACTGATTCTAATCCAGTACGCTTCGGCAAATTTATCAGAAATCTCCTTATAGGTTGCTATCGGTCTGTTCTGTGTGCGCGCTGAAAAAAAACCAGCCCTGGTTACGTGAATGAGAAACAGACAAAGTGGCTTAAGCAGATTAAATGAGTTCTGCATCATTTATCTAAACCAACACAAGTTCCCAATGTTGTTTAGACGATTCATAATTGTCTGCTTATACAACACAGAAAAAATGTTTCCACGATTTTAACACTTAATCTGCAAAGTATCTATAGCTGTCAAGTAAATGTAGGGATATAAAAGTGTAACATTTCCCCCTGAACTAGAGTGGATTTACATTAGAAAGTGGCATGAAAATGGGATTACCCAAGTAAAGTACAAATGGCTAAAACTGTGCTGAAGTACAGAACCTGAGTGACTTGGGTTACCTCCCACCATTGTCCATGTCTATTTATTTTCCCAGAAACAACTCTGGTTTATAGACAACTGCAGGAAAGAGTCCTGAAACCCAAAAGAGAGTGAGCATCTCTGCACTCCCAGTTCCCTTGTTTGAATGGGTTTTTTGTTAGATGCCTTTCATAAGGTCTGTGATTAACTAACGCTTAAGAGATTTTAACATTTTGTTATAAAAAACATCAGTCAATACCACTTATATCATGACTTTTGAAGCTTGGCACGTGTCATCACGCCATACAAGCGAAATCAGTTAGAAGCTAGTGGGTGGTGTAGTTTGTTTATAGCCTAACGTAAGATTTTTACTTAGAGCGATTGCATTAACGCTTCAAAAATCATACAAGTGGAGGTAATTTATTAATATTATCTTAATTAAACAAAACGCGTAAGAATCATAAACTTTTGTTCGCCACAGAGTTTATTTTTGTATTTTTTTTTCTACAATAATCCAAAATCCCATTGATTTTCTCCAACCCAGGGCGATGCTGACTTCCTGGCCGGCCTTCAAACATACATCATCCCTGCAGCACTCTTACCGTCTACGTGACTCACCCTGTAAGGCTGAACCCGGGGCAGAAGTGACGCCTGAGCGAACCTCCACAGCCGGCCCTGGTCTCCTGTCTGAGAGAAAATCAGAGCTTTTTTTCCTTCTTCACTCTGCTGGTAAACGTTCAGCCTCCCCATGCCTTTGCCATACATGTGGTACCACAGCTGCACACAAGCTGCTTTGCCTGATGAGACAGAGAAAGGAAAACCAGGTCAGATGACTGGATATCCAGAGTGTATTTCAACAGTTTTAACCCTGTTAACTTTAGACTGCTGACATATCCAGATATGTGTTTTATTGTAGAAAGTAAGTGAGTACATTTACTCAAGTACTCTGCTTAAGTACACATTTGAATTACTTGTACCTGAGTATTCTCATTTTATGCTTCTTTTTACCTCCACTCCCCTTCATCTCAAAGGGACATATTATACTCTTCCCACTACATTGACTGGACAGCGGGAATTACTTTACAAATTCTACATACAAAAATGGGAAATGGACATTTATATGGACCAATCTAATCTGATCTAATCAAATCATTCAGACACCAGGAGCAATTTTGGGGTTCATTATCTTGAATATCTGAACTGCTGATCTTCCCGTTAGTGGAAGACCTGATCCACCTCCTGAGCCACAGCTGCCCCACTACTACTTTTGATTTTTTAGTATTTTTACGGTGAGGTATTAGTACCTTTAAAGGATCTCTATACTTTCTCTGCCACTGAAGAACAGTATATAAAAAAGTGATTATTATATATATATATATATATAATTAATGAATGCACTGTAAATTACCGACCCTACAATAAGAACGTATTCAAATGTCTTAATTCAGATGTCAAAAAAGACATTAAACTAAATGTTTTTTTCACTGCATTGTGAGAAATAATAAAAAAGAGTTTATGCTTAACTCAATTGTTGTCTTGCTAATTGTGCCGACTAAATCTATGGGAGCATAATGTTAATGCTAGCTTGCAGATCACAAAGGAAACAAAACACACACACACACACACACACACACACACACACACACACGGTGACTGTCTCACCTGCAGGGTACAGTGGTGAAGATATTTTAGCTGTCTGGCCTGCGTGGTCGGCAGCAGAGGAGGGCAGGTAGTAGTAATGGCCCGTGGGTGTATTGGTGGTGTGGTCGCTGTCCGGACCAGTGTTGGGGTTGTGGGTGAAGCCTGACTGTCTGACCCAGTCAACGTCATCGGCTGTCTGCTGCTGCCAGTTACAGCTCCCCTCCTCAAAGTCACACATATCTTAAGGGTAAAGTTTTAGAAAGCATTATAAGAAAGTTTGCAAGATTAAAAATGTAAACTCAAAGTTTAGCACTCAATATTGCTATAACAATGTGCATGAGACTAATTGGGATGTTAAACAAGAACTTAAAGGAGCAGTGTGTAGGCATAATTATATTTTCATTTGTGTATAATCACCTGAAACTAAGATTAGCTGTGTTTTCATTAGCTTTGTTTGAGCCCTTAATATCTACCTCTTCCAGAGTCATATTTCTACAGTAGCCCAAAACAGACAAACATACATTAGCTCTAAGGAGGGCCTTTATTGTTGCTACGTTTCCTTAAGGCCACCATAGAAGTGAGGTTTGAGGAGAGGGGTATTCAGTTGCAATCTGCAACCTCACCACTAGATGACACCCCACACTGCTCCTTTATTAGGAGGTTACTTACAGTGCTTTCAAAAAACATTTCTCTTAAATCTTTTCCTGTTTTGACCCTGAAAGCCCTTGATGCATAATAATTCAGCAGCAGGACGTTGTCAAAATAAACAACATAGTCCAGGATGATCTTAATAAAGGAACAAGTCACACAGTGGGACAGTGTCTGATTTCTACCGGTGCCCAGAGGAAAAACTTATAAAAGGCTTTGGCTCCACTAACAATTCTTGTTAGTGGGATCAATTTATTGTTGGTTTTGGACCTTTTATAGGACTGTTGACTAATCCTTTGAATGTAGGTGTATGAGGACATCACTATCGTCCAAGATCTGATTCCATAAATGTGCAGTATTTATGTAATCAGTATGCAAGCCTAATAGAGCAAGGAAAGGTGCTTCTGTTCTTTTGTATGTGTTTTTATCGTGCTTATATGCGTTTGTCTGTGCTTGTGTAATTATCTGCTCCTGTATGTTTTCTTATAATGCCATCAATCTGCCAGAGACTGCAGATGAAAATGAGCCTGTATGGCTAAATCTGGCATGTTTACATGTTGGACTCAAGTGCTCATGTTAATTAATGTGCATTGTCCCTTCTTAAATAAACAAACATAAACCAAAATGTGTGGTGAAGTGGATATAATTTACAGGGGAGAGACAGTGATTCTTGAAAATAGGCCTAATCTAGTTATTCTACTCATTATTTTACTTACATAATGAATGAAGCACTTCAAGATAAACAAAGCACTTAAGGCTTACAGTCTAGTAAATTGTTTTTCATGATTTTCTCCAGCTTCAGTTTGATTACCAGAGGCAGGACATGGTCCACTGATGAGGGAAATGTCATCGATGGCTATGTCTCCTGCCTCTCCTCCAACTGTAGCCTCCAGAATCACTTGGTGGACTTCCTGCATGGTCACGTGGATCTGAACCAGCCGCCACTCGTCCCCCTGATTTCCTGCTTTTTGCCAGACCTACAGGAAAGACAGGAGGCTGATTCACTCGTCACAATGAGGATGTGAGCAGGTTTTTGCAACACAGCGGTATGCACTGAAACTCTGCAGCTTGCACTCGTACAATGCATTAATGTTATTTTGCAATCACCATCATTTCACAACTATGTGAAAAGTTTAATAAATGAGAGAAAACACTGTAGGAACAATCACAAATATTTCTCAATCAACCTCCCAGCCGTTTTTCTAACACAGTTAACAGTAAGGGGAAGTAATCTGTGCAGACTCAAAAAAGTGTCTCTCTCAGATTTCATGCTTGTTAAAAGCAGTTGTGGAAGTATTAAGATATTTTATTAAAGTAATAGTAGCAAAAGATAGTATAGAAATACTCTTTTACGAGTAAAAACTTGCATTCAAAATACTTAAAGTACAAAAATTATTAGAATTTTTTCAGAATGGCCCACATCAGAATCCCATGTATTGTAGTATTGAATCATAATTACTGATGCATTCATGTGTTGATCACTTTAATGCTGCAGCTGGTAAAGGGGGAGCTACTTTGGATTACTTTATATACTGCTGGATAGTTTAATCTATAATAATACATGATTTATTAGCTGTTTTGTATTAATATTCAGAAATGTAAGTGAAGTTATCGAGTAGATGTGGAGGTGTAGTGGAGCAAAGAGTACAATATTCACCTCCCAGATGTAGTGGATTAGAAGTATCAAGTAGCAGAAAAAGTACATAAAAAGTGTGCAGTATTTGAGTAAATGTACTTAGTTACATTCAACCACTGGTTAAAACATATAATAAATGAGTAAAACTACTAAATGCATGCATATGTTTACCAATGTTTTCTTCAAGGGATCAGCTGATTGCAGCAGCATCCTCAAGGAGCCGGTAGTAGCTCCGAACATGTGATACCAAAATGTGAAGCAGTATCCTTTTTCACCAGCAGGTGGAAGCATCAGAGACTTCAGCTGGGCCACATTTCCCCTCACACTTGGTGGGGAACTCTGGATGTGAAGGTATTTCCCTGTGAAACAACATACAGAGTAGTTCTTTCTGGCTTTTGTCGCCTTAAGACAAAGACATGTCTTCTTGCACCTGTCATAGGTTGTAGAAATCTAAGTGTGAGGAATGCAAGACAGAAAAATTCAACATAAAAGAAATTAGAGAACACCTTCTCTAGGACTCTTTTGCGATTGGATCACGGCAGCTGTGACAACAAAACTGGCCAGGGGCCTAAAGGGGACAGGGGGAAATGACCCCTTACCTACTTCCTACCCCCCTACTCCCAGTGCTGCCTGACTCGGTTTGGGATGACTAGTATGACTCGACTTGACCTGACTTGAAAGTTACAGAAGCTTACTTTAAAGGAAAAGTTTTTAAGGCAACACTTTCGGTACTGAATGTGGTTTAAAAGGGCACAGCACTATTATCTAGTTGTTTATATAATGGTTTAGGAGACTACTTGTCTAAAGAGTGTGTAATAGTAGTAACCTTTGCCAGTGGTGTGGTCTCCTGCAGGCCCAGTGTTGGGGGTTTCAGTGGGACCAGACCTGCTGAGCCAGTCCAACTCGTCTTCAGCCCCCTGGACCCAAACGCACAGACCGTGTTCAAAAGAACAGCCACAGGTCGACAGAGCTGAGGAGGGAAACATCATTTAAAGTAGACATGTTATGAAGCATACCACTACTACTAATGTACAATACATCCACATGTTGATGGAATGGCTGATACCTGGTGGTTGGTAGGATTTTTCACAGTTTAGAAAAGAGATGTCATCCAAAGCAACAATGTGACCTCCAATAGTTGTCTCTGTCCGAGTCACTTTATTGAAGCTACTGAACCAAACCTAAGACAATAAATTATTAGAGTTATACAATGAAGGAAACATTGCATTGCACTTATGCACTTCAAAGACCTTTTACATGGACGCATTTTGGAAAATGTAATGCAATTTCCAACACCAGTTTACACATCATCCTCACCCATAATAAACATACACTACGGATATTCACATGCCATATTCTTTTCCTGTTTTGTCATCTATTTTATTGACCTATTCTCAGTCAATTGCTTTGTTTAACCTTTGAAAAGGATGTCTGACGGTATTAAAAATACATTTGTATATACACTCACTTGACAGTTTAGCTAACTTTTATATTAAGTTGAATTGTATCTATTATATATCTGAACTGAATGCAGTCTACTGCAGTTTTTCCATAGTTTACCTGCAAGTTCACTTTCTTGGTGAAAATGTTTTACAGACCATCATCAACACACTGGAGGTTGCAGTTTGCAGTCCTCTTGAACGCTCTTGTTACACGAAGTGATTTTGCTAATAGTCTATCATAACATTAGAAACACTTCTCAACACAATAATGTGGTTTAATTCAACAGCACTATTCACTGTAGCTGCCAACAGTTTCAACTGAACATTATAACTTTCATGGACGGAGGATTCATTGCAAGACTGGTGTATTAGACTGCATTAGCTCCATATGCACCTAACAAATCTGGAGTTGTATTTCAATACATGTAACATACCAATAAGAATATAATAACAGGATTGTAAATAACAGGGTTTCTATCACATTCAGACACACTGCATATGATAAAGTATATGAAAAGTAGCATTTTGACATATTCTATAATATATGGAAAATATATTATTTTATTTGTTCCAAAACATACTGTACTGGTACTTGAATGTATGTTGATGTATTAGATCTCCATTTATTGTTAACATATAGAGGGTTGTGTTAGGGTTTGGGCTACCCCAAGCAGCCATGACGGTCTAAAATCCTCCATTGTTAATGAATTGGATTGAGATGTGGTGACCGTGCAGTCCGTCTCATAATAACATGGTTTAACTCATCAGACAATGCAGTGACCCCTCTATGCAAGCTTCTTCATCCATAATATTTGTGCCTCTGTCACTTGTGTGTATGCCCCTTTCATTAGGATTAAAACTTAACTGGTCAGTGAATACACAAGCACACACCTTATATGGCTGCTGGTGCAGGCCTAGAGGCAGATGCTCCGGGGTCCAATGGGAGACAGTGTTGTGACTGCGTGACCACAGGATTGCTTCACTCCCCTCAGCTTGCTGCATAAGCACTCTGAGTGACCCAGCACTCTCTTCACTGATGTGGAAGTGAAACCTGCGTTTAGGAAAGAAGGAAGGAAGAAGGGGAGAGTGTTGGATTGGGAAGACAGTTGCGCGGTAGAAAGACGGGGGCGATGGGGAGCATTGAGCAATTCAGTACTTTAAATATTCAACTCTGTATCAAAACAAATATTTTACAGACATTCGAGATGATAATGACAGAAATGTGGCTATCAATGTTGCGGTCATCACTTACAGCATCTGACAGTAGGGGGATGAAGGGGGGAGTGGAGGACTTTGGAGTCGGGCCTCACTCTGTGTGGACCCCTGACTGAAATTCACTCTCATGTAGTAGCCTGAGAACGAGGCAATCAACAAAGCTGACTCGTAGACATGCTGGCTGTAGTTATGATTATTTCAGGACCATGTCAACTAACAAATTATCCCTTGTTTTCTCGTTCTCTGGTTCCATTAAAATCATTCAACTTTTCAATCAGTGAGTAAGCACTAAAGTCACCTGTGTCTGTAGTGTGATCAGTGGGCGGCTCGGTGTTGTTACTGGCTTTCTGTCTCTGCCACCTTCTCTGTCCATCGCTGGTGTCAGTCCATTGGCACTGGTTACTCTCAAATGTGCAATGACCTGAAAGTTTAAGGCGGGACGTGAGTAACACTGCTGGGGAAAAAAAAGGGAGGTGAATATCGGTTCGTGATTTGTAACGTAAGTTACAAATGCTTTTGTGACATTTTTTACAACAGAGAGAGAGAGAGAGAGAGAAAAAGTATGTTGCTAAAGTTATATAAGTACATGCTTTAAATAAAACTTGTTCTTGTAGTAGAGTAGGTTGGCTTCTCTGTGAGTGAACCAATATAATATTTTTTTCTTTAAATGGTATGGTGTATCTTAACTTTAAAAAACACTGTCAGATTTGACCAAACAGCTGTATAAATCGTATACATACAAGTGTATTTTGGTGAAATTAAAACATGTTAAAAATATACATCATCATCAGGTTATCTGTTATATAAAAACATATAAAAGATCAAAAACTATATGTAATAAAATGAAATGAAACCACACATTGTGTCCTAATCATTTTCTCATTATATATTATAAAAGGCAGGAAAGCATATTATTTTTCAGTAAGTGATCCCACGACTAATTTTATCTACATTCATTTAGACCCACATGCTCATATGATCTCTTTCTCCCCATTTAAAAGAGTAAGACAGAGTTGCCACACTTCTTTACTGTCTAGTAGCAGGCTAACGAATCCACATGAGGAAAAATGTAATTGTAAAACATTGTATGCTGCTGACAAAATGGTAGAAGCATTTATCAGTCAATACAACACGCTCACCGCAGCCATCCTCGTCCTCCCCCTGAGGGCAGTCTGGATGATAATTACACTGTAAAGTATCCAGAATACACTGTTTTCCAGCTGACCGCCAACAGAAAAACTCATTATCCTGCAACACCGAAGAAAAAGAAAACAATAGCTCAGTATTATTTTCAACAGGTTCACAGATGAGATTAGGAGATTGCTTTGTTCCACAGAATTTACTTTTGCGGGAGTGATCTTATTACGTCAGGTAGTTTTACCTGACAGGGGAGGGTTGGTGCAGAGGATGTAGGTGGGGCAGAGGTGGGTGATGTGTCAGGCAGTTGGTTGTTGTCAGGGTCAAATACACACTCCCTAGAGAACGAGACGTCGTCCAGCGCAACCAGCCCTCTGCGATCACCACCTCGGTCATATGTGAAGACAATCTGAGAAGGACCACAAACTACATGACCTCAAGTCGGCATTTGTGATACTGATTTTGTCCAGTTGCTCAGTTTTGCAACAAAAAAATGAAAACTAATTTCCATAACTATTAATGTCACTGACATGTGTTTAAACCTACATTAATTGACATTTTGCTCAATTTAGGGCACTTGTTAGCTAATAGTTAGGGACGCATCAATCCAATACTTTGTTTTAGATATATCAGGCTGATACTGATTCAAACATGATGTTTCCTTACACATAACGAGGAAGACAAGAATGATCCCAGAATGGGATCAGTATCAGAAATGAAGAAGTGAGATCAGTGCATCTCTACAAACATTTGCTTATTTAAACATTGAACAGACATGGAGCAAGATTAGTATTCACTTTTTGCCGTGTTACCGACGACATGACGAAACCTAGTCCCATTTTCACTCTCTTTGTAGCTTTGTCTCTACTAGTCCGCCTTAGCGAATGTACAGCGCAGGTATACAGTCTGACATCCGTGCCTAATCTGTTTTGCAAGAGCACCATCGCTGCATCCTGGGTTTAGTACTGCCCAAGAAAATTGTGATTACTTCAAAGAAATACAAACAGTTCAGAGCGTTTTTTCAGCTGCAGCCTAGGGGAAACATCAGTATTCTCTATGTTTGCCAGCTAGTCACTAACTGTGTCTATCTGGTGCTTGGAGCTGAGCTGGTTTATTACTGAAAACAGCAGCCTGCTGAAAACAACACTGATTAGAGCAGTGGGAGTGAACCAAAACAGTAAAGTCATGGACCATAAAACTGTTGTCATTTGACCCACTGTTCACATTAAAATACTGACCAGGTTAGCTTAAAAAAAAGAACATTTTCATAACTGAGGCCCTGGTTGACTGAAACTCTCAGCCATCATTTAATTAACTGTCTGTGTCCTCACTGACCTTGCTGTTGACGGAGGAAGAGAACGTGACCTCTGCTCTCTGCCAGCTGTAGCTTTGTGAGTTTCCCCGGAGCCATAACACATCGTCATCACTGCCTGACTGTAGTGTCCTGGACTGGGCTGTCAGACTGTTTGTAGCATCATCCAGGCTGAAGACAAAGAATCTCACCTACAGGGATACAATAAGAGCTATGACATTGGGGGCAGCAGTGGCATGAAACTGGCAAACCTGCATGGGTGGTAAATAATGCACTAGATCAGAGCTAAGCAAGGGATGGATAATAAGACACGCACACGAACACACGCACACACGCACACAGGCACACGCACACAGGCACACATACACACAGGCACACGCACACAAGCACACACACACACACACACACACACACACACACACACACACACACACACACACACACACAGCAGGTTTTTATTTGTGCTATGCCAATGTTTCAGCTCTACTTGGTGTTCAGTGCTAATCAGCAAATGTTAGCATTCTAACATGCAAAACTAAGATGGTGAACATGTGCAACATTACACGTGCTAATAATAAGCATGTTAGCATGCTTAGTTTGTCTTGTTATGACATTACTTCCACAAAGTTTATTTCTGAATATTTATGCATCTTGTTCAGGATGGCACCCGAAATTAGTCGTCTCTTTCGTTATATGCTACATCCACCCATTGGGTTCATCCATATGTTCCCCTTGTCCTGTGTTCCCCGGTCGCCTAAACCTCTACCTTTGCTGATTTAATTCAGTATTTTGTTAGGGTTAGAGGTTACAGTTAGGTTGGGGGCTAGTGTTAGTGTCTACATCGGCCTATTTGCCGTGGAATTCAGCACTGATTATGGAAAAAAGAACAGACTGGGGAACATAGGACATTTTTGGGGAAAAGCAGGGAACAAAGGACCCAACAAACATAGGACACAGGGAACATAGGTACGCTTCCCACCCATGTATACTCACAGTGCAGTTGGAGCTGGGTAGTAGAGTTTTGGAGAGAATCTCTGAAGTTTGACCCTTCTCAGTCCCAGGGACGACATAGTGACCTGACAGTACAATGGACAGTTCAAGTATATCAATACTGATGAACATGAGTTAAAGGACATTAACCATCGTGCGTGTTATTCAGAGTCAAAACCAATAAAGGATTATCTCAATGCAGCAAAGAGAATCTAATACCTGCAGCCGAGTTTAGGGTGTGATCCCTGGGAGGCCCATGTTTGGGCCACGCGTCCTGTCCTCTGTGATGCGTCCACTCAGCTCCAGCTGTGTCCACATCACTTTCCGCCCAGGAACAGAGGCCTTGTTCAAAGCTGCAGCGCTCCACAACACCATGTTGCTCTACATTGTTATTATCATTATCAGGCAAAAGGGAGAGCGAGCGGTTGACAAGTTGTAAACTGCTACTCAAGAACATCAACTGATGAATGTGTACGGCTGCAACTAATGCATTATTTGATGACTTGGTTGCTCTTTAAAACACCAGGAAACAGTGGAAAATGCCAGTCAAAATTTCAATTGTATGTCTTTAAATGTCTTGTTCTGTCTGACCAAAAGTCAACCCCCCACAAAACAATCATTTTACTCTAATGTATAGTAAGACTAAGAAAAGCAGCAAATTCTCACAATTGAAAATCTGAAAACAGTAAATGATTTGTCAATTCTGCTTGAAAAATGACATTAATTCAGATCACACACTATGATATTTTTACTGACGCAAATCATACAAACAGGAATGATACTAAAGATTAATATTTAAAGCATGTTTCGAAACCATCGGAATGTTTTGACTCTCAATTTAAATCTTTATTTTTCAATGTTCAGAAATACAAGGTTAAAAAATGAAACATTTAAAATTTCAAAGTTAAAAAATTCCACGTTCATAAATTCGTAGTGTCTATAATCAATTGCTCTTCCTTGGTGCCCCAGATGTCAACACTGAATTTGGGCTGCTGATTTTTTTAATGTTGAATTTTTGAATTTATAACACTGAATTTTATACATTTTATTTTACATCTGAATTTGGCATATGGACATTTTTAACATACATTCTTTTAATGTTAAGTTAAATCCAGAGTCAAAACATTCATAAATATTCAGTGCTGGAAATTCAATAGCTTTTATAATTTCAAAATCCAATGACACAGATTTACTTCCATATACATTTCTCTTATTCAATATCAAAACTTAACTTTGATACTTCCATCATTAATCTTATGAAACAATGTTCAGGACAAGGGGAAGAGCACAGGGAGTGCCTGCATGACTTTATGCATCTTCATTTATAGGACCAGAACATTCAGTATTGGGAGCAGATGTAACCCTTCTACGTTTGTGACATCTCACCACAGTTGTTCTCGTCAGACCAGTCTCCACAGTCATCGCTGAAGTCACACACTTGGTTGTGCTCCACACAAACACTGTTGTTGCATATGAACATATACTCTGGACAGAAGGGTTGGGGCCCTGAGGAGGAAACAAACAAAAAAAAACTTAATGAAAGTAAATCAGCTTGACAAAAAGAGGACAGCTGAAATAAAGTGAGGTAGAGCAGGTAGCCTACCAGGCAGGGCACATTTGCTGAAATCTATGTCATCAATGGCAATGTGTCCAGGCCTGTTGAAGGTCCTGGAGGCTTCAAACAGGATGGTGAAGTCCTGAGGGATTCGACCAACCGTTACCTCACCGTGACGCCACATATCTCCATGGTTACCAGATAGCCACCACAGCACGGTGGTCCTGGGGCCCTCCTTTAGCAGCACATTCAGCTCCTCCTCCTCTGTGTCTGTAACAACGTACAGAGTGAGAGATTGATGAAGAAAGCGAGAACATGTGATTTGAATGCCTGCGCACATTCACTTTAACATGCAGAACATACCCTCTCCATACATGTTGTAGTGGAAGTGTAGTGTGCAGGTGGCGCTGGCCTGTTTCATGGTGCGACTCTGCACGGCAGCAGGGCTCATTTGAGCTCTTTGTTCAAGCTCCACCGCGATGTACCAACCTGGAATAATCAGGAGAAGTCAAAGCATCACCCTTTATTCTTTATATACACTGTCTGTAGTGTCAAACCATGGGAGCAGGAATTACAACGTAATGGTAAATCTACAAAATTGACAGAATTGAAATGAGGCGGTTTTTGCACGGTGGTGGCGAGTTGGGGAGTGAAGGGAGGATTTGTTTTCCACAGTTTTGCAGCTTGAACATAATAATAAACTTAATTTTCAGTTTAACTTAAACTTAGTATGCAAATGCTGGTATTGATAAGATGTCTTATGCTGTTTTTCTTGTTCTGGGGGACTGATTATTTTCAGGGAGGCGCCATGATTCATGGCTTTCCATCTTTTTTTTTTACACCCATTTCAGGAGGTTTATATTGGGTCATAAGTTGATACTAAATTAAAAAAATTGCATTCTATTTTTAGGTGTGTTGGCATTTGACCTAAAGGCATAATTCAGTACAAAAGTGTAGGTTTAATGTTTAGCATCAGCGTTAAAATCAAGGAATCCAGGCCAGAACAAAACAAGGAAACTGTGGCCATGCGGCCCACACTCAACCATGGTTACCATTCATATCTTAAAAGGGGAAACGTGTTCAGCTTATTCAGCATACATGTATTAGCACATTAGCATATTCAGTTTAAGTATGATATGTTTAATTCATTCATTTCTTATGTATTCCTATCAGATGAATATTATTATTAATTGCATATTTATTTAATTTAATCAAAAACTATACTTGCATTGAGATATTTTGGTATCCAAAATATAAATTTATTCAAAATTTAAAATAAATAGTTAGATACCAAAAAATAACAAATAACAAGTAAATAATCCAGAGTGAAAAACAAACTAACAAGAAATTAAGAAAGAATAAATAACATCAAAATAAGAAAAATAAAATAAAATAAACAAACAGTGTACTTTGTTCACCTTTATGTTTACTCTAACTGCTGTCTGTGTTGTAACGGTGTGTCAGTGGCCAGAAGGCGGCCACTGATCTGATCTAAGCTCTGTGTAAGTGTGAAGCAGTCCAGATTCAGATGAGGCAGTGTAAGAGGGGCTAGTTAGAGGCCTTACCCAGTTCAGAGCCCACTGTGTGGTCCACCGAGGGTCCAGTGTTCCCAGTAGCATTCCTTCCTCTCATCCATTGAACCTGACCAACACTGACGTCCTCCCAGCCACATGTGCCATTTTCAAACGAGCAACCCACAAATCCCAAACTTGTTTCATTTTCTAAAGGAAAAAAATATATTTTTTAAAAGTTTCAATACCATCAAATATATTTCAGTAATAAACTATATAAATAGTCGGTACCTTGACACAAGCCTGGCGTGACACTGACATCATCAATGGCAATAAATCCTCTGTTGTTACTCTCGGCTTCGATCAGCAGCTGAGCATAAGGTTGTTGAGAGAATCAGTGAATAATATTGATAAAATAGACATTAGTTTTCTTATTATTTCTACCACTGAGCCTCTTTTGGATTACCTGGAAAGGTTTGCTCTTCTCTACAGACTGAGAGAACCTGGTCCAGCCGCTTCCACTGCTAATACTGTTGAACATCAGATCCTCCTCGGATGGCCCTGAACGCATGTACACCTTCAGCGTCCCTGAGTCACTGGTAAACGACGGATAAATGTCACAACTTTGTTTGATGTGAGAAATCAGCTTTAGTCAAGTTGGTTTAACCAAAAAGTATTTCTTTAGTATCTTTGTACTTTTGTCAGAGCTAAAAAAACAGAAATCCTGGAAATTATTAGACACTAATTAACTAACTATTCCTTGTTTCATTTGGGCTACTTTGACTTTATATACAGTATATTCTACATGGATCCTATTTTTAAAGTCGTTGATGGATTAAAAATGTCTTTGTTTTTTGTTCAAAGTTGACATTCAGTCTTTTTTTTTCTTGAACTCACACAGATCTGTGTAAAGTGTGAACTCTGCCACACAATATTCTCAGTCTTGCACAAAGTGGGAGGGCAGGTGATTCATGTCAAAATGGCATTTGTTCACACTTTCTGAGGAAGTCCGTGAGGAAACTAAACAGGATAAAGTGCTTCCTCTGTATTGTCACATGTGAAAGGGTGGTGGTTTGCCTTTTTCTTTCGCTGACCTGCTGTCCATATGATACCATAAGGTGAGACAGGAGGTGGTGTCTCTCATCTGGATCCATTCTGACAATACCTGCGCTACGCTGCTGCGGTTTTGGTACAGTGATGAGCTCAACAAGAACCAACCTGGATACAAAAATAAGAACAGAAATATCAAATAAAATAAGAATTGATTACTGCAGTCATTTAAAGCTGTAAGATAGATGCACACGTGTTTCACAAGTGACTTCAGTGCAAACCATCAGCTGTGAATGCTACTACTACTAGTTTTGACTCTTTGAACAACTGATCTCAGCAGGATTAATGTCTTATAGTCTTATACTTATAGTCTCAGTTTTAAGTTGCTTTTGTAGACACAAGGAAATTGTCTGTGGGTCAGGGAGGAGGTAATGTCAGCAACAGGATATAAGTCAGGGATAAAACGAGAAGTTGACAAGTAACAGACTATGTCAGTTAAACAGCAGCTACAGTGACTCAGATCAATAGATTGTCAGTTGACCATTCGGAATAAATTTGCAACTAATCAGATTTTGTTAGGTATGATATAAAGACCTTTTTATTGTTTGTTTGCCTTGAAAGATAATTTTACTGAGGCTCAGATATATACACTTGGATATGCTTCCCTATTACTGGGACCTCTGGGTGGAGCTGAGACTTTCTCCGGTGGCATTTCTGTGTTTATCTTATTATATTGAGGTGTATCAAAGGTCGTACCCTCTGGTGTCTGACTGGTGTGGTCTGTTGGTGGACCCAGGAAACCTCCCCTAGCTAGCACCCAGTAGTGTCCATCTTCTTTGGGGATGTTGACCCAGGTGCATTGCCCGGACTCAAAGTCACAGCTGCCTGGAGGACTGCAGGCCCCATCCCTCACAGAAATATCATCTAACTTGACTGTAGAGTTGGTGCCTGGCTCATGGACTGCCTGAAACACCACCTGGTGAAGGATGTTAACTGTTTTAGGATGCAGACTTACATGAATGAAAAATAAAATACAGTTATGTAGTTTATTGAGAATAGGATCATTGTTTAAAAAAAAAGAAAAAAAACTGCTTACGCGGTAGTTTGCAGGGAAGGACGCAGTGACCTCTGCCACCTCCCAGCCTAAAGAGGGCGCTCCAGATCGTTGCCAAAGGGCCTCATGCAGATCCTCGTTACTCAACACATGCACAGAAAGGATGTTAGAAGACTCTGCTGGTATCCAGTACCTGAACAAATACAGCAGATACACAGACATTTACATCTGCACCAAGAGTGTATAAATGTGTGTGAAGGCAGCACTGGACTTACCAGAAGCGCACACATATCTCTGCAGCTGAGGTGAACTTAGGTGTGAGCAGCTGAGCTACTTCAGTCTGTGTAGAGTTTGTTTTCATCACAGTCATGTAGACGCCTACAGAAAACGGAGGGTTACAACTGTTTCAAACCAACAACAGTTACAGTATGACTGATATTCTCAGTGTAGGTTCTGCTTTAATATATTTCCAACTTTACCCCCTCCTCAATAGTCTAAAAGCTACAGTAGATACTGTATATTATGATGTGATTAACTACAAGGGAACTGTAAAAACAAAATACTAGAAAAATGTGTCAAATGAGCAAACAAGACTAATGCTAGCTGCTCTTTGAGGCTGCGCTAAGAGAGTGTTGCTGTGAGCTAATGCTAAATGCTATCAGTATGCTAACATGTACAGCAGGTATAATCAGGGCTTAAATGTGGCTCTGTGGGTTCAGGGTTGCACCAGGGTGCATCAGGGTGCATTTGAACACTACAACGTTATAGAAAACATTGTTCAGCTAGAAAGATTGAGGTTGCTGATCTGGTAGCTTTTAAGGAAACCCACTGTCCGAAAAAAGGATACCGTGTAAAGTTTTTACGTTTGTAAGTTCTTACATTACCTAATTCAGGACTATGTTCTCTACAGCTGCAAAGAAGCCATTTTTAGTCATTGTTGAGAAAGAAAAATAAAATGTAAAATATATACATTGTTGAACCCCTGGGTATCTTGATTACCATGTTCATCATCTTAGTTAATCAGCACTAAACACAAAGTACAGCTGAGTCTGAAGACAATGTCATTAGTGTTGCAGGTATTTGGTAATAAACTAAAGTGATAAACAAATTAAATGTTTGACCAGATGGTGGTGTTATATGAAAAGTGAGAGGATCACCAAATTCCGTGGGTTGATTCTCTGGAAACCATAAATAAATTTATGTGTACAAAATATCAAGGCAGTACATTCAATAGTTGAGATTTCACTTTGGACGAGTGACAGACGCAACCAAACATTTGCTCTTTTAAACAAATAACCTCACTGGAAGACAGGTTTTCTACTCACCATTTTCAGTTCCATAGGTGTGATCCACCTGATTTTTTGTGCCTCTTCTGCGACCCCATCGACCTTTATGATTGACAGCGTTCGCAAAATCACACCAGTTGGACTCAAACCCGCATGCATCTAAAATGGTGTAAAAAAAAAAAAAGGGAAAAATGGTAATAAGCTCTGTACTGTATGATTTGGCTTCCTGTGAGCATCAAGCCATGATGTCTGTGTTTACATACCAAGACTACTGCAGGCACCCTCCCTCACTGTGATGTCATCAATGGCAATGAATCCTTGACTGTTGGTGTTTCTATGGCCAGCGAACATTAGCTGTGGACAAACAGCATTTAATACAAAAAAGACAATGTGTTGTTTTTTTGATGAAATGGAAAGTGTTAAAAAGTTTGTTTTGTTTATTTTTGTGTGGATATTTGCTCCTTGTTTCTGTATTCTGTCCCGATTAAACTAATTGGGATCCTAATGAATAAATAAATAATATTAAATGAGCCCAACCAATGAATTGGCTGATATTAGCTTATGTATATATATTGGTTATTATTGTATGCATAATTAACAAAAAAATGAAGAGGAGAAATGCCAAAGATATGTTTGAGAACAACAATAGGAAAACAATACTGCCATTACATTGTTTATCCCCAGAAGTTTATTTTTCAACTGTGAAAGGTCTTGCTTAGAATACATAATCCCACAATTAACATTAAAACTACTTTTAGGGATCCTTATGTTAGGTTATGTGATGTTTTTATGTCTGATATATTATTATCAGAGTTTTTAAATATCAATATGGTAGCTTAAAAAATCGAGCATTGGTTGGGCTTCATTGCAAAAACAAGATGTCGTATTAGGACGCAGTTTAGGTGAATAAATAAATCAATTACAGCGCTAAGGGAGGGGGTAATATTCTGAGATTCCAAGATTAAAGTTGTAAATTTACTAGAAAAAAACTTGGATATTCTCTGAGATTAGAGAGCCATATATTTAGTTCTTAATGCACAGAAGCTATCGTTTTAGATGTGTTTTTTTGGTCTGAATAGGCCCAATTCATGGCAATATCTTCACAGTCTGGATTCTTATGTTAACATGGTAGTTATAGGCTTAAATCATGGCTATTTCCTCAGCGCTAAATCATACTGCACTGATCCCAACTTCCAAAGTGGAGCAATGTAGTTCCTTTGTGACTCGTGAATTGACAACTTTAATATTGAAAATTGTGAATTTTATCTTGGAATATTACCCTCCTCCCTCGGCTCTTTTTTCTTTTTTACCTACAATGGCCCTAATACACTGCTGTGCAAACATGTATATGTGCTTGAGTTCAGTTTTACCCTTGCTGTATTGCTCAAGTTGAGGGTTACTTGTGCGTTAACCCATTCTGGATTCTGGGTCCCTCGCCGAGTCCAGACTAGCGGTTCAGAGGATTCCTAGAACAAAGCACGTCATTGTAGCTCAAAAGTAACGATGCGTGTAAGAGAAGGTTTAAAGTAGTACTAAGTAGGATTCATACCGTCTCAACCAGCAGATCCAGCGTGGATACTGAAGGCCCGAGCATGAAGTACCAGAATCCAACACAGATATGTGATGTAAGACTGATGACTGGAACGGAGACAACTGCTCTTTCCCCATCCTTAGACCCCGATCCATTCAAGCGTAAGAAGAAACCTTGATGGACAAAGAAAAGACAAAGTGAGACGCAAATCACTGAACTCAGCACAAACCTATATCAGAGTTTTTTTCATCATTGACAAAGCAGTGCTGCCATTCAACCCGTTATTTAATAAACACATACTGACATTTAGCAGTAAATAAGTGATATTATACAGGGCTACAACTAACTTGAATATCATTTTGATTTCAATATTAATCATTTTAGTCCATAAAATGTCAGAAAATTGGGAAAAATAGCCTTCACATCTTCCAAGAACCAAGGCTTCAAATTGTTTTTGTTTCCGACAAGACTAAGTACAAACAAACCAAGATAGTCAATTCACGATGATATAAAAACTTTAAAATATATATCTTTTAAAATCCTCAGGAGGCGGAATAGGTAGATATGTTTTTGCATTTCTGCTTGTAAAATGACTAAAACGGTTAAGTTAAACAGTTGATTATTGTAGATAAATGTTCTGGTGATGTTTCTGTATCTACAGTAACAATGTAGACAAAAACACGGCATAGACTAGCACATACGGTACAATGGTCACACAGACGTTAGATGTTCTTTACAACCCCTCCTTGGCTACTTATGATCTCAGGTGATTCTGAGTTTATTTCTAGGGTTAATCCGATACTTGTAGTGTTGTTCATGTTACCCTCAGTAGTCAATACCTTGATTATTTCCAACAGTATGATCAGACTGAGGTCCATCCCATGGCTGGTCCACATGAAGTCCACTACTGAGAGTCCAGTTCAAATCATCACTGACCTCCTGGACCCAACTACATAGACCTGTTTGACAAGATATAATTTTACATACATACAGTATTCACTTAAAAGTATACAAATACTTTGACCTCAAGTTAAACTCACATACAATTCACACCAACAGATTTAGTAATATGAAGTCATTTACCAGGTCTGAATCATAGACTGTATAAATTATGGCATAGTCGCCCCTAGGTTTCTGAGGCGAGTCAAATAAGGCATACAGTCCTAGCTAGCTACCTGTGATGGCACCCACCTGTTACTCACCTGTGGCTGTTCCCTCAATTATGCAGAACTTTAAGCCTTAATATATTTTAAACAGATGAGTTGTATACAAATTCACCTCCCCTTGTACCAGGCTGCGAACAGCTGGTTATTCCTGCTGTAAAGTTGGGCATTTTAACACAGGGATCTATGAGGGTTGACTCGATTTTGAAGCCAGCCTCAAGTGGCCATTCAAGGAACTGCAGTCATTGGCTTCATTTTAGTTAAAAAAAGAAGTCTCATGATTTCCAATTGTTAATTCAGTCACTCAAGCTGGGAAGCCTTAAAAAAATTCTGAGTTCATGAGTCAATTCCCAGACTCTCCTGTTTTCCCAGAGTCACCTTGTTCAAAAGTGCAGTCCATGGGGGAGGCAGGAGCAGTGGTGGTCGCCGTGTCAGGGTTTGGAGTGGTGGTTGGGAGAACATCATCACAAAACCTGCCCTTGATGATGTGGATGTCGTCCAGGGCAAAGCTTCCCTCTGTTGACCTGAGATTGGCTTGTAAAATAATCTGTGAAGGATTAGAGTTCATTCGGAAATTATTTGGATATATTTGTTTCTCAAGAAACTTTTTTTAGGGTTTACTTGGACATTATATATTTCACGCCATACCTGGTGAAGCCCTGATGCATTGTAATCCACCCTGTCTTGGATCCACGTGTGGTTGATATAACCATTTGTAGTCCACACAGGACGCAGTCCAGCAGTCTCATTCACAAACACTGTCAGTTCAATGGATGAGGGCGCTGGAAACACCAAAATGAATCACCAAGAGAACAGAACTGGCATTTATTGCTTGTTACAAGTTTTGAAAATGTTTCATCTTCTTCTGTGCTGTGCGTAAAATATTTGCTGTAATCAAGTAAACTTCAGTACAGCTCCAAAACCTACATTGTCCTCCATTGGTTCCCTCTGTAGTAGCTTTGAGGTTGGGTAATTATTTAATTCACATGCTCCTAAAGTAAGATATGTACGATATTTAAATAATAATAATCAAATTATATATCTCTTTTATTTTATTATTATCTATTTATTTTATCTTGAGATGCTTGATTATGCTTTTCATATGTTATTAACTATAAGTGTGTCTTGTGTATGTTTTGTAACTTCTTTGTTTAATGTTTTATATTCTATGCGTTGCTGCTATCCCAGCAAAGAAACTTATGTAAAATAGTTTAATTTGGAAGTCAAAAGATGTCAAGATATCTGGTTGAAAAAGCAAACATTTTGGTGTGTGGGTTACATTTGGCTCCTGTATTCACAGCATTTATGAAATATGACTAACAATGTTTTGATTAACTAAAAAAATGGACTTTTACAACAAAACTTAAACAAGTAATTAAAAAAGGGACCTTTAAATGACCAAGTCAATGCTGACTGACACTGTAGAAAACATCTGTACTCACCATCATCTGAAAACCCATCGGTGAAGTGCCAGATCTTCAGGCAAGCTTGGTCTACTGCCTCCATGGTCTCACTCTCCAATCGGCCAATTTCTCCTTTCCTAGAGGATGTGAAGAATGCAAAGTGGCCTGTAGAGAGAGAGAGAGGAACAACATAAAATATCCAACAGTTTGCTTCATTTCAGATTCACATAATGTCCATGTTCAGTCACCTTCATTCATTAATCTGAAGGGTTCGGAGCATCTTACTCATGCTTACCCCAATTATGCATTCCCAGCTGGAAAACTATTTAAAGTTGACTGACGAGTGTTGAAACATTTAAAGGATAGGTTCATTGTTTTTTAAGTTGGTCATAGATAATATTTAGGTGCCTATATAAGCATTGAAAAAGATTTTGCTTGCTACAATCATACCTCCGGTTCATACTGGCCATTAAGAAATCACTTCTGAATGTAAGTGATTGGGGAGATCAACAGTCTTTGTTCCGTGCAAAAATGTATCAAAAAGCTTAAGAAGAATCAAGCTGTATCTTCCAAAGTTACAGTGTCTTGAAATTGCTTCTTTATGTTAGTAGAGGAGGGAGGAATGTAGTTTCTAGTCCTCCTAGTTACCAAAAGGGAACATAATATGTCCACCTTGTTAACCTGCCCTCCCCCTGTTAAAAATGAACAAATAACCTACTGAAGTGATGCATCAGTCACTATGAGGCAAGTGCTGTAGTTTAAGTATATGTGGTGACTTACCCAAAGCAGAATTAGTAGTGTGGTCCCTTGGTGGAATAAGGCGACCCCCACCGGAGAGCCAGTCCCAGTCCACCCCAGACTCCGCTGGAGGATTATTCACCCAACCACAGAAGTCCATTTCAAAGTCGCAAAAACCTGCAAGGAAAAACAGATACGCATACAGTATGCAACCATACATGCATGCATAAATGAACAAAGTTTAGAGCGGTCAGTGACCTGGCGGGGGGCAGGCGCCATTCAGGACAGTGAGGTCGTCAATGGCGATATCTTTCCTTGGTCCAACGCCAACCACAGCCTCAAAAATCACCTGTCATTCAGAAGTACAAATGAGTTTAACTTATAGGACAACCTGTTAAATCCACCTAGCTTTGGGTTTTATATATAACTTCTGAAACAGACTTGTCTCAGACTATTAAGTGTCTCTGCTGAAAAAAAGTTGAGCAGAATGTCTTAATCTACACATCCTGTATAGACTTAAAGAATACCCTTTTCAAGTCAATCTTAAAAGGATACTTGCATGTCATTATTTATGTCAAAGAGATATCAAGTGTCAGCCGTCCTCTCCAGCCATACTGGCCAGCTGGAAAATAAAAGTACTGAACTTTCTTTATAAAAGGGAAGAAAGTTCAGTACTTGTATTTTCCAGCTTTGTTGTCTTTTTAGTATCAAATGTCCTCTTTGTGTTCCAGTGTTGCAGCAGAGGAATCAATACAAAAAGAAAGAATTTCATACGATAAGTTTTTAAACACCACATTAAGAAACTCTTTGCGGCCAGTTTGGACAGCTGGGAACAATTGGACCGACCAAAAGTTCTTTCAACGTACACAGTATTGTTTCAAAAACGTGCACTTATCCTTTAATGTCATTGTGATTACACTGTTTAGTGTATGGGGCTACACCTAGAGTGTTATATCACTCAATAAAAAAAATTATCAATCAACTATACATATATTATGCCCAAATTGAAAAAAAAAAAAAAAACATATGCATGTGTGATTACTTGCAATGCCCTTTAAGTAAGCACATTTTATTCATGTTGCACTTTTCAAAGCTGCAGTTATGGAAATAAGAAAATGTATAAAACTTGTGTATAGCGTGTAGAAACCATAGAAAAAAATTCATTTCATTGAAAAAAAGTGAGGTTTCAAGGCCCTGGACACCCTGTTTTCAGTTATCCTGGCTGATTAGACCTCTGCTTCGGTTGAAGGTGGGCGGGGCTCTGCTGAGAACTAGATGGGAATTTATGAAGTCATAAATGTCAGTCTATCAATAAGAATGATAAAGGTGTACTTTGTCCCGCCTTAACAGGTGAAACAAAGCTAACAGGGACTCGAGAAGATGTCAATCACAGTATACACACCCACGCCCTGAGAATAAGTCTAATCAACTAGTTAACTGAAAACACCTGTGGGTGTTAAGGAGCCTTAAGATGTTTCGTCAAAACTCAACAATCTGATAACTAACTACTAGGCACCTGATATGGGGTATTTGGACTGAGAAGTGTCACTCTTCCATGCCTCCAGCGCTTCCCCTGATCTCCACTTCTGGTCCAGAGCGTGACACTGTTGTTGGCAGAGGTTTGAATGGAAACACCAAGTTCCCCCGACCCACTACCTTCCATGTAGTACCAGAACATTAGGCATTCCCCCTCAGGAGCGGTGGGCTCCATCGCTGCAGTCATCACTGCGCCTCGGGACCCCACAGGGTGACTCCACAACTGGGCACTCAGGTAATAACCTACACAATAAGGCAGTTGTGCACATGCTGATTTGTATTCGATAGTATGTGTTCCTATGCACATTTAAGTTTGTGCACAAGTTGCTTTATAAAGTAACTAAAATGTATTTGTATAGCTCTTTTCACAGACATCAGTCACAAAGTGCTTTACAAGGGAATAAAGCAAAACAAGAAGACAATCATAGACACATAATAAAAAATCACAAGTAAAGTGACACAATAACATGGACTGTAGACTTTGCATACAAGTCAACTAAACAAGTCTGTCTTTATCTGCCTTTTAAAATAATCCACAGAAAATACAGAACATAAGGGTGCAGGCAGAGTGTACCATAGGTGCTGGTGCGTGGGACAGACAGCAAATTTTAATATTTTACCTAAGAGAGTGAGTTAATGAGTCTAGGAGAAGTAGCTCAGTCACATATGCAACCATGCAATGCAAAGAGTAAGAATCTTAAATGCTCTTAATGCAACAGGGAGCCAGTGAGGAGCTTTGAACATTGGGGGTAATGTAAGACTGTCTATTTGACCTAGTGAGAAGCCTTGCAGCAGAATTCTGAAGACAATATAGGGCAGAAATACACTGGAGATCGAAATTAGAGAACAAATTATTAATACTTGATTTATTGTGAAATGTTTTTGTTTTTTTAATTCTTCAGGATTTGATAGAATATCCGCTGTGGTTATACCACTGCTGTACTAGCATGTTTTTTTAAATAACCAAGGCACTTCAACAAAGGCACTTCAACAAAAACCTTTATTTTGTGAAAATAAATGATCAAAATTAGAGAACAGTAACCATTGTGTCAGAAGAGAAGATTTAAACAATGTTTTCTTCGGGCTATAGGATTAAAAAAATCAATAGGAAGTGTAGAGGCCACAGCTTTGAATGACTTCAGCACATCTGCCTTTTTCCAGAGATTCTCTATGTGATTTAGATCTGGACTCTGGGCTGGCCGTTTAATTGTTTCAATATTCTTAGCTTCAAGGAACTGTGTAACCTGTTTTGCAGTGTAACAGGGAACATTGTCTTGTTTGAAAATTGTGGGCTGACAATTGCAGTGAAGGAGGTTCACATCAACATTTGCATTCACCCTGCTATGTAGCTGTACAAGAGGCCCAACTCCTGCTGCAGAAAACATCCCCCAAACCATGACACAACATTGCTGAAGTTCAATTTATTTGAGTCTGATAGGAAATATTATGTTCGGCATCGGACTGGGAAAGTGTCACAGTCCACATCTAAACCCCATAGAGAATCTCTGGAAAATCTTTGGCGACAAAGTAATCTAAGAAACCCACTACAGCTACCAAACTGCGGAAGAGACTGAGTCAGAACAGACTAAGATCAAACCCAAGCAGTGTGAGAAACTAGTGATGTCCTGTGGGCGCAGATGTGCTGAAGTCATTCAAAGCTGTGGCCTCTACACTTCCTATTAATTTTTGAATCCTATAGACCTAATAAAACACTGTTTAAATTTTCTCTTCTGACACAACGGTTACTGTTCTCTAATTTTGCTCACTGTTTTTTTTTTGCACAAAATAAAGGGCCTTGGTTATTTAAAAATCAAGTATTAATACTCTCTAACTCTCGAAGAGAAAAGTATGTTACAGTAGTCAATGCAAGATGAGATGAAGACATGTATAGGCATCCCAAGTTCAGCTGTTGAAACTAGTGCTCAGTCTAATTATATTTCTTATTTGTGAAAAAAAAAGAAAAAGAAGATCTGGTCAGCTATCAAGAAGCCTACATAACCTGAAAGCTTCACTGCGTTTAAATGAGAAATTAAGCTGGATATCATCTGCATATAAATTGTAAGCAATATTACATCAGTTTATGATCTGTCCCAAAGGCAGTAAATATAATGAGATTAACAAGGGCCCAAGAACTGAGCCCTGTGAGACCCCACAGGACACTGAAGCGGAATCAAAGTCTGACTTCTGTCAGTGAGGTATGATAAAAACCAGTCTAAAGCTGTATAGCATGGGATGCTACAATGTTTTCTGCAATAATCAAATCTATCATTTATTGCCATGCTTCATCCGCAAGAGAAATTGCTTAAAATTTTAAAACAGATTAGCAGATTAGATTATTGTGTATCTCAAGGCGTTGCAAACCTTGCTCTGTCCCCAGAGTGTGATCTGTGGTGGGGCCTGAAGAGTTGGCTGGTTGGGACAGCCCTGTGATCCGGGTCCAGCTGAAGTCTGCAGACGGTTTTGGCTGCAGACCACAGAGGGAGCCCTGGAAGGTGCACTCTCTCTCAGCCGGACAAAAGCCAGTCTCACTACTGTGCACCATTATGTTATCAATGGCTATGCTGCCTTTCTTACCGCCGACCACGGCTTCTATAATAAACTGGAGAACAACATGAATTAATTGAAGAGTAGGTTTTGATAAAATTAAACATATTTATATACACTTTAAAAATGGCTATGGAAGTCAATGAGAATCAAAACCAAATTTATGCAAAGTGTATCGAAGCTAGACGTTATTAGCCTTCAATAAAAATTTGAAAGAATATGGTCATATTAGTTGTAAGCAACAGCGAGGAAGAAAGAAATAAGAGGCTTGTGTTTGATAATAGGAACAGCAATTACCATGTGTTTCATTTCTTGCCTCTTTCCAGGAAATAATCATCCTAAATAATCCTCTAAAGACATTCTTTGTTATAAATCAGCAAAGGAATATACTCAAAAAAAGAGCAATATGAATACCTGTATAGGTTTGTCATCATGGAAGGTAAGATCTGCAAATCTCCATTTGTTTCCCTGGGTGCCACTTCGCATCCATACAACCGTCTCTGCTTCACCAGAACGCTTCGTAATAAACCTCAATGAACCTGATAATAAAATAGAAAACAAACTATTGTATTATAGAGAAAAAAGCTAAAGGTGGTTGGAGTTCACCTGAATTGTATGGATATGGGAAGTAGCTTTTGTCTGTGTACAACTCTGGATATAATATCTATTTAATTCAAAAGCTTAAGGAAGCAGGGAAGCACCTACCGATGCTGTTGCCATATATGTGGTACAAGAAGCTCACACATATCACTTGACCTGCAGGTCGCGGGAAGCTGATGAGTCTGGCTGTTGATGAGATATCCAGGTTGTATGCAGCAGTTATGAGCATGTAGTAGCCTATGGAGGGGAAAACAAAAAATATATGTTTTTTTTCCTTAATTATAGGGTGACCAGACATCCCTGGTTTGCAGGGACAGTCCCCGTTTTCAGTGAGCTGTCCCCGGAAATGTCCCCGGTTTTTACTGTGACTGAAGGATCAGAAAATGGAATATAAAAAAAAGAAAAGAAAAAACGTCAAGCAGAACGGCCGTAATTCTGGTATTTTGATTGGTGAAATAACTGCGCGGTAGAATATTATTTTCCCTTCATGAGAGGCAGCTAAAGGTACGAGATTCTTCCATGAATTCATGCATCCATTCATCCAGTTTTAGTACACACTGCAGAAATATCATTGATTGGATGGGCGAACCAAGGGGTTCTTAGTGTTACCGTTTATCCTCTATGTCATATGTTATTTAACCTTTGATTTATATGTGTATTTAGTTTAACAACTATTTAGCACTACTCTACAGCGCACAGTTTTTTTATTATGTCATTTCAGTGTCACTCGAGGTCCGTCAAGGTAGTTGGTAACCTGTCAAAGTTAAAACCACTAAATAAAACCACCAGAAACTTATTAGAAAATTTACAATATAAATAAACAAACACATTTATGATGTAGGCCGGGAAAATGAGCTTGGCAGGTTTGGACATGCAGACTCTTTGAAGTGATGGTGCTCACTCTTTGTTAAACACATTAGTATGAATAAGTGTGGAGAGACAGCGTAAATGTGACGCAACATTCACTTGCATGCTGTTAGGACACGGTGTGACACGGTGTGACACGGCTAATATCGCTCATTTAATTATTTTATTTCCGAAGACATTAGTTAAGGCGGCAGGCATACCCAATAGAGAATCTCTGAAAAATCCTGAGCAACAAAGTAATGTCTACGAAACCCACTACAGTTAATGGACTGTGGAAGAGACTGAAGAAGAATGGACCAAGATCAAACCAGAGCAGTGCGAGAAACTAGGCGTTCAAAGAAAGGGCCTCTACACTTCCTATTCATTTTTGAATCCTATAGCTCAAGAAAACATTGTTTAAATCTTCTCTTCTGACACAATAGTTCTCTGATTTTGCTCACTGTTTTTTTTTTTTTTTACAAAATAAAGGTTTTTGTTGAAGTGCCTTGGTTTTAAAAAAAAAAACATGCTTGTAAAGCAGTGGAGTAGCCACAGTTGATATTCTGAACAATAAAAAGTAACAATATTTCAGAATAAATCAAGTATTAATAATTTGTTCTCTAAATTTGATCTACAGTGTATAAGGATGGATTACCATCTGAATCCCAAAGCAGGAAACTGCTCTGGACCCCTCACCGGAAACCTTGTAGATTTTATTGTGCTTACGTGGTTCATTTTACTAAAATGTGCGAAGTCAAGATGCCACAAAGTAATTGCTAAAACAAAAATTCTTGTTTACTGTCAGTAGGATACTCACCCGTCCCAGTTGAGCCTTCAACGAAAGGCTTATTACTCTTTTTCCACAACAGGCTTGCAGTGTAGTCATGGTACCACGAACAGGTGTCCTTTTCAAAATCACATGAGAGTTGCTCTGATCCTGCGGGGACAGTTCCCTCTCTACAGTTGTCAAAGCTGATATCATCCAACACAACATTGCTGTCTTCTCCAAATGAAGGGCTGAATGAAAACTGCAGCTGTAAAAAGAGAAATGTTTTACGATACATTTTTCTATAACTCAATATTCAAAATTATTTAGTATTTTATACCCCTAAAGGCTGCATTAAGTACATTCCTGTGCCCTTACTGACCATCCACTACTCCCACACCAGTCCACCCTCTGTGTCTTGTGTTATGTAACCCGCTTGCTTTATGGCCCACTCAACCAGTGCATTCAATTTGCAACACTGCATGCAATTACTGTGTAACTGTATGGCATCACAAATCTATTTAGGAATATGTGCCAGGTAAATGTGCCAAGTAAAAATAATTCAACCGAAGGTGTTTTATTGACCCCCCGGGGGGAAATTAGTTGTTCTATAATAACAGGAAACAGTGCAGATAAAGATGCAATAAAATGGTGAGGTACAATAAAGAAATAAGAGAGCTACACCGTGAATCCAAAATAAATAAAAGCCATGAACATAATAAAAATAAGTACTGTAGAGAAGTAAAGGTATAACAAAAAGGTCAAACCGAATTTTTCTTCCAATTAAGTGTTTTTCTAAGACTGAAATTCTGGGTTCCCTCTTTGTCACTGCTATTGTTTTTTTTTGGCAGAAAAACATCCAAAAAGTATAGCAATGCCTATGAATGGAGGATGCTAGGATTTCTAAGCTGATTTATAGACGATATTATTATTAGATTATAGACTATGACTGTGAACAGCCTAAAAGCAGCCAAGATATTTCACTAACCTTGTATCCTCCTGGCTGATTACCAATGAAAGCTGTGGCATTCTCCCAACTGTCTGTCTTACTTTCAGGAATATCCAGCAACTCTTTCTCAGTGTTGCCTCTGATCATTTTTAATTTAAGGTGTGATGATGATGACTTATCAGAAATATGGTACCAGAAGCTAAAACACATCAAGAGTCAAATCACAAAAACAGGCAACAGCTAGCACAGGATATGAGGCAAATTCAGCACAAATACTAAAAGTATTGAAATGCATTGTCAGTCAAGGACATAATTGTAAAACACATATCTTCAGAAAAAGGATGGTTTTTAGTACCTGATCTGGCATCCAAGAGCTGCCAGGTTGTCAACAGAATACTCCAAATTCCCCGTAGAGAGAAAACCTTCACCTCCTATATGCATGACATGTCCTGTATCCAGCAGACAATTATCCAATAATAACATTAACATCAAAGGCAAGAACTTGTAACCTATTTAAACATTTTCATCACAGATTTGAAATGTCAAAGTATCAGTTTAAAATAATTGATCAACAAAGTGATGCTGGAGATGAAACAGATGGAGCTTGGCAGAAGGTTATATTTACCAAAGGAGTCCCCTGTGGTATGGTCCAGTCCAGGTATTGAGGTGATGTTGGCCATCTGCCGTCTCCAGCGATAGGACGCGCCACTGTTGTCGATCCAACCACAGGAGTGATGCTCAAAGTCACATGACCCTTAACAAGGAGACAAAACGGAAGTATTCACAACTTTAGTGAAATAATCTAAAACATTATAATGAGCAGTATTAGTGGTTAAAAAAGCCGTTTTAACCCCCTCAACATACTGCCCCGAGCTAATCAGTGTTAGCCACGTCCGGCTGTTAGCGACTTTCCCAGATTTCTCTATTAATAGCTGTGACACAAAAAAAACTGTCTCGATGGCTTATTTGATGGATGTAAGTGCTGAAAAAGACCATGGGGTGATTGTGCACCGGAATTACACTTTAAACACTTGATTGACAATTAGACTTGATTTGGGGGGGAAAAAACTGTCAGCATACCACAAAACTCCTCGTCTGAACCATCTAAACAGTCCTTTTTAAAATCACAGACAAGTCCAAGAGGAAGACATTCTCCAGATGTGCAGTTGAAGCCCCCATCAGGACAGGAGGACACGATGACCAGCAGTGCTGTAAAGAGGGTTTTATAAGAGATAACAAGAAAATACTTTTAATTTTAAATTTCATCATGGCAGTCTTTTTTTCTTCCTATCACACAACTTCTCATTCTTTAATTTTATATGAGTGAAAACTCTGGTGACTTTACCTCTTTACACCCCGTATTTAAACAGCATGTACATAAAATAATGTGCACAACTGTGATGACAATATTTATCTATGAAGACCCTTACCTGACAGCAGAATAAATAGTTCCTTCATGTCTGGAGAAGCATGATACATGGTGAGGAAATCCAGAGAAAAGGAAAGATACTTAAAACATGATCACTACCCCGGCCTAATCCTCAGATTAACAGTGTGTGCCTGTATTACTGGAGCGCAGTTTTTATTACAACTATTGAGCTAAGACTGTGAGTTCTTATCGGTTAAAGTTTAAAGTCCAGTTGAATGCATTACATTTCAGACGTTTGTCTTTATGACCCTCATTGCACGTCCTACTTTAGCAAAGCAGAGCTGTATTTTACAAGATCTGCCTAATGTAATATTGTATACTCAAGATGAAAGTACAGATCCAGATTTACACTGGCATGTAAATTCAAACATTAAGCACAAACTAAATGTATCTTATGGATTTGCCACAAGTATTCATGCCCATTCAAATTAAGGTGGTAGGCTCTCATTTCTCCTTTACCCTGTTGAAGTATGTGATAATGCTAAGCTATACTGATTATTATCTGACTTTCCAACTAGGAGATAAAAACACCATGGAAATGAGATACTCCAAGTGCTAGTGTATGAGGTCAACGAGTATTCTGCATATCAGAGAGGGAAAGAACTATTCATTTGAACTTTTAATCAACCTTCAACTGAGAAAGAACGGGCTCAAAACCTCATAGAAGAGCCTTGTTTCAAAAACAATACAAGTATGTATGCACCATAAGGTGCCCTGAAATATCAATTTGCCTATGTAGCTTCTGGAACACACAACTAACAACAAAGGTTGCTACTTTTCTGTCCATCCCATAATCATCCTCAAGCTAACTCTCCTCTACAGGGGGCTGTAAACTGTAAGTGGACTTCTCTCAAAGGTGTCAGGTCACAGGTGTAAGGGTTTGCAGGCATCTGGCCAATAAAACTGACAATGACAGCACACTATCATAATGCCTGAGTTGAGGTCTGCGTTCATGGACTGAAAGGGGAGCAGAATCAGTGATGATTACTGTTAATGTGAGAGAGAGAGAGGGGAAAGCCCCAAAGCAACACAAACACATAAACTAAAGATTACCCAATAGGCTCACAGTACACAGTATGCATGTATGTAGTGGTAAGGGCGGGGAAACCTAGGTAAATGGAGTCATGTAGATCATTGGATTTCTATCAGCAAATAATCAAACAGCAGCAGATGAACGAGACAATGTTGTAAACTTCTATTTAATCTATCCACAGCTTCAGAATATTTACAGAAACCTTAAAGAGCTGTTTTTTATTTGGATATAGCCACTTTTAACCATGTGTAATATGTGTTTATTCATTTACTGTATATTGTTTATGTCTATTGTGGGTTTATGTGTCCATCTGTTGGCAGGATCCAATAGTGAGCTTTTAAGGACTCTGAAAGTTGCAGTGGAATTGGGTAGTCATATTGCGAACATGTCCGTAGCGTCCTGAAGGTAAGTACAGAGCAGTTCACCTTTTGTCAGGTCAGGAACCAGTGACACCTTCATGTTTGGAGATAGACATTCACACTAATAATGCGGGACAAAGCTACTCAGAAACTACACCATGGCTGCTGAATAAATTATGTCACAGGATGAATTTAGATGTCAATCTATAGTCTGGCTTGCAGTTAGATCTAAGCCAAAGTCAAAGTATATCTTTGTGAAACCAGCACCAGTATAAAACAGCACCAGTTCTTCTTACTACAGGCCTTGTAAAAAACAATCACTGCCGACACAAAGGTCTATATTTCAGCACAGCCCTCTGCCCCAAAAAGGAGAATAACCAAAGAGGAAGTGAAAATACAAAATGCTATGATAAGATTAAGGCAGAGTTGGAGAACAAACCTCAACATGTGAATGCCTCTGCCCCAAAACAGGATATTGTGTTGCTACACTCAGGATGCACAGAATTTTTATCTTCATCAGCAACAGTACAATATCACTCTGCTCTAATAACCTCACAAGTAATCTTGTGCCTCCTCACAGCTATTATAGCATGTCCTTTAATGTACAGATAATTAGTGAATTAGTGACTTCCTTTTCATGCAAGCATGCCCTATTGAAAAGCCAAACTCACTAGCTTATTGCTCATTTATTGCAAGGTGTTTGCTTTGCATTTTTCCAAGTGCAAACAGTTGCTAAGGTATTTGGGATGGCTGCTGCCTGGTATATTTAAGATGTCACAGAGATGTACTAGTATGTTTCATATTACTTTTGAACCTTCTCTAGGGCGTTGCAAAACAAAATGAAGTTGTTGCTTGGGTGTTAAGAGGTTGTGCACATATTCACCTCCGATTGGGCAGTTATTTTCTCATGTTATTTATGAATAGTTTAATAGCACACATAAAATAACTCAACAGTACTAAGAATATAGAGCACATAATAATCATGCAGTAACAGGTGGGCGGATATTTTGATTCATGCTTTGTGCCACCATTTTAAATGCAGGGGTTTAGTTAACAAGAGGTTGTGTTTGTTTGTTGCTCTTACTGGGCATATTAATAGACAGTATACACTAGTGATCTAAACAGATGAAGATAAATCCACATATCCATGCCACCACTGACCAGAGAACTAGGCACAGCCCTTCCTGCTATAATTCTGCAGATGTATGATCTTTCAATGTTTACTCTCTTTCTTTATTGTCCATCCATGTCATCCCCATACTTTGCAGTTAAAAAGGTTGGCACATGCCAGCGTCAGAGTGGGCAGGTCCTGAGCTCCTTCAGACACCAGTGGCAAACATCAGGAATGTGCATCGTCTTTGTATGCTTCACTGGACCACTGACTCTGATGAGTCATAGATTGCAGAAATCTCTGACACATCATTTTGTCCCAGGACAGGAAGTGAATGGGAACACTTTTTGCCATTGGAGTGTGACTTCCGTGCAAGCAAGACCGTTTGTGTGCGTGTTTGTGTGTGGGTGTTGTCGCGTACGTTGCCCCTACTTCCCTCCCAACCCCCCAGCAGCAAAATGTTGAAATGTGCCAATCAGAAACATGACACTTTCTCGTTGACAAGAAGAAAAAAAACCTGACAGTGTCAGTAGTATTAAGATTCCCTCCTTTTCATGTTGATGCTCATAAGTCCTCTGCTTGCAATGCGTGGACAATGTCTGCTGCTCTGAGACTTATCAGAAGAATGCTGACCCAGAGGATAACTCTAGCAGCCCTCGTGCTCTTCATCCCAACATCTCAATGTTCAACAAGAAATGGTAGAGTATGAACTCAAGCTTTCTTATGTGACATATTCTGTATGGGAGAGATTTGTTCCAGGTATGTTTGGTGGAAGTTTGTGCCTTGGTACTGATGCAAAGATCAGCAATCTTTATACATTTGTTTGACTGAATATTTTTCTAAACTGGAAGTTATTTATTAATTTCATTCACTACACGATGGAAGTAAACACTACTGAAACAAGTAATTAAAAGTATTTTGTGAATTATGACAAAAGTAAGTACATTTGGGCTAAAAAAAACTACAGCAACAGTCCATGCTCGAAGGTTGACTGCAATCAAAAAGTATTTCATGTAGTTTTCAGTTAATCCAATTTGGGAAAAACATTTAAAACAAAGCTTGTGCACTGACTGTGAAATAACCAAATAATAGCATATGCAAAAACAGAATTTTGTGCAAAACAATTAAAACGTATTTTCACCTTTTACATCTCTTTACAGATTCCCCATTCACACTCAGTAACAAGGCAACTGGTTTCTGTTTGGTGAAAAAAAATACCCGTTGCCTTGAGGTTCGCTGGACGACCGGTGATCGTCTTTTTGTCACCTCAAGCAGAAAGTGCCTGGGAGCTCAGGGCAAAAGTGTTGGGAGTGAAGTAAGCCTCTACGATTGTGACGCTAAGAGTGTGCTACAAAAGTGGGAATGCAAGAATGAAACACTGCTTGCCCTCAAAGACCAAGAGCTCTACATTGAAGTCAAACCCGATGAATCAATTGCTCTCTCCAAAACTTGGGGACCGAATAACGAGCTCACGATCCCAGGGACATCCAGTGGAGCTTGTTCCAGAACATACAGAGGTACAGTATAAAACCTCAGACTGGACAAGGCATGACATGAGCTTCAGATCATGCCTTTTTAACTGGGATTTAGCAAATACCTGATCACAAAAACTACAGATCCAGAAGTGTCAGGTGACGTATGATCAAGTAGAACGATGCATCAAGTTCCTCCTCACTAGAGGTTGGTTGTGCATGCCTGGAGTAAATCAGTAGTGAAGGGAAGATAAAACTATCAAATGATTTAGATCTGAATTCCCAAAACAATACATCTATGCAGAATAACTTGTGTGATATTTCGATTTAAGATAGATGTAATTTGATCAACCTCTTTTTTTCCCCTTTTAGAACTTTACACCATTGAGGGAAATGCGTTTGGAAAGATCTGCGCTTTTCCCTTTCATTACAAAGACCGGTGGTTTTCCGATTGCACTACGTACGACTCCTCAGTGAAGCGTCTTTGGTGTGCAGTTGAAACCAAATATGAACACGAACAATGGGGATACTGCCCGACTACTTGTGAGTACTGCATTGAAGATTTAGATCTCAGAGAGTAAGTAGCATGCTTAGTGCACGACAGCCCTACATGCATCCGTTTTTTCTGTATTGATGCACAGCCACGGACCACTGGACGAAGAACATTGTTACAGGAGCGTATTACCAGACCAACGTACAATCGGTTCTGACTTGGGCCCAGGCCGAAGCCAGCTGCAAACAGCAGGGTGCCTCCCTGCTCAGTGTAACCAATCCTCATGAGCAGGCTATTGTCTCAGGTAAGATGCCATTACAGATACAGACCCCTCATACTGTACAAAAGACCCTTAAAGTATCATCACATTACGTTGTAGATTTAAATATATGCTCATATAGATGCATTTGTGCTATCTGAACTAATGTTTAATGCATCCATTCTCAGAAAAAGAAAAGATACAATCAATGTTAAAGATGGAATCTTAGGTCCAGTTTTTGTTTCATTAAAGTTTTGTTTGATGATTTAACTTGTGCAGTGCATGCACTATTCCAATTATTATCCAATTTTTATTCAATTGGATAATAGACAGGGGTTGTAGCTCTGTTTTAGTGAAAAACAAGAGTTCATAAAGTCCTCTTAATGTGATTTGATCAGTCTATAATATAGGAGCTTTCATTAGGGGGTGTTCCCTTAAGGAAAAAGAGCACCAGGACCTTATGATCCACCACCTGTTTGGTCAGCCAGTGGATCCAAGGATCATTGTGACACTGTGAGCAAGGAGGAAATATTGTGCAATCTGTGTTGTTCAAAAGAGATATGAGGCCTCTGCACTCTTGCTAAAGTGTCCTCCCAATCATGCTCAATTCATTTAGTATAACTTTATCACACATTACAGTTTGTTTTAGCCGGATACTCAGTGGAGACATTATTCATCTTGTCAGATTTCCCTTGTGTGTTTTGATACATTTGGTTTAGTTTTTTGTGCTTGTTCGACTGTGAATTCTGCTGTTTTGCTGACTTGTTATTAAGGACAAAGAGGAACAATGTGGAAAAGAGGAACAATCTCTTTACTCTGTTCTTTTCCCTTTTTTTTGTCCTTTTCAACCACCCAAACACACAGCACTATTGGGATCAGGGAAACATAAACTTTGGATTGGGCTGGTCCTGGACCCAGAACATGGCTGGAAGTGGAGTGATGCGAAGCCTTTCCGTTATCTGAGATGGAGTGCAGGTAAGTCTTCACTCCAATAAGAAGGTTTTAAATCCTCTGCTGGAGTTCCCTGAAGCAATGATCATATGACACTAGAGCTTCACAGAAAGTTCATGACAGTGATTACAAAAAGTGTTGATCCCAAGTATGTTTGCATAACTTCACGTAATCAATATTTTCATATTAACAACATATCACCTGTCTACTTTTATCTGAATGGGTTGCTCATAGTGATGAACCCACAGAAATGTATCACATGACTCTGCAGTTTTACCCCAACTCTTTGGAACATTTCGGCGTCTGCTTTACGCTCATTTATTAAGCCTGATACTTTTATGTTACGGTTTACTCTCATGGCCCTCATCAGCATTGTTTCCAGACATGGGGAGGTTTTAGAGCTGTAAAACTGTACAATACCTGCCCCGCACCAAACAGACACAGTTAGCAACTAGCAGGTGAACAAAGTGGAGCATTTAGCAGCTACAGAGACAGATGCTTCCCTCAGGAGTTGGTAGAGACCAAAAACTGAGCCAAAAGGGAGTGAATATTGAACTCACGGTCACCAGGTGGACACAAACATGGCTTCAAATTAATAATAATGTTGCTTCTAATCTGTTGGATGTGTAAATAAGCAACTGTTTGCCAAGTCATTTGCCATATACAGTAAGATGGAGATATGTCAATGTTGCTGCTGCCCCCAAGTGTCAAAACATCAGCTAAAGCAGGTTTACATTTTTTGAACAAGGCAATGAAATGTATTTTTTTTACGCTGTCAATCAAATATAGTACTTCTTTCTGTATAATTCTACCTTTGATTCGATTCTACCAATTTTCCTTTAAGTCAATGCCACTCGATGTATTTCACACCTTGTGATATCTAATGATTTCAGACAGAAGAAACCCAGGCTTTCTTAGTCAGTTGATAGAGTTCAGTGGTAGTATAACCTCAGAATGGCATTCATAATTGAAACTACAAATCCTGTGATGAAGTGATTTTAAATCCTTGAAACATGCAAATATTATGATTGATGTGAAAACTCGCATAATATTTACCTGTGATGTATCAGGCTCTCCACTAAAGAAGTAACCTCAAGTCAAATCATTATCTTGTTTCAGGGAATCCACTTCCTAATCCAGGACACAACTGTGCATTTCTTGACTCTGTTGGGCAGCACTCTTGGCAAAGTTCCACCTGCGTCAAGAAACTGGGCTACGTCTGCTACAAACCCGGGGCCCCACCAACTCCTCCACAAAGTACAGAAATATACTCTACTCTGTTCCATTTTTCCCCTCCTCAGGCTACTGTATTGTTGCTCCATGTGACAAGTTCAGTGTGTGATATGCGTCATTCAATCCCCTTTACCTTTTGTTCGTTTCATCATCAGTTGAGACAGGATTTTGTTCAAGCCCTTGGATTCCCTACAATGGCCACTGCTTTCACCTTCACCGTACAGCTCAAACATGGTCTGGTGCACAGAAAGAGTGCCGCAAAGAAGGAGGGGATTTAGTGAGCATCCGCAATGTGGAGGACCAGAGCTTTGTCATCTCGCAACTTGGATTTGGTACGTGGTGACTACAGACATAGAGACAATCCAACCTTCTGTCAATTTTGCTGTAGACTGAACTTAAAATGTAATCGTTTTAGTGCTGTATTTAAAAAAATGTTCAACAAATCTGATTAAGAAATTCTCACACAGGCTCAAAACAACTGTAAACATTATAGATTTTCTTCTACATGACTGCAAGTATAAGAAATGCCATGTGATGCATTAGAACGTTATTAGTAACTAACTCCTCCAAGCAGAACATATGAAAAAATAAGACTTTTATAATTATTTTCACACAGAGAATATGAACAATCTCCAAATTAGATATAATATCAGACTTAGACTTAGTTGTCTCTAAGGCTATATCAATTTCTGTTTGCTGATTGATCCAGGAGCCTGCAGAAGACAGAGAGACATTTTTTACATAATTTGCTGAAGAGTAAATACATAGAGAAGATGATAAAAAACAGTATATTAAGGAAACAAATATGGAGAAATAGAATAAGAGTAGAACGCACATTGAACAGTTTGCTGTGATTATTTGACTATTTAAAGAGAAAATGGCGATTGCTATTAGTTGTTATGGTGATGACACACATCAGTGGGGCCTTAAGTGTGACACACACTGGAGACTAGAAATCCATTTTAGCCTATGATTTAGTAAACGGAATTTGATGACTTTCATTTCAAATGTCTGTTCTACTCTCATTCTATTTCTATGAAATACATAAGCTAGTCCATTAGTGTGAAAATAATTCTCCATAAAAGCTAAAGTAGAATTAAGACAATCCTGACAGAATAAATGATGAGAATAATTGTCGATGTTTACCAATATCTGGATGGTACAAATAACTAACATTAATATCAGTGTGCAGAGCATGTTAACATTGTGACAGTTTAGCAACTGGATGACATAAGGTACAATCTTCACTGTCCATGACTGCAGGATCCACTGATGAGCTTTGGATCGGACTGAATGACAAAACGACGGAGGGGCTGTTTGACTGGAGCGACCACTCTACTGTCAGCTTCACTAGTTGGGAGTATGGGAAACCAACTGTCTCTGATACAGAGGACTGCATTCTAATCAGAGGAGAGGTAAGGGGCACCATGTGGATATAATGAAGGACATACCTTCAATCAACAAGAATGCAAATGTCTTGTGTTTTTTTTCTTGCAGAATGGGAACTGGGCGGATCGCTCATGTGATGAGAAACATGGCTTTATCTGTATGAAGCAGAGTGACACTGAAAGCACAGGGGATGAAGTAGAAGTGGATATAGGGTGCAAAGCCGTGAGTACATGTGCACGTAAGCCATGAAAAAAGTAGATGACCTCTCCAAATCACATGATTAAAAACCCAGATAGTGCCTTGAGGTCGGGTAATCATCTCTCTCATCTAGATCCATGCATTGTAGATAAATGTTTGAAGTTTGCAGTTTGAAATCACAACTCCTCTGTCCTAATCGGTGCTTGGTTTTCTACAGGGGTGGAGAAGACACGGCTCCTACTGCTACTTTGTAGGAACAGAGACAAAGACGTTTGATGAGGCCAAAGACGATTGCAAGACCTCAGGTTCCTACTTAGCTGATGTTTCAAATGGGTGAGAACACGCTAACATGTTTTTATTAGCCATGATATAACTGTGTGCAAAAGTGCTATACAGTATATTTCACACAATTCACTGAGACAAAAAACATCCTTGAACTTGTGTAAATATTTCCAGGGTGGATAATGCCTTCCTCGTCAGCTTGGTGGGGTTGAGACCAGAGAAATACTTCTGGCTCGGCCTCTCGAACCAGAAAGACCACGATCAGTTTACGTGGACCAACACAGACTCAGTGAAGTTTACCCACTGGAACACTGGAATGCCAGGTAAGGAGAAAGGTGCAATTCCATGTTTTTAGATAGAGCGCATAAACAGCAGCGCCACAATTTACAGTCGACTATTTTTTCCTCTCAACAACTCAAGGTCACCAACTAGGCTGCGTTGCCATTTCAAGTGGGGTTTTGGCCGGACTCTGGGATCTGCTGCCCTGCACCAATAAAGAGAAATACATCTGCAAACACCTGGCAGAGGGGGCAGTTCTGACCCCTGTACCACCGACTCAAAGTCCACCCAAGTGTGAGGAGGGTTGGACTCGAGTGGGGACAAGAAATATGTGCTCTAAGGTACAACCAGAGGTCAACCTCAACAAAACACAGTTAAAACAAGTTACCTGCTAATACCAATAAAACAAGACCAGTGTTCTGCCACAAGCACCATGACAAATCAGACGCATCCAGTTAGGCTACTGCAGGCTACGCCGTCTTATTTAACATATTCAGGCTTTACTATGTACTATGTTCTGTGCTTTGACCCCTCATGTACCACTCTCTTGCACCCCTCTTAGCATAATTACTTGTGCTACGTTCTGGTCAGCGGTATGACCAAAAATTTGTATCACTATTTATTAATTTATTAATTCTGGGGGTTATTAGTATTTCATTGTTTTTTGTTATTATGTTTGTTTGCGTGTCCACACCTTATTATAGGGTTATATTGCCTTATTCTACTGTTAGGAGTACATAGAGTATAAAAAACATGCTTAAATAGCTAATGCTACAGTTATGAGCAGTACAAATACTTTATTGTGTCAAATTGTTGTGTGCTATGTTTTGCTCTGTTTAGCAGAGTTAGTCAAGGCTAATTCATTGTTGTGTTATTGTTAATAGGGATCCCCGTCAGTACACTCACAGTTGCCCCAACCACAGAACTCTCCAGAGTTAACAATATTATATATTTTGCTGCCTATCGAAGAGTCACTGCAGTTGTTTCAGCTATGCACTAGTATGGCGGATTATGAAACATTTACATCATAAAAGAAACGGGTATATCAGTTCATATTGCCCAGCACTAATGCTACATTTTGCAGCAGACAGACAGAGTTAGCAACTAGCTAGTGTACATAGTTTAGCAGCTAAACAGTCAGGTATTTCCCTCAGGAGTCAGTAAAGACCAAAAACTGAGCTAAAAGAGTGTAAATATTTGACATACATTCATTAGGTGTCATTAATCAGAAACATAACTCCAGTCTTGCTCCATATCTGCTGGATGTGTACATAAGCAACTGTTCAACCTTGTCAGGTTAAAAGGTGATGATGTGGCAATGTTGTGTTTACAACTTGTTTCAGCCATCATAAGTGGCCAGAAAAAAAAGATTATTGTAGGTTTAGAAATCGGTCATAAATCTGTTTTCTGTCATGATATACAAATTTTAGCTAAATAATTAAAAATAAACTAACTCTAAATCAGGCTCTCTCTCTTCTGTTCAAGTTTTTTACAGGGCCTCGGGCAGAAGAAAAGACCTGGTTTGAGGCCAGAGATTACTGCAGGGCCATTGGAGGAGACCTGCTCAGCATCCACAGCTCTGCTGAGCAAATTATGGGAAGGTATGAGTATTGTTGTAGAATGGTAATAATTGAGGGAGCAGTCGCCCCATGTAAAGAGGCTGAAGGTTCTTGAGGTAGTTGCCAACCTGCGGCCTTTTGCTCCATGTCTCTCTCTCTCACTCCATGTCAAAAAATAATGTTTAAAAAAAACCTAAAATAACCTAATTCTTGAAGCATAAAAGATTAAACCCAACAATATAGCACATAGAGGCATATAAGTGTATTACAGTAAAGCAAGTCTATATTTAATATTTAATAAAAAAAAAAATTCACTCTGCTAATGAGACGTGGTGACTGGCTTGAAAACTTGCTAAAATAAAGTTGGATAGACGTATAATGTATATATCTGTGTACAGAAGACATGGAAGAGCCTGGATTGGACTTCGTATGCCTGACACAAGCACTGGTTTTGTATGGAGTGATGGATCACCGGTTAGTAAATAGTGTTCTACTTTTTACAACTGTTCTGATAACCCAAGTCATTCAATCACTCAATGAATTAATGCATGCATATATAAAATAATAATTATTTATTATACCACATTTTTGTTGTTTCTTTTTGTTCACAGTTGAACTTCCAGCACTGGCAAGAAGGAGAGCCAAACAATCATAATAATGATGAATATTGCGTTGAATTCAGAATGTATTACCGAGATGAACCTGGCTCTTGGAACGATGCAAACTGTGAGAGTTTCAATGACTGGCTATGTCAGATCCGCGCAGGTACAGTTAAAAATCATTTTAAACCATAATATAGGAAAAACAAATGTTTTATTTCATGCCTTTATTTACCCTCCACCAGTGTTGGAAATTAACCCCCCCCCCCTCAACTAGGGGCAAAGATTTTCCCCAAGATTATGAAAAAAAAGCATAGAAAAATCCAGTTAATGTTTTTTATTTACACATATTGGCATAAGGTCGTGATTACTGTATGCATCCTAATCTGTGGTCAAAGAGTAGACAAATTTGTTCTAAATTAAACTAACACTGTGTGTGCTCTTACAGGAGTGACTCCAAAACCACCTCCAAATAATACTGCTGTGGGTAAGTTGATATTGGATAGCCACACACAAACCAGGGTGACCAAAAAAAAATCTGTACCGGTAGTTATAAACTTGACAGAAGAAACAGAACTATACCTTTAGCTTCTGAAATACTGAAGTAACCGTTTCCGGTGTGTGAATGAACACAGGGGAGCTGCAATATTCATATTTTAGAGAATGTAATTCATATTTTTCATCAATGGTGTATAATTTCACCCGTCAACATTTCTATTTTTTATGACAGGACCGGCTCATTTACAGAGCAGAGGATATAACTGCTGTCCACAAATCACTCATTTTACAATGACTAATACACCTCATAAACAGCAGGAAAACACTGCGCCTTTGACATTAGACCAAAGTTTTTGTTGGTGAAAACTGTGTCGGTCTGAAACTTGCAATGACAGTCGTGTGCTGTGTGCAGCTTTAGGTGGATGATAGAGCCCTAATAATGTTAGCTGTAAAAGATGAACCATTATATGGAAGTAAACCTGTGTCATCAGATTTTTTTTTAATTAAAAAGCCATTGAACTTTGAGCACTGAATTTTTATGCAAAAAAATATGTATCTGAATGCTTTGAATCTGAATTGAACTCTTCACTTCAATGTCCATAAATTCAAGGTTCAAAAACATTCAACGTTTAAAAATTCCACTCTAAAAATATCAATATACCAAATTCAGATACAAAATACAATGTATACAATTCAATGTCATAAATTCAAATTCAAAAATGAATAGTATTTAGAACCAATTGCTCTTCCTTGGTTCACCGGATGTCAACACTGAATTTTATACACTGAATTTTGCAGCTGAATTTGAGCTGTTGAATTTTCTAACTTTAAATTTAGAACTTTTTTTAACCTTGAATTTGTGAACATTGAAAAATAAAGAGTTAAATTCAGAGTCAAAACATTCAGATACATATTTTCAAGGCATAAATATTCAGTGCTAGAAATTCAATGGCTTTTTGATTTCAAAATTCCATGACAGATTTAGTTCCATACTATAACAGAAAGGAAGTTAAAAATAACATGCATAACTTGTAAATATGTTTCTAAACCCTTTGCAGATGTCAGCACCACTTCAGATGGGTGGCTTGTGTGGAGAGAAAATCAATATTTTATCAACAGAAACACAAAGTCCATAGAGGATGCTCGGCACTTCTGTCAGCAGAGGCATGGTGACTTGGTATCTATTCAAAGTCAAGATGAAAACACTTTTATTTGGAAACAGGTAGGTAGTTTCTTTGCTAAACAACAAACTCAAATAGGCATAATGAAAGACAGTTTACCAAGTGGAAAGTTAACTCTTTAAGCTTGATTGTATTTCTGTGTGTGTGTTCACAGATTTCCCGAAGCTATGGGTCCTATTATTTAGGTTTGTCAGTGGATCTTGATGGGATATTTTGGTGAGTAATCATACATACCATAACATTTAACTAGCCTCTTGGAGGCAGTTCTGACCTGGTATTAACATTCGTTCTGAGTGATCGGATCACAAGTGGACAGCTCTCAGTCTGTTCTCACCGTACAATGTGTCTTCACATGCGTCTTCAGTGACCACTTGTGATGTTTCACTTCCACGCTCTGTATGTAGATCAACACGTACATCATATCAGTTTAGGATTTAGATAACCTACAAATTTGAATGGAATATTGTTTTTGTTAATGTTGTGTTGCGTGTGAATTTCAGAGAGAAAATATTTTGGCACAGACAGTTGTTGTTTTTCTACATTTAGAAAAACAACAACTGTCTGTGCCCCAATCTTTCCTCTTTCACAAACTGCGGTTTGTGTGTACTATGTTCGGATTTTCGTGTTCAGCTCGCTGCATTGTTTTACCATTGTCATTTAGGGTACTGCAGATGAAGCCCGAACATTTCCTGATTTCGCTGCTTCACAATAAAAGCATTTGAATAAGAAAATAACAGGGATCTTTTTGACAAACATCTGCCTGTCGAGAGAGCTGTATGAGTGAGGGGAACAAATGGCCACATCGCCAACAGTCTGATAATAACATCCACAACACAGGAGACAGGAGTGTTTTTGGACTGACAGGGAAAGGGTTCTTGAACCGGTGCCGTTCAGAATTATTTGAACCTCGGTGCTGTCTAGCGAACAAGGCTGCATTTCCATCAGTTTTGTGCGGAAACATTGTAATCAAGGATGCATAAGCAACTCGGGGAGTGCACAATGCACAACGGCAGGAAATGTATTGTGCACATTGAGCCTGATGTGTTGCGCGTTAGTGGGGTGCATATGTGCCATAATGTGGGGAGCTACTTATTATTTAGTTCCATGTGAAAGATATTATTTTGAATGTTGGTGATTTCCTCTCTCATCACATTGTGCCGTTTACTTCGGAGGATTATAATACAACAACAGAGGTCTGTTGTGTGCAGACGGAAAACTGTTTCTCTACTTCAACCTCGACATAAGCAACGCAGATAGCTTCACTTATTCCGTTCTTACCTTTCACAATAAAAGCTCTAGACACGCACTACTTAGTACAGGCTCAGACGTTGTGGACACAGATTAGTAGGCGGTCCATAATGTGGACAAGAGTCACATACTGATTCACACCACTATCTGAACGTGGACAGGTGCGGTATGAACCACCTCAGAATGTGGTCTTTGACATCTGATCTCAATGCGTCCTCAATGTGTTCTAAGAGTGTATTCACCGCTAGTTGGAGCTGTCCACTTGTGATCAGATCACTCAGGATGGATTTTAGTGACAGGTCAAAACAATGTAATAGTGAATCAGGAGTTAAGACATTTTGATGCTTTACCTTGACTTCATATGCCGTATTTCTTGATTTTTAACGTGTACGTGTTTTTTTCGGTTTTTTTTTTACTTGTCAAGCCATTTATTATAACCTCTATATTTAATTTATCCCCTGTTTACTTTTTTAAGAAGGTCTGAAGTAAAAGCAATTGTGGTTGCATGGTTACATTTTATAATTCAACTGTATGTGCTTCAAGGTGGATGGATGGCTCTCCTGTGTCATTACAAAAATGGGATGAAAAGCAACCCAATTCCGATGTCTTTGATGAGAACTGTGTTGCTATGACTTACTATATGGGTGAGTAATTGCAATTGAAGAATAACAAATTAAACAAAGATTAGGTCAGATTTTGCTGATGCAATGTTACTCATCTTGTCTATGGTGTACTTACAGGCTTCTGGCGTACTTGTAATTGTGGCCAAGAGCACCAATTCATTTGTAAACGAGGAAACTCAGCACCTGTCAACACCACTGCAGCTCCCACGGTTCCTCCTAAAGGTGGCTGCCCAATCAAGTGGAACCAATTTGACTCGAAGGTCAGAAATAATCTTTCATTAGACTACTTCTTTTTAAATGTCAGTTCTTGAGCATTTGGTCATTCTTTGTCATGTGGGACTGACCTGAAGAGGCTCTCATTAAGAGTCTTTGAGACCGAATGCTTTTTTCCAGATGTAATGAGCAATCGGATTAAGGCTAACACTTTTGAGAGAAGATCATATTGCATCAAAGCTTAATGAAAGAAGGCTAGTGTTTGGTTGTAAAATGAAAATGACTATTTTATTTCTCAACTGTAGTGTTACAGTGTCATTAGTAACCGGAAGGTCACCTGGGAAGAAGCAAGGAGACAGTGCATTACCATTGGAGGCAATTTAGTCTCAATTCCCACAAGACGTGTGCAAGGTTAGTCCTTCTATTTTTCCAAAATATTTTTTATAATGATGATCATACATTATCATGCGTACAAAAATGGTTACAGTGTGAAAGTTCATTCTTGACCGGGGAAACAACAGCAACTAGAATTACCGCCTTGTGGTTGTATGCCTCCACCTACCCGTCAAATTGCAGTTTACATCCAAACTGTTCAGACTTAGAGGCTCAGTAGGGAGCTTATTTCTGGCAGTATTAGCCAAAAACTTTCATAATAACCTTGGGGATAATGTTAATGAAGTGATGTGAGAGAAGATCAGACCTCCGCCTGTAAAGAATTTCATAGTGTTATGGTGTTGGATAATGGAAAAAAACATGTCGCAGTAAAGTTGACCTTTGACCTTTATAAAATGTCACCGGTTCATCTTTATTTTTTCTATAGGACATTTGTGTGATTTGTGTCCTCCCTTGACCTCCAAAATCAAATCACGTCATCCTTGAGTCCTTGTTTAAAAGACATAGGGACGATCTGAAAACATAATGCCACCGGCCATAGCTGTCACCGGCACTTAGGCATAAAAAAAGAAATTGTGAAAAATCTCAGGGAAAAAAGTGAACTTGAGTTAAGATGGTTCTTTTAACTAATTTAAATCTTATTTAATCATAAGATCTTTTTTTCATAAAATTTAACCTTTTCTTTAACATTTTCAGCATTTTTGACCACCAAAATGGCTGAATCAGCAACTGAAGACCTGTGGATTGGTTTAAATAGTATGAAACAAGATGGATTTTTCTGGACTGATGGGAAAAAAAGGAAATACACTAACTGGGGCTATTCTGTAAGTACACACAACCCATTAGATAGGTGTTACGTTATTGTGTAATAGAAATAAAAATGTTTGATATATGATTTATTTTGTTCTCTTTAGAAAAATATCCGTCGTGCAGGATCCTTTTATCAAAGATGGAATGAGGTAACCTTTCCAAGTCTGATTTTAATGTAAAATTTCCCTCCTTTTAGTTTTTGTCATGACAGAGTAGATAATCAGTCAAGACCACTGCAGGTGTAAACAGTTAATATTCATTCTAAACTTCATTGTCACACTGAATAGATTTTAAAATCCTAACCACTCCCAATGTCCTTCAACAGGAGGAATGTGTTGCAATGGCCAGCGGTTCTTCAGGTACCAGTGCTACTGGTAAATGGTTAATTAGGTCCTGCAACAACACCAATGGATTTGTCTGTCTTAGAAATCTTGGTGAGTTCGTCCTTTCTCTATTTTATAAATTGTCTGATGCTTAATAATGTATCAAACAATATATTGTTAAGGTACACTATGAATGTCTTTCATTAAGCTAGTGGTTCCCAAAAATTTTGTGCAGGGCCTCCCTTTTGTAGCAGTGCTTCCACCCTCCCCCAGGAGAAGCACTGCATTAAGCTATTGGTGTACAGCACCTCCATTCTTCCCAAACATAGTAAAGTAAACAAGTTTGTTAAAAAAAAAACCTTTGTAGTAAAACTAACCTTTAGTTCCTGTGACTTTAATGTTATCTGTCAAAAAATAAAATAAAATAAAAACGGATTTATCTCTCTTCTCATCCTCTCAACAGATCCAAATATCCAGCCGCAACCGGATCCAGCAGTTACTGACATCTATGTAACTCTGGGAAATGACAGCATCAAGATTGTGACTAAAAATTTGACCTGGAACGATGCTAAGAAACAATGTCAGGGTGATAAAGCTAATCTGGCTAGCCTGCGAAATGAGTGGACGCAAGCCTATGTCGAGCTGCAGGCTTTGAATATCAAAGCTCCTCTTTGGATTGGACTGAACAAACAGGAGGTACCAACCAACTGAAATCACTGTACTGTAGAATAAAAACTAGTCTACTTGTCATTTCCAAACCATTTCCAACAGCAAAGGAAGAATAAAACATGAATAACAAATACAAATCAAGAAAATAAGAAACCTCCTCCTAGTTTGAATAGAACACAACAAGTATTAAAAGGCGTTCAAATATGCAACTGCAGATAACCACTTACATTTGAACCTTGTCCTCTGCATTCATCAGATTACCTAGATTCACATATTGTATAAAACCCTTACCTAAACCCTAAATGTTTTTTAAAAAGTTATTGGTTACTTTTCATATCTTTTCTAGAGGCAGAGGTTTTGATAGTTCTCTACGGTGTTATATAAAAGCATGTTTTGCACATTTATTATCACATTTAAGCACATATCTTTAATATATTTTACAAAGAAAGCCTTATGTAATATATTTAAAAAGGTATTTACAATGCATGCTTAATGAAAATGTCCATTCGATCCATTCCTGCTTTCAGACAGGTGGTTATTTCAGGTATGTTGATGGCTGGCACCTGAACTCTGCCAGCTGGGCTGAAGGTGAACCAAGCAGAGACCGACCTTGTGTGTACCTGGATGTGGATGGAGAATGGAAGACTGCTCTCTGCAATCGGACAATGAACAGTGTTTGCATGCAGTCTCTTGGTAGGATTTTTAGCAGATTTTTAGCCAACCTCTGGCCATTGACTAAAATTCATGAGTACTGACTTTGGGGAAAAAGTTTAATTCACAATACTTTAGTCTTTATCCAGGTTCTGGATCAGAGATAGTTATTACACTGACAGTATGTAAAGGTTTTAAGTTAACTGTTTTGAATAACTAGTAATTAGTTGATCGCCACTCATCACTCTCTCTTATCACTTATAGATGTGGCACCAACAGAGTCAACCAGCTACCCTGGGATTTGCCCTGAACAGTCCAATCAGGAGTACCATCAGAGTTATACCTGGTTGCCATATAAGGGCCATTGTTATTTGTTTGTAACAGAGGAAATTGAATGGGCAGATGCTGCTGCCAGCTGTGTCAGGCATGGTAAGAGAAAGTTTGACAAGTTTAGATCTAGTGTAGATCACGTGTATGGTGTGTAGTTTGCACATGTCAGCGAAAATGAAATTTATTTTGTTGTTAAGGTGGAACCCTGGCTAGCATTGAAGATCCTGATGAGCAGCAATTCATTAAAACAAATGTGGAATTATTACAAGATAGCCACAACTCTTTCTGGATCGGCCTGTATAAAACTCATAAAGGTATGATAACACTCTTTGCCCTTGCATGAAAACATATTTTCAAGGAAAAACTGTACCCTTTAATCTTGATAACCAAAATTTCCATCACCAAAACACATCAGTGTTTGATCCAGGGTTACAGCGTTATGGGGGGGGGGGGGGGGGGGAATCTGGGATCTGACGCCATTCAGAAAAAGCAATTAAGTAAAATCAACTGGACTGTTTTGAAATATAAAAGAATCGTGTGTGTGTCCCTGACCACCACGTTTAAAAGCAAAAGCTTGGCATCACAAATCACCTGTACATTTATCCAGTGGTAGTTTTTGCGATTGATTAATGCGTAATCATTCATGGATGGTGCCTTCAGACGCACATGAGTACAATCAATTGCTCTAACCCCAATTTTAATTTTGTTTATACGTTTTAAGAATCCGTTTTGATCTGTTCTTAATATGTGACTGCTTATGCTTAATGACAGCTGAGGTTTGTTCATTATTTTCAGCCAGATTTTGCTGTGCTGCACCGCAAATACACAGGCTCAAATGTGCGTTCACGATCTCAGACCTGACGTGAGATTTGATCGTAGCTCACGCTCACGTCCAAATTGATAAATGCCGACGTTTGCTTGGAAATGGTCGTACGCAAGTTTTTCTGCCGTACGTCCGTTTGATAAATGAGGGCCATTGTCTGTATTCTTCAGATCTAACAAACCTGTTGAACAAATGTCCTTTCTCATAAAATATTTACACCAATAACAATTACACATTAAAAGGAACTATTACACCAATGTTTATTAGCCGGCAGTCTTCTTCTTCACCCACTGATGGTGCATTAGTGTGTATCTTGGCGCATTACTGCCGCCTGTTATTACCAAACTCTAAAATACGCGAGTTGTGTATGCAGGGTCACACGGCTGTTGCGGGATGCCCGCAGCAGAATGCATCCATTATATCCAATTTAAGCTGCTACATGGGCCATGGAAACGGTGTGCACCTACGTGGCTCTTCTCTATTTTTACATGGTTTCGTCTATTATTCTCTTTCTGCACGTGGCTAAATGGTCCTCCATCAGATAAAAACTACATAAAAAGTGTGTAAAAAACAAAACAAAAACTAAGCCCCAACTATGTATGCAGAGTGTCCAGTTAGTCAGTAGAATAATGTGAAATAATTTGCAGAAATGTGTATCACGCCATCTGCATGTCCGTGCATGTGCACATTGATTCAAGTTGGTTGTACAATCAATATTCCAGGTAATGAGAGTTAAAAATAAACCAAAGAAATCGGAAAGTATTTCATCTGAGACTACTTTAATCTCAAATTAAGTATTTTTTATATGCACCTTGACAGGGCCACCACAGCACATTTGGGGCAAATAACAGATACATAATGATATTAAATATCTATTTGACAAACTATCAAAGTGAAATAGTAACACATTAAGTTTCCGTTTGGCTCCAGGGACATGGAAGTGGTTGGATAAAACAGTCATGGACTACACTAACTGGGCTGCAGATGAGCCTGATAATGACTATGCAGAGATTGGAACATCAGATGGGGCTTGGAGGACAGGTCGCAGATGGCACGACAGAGCATACATCTGTAAAACATCCAAAGGTAAGAACATCATAACCATCCTTCTCACATATGTACAGTAACTTGTTCAACTATACTTTTGCGTAAGAGAGAGCCATATTCAGGACTCTGTTAAATGGTTAATTGTCCTAAATAGCTAATAAAGGAAAGAAAGACAAACTTACCATTATTGTTCAACTTGCAATTTGTTCCAAACAATAAGGATTATCCTACACCAACTGCCATAAACTCATCATCCACCCTCAGATCAACTTTAGTATCTTGGTTATTTTATGGCTTATATTGTGGATACTGCTGAAAAGTTCATAGTAGAATTAGACTAAGGAGGGACAGGGGTCAGAAAATGACACAATAATATTCCTTAAAAGAGATTAGTTATCTGAGCATTTTTCCCTTTTCCCCCCAACAGTGGCGGCCATTGAGTCGGAATCAAAACCTGGTAAGTTACACCTTTGTATCCCCTTAAGTTGTGTAGTATTTGAATGATTAAATTATACTACTACTACTAATAATAATATGTGATACATGTTACATTAAATGGAACATCCAAATTAAAATGTATTATAATAAAAGCTGAATTGTTTTGACTGATCCGTCATCTAAATTTGCTAAATTTTGTGCAGAACCACATGGAGGTCTGGATCCTCGCAGTCGTGGCCACACCAGTTTGATAGTTGTGCTGATCATTACTATCACTTCTATGCTGATAGTCATTGCATTCTACGTCTACAAGAAGTCTCCCCGCCCTTTACCCACCTTTGACAATCCACTCTACTTCGACAGTGAACGATCCCAGCCTGATGTGGTCGATACCAATAAACTGATAGAGAATGCAGAAGTAGAAAACACGGAGCCTATTATAACTCTGTGATTTATAAAGTAGAATTTAGTGGGACATACAATGTACTATACTGTATCCTAGACTGATGTATTACACCTTGAAGCTTCATTAGTGTGTTTGCTTTGTTTGTTTTATTACTATATTCAGTGTATATTCAGTTATTTAACAATATGTCAACAACTTGTTTTTTTTATCTATAATTGAATGTATATAATTTTTTACATGTTATGCTTATGCTCACTTGATGCTGTTCATTGCTTGTACTTGAAATATGGAAAGAACAACCAATTACGAATAAAATAATCTTGAATTTTTAAACTGAAACTTAACATGCTTAAATGAATGTCTGTTTTGATTGGGGATTGGGATGGGAAACGAGAACCGGTTCCAGTTGAGAACTGGTAACAAACTTGGAATCAGAACCAAAATCATCTACCACAGAGCATATCGATTCCTTTTATAAAGTCACATAAAACTCATATGCTGCCGGATACTTGCAACAAGAAGGAATCATTGCAGAGAGGAAAAACAGTTCAAAGTGTAGTGTTATAATACAGGCAGACGTAGCAGATTTTTCCTTTGAGAAACCTAGAAACCTAAATGAAAAAGAAAGCCAGGTCCCTCCTCACCAGAGGCAGAGTACGCAGAGCGCGTAGGGCCCCAAGTACCTGGCAGGGCCCAGAAAAATTAAGGTTATAAAAAAAATTATTATAATTATAACATTTCAAAAATATATGAATTAGTTATGAACAGGCCCATGTTTTTTTTTTTTTTATTGTGTACCCTATAACTCAATTCGGGCAAATTCCATGTTTTGACCTAATATATAAAAATAGCCCCCCCTCGCTTCTCTGAAATGGTACAGCCTTCAAAATTCGTGACTCTCATCTTTTCGCATTGGAGTTTGCTCTGTTTAGCCTTTTGTCTGAACTTGAAGCAGCCATGTTTGGCCTGCTTTATTAATCTGTGAATGTTGAGGCATTAAAAATGGCAAGGAAGAGACAACATGAATAAGGCGCTGAAAAAAAAAGGAAGGCGAGAAAACAGAGAGATTAATTAAATTTCAATAAAATTCAAATCAATTTTATTTATAGAGCGAAATCATAACAAAAGTTATCTCAGGACACTTGACAGAGTAGGCATAGGCCCAACAATTCCCCCGTAGAACAACCAATTACGAATAAAATAATCTTGCATTTTTAAACTGAAACTTAACATGCTTAAATGAATGTCTGTTTTGATTGGGGATTGGGATGGGAATCGAGAACCGGTTCCAGTTGAGAACTGGTAACAAACTTGGAATCAGAACCAAAATCATCTACCACAGAGCATATCGATTCCTTTTATAAAGTCACATAAAACTCATATGCTGCCGGATACTTGCAACAAGAAGGAATCATTGCAGAGAGGAAAAACAGTCCAAAGTGTAGTGTTATAATACAGGCAGACGTAGCAGATTTTTCCTTTGAGAAACCTAGAAACCTAAATGAAAAAGAAAGCCAGGTCCCTCCTCACCAGAGGCAGAGTACGCGGAGCGCGTAGGGCCCCAAGTACCTGGCAGGGCCCAGAAAAATTAAGGTTATAAAAAAATTATTATAATTATAACATTTCAAAAATATATGAATTAGTTATGAACAGGCCCATGTTTTTTTTTTTTTATTGTGTACCCTATAACTCAATTCGGGCAAATTACATGTTTTTACCTAATATATAAAAATAGCCCCCCCCCCCCCCCCCCCCCTCGCTTCTCTGAAATGGTACAGCCTTCAAAATACGTGACTCTCGTCTTTTCGCATTGGAGTTTGTTCTGTTTAGCCTTTTGTCTGAACCTGAAGCAGCCATGTTTGGCCTGCTTTATTAATGTGTGAATGCTGAGGCATTAAAAATGGCAAGGAAGAGACAACATGAATAAGCTGCTGAAAAAAAAGGAAGGCGAGAAAACAGAGAGATTAATTAAATTTTAATTAAATTCAATTCAATTTTATTTATAGAGCGAAATCATAACAAAAGTTATCTCAGGACACTTGACAGAGTAGGCATAGGCCCAACAATTCCCCCGTAGAGTACGGTGCCAACGAAGAGGCGGAGCTGCTGACTGAATTTGATTCAGTTACTGAGGGATATCTGGCCAAAATTAAAGATGAGGCTTTCAGAACGCACATCTTGGACAACGAAGTCAAAATGAAATAATAGAGACACCCCCCCCCCCCCATACTGAGGTAAATATTGCTAGAGACAAATTTACTTTTAAAAGTTTACTTGAAATTATTTCCCTTTTTGTGATGATCCAGTAAGATGAAGCGAGCTATCCAGACAAAAATAGAATTCAATAATTGTAAACGTCCTCGCAAATCAACATCAGCCATCAGCTCAGTGCTAGGATGCTCTACCGGTACCAACATGGACACCCGCTCTGTATATATTGTATTGTACTGTATATATACTGTAATATACTGTAGTATGTACTGTCTGAAACTACTATTCTAAATATACCTTCAGCTATTATCAAAAGAAGACACAAACACAACACATTTATGTTATAACATAACAAATGAAGACAACTACTCCAATAATGCACCACAATGCAAAGCTACGCAGGACACCTGTCAGAGACATAGCTCCCCCTCTACCAAGCTTGTAGCTACGACTTGAAAGCTTGTAACACAAGATTTCCAGTGCCTTTATTAGGTCCTGCCACTACTGTGCATATACTGTATACAGTGCTGTATATTGGGTAGATATGCAGATTATACACAGTATATACGGTATTTACATAAAACTAGCTAAAAATAAATTCAAATATAGTATATATACAGTATAGTATTTACCCAGTATACATACAGTATATACTGTATATACATTAAAATAAATTCTAATTTACTATGTACCCAGTATATGTATGTATATATATATATATATATATATATATACAGTATAAACTATTTATATACCGTAATTTCCGGACTATAAGCCGGTAATTTTTTCCCTCGTTCCGGTCCCTGAGGCTTATACAACGGTGCGGCTTTTCTACGGCTTACGGTAACCAGGGGCGCGCACTACCGAGGATGCGCGAGACCGAGGCAGACATCTGGCGCCAGGTAACGAGAGCAAAACAAAGAGTAGGAGAGCGTCAGCGACAGTTTGCGCGAAGGAAGTGTTCATGCAAACACCCTCAACATGGAAAACAAACGGAGAAGTGCATATAATGCTGCTTTTAAGTTAAAGGCAATCGATCTGGCTGTCAAAGAAGGAAATAGAGCTGCTGCACGTACCCTTGACATCAATGAATGGCTGGTTATTTTGATAACGTAAACGGCCGCGGGACTGCACTTTTACTGCCGTGTTACAGGCGAGCACTTTGTATTACTTTGCACCGTTGTATTATTTGTACTCTGCACGAATGCTGTTCGCCATGTCAAAGATGTGAAAGTTTGATTGAATGATTGAAAGATTTATTGTTAATAAATGGGACGCTTTGCGTTCCCAAACAGTCATCTTTGTCCCGACAATCCCCTCCGTGGTAGCAGGAACCCCTATATACTACGGTAATTACACATCAAAACGCCTGCGGTTTATAGTCGGGTACGGCTTTTATATGGAGCAATCTGTATTTTACCCTAAATTTAGCTGGTGAGGCTTATAGTCAGGTGCGCTTTATAGTCCGGAAATTACGGTACTATTTTATAATTTATGCCCATTATCCCTGTACACACATTACAAACTTGAAAGGACTGCAACTAATTTATATTGCAAATTTAGACTTGCAAAATAAAAAACGATTTATGACCATTATTTTTCTTATCTATTGCCAATAGGCAACAGTAGCTTACTAGTTCCACTATGTCTAATAAATATTTCTTTACTATACACTTGGAGCAACAGTACTAAGAACTACAACCATTTAATTTGAACCATGTATTTAAAGAACTATTAAAAACGGTATCAAAACAACTTGGTTAGGATTAGAAATAAGGTTTTGGTTTGGCTTAGTACTTGGACACACATAAATCATAAGAACTACGTCATCCGCAAATTCAGGTCGGGCAAAGCTCAGACCATAGCACATGACCCCCTCCCTACCCCAATTCCCCTGTTTCACCCTCCTCCTCTGTGGTATCAGGTACAGACCAATAACCCACAAAAAAGTTTTTAAAAATGTTTCATTTCGCCATCACAGCCCTGAACAATGTGGCAAGAAGGTACTGTAGCACTGCTGCTGTATGTTTCTCTGTTTTTTAGAAATTAAAATTTGTTATTGGTTTTCTGTTTTACATGTTAAATGTTAAATATCACCCTGGGACAATAAAGTATGATTCTTAACACCATTTTAATATAGGCAGGAAAGTCAGCCAGGTGACTGAGTGAGAGTTTCTATTGTGTAAATCGACGTAACTTAACTTTCAGTGGATGACCTCCACCAACTCACACACACACACGCACACAAACATTCTAACTGCTCATTTGCATATTTCGGAACACTTCATTGTGGAGCTGTTGTTATGACCTCGTGAAAGAACTTGTCAGGTTCCGTGTTCTGGTCCATAACCCTTATAGACTCTCACACAGTGGCATATTCACTCGAACGATACAGGTGTTGAAGCTACGTTGACTCGTTACTCTGAAGATTGAAACTTCTTAGAAACTTCTTCAACATTATCATGGACATGAACTCCTCAAAGAAGGCTAAGTCTTGTGGTTCTCTAGCCCTTAAGAGGGGTCGAGGTAAGTGAGAAATCTAGGGTGATCCGTATGTTTTATCATTATCATGTTTGTGATCCGTATGTTTTATCATTATCATGTTTGTGATCTGTATGTTTTATCATTTGGAGAAGGCACTAATTCAAAGTTAGTACCTCCAAATAGACCTCAGATTCCTGCTGTTCAGATTCAAAATGTCAAATTTTTTTATTTGTAGAGCGCATAAGCAGCAAGTCAAAAAGTTCAGGGTCTGCAGAGGATGGCCTGGCTAGGAGGGATAAAAGGAAGGCCAGTCCTGAAAAGGAAAAACAAAGAAAAAGGACAAGGGTCTCTGAATTAAGACGCCGAAACGTCTCTGTGGAGGATGTCAGCGTAAGGGCAGAGAAGAGGAAAGTCAGAGAAGATGGAGAGGAACCACCAAAGAAAAAAAAGACGAGGAAGACACTTGAGCAGGACAAACATGACAGTGAGGAAGCGTCTACCTCAACAAACGCTGGCACAGGTAGGCTAATTTTTGGTGTTTGTGCACATACACTTGGATATCTGGAGTGCTTTCAACCCACAAACTGTGTAAAAACAAACCAGTCAGATTTAGCTCCCCTTCCACATGCAGACTCCACAAGTTTGCCTTATTTTTATCACAAGCCAATCAGAGCAGACTGAGAAGAGAGGAGCTTAAAAAGAGCGTGTATTCAGACCGTATGAGAAAGTTATGTGTTTTGAACATTAAATCATGTAAACATATTCTAGCACAAACCATAAATACTAATTTGAACCTGAAAATGAGCATGACATGGGACCTTTAACTCATAAAGCAAAACGTATATAGAATGAAACTACTCTAAATGTATGAGATAACATCAAAATATATACTAAAGTACTCATCATGCAAAATGACCCATTTCAGAATAAAATACAATATATTATTGGATTAAAATTATCGATCCATTATTATGTATATGACTTTAATGCTACAGCTGCTATTTGTAATGACTTAATAAAGATGTAATGTTTGTGAAGTTTATTGTCCATGTTAGTGCCTGTGACTGTCACCAAACTGACGTTCCTCTGCTTTTATTTCCCTCATCTGCAGAAAGCTGCAACACATCTGCGAAAGATGTGAACAACAAAGGCTGTAAGAGAAAGTGCTCTGCTGCTGCTGATGGCGAAAGACCAGGCAGTAAGAAGAGAAGAAAACCAGCCCTGCAGGATTTGTCCGTAGAGGCCCAAATAGGTAAGTAAGCTTAAACATAGGAAGGGATTCACATTAGAGCTTTTAGGTAATGTGTAATTGGTGTTTCCCACAAATGTATTAAAACAAAAACATGTGTATTTGTCTGTTTAGCTGATTTTGAGGCCAAATACGAAGAGATGGGTCAGCTTGGCGAAGGAGGATGTGGATCTGTGTTTGCCGGCTATCGCATTGCAGATCATATGCCTGTAAGTTACACACACACACACACACACACACACACACACACGCACGTACATACACGCACACACACACACACACTGGTCAGGAAATGTTAACCAAAGTCCTGTTTGTGTCTCGTAGGTTGCCATCAAACACATCCCAAGGGACAATATCTTCTGCAAACAAGTGGTAAGTGAGCAACACCCTGAAATCTACTGTATTCATGAGTGCACTCTCTTTCTGACTATTTTACGGATGAATTATTCTGTATTTAACTCCACGGGGCTTCTCTTTCTCATCCTCCTCTTTTTTGTGATGTTTCAGGACAAGAACGGCCGGGAGCTCTCCGTGGAGGTGGCCATTATGTTGAAACTTGCAGCCAAAACAAGTGGATCAGAGGGTGCGTCAGCTCCTGTGTCCCTGCTGGACTGGTACGATCTGGACCAGGAACTGATTCTGGTGCTGGAGAGACCGGTCCCCTCCAAGGACTTACTGCATTACATTCAGACGAATGGAGGATCCATACCTGAAGATGAAGCCAAGGTAAGCTGCTGGAAGACCCTTGTGAATGTATCTGAAACTTATTGACAGGAACTGGAGAAGTTTCTATCAGTCCCTATAGGCTTGAAAGATGTTTTTCATATTTTGGTCAACTTTCAATCACAGCAGAGTCTTTAAAAAAAAGGTCAAACCACACTCCTCATGCCTCTCTTCTTGTCTCTCAGATCATACTGAAACAGCTGGTTGATGCTGCCATTGACCTTGAGGACAAGCGCATCTTTCACCGGGACATCAAGCTGGAAAACATCTTGATTGAGTCCGCCTCAGACGTCCCGCGTGTTCGCCTCATTGACTTTGGACTCAGCTGCTTTGTCAGCAAAGGATCCATCTACAGACGCTTCTACGGTAAGATATCTAGCTTCTACTCCTGCTCTTTTCTAACTTATCTCTGACTTTTACGTTGAAGCATCATCCTCAGCTTTTTCTAATGTCTTCTGTATATTCTAGGCACCGAAAGTCACATCCCTCCAGAGTGGTACAGTCGGTATACCTACAAGGCTGGACCCACCACAGTGTGGCAGATGGGTATAGTCCTCTTGGAGACGCTCCACGCTGACGTGATGTTTGAGACCATGGAGTTCCTCGAAAACAAACTGCAAATCAGCAGCGAGCTGTCCAAAAGTAAGAAAAGAATGCAAAAAGATGTCAGCAGGTGGAAGATCTGTTTATTCACATTCTGGTGGATCACTGTAGTCACTCACCATCATCATTCCTCTCCTTCTTTCTCTGCAGACTGCCAGGATTTCTTGCAAGCGTGCTTGACAAAAGACCCACAGCAGCGCCTGACCCTGAAGCAGCTCCAGCTTCACCCATGGCTCAGATAAACCCATCCTACTCTTGCAGACACATAACTTTGAAATGCCTAAATGTGTCACCAAAGAACTAATGCTGCTGTCTTTTCAGGAGGGAGGATGTGAGATCCTGCTACCCGACTGTTCTTGGACTTCTTAGAGCCTAATTGGACCTTCTGTTTGCAGCTCCCGTAGCACAACACAGCCATCTGTGGAGAGGGGATCTCTCTTTGAATTGCCTTTCCCGAGGTTTCTTCCCATTTTGGGGAGTTTTTCCTCGTCTTCTTAGAGAGCTTGGGCTGGGTCAGGAGCTGCTGCTGTTATGGGCTGTGAGAGCCCAAATGGCTTTAACTGAATGTGATATTCAAGACTGATAGCTGCAGTATAACGTGACGTTATATCTGCTGATAAAAGTTCAATAAATACACCTTAAGAAAATTTAAACCCAATGAATTTATATTTTCTTTAGACCACAGAGAATCATCATACTGTTTTTCTAATGACATTTTTGAGTTCACACTGTGATAATTGAATCATCGTTTGGATATTAACGGCCACATGGAATTAATCCAACATTTTTATTAAAAAAGTTTATTTACTTCCTCTTTCATTAAGAAAGGACATCTTGTATTACAATAATGATTTAACAACAAAGGAAGAGGAGACCTGCCTCTGAGGACAAGCTGTGCTAGTATGAAGAGGACATTGTTCTATCTGTTATTGTTAATACATCTTTATCGATAAGTTTTCTCAATGCCAGGGGATAAGGAAAATTGTTAAACCTAAAGCATTATTTTTGTTTGTCAAGCAAACAAATCTGGTTTATGTTTCATTCAAGAGTCACACTCATTTCCAGATGATGGTAGTTTGTGGAGATCCCAGTGGGGTAATGCTGTGTGGCAGCCTCATGGATCTGAACGTTCTGCTGGTGTTGCAACTCTAAAATATAATTTTCCAGGGATTATTCTATTATCTCTCAGTGATACATGAGGTAATTTTATCCTCCAAGTGTCAACCATTGAAAACCTTACTTTGATATGTTTTTATCATATATGGCTATAACTTTAACCATGAGAATGACATAGAACTTTAAACATTAGAGAAGCTTATACAAAATACTCTTCATAACTTTCAAAATTCAGCCATAGAAAGAGGGGAGGATTTCAGCATGATATTTAGCATCCTGTGGCACTGGATGACTACAGGCCAATTGCACTGACCTCTCACATTATGAAGGTCATGGAGAGGCTGATTCTTGCACACCTCAGACCCCTAGTGTGCCCATCACAGGACTCCCTACACTTTGCATATCAGCCCTATGTTGGGGTTGATGATGCACTCATTAACCTGCTGCAGGAAGCCCACTCCTCCCTGGATAGACCCAACACTGCTGTCCGCGTCATGTTCTTCGACTTCTCCAGCGCCTTTAACACAATCCAGCCCAAGCTGCTGAAGGCCAAACTGGAGAACATGCAGGTGGATTCTCCTCTCATCCCATGGGTTAATGACTATCTGACGGGCAGGCCACAGTATGTGAGATTACAAAACTGTGTGTCTGACCATCTGATCAGCAACATTGACGCCCCCCAGGAAACTGTGCTGTCGCCCTTCCTCTTCACCACCTATACTGCAGATTTTAAGTACCGCACTGAGTCGTGTCATCTGCAGAAATTCTCTGATGACAAGGGTACCAGTTCTTAATATTTTGTACTGACACAAAATGCGTCTCAGACACTATCAAAACACTACCGTATGAATAGGGCAACAAAAAAAAAGCAACTGGAACTGAAGGCAGTGATATGAGTAGTGGAATAAGTAAACTTTCCTTTTTTCATTGGCTGCCGCCAGACCAAAGCCTGGAAGTGAGAATGCTTAATGTGGAAGCAGGGAGAATCTGTGGTTGATGGCAGTCATTCTATTGTCATGCCCTTCAAAAACATACTTACGCAAACGTCATTAATGTTATCAACATTCATTGCTCTGTACAGTTCGCAGAAAAAAAACATTCTACATTCTGACTGGTGAGTTCACTAAGATCAGTACCTTCACCAAGCCCATTTAACATATGATGGACCTGTGGTTCCATCTGCAAATGTTCCACTATGGCGTGAACTGGAATTTACTTTCTTTCCTTTGCTGTACCTGTTTTCATCCAGATCTTTTGGCATAACATCATGTGGAAATGGGCAATCCGCATTACCAACATGTCGGTGACGCGCTGAGACAACAATGTTTGATACATTACTTCTAATGCAGTGAAGAACAATTCTTGTGTCTGCTTCTTCATGCTTACCTTCCAAGTAGTCAGTGTTAAAAGGTTGATTTGGAGGCTTCAACTCTCTTCATCGCTGAAGCCACCTGCAGCAACTCTGAACTTATTTGCTGCAGCTCCAACAATTAGCTGATAGGATAAAAGTGTGCAAGATCAGCCTTGTTGTCCGCATGAGCAATAAAGTTCTCACACTTTGAAGGAAATGACAAATCCCTGCTCTCAATTGGTCTTCTGCTTGCCACCAAGCCTCTTTCACTGCACTTTCATCTTCCGCTTTTGAGTAAAAATTCCACAAAACATCAGCGAGGCCCCCAAAACTATTGGCTGCTTGTTGCTTTCCAATGACAATGACCAGAGCTTGACCGCAGTGTTTCATCCCGAAGGTGAAATGTATTGTGATGCTGGGGGTAAGTGTGTGCGTGACTGCGCGTGTGTTTATGTGTGTGAGAGAGAAAGAGAGAGTGTGTGTTTCACACCGAAAAAATATTTTAAGTAGTTTTTTTAAAGTTCAAACTTTAAAACAGGTCAATTTGACCCAGAATATAACAGGGGGGTTAATTAAAGCCTAAAACCATAACCCTCCCAAAAAAGGAAGTTAAAATTGATCTGAAACCCATAGAAAACCATACTCTAAGGAAAGGACTATAGTTTTCTATGTCCATTTCAATAGGAGAGCAGTGACACACATTTGAACGTTCTTCAGTTGGTATTAGCAGTACTGCGCAGACTCGAAATTACAGACATCTGCATATTTAAACAATACATTTCAGAATAACTCTATGAGATTAAAAAAAAAGGGACTGTCTCTCCCTACCTATTCATTCTAATGTACACAACTTCTTTCCACCCATATTAAAAATATTGCTTTAAAGGGAACTTTAATTGCAGGAAGATAAGTTATCCTCACCCATTTAGCAGATGATACTACATTATTTCTTTTAAATGCCAGCCAAGTGCCAATTGTTGTCAAAGAAATAGAATAATTTTCCGCAGCTTAAATCTGGAGAAGTATGATTTTTTTTCCCCTCAAAGAAAGTGTTGCTTCCCAGGTTTGAAAAATACCAATCAAAGATAAGATTACTTATCTAGGGATTACTATAATGACAAATGAGGAGGAAAGCTGCTCTGTAAACTTTAATATGATTAGTGATAAGACACATAACAAGCTTAATCAATGGCTGCAGAGATATTTATCCTTAAAAGGACAAGTATTGTTGACAAAGGCAGAAGGTTGATCCCGTCTTACATATACAGCTATCCCCTTCTTTGTCGACAATCTGTTGTGTAATTCCATTGAAACATGTTATTATAAACACCTCTGAATGCGGTGGTCTATACTTTCTTGATTTTACAACCCTTAATAATACTTTTATAAATAAATCTGGTTTGGATAAAGCATTTTCTAGAATACTTTTTTTTTTAACTTGGTTTAATAATAATAATAATTCTGGTATCCCAACTGCTAAAGGATAATGGAGCATTGCTAAATTGTTCTGAATTCCTTCAAACTTTTGAAGTTCCAATCACCCCAAGAATTTGCAATGGACGCCATCTCATGTGGTATTTTCACTCTCTTTAAAGGGACTGGGAAACCAGACTGTTATCTTTGGACGCTAAGGGCGCACTCACACTGTCCGTCCGTGCTGTGTCCCTTGCTTTAGGGTACTTGCCCCCCCCCTCCCTCTCCCCCCACGGGCCAGGACCGTTTGTACTCACACTGCCTTGGCCTTGCGCGAATGCTTCTTGCCTGTCCATACGTCATCACGCTGTAACACATCACACGCATTGATCGACGTCATCGCGATGCGTCGCTTTGTTTACAAATCTTTCCATAGACCTGAGTTTTTGTGCGTCTTGTCGACTGTTTTTGAATATTTTCATCTGACTAAATCTGCAGTAAACACTCCACCTCCGCATCACACCAACCTGAACCTTTCGCCGCCATTGTTTAAAAATGTCCGCGCATGGTCCGTCCTTCTTTTTTCTATGTCTGAACGCACATAAAAAGTGTCTGGGCGTACATAAAATGACGTCAGAACCGCCGTAGGCCTCGTGCTCGTACACATGCGCACGCTCGTGCTCGTAATAGTGCAAACGTGCTTTACAAAAGCCCGCCTCTCCCAAACATGCCGTGGCCGGCAAGCGTGCCGCAGCTAGGCGCGGTACGATGGCACTCAAACCGGTCAAACGAACGAGACTGTACCCGTAAAACCTGTTTGGGCATGGTACGGATGGACAGTGTGAGTGCGCCCTAAGTTGACTGTAGTTGGCAAAGTACCGTATGATGCGCTACCACACCAAGGAATAACAATCGTTGCATTCACACTTTTTTCCAAAGAGATGTCACCGGTAACCCTAATGTTGTTCCCTATTGGTCTAATTTTGTTGATAACCTGAATTGGGTAAATATCTGGGAACTTTCTTACAAATACCTCCTTACGAATAAAGTAAGAGAAGTCTCTTTCAAAATCATACATAGGTTTTATCCTGCTAAGCAATATCTCCTAAAGGTTTAAGCTTGATATATGTGATAACTGTTCTTCCTGTGGAATATGTCCAGAAATAATAGTGTATCTGATCTGTCCCGATACAATCCTGATCCATGACAACAAAAGTTAAAAAACAGAAAGAAATAAACCTAATTAATTTGTTGATCATTTTAGGAACAAAGCCAAATTTAGTAATTTTAAACCCTCTTTCATTGCTTTTGGTAAGGAAACCGAACAGTACATCGAAACCATCTTTGATTCAAAAAATAAGAAAGCTGCTAACTATTCACTTATGCTCTATTTTTAATTGATATATTTGAAACTCTTCCTGGTTCTGCTCTTGATTATTAAATTTGTAGGAATTAATAACTGCTTGTACGTTTTTTATCAAAGTGACTCAATAAAGACTTACTAAAAAAAAAAAAGTTCTCCCCCATCTCAGTGGGTAATGAGGGAATAATGCACGGCTGTCAAAAAATATGACAAATATGAAATAACATTGTCATCAGTCAACAGTGTTACAGAGTCAAGTAGCAAGATCACTGCAAACTGACCAGCTGTTCACAAATGTATTGTTTCTCTTGAGAAAGTTAGTTTATACTTCAGTAAGGTGAGACCTGCACATTGGGACCATTGGGAAGAAATTCTTTAGAAAAATTTTGCTGGCAGAAGCAACTTGTTCAACTGTCCTTAAGCAGCATTCTTTCCTCAGAAAATGACATCTCCAGACGTTTGATTCATCACTGCCTTTACAGTTCACTCCACAGTATTCACAGAGCATTTCCTCCTTTTGTACCATGGACACCACAAGCATCATCAGGCCAACTCATACTACTGTACCAGAGAAGAGTTCAGTTGTAACGTTTGTATACGCAGCACTCACGGTCAGGTACACGCACAGTGAAATACGCTTCAAGAGGTATTCATTTACTAATTGGTGTATTTAGTCACTTGCTTTGACGTATTTAACACAAGGTTAGAAACTATTTGTAACTTGCTGAAGCATGCTCCACTCCCTAAAGCCCCGCCCAGGCTGCTGCCCAGGTCGCTTATCATTTATTCAAAGTTTATTAATAATGAACTGGTCATGTGTCCAAATTGCATCAGATTGGACACAACTGATTCCCCATCAATACACCTGACAGTGTGAAGGAGATCAAATAAACAGTTTTTGAGCTATGCAAGGACACACAAATGAACAAACGCACCATCACACAAACTCCACACTGCCTTCAATTAACCAATCAATCAATTATAGCAGTATTCTTTTCAGTAACAAGATATCACATGCACAAACTAACTACACCTATGCAATCATGTTCAAGATTCATTTGATCAGTCTAGCTAACTAAATCCCTGCTCTTGCTGACCTACCTCACCTGTTTTTCTTTATCTGAGTAAGCCCATTTTTAAAAAATGCAAACCTGTAACCTGTAAACAAATGAATGTAAGATAAAGTTACTGGATATTGTAATGCAGGCGTGGGGAAGAGATTTCTTTTGTTTGCTTGTTTTTTTTGCTGTGGCAGCAAAGACGTTACCAGCATTTACACTGTTATAGTAAAGCGCTTACAGTATCAGTGTTAATCATCAGTCAAGCGGGGAAGTCAGTATGCCATCATAACATAACATGACATAGTCACATTAAGTATTTACACAAGTTGGGGCTTCATGTCGATCAGAAACAATTCAATCAATTCCTGAGAAGTTTACTTTTGCTTACAGAGACAAAATTAATAAAAACTGACAGTCAGCATTATGATGGCTTCCTTATTGTAAAAAGTGCACAATACTTGATGAGTCTCATTTTCATTGACTTTGTTCCCCTGTTTTTACTTTTTTGTTGATAAAAATCACTTACTTGGTGTTGCCCTTCTATTTTTATCTATTTCCATTTCTATTTGGAATGCTATAGATCTTTAGATGCATTGTTAAGGTTTTTTTTCCGTTTATGGTGTAACTGTCTTAGCCGTTTGAGACAATACACATGCTGACAGTGTGCTTTCTTCCGCATGATTTCATTTTTCCTGTGCACTTGTCAACCGGTTGTGCATCCGTCAGCACCGGTTACCTAAAGAGACTATGTCCGGCAAAACATTCAATCCTTTGATATGCTCTACGAAGAAGTATCAAGAGTATAAAATGCGATATAACCACATTTTTTGAATGTACCACACTAAGGCCATATCCTATCATGGATTTAGTGATGATTGTTGATGATGTATTCTTGATTGCGAAGATTGACATTTAAATCTGATTTCTATCAATTTTCGATTTTGATATGAAATACTGACACCCCTATTTGGCACTAGCACTTCCTGTTCGCCTGGATGATGAGTTTCTGTGAACAGAGCTTCTATGGGAAGAAACACTCCCTTTTCATCTGAAATGGTTGACAAATAAGCCATGATGCTGATTCTTACGGTAAAAAAATTACATGACGTGGCAGGATGGGTAGATGGTATTAATATTCTCCTCTTTCCACAATCATTCACACAACTATTTGATCCTCTGAGAGAAATGCATGGGAAAGGTCCTCAGCTGTGAGACATCTCAGAAGAACCTTAAAAATGAAGAAAACCTGCGCTGTCGTTGTGCTCCTTATCCAAACATTACAATGTTTGGCTTCAGATGGTAAAGTATTCCAACTTTTAATGTTTAAAGCCTTTTGTGGGGGGTTTTACAGAGCAGGTGTGTCATGAACATTGCTGGCTATATATAACACTATGTGAGGCTGTTGCATCCTTGACACATGGTATAGTTCAATATTGAGGAGATTATGATGCCTATTGTAAAATACATTTCTGTTTATTATGTGAATAATTAATGAATAAAATCCAAGTAGACAACCTAAACAACACTGATCCTTATTTATTCTGCATTCTATCACACACACAACGGTGTATTGAATCCTTGAACAATCTTTCTCAACAGATTCATCATTTCAACTTTCTAACAAAGCCACTGGTTTTTGTTTGATTAAACAATATTACCAATGCTTGGACATACGCTGGACAACTGGTAACCGACTGATGGTTGACTGGATAAATAAGTGCCTGGGAGTCCAGGGGAAAAGTGTTGGAAGCGAAATAAGCCTCTACGACTGTGACGAAAACAGCGACCTCCAAAAGTGGGAATGCACCAATGGAACCGTGCTAGCCCTCAAAGACCAAGCGCTTTACATTGAACTGACTGCAGATAACACAGCAGTTCTCTCCAAAACAATAGGACCCAACAACCACCTCACCATTTCAGGGACGTCCAATGGTGCTTGTACAAGAACATACAGAGGTACAGTATGAAACACTATTGTTAGTCAATTCTTTGTAAATCTTTAGATTAATTATAATATTTTCATCAATCGAGTTGGGAAGATAAAAAAAAGGACACACTGAAAGGGCTCCATCCCAGATTTTAATTATTGTACATTTTTGTTCTTTTGTCTTTTTAGAATATTTCACCATTGGAGGAAATGCAAATGGCAGGCCCTGCATGTTTCCCTTCCTGTACAAAAACCGGTGGTACGCGGATTGCTTTAGTCCTGATTCCTCAGTAAAGCAACCATGGTGTGCGGTTCAAACGAAATATGACCATGAGCTCTGGGGCTACTGCCCAAGTAACAGTGAGTACTGCCCGTTTCATTTAACTGCAATGACAAAACGGTTACAATACACAAACCTTAAAGTGTACACTGGTTGACAGTATAATGGGTTATAGTTTGAAACTTCAAAATATTACATTTTGAAATGCAATTTCATATTTTTATATGTGTATTTCACAGCCAGAGAAAACTGGAACAAACACGTTGCAACAGGAGCGTATTACCAGCTCAACACACAGGCAGCTCTGACTTGGGCCCAGGCTGAAGCCAGCTGCAAACAGCAAGTGGCCTCACTGCTCAGTATCACCGATCCTCACGAACAGGCTTACCTCACGGGTAAGGAGCAACTACGATACATATATAAAGCATTTAAAAAAACGTATTTTATTTATGAATTTAAATGTATGCATGTATATTTTTCCTTTGTTTTTGTGATTATACACTATGTTAGAGCCTTACTCATTATAGTTTTATCATTTTTAAAAACACACACAAACATACGCACAGCACTACTAGGGAAAGAGGGTAGGGGCCAGGGGGACAAACTCTGGACTGGGCTGATCCAGAGCCCAAAACATGGCTGGCAGTGGTCTAACGGGAGGCCTTACCGTTATCTGAACTGGGACTCGGGTAAGTTTCCTTTTCACTTCAATCCTTTGTGTTGCTATTCTTTAAATGCTAAGATGACTGTAGCTTTCCTTTATCATTTGTACTTCATACAAACCATGTTGCCAGTCAGTTCCAAATCCGATATAATCATTGCTTCATACTTTCACACCACAGCTACACTGCAGATGTTTATGGAAACTGAGGACTTCTGTTTAGCAGTTTCGATTCAAGACTTACATAATACAATAACTGAATTTATCAAAGGGACGTCACCCCTGCTGTTCAAATCTGGTCATGGTAGTATAGAAAATAATGTGCACATTTCGAATCACACACAATTCCACTATCTTCATTTCCAGTTTTAGATAAATAGATAGATAGATGGATAGATCATTCATTCATCCACTAAGGGAATTTTTCTCAGAGAGTGAGACACATGACAGTTGATGACAATAACATAAAAACAACCAATAAAAAGACACCAAATTCAAGTTCCCTACAATACAAGGACATTAAACATTAGTCATAACATCAACACACAATCCATTGGCTATAGATCGCAAAATGCAACGTGGTCAGTATAGCACATGCCATCAGAATAACTCAATACAATAGGTAAGGTAGGTTTTAGCCTTGCACCCTACATAATGAACTAGAATTACCACATTGTGGTTCCAAACTGTCCAGACTTACATAATATATGCAATGAAAACCTTAAAGGAATTTAATAATAAGGTATTAAATGTATTTTTTGGCAAAACACAGAGGCTTCACACATGTCAACCCGACTGCTTTGACATCAAAAATCAGTACATCCTAAAGTACAAGTGGACAGTTGTTCCTGAGAACAGGAACCCGAAAACATAATGCCTCTGGCCACGGCTGTCGCTGGTGCAGAGGCATAAAAGGTCTACTGTATTCCTGACGTACATTTTCAATATTATGACGAATCCGCTCTGCTCTGCAAAATAATCATCAATCTTTTGTCATTTTCATGACAAAATATTCTCATATCTCATATCTGAGAATCACGTCTGAGAACCCACATGTCACGTTTAACCACCTTCTTGTTTTTAGGACACCCACTTGCTAATCCAGGACACGACTGTGCTATTGTTAATGGTGATGTACAGTACTCATGGCAAAGTTCAACATGCACAAAGAAACTGGGGTATATCTGTTACAGTGAAGGAGCTGGGGCTCTTCCTACTGAAGGTAATTAAAATATCAATTTCCACCTTTTACTGTTACTGTTTTGTATATGGTTAATTAATTGTATAATATCAGAGATGAAGTACTTATATTTCTCTGTTCTTTTCATGATCAGCTGCTGAGACAGGATTTTGTTCAAGCCCTTGGATTCCCTACAATGGCCACTGCTTTCACCTCCAGCGTACTCAGAAAACATGGTCTGATGCTCAGAAAGCCTGCCGCAAAGAAGGAGGGGACCTAGTGAGCATTGGCAATGTGGAGGACCAAAGCTTTGTCATCTCTCAACTTGGCTATGGTACATGAGGACAATAAAAAAATCCTTATAACTGAAAGTAAAGAGTCTGTACAACAAACCCATGAGCTTGCAGGCCTTTCCTCTGGCGCCACCCTTAGGCAAAACTGTACACAAACTGCCCTCTAATGGTGTGAATGGTATGGTATGAATAAATCTCATCCTCATCATAGTTTTATTTTCTGGAATGTGATAAACATCAAAGTCTCAGTCATATAAAGAACTATAGTCCTGTTTTGTTTTTCTCTTTAACATGTGAAAGAAGATGTCATATATTGCACTAAGATATCTGACCCAGTAAGCTTCTCTAAAACTGATGAACAAAATAGCAGACAAGCATACGGTGTCAAGCGGGGCTTCAGAATAAATATATCTTACAGGCAGTTGAGAGAAAGTTTTTTTTTTCTGTCCATGACTGCAGCATCCACTGATGAGCTTTGGATTGGACTGAATGACAGAAAGACAGAGGGCCTGTTTGACTGGATTGACCACTCTACTGTCAGCTTCACTAGCTGGGAATTTGGGAAACCTGCTGTTTTTACTAACCAAGAAGACTGTGTTCTCATCAGGGGAGAGGTAAGGAGTGTCATGTGGATATGGTACATATAGCCTCTCGTAAAAGTATTATCATGTATCCAATGAAAGCATCCCGCTTCAAAGCAAACTGACAAATCTTACAGCTTTATAGAGTATATGGAAACTCAGTGCATCCGCACATGCTTTTGTGTACTTTTTCTCTGAGGTTGTTTTGAGCTAGGTCCTTTAAATCCAATCAAGAAAATTTTACAGCATACAATATTTAAACAAGCGCTGTGGCAACAGTTTAGGGAGGGCCCTTTCCTGTTTCAACACAATAACGATCTTGTGGTCAAGAAGTTAAAAAAAAAACGTTTTTTTTTTCCCCAGAGGCTGGCGTGGAAGAACATGCCTAACTTAACTGCACAAAGCCCTGACCTCAGCCCCATTGAATAAAAGCAACACATGCAAGCTGGGCCTTACTACCCAATATTACAGGCTGACCTTACTCATGCTTTTGTGAAATGGGAGAAAATCCCTACAGCCAGGTTGCATAATCTTATAGAAAGCCTTCAAAAAAAGGAGAAGGCTGTTATAGTAGCATTCTATATCTGCAATTTTGGAAACAATCAACCAACAAGTGTAATGTTGGGTGACATATTTGTTGAATTTAATATACAGTTTGTGTACTATATATGTGCATGTGTTGTTGATGATAATCCATTTAGGCTATTTGTTTGAAAACATACAGAACATTGTAATTTTTCCCATCTACTGTATCTGTACGTCGACTGTGATACAGATGTTTTAATGTACTTCTTTGTTGCAGAATGGGAACTGGGCTGACCGTGCGTGTGATGAGAAACATGGCTTCATTTGTATGAAGATGAAAGACTCTGAACCTTCTGGAGATGAAGTGGAGCAGAACATAGGCTGCAAAACTGTGCGTGAACATCACTTCCTCTGATATATTTTGAAATGTCTGTCTCTGGTTAAACTCTGAAGTGTTACCATACAGGACTGGGCGTTGTACCTTAAAACTTTGACAACAGTCAAGTACAGAAAAGTTGGATCCAAATACTTGATTGCATTTTCTTTTATATATTTGTTTCTTTATACTGCATTTTGCCAAAGTTGTTGAGAAAGTCCAATTTTCATTTGAAAGTAAAGCAGCTGATCACATTTAGTGGCAGCTTCAAAGCCAAAACTCTATAGCTGTGACTTAGGGTGTACGATGGATCAAGAGTATAGATCCAGCAAAATTAATTAAAGAAAACCTCTTTTATGCAATGAATTGTGCAAAAATACTATCATGATGTATGAATCATTGGATTGTTAAAAAGGAAGGTATGTAAGGTCATGTTTCCACACTGGGTAAGGAGCTTTTGCTCCACAAGAGAATGGAAAGTAAAAGCCATATATCTTAAAATGTGATGTAAGTAACCCTTTCAGATCTCAGCAGATATATTATGGTTGGTTTGTTTTCCTGCAATCCAGGGTTGGAAAAGACACGGCTCCTACTGCTACTTTGTAGGAGCAGAGACAAAGACATTTGACGAAGCAAAGGGTGTCTGCAAGAGCACAGATTCCTACTTAGCTGATGTTTCAAATGGGTAAAAAAATGTTTTGTCTCCAAATATTTTAAAATAATCAAAATGAGTGAGCTAGATTTTAACTGTCATGATGTAACGGGATATATAAGAATTTGCATAACGAAACTGAAACTTAATGTTTTTGTTAATGTACATCATTCATGGAATTGTGACGTCCTGTCGTTCTGATTGTGTAAATATTTCCAGGGTGGATAATGCCTTCCTCGTCAGCTTGGTGGGGTTGAGACCCGAGAAATACTTCTGGCTCGGCCTCTCGAACCAGAAAGACATTGATCAGTTTACATGGACCAACACAGACTCAGTGAAGTTTACCCACTGGAACGCTGAAATGCCAGGTATGGAGACATTCTAAACTCCATTTGTAAGATGTGGAAGAAAGTGATTCATAATTTGACTAATTTCTCCCTCAACAACGCAAGGTCACCAACAGGGCTGTGTTGCCATGACAACTGGTGTTTTTGCTGGCCTCTGGGATGTACTACCTTGCAGCAATAAGGAGAAATACATCTGCAAACACCTGGCAGAGGGGGCAGTTCTGACCCCTGCACCACCCACAGTTCCCCCTCCTAAGTGCGCTGAAGGCTGGACTCAAAAGCTAACAGGAAACCTCTGCTTTAAGGTAAAATCCAGTGCTGCTTAACAAGTGTGAAACACGTATCTGCATTTCTGATATAATGTTAGATGACTTCTGTGACTTAATTTCTCCTCTTACAGTAGTTAACTTGATGAGCATGGTAATAGTTCCAACTAAAGGTTTTCCTCACTGGTAAAGTTAAAGTTTGCAGCACATCATCAGACATCATCTTCACCAAATCTCAGATTTAAGTCTGAGACTACTGTTAGAGATGTCATGACTTTTTCTTTTTACAACATTGCAAATGACTGTGGTAGGCAAGGCCAAAAGCAAAGTGGCATCTTAGTTACGCAGAAAATTACAAGTGTGATTGTATTGGGAGATGAAAGACTCACGCAATGTTGGCTCCTTACAGTAATGCCCACCGTCAGCCAGTAATCTACCAATAACTTCATCCATTGGATCAGTCACCTCCTCAACAGACCTCAACAGACATCTTTTGACAATTGAATAGTTAAAGCCATTTTTAAGGGTAAAAAAATGCCAAATATTCAGACAGTTGGTCAGACAAAACAAGCTGAACAAAAAGTAAACTTGGATTGTCTTCACACAGCTCTCAAACTATTACCCAACTCGTCAAATACCGACGCTTTGTTACAATCCTTGGCTTCTGATAACGACGCATAAGGCACTCGCATGCACTAACATGCACTTTGGGGGGCTACCAGAACAAACAACAGAGAAACTGGGATTACAGGACACACACAGGGAGAGTGACTTCATTCAGTATTGACGCCATTACTCCACTATATCTTTATAGAGCAAATGTTTTTTTGCTGCTATATTAATGTTTGGAATGTCAAATGTAGCATCTCAATTCTCAGCGTGGCCCATGTCAAGCTCTGTCATTCACACACTGAAAACAGAAAGTCATGACAGAATATTAGAGTTGTAGTCAACCAAAGAAAATCGAGGTCAACTGCAATTCTACTTTTCGACCAATCAATTGGTCGAAATCTCTCTGTAATCTCCAGATTATTCTCATATTGCCAGACTAATCTCCACCGTTCTGTGGAGTAAGCATTGTGTCCACCGATGTGTTTTTTCCTGTGTTATGTGTGATGGGTGCACTGTGTATTTACACTCTGTTGTTGCACTGGGCGCCTCTGCGCTGCCTCTTTTTTTTCTGATTAGAGAGTTTTTTCTGTGGATATTCCATATCAAAGCACCCTCATTGCTGGCCAACAGCTGGATTCTCGCATTATAACATGACTATGTTAGAATAGTGGGGTCAAGGCATCTCAGCTGAAAAAAAAAACGGTTGGACAAGAGCATACTGACGGATCTAGCAACAAGAAGACGTCAGCCCTACATAATATGTAGCTATTTATGTGGTGGCATTAAATTACATGTTCATTTTAATGAGAGTAAAGTGAAACTACCAAAACTTCAATCACAGTTGACCTTCTTGTCTGCTGTTCAAGTTGTTTTCAGAGTCTTCAAACAAGAAGACCTGGTTTGAGGCCAGAGATTACTGCAGGGCCATCGGAGGAGACCTGCTCAGCATCCACAGCGCTGCTGAGCAAATAATGAGAAGGTACAGTAAGACCTGGTCTCATACAATTAGGGCTGCAATTGACAAACTCTTTTGTCATTCCTTCAAGATGCTGTAAATGAATCCTGCTTGTCAAAAATAAATATTATGTGACGATAAGCATGATCCTAGGCAGAACAAAATACATTACAAATAAGGATCAAGAAATTACAAAAATTACAAAAATGGTCACACAAGATCAATAATGTCTTTTGTCTGGGTGAGCACTGGGACACTGTTAAGTTAATGCTAATTGTCATTTTTCGTAAGTATTAATACAAGTAAATCGTAGCACAGGTTATTGTTACAGTGTTTAACTTGTGTGTAACTTTATAATTTGAACATTTGTATCTTTATTTCTGTATTTCAGTTCACTAAAACTAGGTGAAATACCTCCATACAGAGTCTTTGCTCATTCAATGTTGTTGCTGGTGTTGGTTGTGAGTCAACAGGCATGCTGCACAGTCGGTCCATGGATCTGGTTAATAATCCGATACCCTATCCAGCTAATATGTCAATATCAGACCCAATATCTGATCTTAATATCGGATTAGTGCATCCCTAGTCAGTACATAATTATGAATTTAGGCAACCTTTGTTTCTAAAACATTCACATGTTGCATATTTAAATCATTAATATGAGTTGGTCCATTATAGCTATGCAAGCGTCTGGATTGGACTTAGTGCCCCTGACCCAGTCACTGGTTTCGTCTGGAGCGATAGATCCCCAGTGAGTTAACAGTTTTCTCTTTTTTAGAGTGGTTGAGTAAATCAATTTTATTTTATGCAACTCAATTAAATGAAAATAAACCATTTTGTCATAACATGAAAACAAATGTTTGCTTTTGTTTACAGGTAAACTTCCAGCACTGGGAGAAGGGAGAGCCAAACAATAAAAACAACGTGGAATCTTGTGCTGAATTCAAAACACATTTGCAGCATTACAGCGGGTCTTGGAACGATGTGCAGTGCGAGAAGTACAATGGATGGCTGTGTCAGATCCGTGCAGGTAAAGCATAGTCATTTGGTTACATGGGTTTCAAAGAAAAGTGGGTCATTCTTTCGTTACATTTGTTGAAAGTTGAGTGGTTGAGTGGTTGGTTACAATCAATGCTGTGTTCTAAATATAGGCTATTTATTACGTCCTCACAGGAGCAACTCCAAAGCCGCCTCCAGACCCTGTAACTCCTGGTGAGTGAGCAATTATGTGTGACCACATAGAAATACACTTGTTTAGCTAGTTTGTTGGAAGTAAAATTGAATTGTCCACACAAAGACACGTTTTCCTGTAACCGTGCAGGTTGTTTTCATGGACGCACCCTGAGTCCCAGTTCACTTGTTCTGGAGGCTCTCATATACTATCCACATTCACAGCTGCATACTTTTACAACTCCCACATTCACAGCGTTGCGTGAATGTGGGAGTTGAAGCCTGTTTGTTTGGTGGTCCTGTGCCCGGAAGCACATTTGCCCATTTACTCCCATACATGCGGGGAAGAGGAGATCACCATTGAAAGGCTCATAATTATCTTCAGACCCTCTACTAAAAAATGTATGTGGGCGAAATTTTAGACCCTACCAATAAGGGCAGGAGAAACGAGCCGTAGTAAAACCCCTCCAGCAGCTTAAATCCTGTGCATTGTGTCAGATGTTTTTTCTGTCATTTTTTGTGTTGTTTCGTTCTTGGCGCTCAGGCATGGGCTCGGGAAGGCAAAGATTTTTCTACATCCAGTATGTCGTCCCGCGTCCACGAGTACCAAAATTGGCGGCGTCCTTAAAGGCACCACTGAGCAGCTTTCCATCAGAATGAATGGGCGCCATTTTCCCCGTCCACCGTCCATTTTTTTTTCCTGTTTGCTAAACAAGCTTGAACAAGCTATTTAGCTAGTCAGTTATAGTAGCTACTAAAAAAAACTTGACTGATAACATCAAAAAAATGATTAAACATATTTGACTCTATTGCTTCCTAAATAATGAGATGAGTTTGGCCATTCACCTTTAGGTTTAAAACAGGTGGAGGGGAAACCTAATGTCACTGGATAATCCACAGAATGAGCTGTGAATAGTTTTACAGTTCCGATGAAATCTGTTCACAGCAATCCCCCATCTTTTAACCAATCCTTCTCTGACATCAGCCAAGTCATTTTAGTTGCTTAAAGAACCATATCTTAGAGGTGGCATATCACAAAACACTATGAATTGTTCTTGTAACAGTCATATGAGTAATTATCTAAGGCAATGGCATTTTGAATTTTTTGAGTACATTAATCACATAACCATACCGGGTTAGGGGCAGGATTATGATCTTTCCTGTTAGTGGACCTCACTTGCAGCATGCCGTTTAATTTAAACCGCCATCATACTCCATACAGTTACGTTACATCATATTATTATAACGTTTGCAGACTTCAATAATACATCGGATGGGTGGCTTGAATGGAATGGACATCAGTATTTTATTAACAATCAGCCGATGGCCATGGAAGAAGCTCGTCGCTTCTGCCAGCAGAGGCACGGTGACTTGGTTACTATCAACAACGAAGCAGAAAGGGTCTTTTTGTGGAAACAGGTAAACAGTGATATTTATACTATTAGACAATTAAAGTAATGATAACCATGGCATTTAACTTCAGCCCACACCGAAATGTAAGTGCTGCTGGTTTTATGGTGTGCCTGTCTCTGTGTGTGTAGATATCCAGGAGTTATAATTCCTACTGGATAGGCCTGACAATAGATCTTGATGGAACATCTGAGTGAGTATGAATCAAATACAAATTAGGAAGAAAGTCTGAAAATAATATAGCGAAAATAAATCTGAGTTCGAAGTTCAAGAATAATGACGTATGAAATGTATAAAACACAAAGTTTACCCCACCGGTCGAATATGTTATAATCACATTTCTGTAACTCTAGTGTTGAACTTGGCTTCTTTCTAGACAGTACAGATTATCGGCAGTGTTGATGTTCACAGCATAAAACTGCTTATTTTTCTTCCACTCTAGCAAATTTTTCGGGGGGATTTTAACCTGGAAGAATAATAATAGTTTTAGCCTTTAGACTTGAATCAGTATGTCATTGTGTTATCTTCAAACAAGTTGTTTTTGTGACTTGTTTGTGATCGTTTAAGGTGGACGGATGGTTCTCAAGTGTTGTTTCAAAGGTGGGATGAAGGTCAGCCTGATTTCAAGAATTATGATGAGAACTGTGCTGTTATGAAGTATTCTACGGGTGAGTAAACCATTCACCTTCACAAACAAATGAAAGCATAAAGCATAAGTTGTAAACCTTAAGATTTCAGTCCTGGTGGATTCGGCAAGTGCAGTTAACAGCGGACAGTCAATGAGCAGCTACATTGACAGTAAAACAATTGTAGAGGAACTGGCGTATTGTTTACCACATAGCCAAACAACTCCCCTTGGTTGCTTAAAAAAAGACAGTCAGCACTAGTTGCAACATCAGGCTCATTTAACAGTAGTTTTTCACATAATAGCACACAGAAGTTGGCTACAATGCTAAGGAGTTGGAGATGTTCAGCCTGTTACAAACACCTCTCCATCTAAATAAATAAATTCTCAGTAAATTCACACTTGCTATTTCTTGTTATATATACTTTCAAAGATTTAAATTGATGCGCTGATGAAAAATGCTGAAAATGGCCGTTGCCTTGTTTTGTAGACAGGAACGATTGTGATAAGTGCCATTCATGTTGACAAATTTGTTGTATTTCCTGGGGCGGCTTCACATTAAAAGCCACTCAGTTATGAGGTGAACAGTCAGGCTATTAATGTGATAAAATGACCCTAGTTCATAAGTAGGTAATCTTCATCTAGCACACGATTGGCAGACTCAGCCACTAACATTAAAAACAACTACAGCATACACAGTACACACATTATATGTTTAAATAAGGGACTGATTTTGTGAAATCTTAAGGATTATAAATTCAACTCCATATTGATATTAAATGTGTTTATTTTCAGTCTTAATTTTCATGTCTTTTTTGGTTCACAGGGTTCTGGCATGATTATAATTGTGGCTATGAGCACTACTCCATTTGTAAGCGCAGTGAATCACCACCTGCTAACACCACTGTGGCACCCACAGTGGCACCAAAAGGTGGCTGCCCACCCCGCTGGAAAAAATTTAACTCTAAGGTCAGATGTCACTGTGTGTGTTGTGTTAAAGGGATGGGTATGAAACTCATGTAGGACAGATTTAAATTTGCAGTACTTGCAATGACATTGGCCTTGGACTAGTCAACACTGTCAACATAGATAATTTAGATTATACCTTTTTTATACAGGGGCTAGTAGAAGTGCAATGTGAACCGTATATAGCCCCAGGCTATGCAGTCTAAAAAGGACATTAGCTGTTTTGTCTTGTGGCACTGGGATCAATGTACTAACCCCATTTTTGAGTGGCTATATTTGGTGTAATTCAACATATAATTCCTCACCTCTAGTGTTACAGCATCATAAACGACCAGAAATCAACATGGGATGGAGCCAGGAAACAATGCCAAGCTATGGGTGGAAACTTGGCCTCTATTTCCTCAAGACATGTGGAAGGTTTGTTGTTGCTCTTTCCCTTTTGGCTGCACGACACTGTTCTTCTTAAATTTCTTCCCATGTTCATGGTTGCAAAGTCCATGTATTGCAGAACCGTAGCCAGGCCTACACTGTATATTTGTATCTCTTTCGATTTACTTTATATGTCACATTTGATTTTAAATGGAGGGATTGTGATGATTGTGAGGCTGGAGGTTAAATAATCACTTTATTACACAAAAAGTTTTAAATGAGAAACATGTTTGGTAACACTTTATGTGCAGGGGTGTGCATAAGACTGACACGACACCTGTCATTAAGTCTCATTATTCAGTAAATTATGACACTTTTAATCCACACTGTGTGCCCTGTGTTACTGGAGTATAGACTTAATGTACCACACTGTTGAAGTGGACATTGTTTTGATGTATGCGATACAGGCATTAAACAAGCTGGCATAACCTTAATATCATGCAGGTATGTCATATATCAAATGTCAGCATAACTAATTATCAAACTCAGAAACAATTTAGCATTAAGTGTTTACATCAAACTGGTCATGGGACCATTGTGTCATGGATGTTTTTTCCTTGACCTCAATTAATGTGGAACCATAAGGGAAGTTAGTTCAGTTAGCCATACAGCTAGTGGTTTAGCTGACTAACCTGGGGTGCCAGGAGCCAAAGCTGGCAGGAAAACCACCATGGAACATATTCCCTGACAGTCTCGTAGGCTGTGTGTGCAAGTCCAGCTTTGCATTTAAAACAGTCAAACATTTATAAAGACTCCTTCCTTTTCATGGCCGGTGTCATGTGAGTCTTATGCACACCACTTTAAATAAAGTGTTACCAAAATTTTAAGAAGCTCAAGTGACTAATGTTTATACAGTTGTAAAACTAATCTATAGCTCTGCTTGTGGCCTCGAGGTGCCAAATCCTTTCCCATCTAAGTCATAGATTTTTGTTGTTGTCCAGTTAATAGTAGACCTACATGTCAGACACAGGTGACAGTGTATCTCCAAAAGTGCACATAGAAACAAAGAGATCCAACTGGAGAGAAAGAAGACATTAAATTCTTAAAATATTGCTCTGTTTAATTTTCAGTGTTTTTGATGACTCTTATGGCTGAAACACCTACTACAGACCTTTGGATTGGTTTTCACAATTTATATTCAAGTGGATTTTTTTGGACAGATGGGCAACCAAAATCATATGTTAACTTGGAATTGCAAGTAAGTGAACAGACTCTGAATTGTGTTTTTTAATGTGATGCGAGTGGGTTGTGTGCAGTACCCCTGATAATTGGTCAAAATTTGACATTTCTCCATTGTCTTTTTCTCCATTTTAGAGATCCCATCGTCACATGTTTTACCAAGAAAGACTTTGGGTAAATATCTTCACTTTAAATTGAGGCCCAACTGTGTACAATTATAGTATGCATAAAGTAGTGGACATGATCTGAATTGTTTTATAATGTGATGCATTCCTGATCATTTGTGTGTGTATGAAAATGTGACACTTTGTTTCTCCATTGTCTTTTTCTCCTTTCTAGACATACTTTCATCATGGATTTCTGGTAACATGTTCACATTTAATATGAGGCCCTACTGTGTAAAAGTGTAGTATGCATAAAGTAGATCCTCTACATTGTAAAGAGTAACGCTGTAACGGTTTTGTTCCAAACCATCATGGTTGGGGGGGGTCACGGTCTGGTGCATGTGGCCACACGCAGAAGACACGATGTGTAGATTCATGAACGTAATGTTGAGCTCAAGTTCACAAGGTCGAGTACCTGAAACTTTTAGCTGTACACCATAAGCAACGTGCTGAGGTTAGCACAACAAATTGATTGGATTTGCACCACCATTTTAGGGTATGGACATGGAAACCCATTGAATATGCTAAAGCACATTTTGTATTTTCAATCTCTTTTCAGAGTTATAACCATTGTGACCTGTTGCCTTAACAGTGTAAAACGGAAGTGTTTGAAATATTCCTTGAAATAAAATAAAATTTTAACTGTATTAACAGCCAAGGGAGCTGCCATGTTAAAAAAAACAAAAAAAAAACACTGAGAGTCAATGAGTCTTATGTCTTCCTGTATGTGGCCTTTCAAATTAAAAGCCCTCCAGCCTTTTAGTCCAGCCGCCCCAGAGAGTAGGCTTCAAATTCCCGTGGCCTCTGCAACAGAGAAAGGCTGGTCATCACTTTGCTAGTAATGCCATTAGCTTTTACGCTGTCTTTTGAAAATTTTCAATACAATACAAACTGTAACTCCTTAACTGGGGTATGAACTGAGCCGTCACTACTGTCAACATCAAGTGAAGGAGAGTCAACTGCAGTTGCATGATTTATTTCCATACTTTTTGCGGTATTTATTAAAGATGTATGGTTTTATATTGCAGGAGCCAAGGGATTTACAATACCTTGAAACATCTGTAAATAAAGACTATAAACAGGTAAGAAGTTTGTACTTAATTGTAAAGTGAGATTTTGTACATTGAGAAAAATTGCAGCCCAAAATGATGATTTATGTACACCGTTTCGTAGCAATAAGACTACCTACTACACAATACGATACATACATACAGAGCACTACTGTCTTAAGATAATACTGTTTTTAATGTATATCTGTCCATGCAAGATTGAACATGGCCTTTATATTAATGAGATGTCATTAATAACATATCACTTCTATTAAGGGGGGCACAACCATTTCTATTTCGTTTTCACAAATAGTAAACTGTCAGTAAACAAGAACATACAATTATTGGTAATAGAGGTATGCTGTGTTCCTAAGAAAACTACACTTTTTTTTATTATCATGCCTCTGGAGGTCGGATCCTGATCCAGTTTTCCCTTTACTCACCATTCTATCTCTGTGCTTCCCCACAACAGTGTGTTGTGATCAATACCAGTCCTAGCCTTGGTATTGGGAAATGGAAACTAAAGTCCTGCAATGACACCAATGGATATGTCTGTCTTCGAAATGTTGGTGAGCCCATTTTATGAACTTTGCATAGTACAAAGATTGGCTTGTTTTCTTATAGTATTTCTGAAAGCGGCTTTAACCAATCATTTTTATGATAAAAATGTAACAAGGGGTCGGTCATAGTGAAGGAAATACAAATATTGTGTCTTGAGCCTGTAGCTCCCCTCTGTTTCATAGAATGTTACACAGTATTACCTTGAGGAGTTTCTTAAAGCAGAGCAAAAACTAGACTAAGTTAGAAAAGACTAAATATTTGACTTGCGTTGCCTTGTGGCCAGAAGTACTGTATGCTGACCTCATCCTCTAGTTCATCTCCCATCCTTATCATCGTCATTTAACCTGAATATTACTATATGTTCTGTTAAAAGTGAAGAAGAAATGATGAGTGGAAAATCTAAATTCATCTAATTTCTCACCCTAAACAGACCCTTCACTCCCAGACTCCCCTGAACCAACAACTTCTATCGACTATGTCAAAATACTGAATGACTCTATCAAGGTTGTAACTCAACAAATGAACTGGGATGCAGCCAAAAAGCACTGTGAAGGTGATGGTGCCAAGCTGGCTAGCCTGCGAAACAAGTGGTCACAGGCCTATATTGAGCTGATAATTTTGAATCTCAAAGCTCCGCTGTGGATCGGATTGAACAAAATGCAGGTACAGTGTTGAAAGCCTCTAAAATACCACAACAGTAAAACTAAAGAAATCTCTGCTTCTATCTACTGACTAGGAATACAAAGTTTTTAATAACAATTTAATAATTTTGGTAACTGATAGTCAGACACCTTTATAATTAATTATTGATGTTTAACATGGTTTACCTACATAAAAAGTAGAAAAGTAAATTAAAAAAAAAAGGTGCTGGGAGCGCATCTACTTTATCTCCGTATCATGTATGAAAAATCCATCTCATGTGTGGCAGCTATTTGGTCATAAACCAAAGAATTGGGCAATTGTAACCTTAATTTGACCTGATTCGGAAAATGAAATTCGGAAAAGATCACCAAATTTATTACAACTCCTTTTCTGCGTGCGGGATGCTGTGTAAAATATGAATAAAAAAAGAATCCAATGATTTACATAGCACTGTAATCCAATATTTAATTGGAAATAGCACAAACACAACTTTTCAAATGTTGTAACAGAAAATTGTATTTAAAAAAAATGATATCCTCATTTAGAATTGAATGCCAGTACCACATTTAAAAACAGTTGGGACAGGGTCATGTTTACCACTCTGTTGCATCACCTCTTCTATTACCATTCTCAGAATTTGGGAACTGAGGAGACCATGTGCTGATATTTTTGAAAGTGGAATGTTTTCCCATTCTTGCTTGATGTAAGATTTCAGCTGATCAACGGCTTGGGGTCTCTTTTGCATTTCATAATGCACCAAAAATGTTTGATACTACAAGCCATGCTTTTGTAGTATGCACAAAATGCGGTTTAGCATCATCTTGCTGAAATTGCCTTCCCTGAAAAAGGCCTAGTTGCCTTCACAAATGTGCAGGTTCCCCATGCCATGTGCATTGATGCCGCAGGGCTGTTTTCAACTTTGTACAACGCAGCAGCATTTCTGCATCTGGTTTATACACAGTTTCCTCTTTGTATGGTTTGTATTTCCACTTGCATTTGTGGATGCAGCGACAAACTGTTTTCGCAGACATTGTTTTTGAGAAGTATTCCTGAGCTCATGCAGTGATGTTCACTACAGTATCGTGTTTTTTTCAATGCATCACCATCTGAAGCAGCTGAGTCAGCCATCCAATATTTGTGGCCTTGTCCCTTGCGTACAGAGATTTAATCAGATTCTCTGAATCTTTAGTTGATATTATTTACTGTAGACTATTAAATCCCCAATTTTTTTGCAATTTTACATTGAGAAACATTACTTATTAAATTGTTGCACTATTTGCCAGCACAGTCTTTCACAGAGTGGTGAACCCCTCCCCGTCTTTACTTCAGAAAGACTCAGCCTCTCTTGGATGCTCTTTTTATTACCCAATCATGTTGCTAACCTAGTGCCAGTTAACCTCATTAATTGTGAGATGTTCCATCAGGTGTTTTATTTTAGCATCACAACTTTTCCAGTCTTGGGTTGCAACTGAACCAACTTGAATCATGTTGCTTGCATCAAGTTCTAAATGAGGATATCATTTTCAAAACAAAAAAAAAACATTTCACGGTTTCAACATTTGATATGTTTTGGTTGTACTACATTTAATTAGTTAATAACATTATTATTATTGTTCTATTTACATTTTACACTGTTCCAATATTTGCCATAACAGACTTACACAATTCATCTTGAGGGAAACATGTAACATGCATGTTTGTACAAAATTAAATGGAAATCCATCAACAGTGACAGATGTTGAGCCATTTCACTTAAAACCACAAATGTCAACCTCATGTTGGCACAAGTGGAAACAGAATGCTATTATGATTCACCCTCTGGGCACGATGAATGGAAAATTTCAATGGATGAATGAAACTTAAATATTATATTTCAATGTATTGACCACTCTGCTAACGTAGTGAAATATGGCAATCAATTATTGTTGCAAAGAGCAGAGGTTACAGATTATTTTTAAAATGTCAAATAATGAAGCTAAATGCAGTCTCCTCAATCTTTACTTTCAGACAAATCGGTATTTCAGATATATTGATGGCTTGCACATGAGCTTTTCACAATGGGGTAAAAATGAACCAAGCAGTAACAGACCTTGTGTTTACGTGGATGTGGATGGAAAATGGAAGACCGCTCACTGCAACCAGACCATGAACAGTGTTTGCATGAAGTCCACAGGTATGCCAAATCACACATTAATGATCATTTGAATAATGCAACTCATCCCAAATGCCAACATGTCTCAAGTTCCCTCCCATAACATATACCCCCCCCTCATCCTGCTATATTAATGCTTTGGATATCAAAAACAGTGTTCACATTACTGGTCAGAAATGTAAATTATATGAATCATATACTTTTACCTTTGTATGCTTTTAGATGTGACAGTTTTTTTTTTCATAAAACATTGATTTGTACTGTAAGTGGTCATTTTGATGCATTTAAAAGCATGTACTACACAGCAATTGGTTGATCCCAGTGCCATTAATGTATCTCTCATTCGCAGATGTGCCACCGACAGACTCAAGTGAATTTCCAGGAGTTTGCCCTGAAGACCCTGATGATTCAAACATAGGCCAGCCTTTTATCTGGCTATCATTTAAAGGGTACTGTTACATCTTTTTCACAGAGAGAAAAGAGTGGCCAGATGCATCTGCTAGCTGTGTAAGACATGGTAAGTCCTTGGTGGTCTAAGATTTTTTTTTTTTTGACACTAAAATGCATGTAAATTTCATTAAGGACTACTTTTTTTTGTTTTGTGAAGGTGGCTCACTAGCCAGTATTGAAGATCCCTCGGAGCAAGAATTCATTAAAAGTAATGCAAAAATATTTGAAGACAGTCACAGCGCATTCTGGATTGGCTTGTATCTGACACACAAAGGTACATTCACATTGTCTGTTCTTACATGACAAGTAATATTCAGCTACCTAGTGAGAAAAAAAAAACTATATGAAAAGAAAAAGGTGGTGGAGGGAAAAAACATGTTATTTGGGGACAAATGCAATGGTTTTAAACTGCTTTTTGAATTATTCGTTCAAACTTTTTTATTGTTCACAAAGTGTGCCTAAAGTTATCAGCAGAACAAAAAAAGAGCAATAAATGAAAAAAAAACTGAACAAGAAAAATCCTATTTGTCCCCAGGGGAGTGGTCATGGTTGGACACAACAGTCATGGACTACACTAACTGGGCTCAAGGGCAACCTGGTGATCGCAGCTTTGGAGGGATAAATACTAAGGATGGGACATGGAATGCAGGTCGTAAGAAGTATTACAGACCATACATCTGCAAAACACCCAAAGGTAAAATCACTCTGCCTATATTGTATATGGACTTCAATGATGTTTTTTATAATGCCAAGATGCGACCACACAATATTTTTGTCTTTTGAAATGAGTGACACATGACCAGATTAGGCAATTATAGAGTCAAAGTCTTGCCATGACTGGCACAGAGACAGCAGACTACATGTTGGTGCCTGACTCATTTAAGACTTTATCTTTCAAGACTTCCATGAAGTGTATCAATGATTGACAATGTGCAGACTGTGACAGACTTCACTGTTCCTTAACTGACAGCACTGAATGTTTACATATGTAATTGTGGCTCTAAAAATAAAAGTGAACCTTTACTTAATGGTCTCACACACCACCGCGATCTACAACGCTGTAGGCTATTTTGCCTCCCTCTCAATAGACGCAGGATCGTAATCTTCTCCGTCGTCGCCATGTTTGTTGTTGTCATAAACTTCTTTTTTTTCAAACTTTATTGGAGTAACTTATGAATCTGAACAACGCCCTCTAGAGGATGTTTTGCTCGATGTCCATTCCAATGCAGAGGATGCATGAAAGCATGAGGGCAGTGGTGATTAGAACATTAACAATGCACGTCTGTATTTATGCACAAAATTGGAGCATAAATGCGCTTTTAGATGCTGCGTTGGTTGTCCTATACAATGGCATACTCAGTGTTTCCGTTATCTGGGCCATTATTCTTATATCATGGAGTCTGGTTTCGGTGTATAATTGCCACATTTCCCTTCTTTCTCTCCAGTATTACCACCGGTTCCATTGCCATCATCAATAGCTGGTGAGTAACACCTCTTTACCTTCTTTGTTTCAAGCAAGAGTTTGACTTAAGTCTTTTGACTGATCCTCATCTACTTTTTCCAATCTGTGCAGTAGTTAATCCACGACAGCGTAGCCACATTGCTGTGGCAATTGGGATAGTCATTACTGGGATTGCTGCGGGGGCATTTATTGCCTTCTTCCTCTTCAAGAAGTTTGGTCAACGCTTACCCATCCCAGACCCGGTGACCACCTTTGACAACCCACTCTTCTTCAGTAATGGGCAGTCACAGTCTGATGTGGCTGACACCAATAAACTGGTGGAGAATATAGAGGAAGAGATTCCTGAGCCTGTTATAACTGTGTGATTTAAAAAAAAAAAAAAAAAAGAATTTAGTCTAATCTCACTCTTATCAAGGGCTAATGTTTAGTGGCTGTCTCTTTTGTATGGTCGATGATTTTACTTTCAGAAATGGGAGGAGTTTCAAAAGAGCGGCTAAAATGGCCAGACTGTATTATGTGTTATTTGGAATGATAGTTTGACATCATATTTATTCAAATAATATATATAATACATAGAATTGATTTTTGTTGTATTTTATGATGGTGACAATAGTGCTGTGAATTTTAACGCTGGCTACAGGTTGGCTGTCAACACTCTCCAGTGCTACGTTCCTTAGGGACGTTTGCCACTGAGACAGGCCAAACACTGTTCTGTTCTCATCTGAACTGAGTAAAGTATCTCTTTAAGACCTTAGATCGAAATGAATTCTACAATCATGCAAGACACTTACATTATTCCGTTTGCGGACAAAAGAGGCAGGAGATGTATTTGGGGGAGGCCAAAGATTCTTTAGAGGAAATGTTTTGTCCAAATAGTGCTGAAACACACAAAACAATTTACCAAGGATTACTAAACCTTACTTCAATTTGAATTTGATGTTGCACAATTGCTTTGCCTACTAAGCAATTTGTACTTGGACATCTCACCTGTTTACTTTTTGACCTCTTACTCAACAACAATGTGCTCTCACTTCTCAGATTCCCAGAAGCCACTTCCTCTTTGAACATAACATCCTTTGCAAAAAGGCACACATCTATTGTGTTTGTCTTCAATTTAGTCCAGTCGACCAAATTATACTGTGTATAATCTAGTGCTAATGAACTCAACAAAAAAATGTATAAAGCATTTAGGATACAGAAATAATTATCATTAAGCGGGTATTTAGCTTTGTGTGCTTAGTATTTCGACACCATAGGTGGAGAAATGGTTAAGTAGTATTGCATGACCTAAACATGAAGGTTGGAAGTAAATGCCTGCAGGTACAGGAAGACATTAAGTTGTATGACATGATATGTGGCCAGGATTCCATTGATCTTTGTCTGCACTACTTCTTTCAAGGTTGACTTGGCTGTCAGTGCCCGTAGCCTTCCTTATTTATTTTTTTTGTCGAGTCTAACTGCTTTCTTGTTATTGACTTTTAGTAACTTGTAAGGGGGGTTGTCAAATGTATTGATACTTCAATACTTTTCAGTGCCAAGTTTCAAAACAACACAATATCCACGTGATAGTTTCCGAAGTACCAAAGTTATAAAAAAAACACAACACAAAACCAGATCTACAATCAGTATTTCAACCCAAGGCAGAACAGAGGGACAGGGAAGAAAGGTATTACAAAAAAGATATTCGAATGACAATCTATATATTATTATTCAATTGGGCATGCTGAATGATGCTTCTATGTGGCTGGCACTACAGGGAGAATACAAACAACAATGGTGAAGAAGAAGACGTAAAAAAAAAAAAGTCTAACTGGAGAGATGACGAGAGACAAATTCAGTGAATGGCAAGAGACTTGGTTGTTTATGACCAAATAACAAACCAGTGAATGTTACGCAACTGTGGTGCAGTCTGCATGATGTCCTGCCTCCTGTGTGGTCTACGGTCTTTAAAATGGGTTTCACGGTATGAATGGACATTATTTTGTTTGATTATTTTGTAATGTGTAGGTATGTAGATCTTTTAAAATACATGTTTTTGTTGATATAAATATATTGTTATGGACATAATGTGCACAATAGCTATTCTAATGTTCTCTAACCTATGTATTTAAAAAAAAATGAATATTCAAACTTAATTTTTGCCAATTTTGATAGCTGGTATGTGTCCATTGACCTTTTCTGTTCAAGCACTGTGTGAAGGCTGTTAATAAAGAAAGAAAATCAGATTTCACGTGCCAAAGACTTTTTTTCTTTTTGCTGTCGTATCGAAAGATGTATCGAGTATTGTTTTTTTAATAATAGTATTGTATTGATGTTTAACATTTTGGTATTGTGACAACCTTATTTTTTTAGCCACACCTGTATAACTGAGTTGTGTGTGCGGAGAAGTGTGACAAGCCATTTCACGAAACACGAAAAAACAAAAAGTCAGCATTATGCTAGCTTCCTTGTTGTGAATATTACACAATACTTTCTCCAGTGAAGTTGACATGGACACAAATTTCTAACAGCCAGCCGCAATCTGTTCTCTACAACGTGAATCATGCTTGGCTTCTCCAACCACAATTTGTATCACATCCGCTTTTTCTGTCTTTACATGTGGTGTCAAAATCATAGAAGACTTGTTCGTTTTATTCACAGCTGTAAAATAAATTCAGAAATAAAACTGTAGATGATTAATAATAAATGGAACAACTGGTGGTTGCCTTGATGCCTTGTAATGTATGTAAAGATACATGATAATGAAATGTTTTGCGCTAGTTAACGTGTTTGGTATGTGCGTAGACCGTTCGTGACTTAGCTGGTCACTTATTGTAACGTGATACTAGCACTTCTCGTTCCCAACATTGTCTGTTTATTACGCAATAGTAAATGAAACTGCCAGGCAAATAGAAATATATGTCAGAATGGAACGTGTCTTTCAATGAAACAGCCAAATATACAAATATCAGCATCTGGGTTCCGTTTTTAAAAAACTGGAATAAGTCGGAAGTTAAATGTTGACGAGACAGGATGTGACAGTACTATTAGCATTGACTGCCGACAAGCCTTCACACAACTCTAACATCCTCTGTGAGGAATGCATGGATAAATTCTTCAGCTATGAGACACCTCAGGAGAAAACACATAATGAAGATAACTTGGACTGCCTTTGTGCTCCTCACTCAAACATTACAATGTTTGGCTTTAGATGGTACAGTATTCCAACTTTTATTTTTTGAGACTGTGTAGATGTGCCCTCTACTCTTTATGTGTGTTATAAGTTCATATATTTGCTGCAGCTCAATATCAAAGTGATTGCAGTATTACTTTTTGTATTTATATTTTGCAGACATTGAAAGGCTCTAAATTTGTTTTCTTATTCAGTTGCTTGTTTATTCTGTGAATAATTGTCAGTATTATTGTCTAAATAGAGCCACATTAGCTATTATATTAGCCACATCCGAAACAACCGCAGTGATAGACTGTGCAAACTGATTTTCTGATTTCTTCTGCAATAAAAATACAACATTTTTAAAAACTTTCTCAACAGAATCACCATTTCAACTCACTAACAAAGACACTGGTTTCTGTCTGGTTAAAACAAATAACCAGTGCAGTGAGGTACGCTGGACAACTGCTGACCGACTCCTGGTTCACGAACGGAAGAAATGCCTGGGAGTCCAGGGGAAAAGTGTTGGAAGTGAAATAAGCCTGTATGACTGCGACGAAAGCAGCGACCTCCAAAAGTGGGAATGCACCAATGGAACCGTGCTCACCCTCAAAGACCAAGCGCTTTACATTGAACTCACTGCAGATAACACAGCAGTTCTCTCCAAAGCAATAGGACCCAACAACCACCTCACCATTTCAGGGACGTCCAATGGTGCTTGTACAAGAACATACAGAGGTACAGTATAAAATGGTGTTATTTTGAAGCACTTGCACTGTCAACACTAAATCCTAACCATTTTCATAGAATTTCAAGTACACAAATGATGAGGAAGAATGATGAGGATGACTTTTTTTAGAGGTTATTTTAAAAATTATATTTAAATGTTAGCTTTATCCGACAGAAGGTCAAACTGGTAAACAGCTACAAGTGCATTGCTATTTACTTAACATAAGCCATATAGTGACAATTGCTTTTCAAACGTTGATTTGAATTGTGGTAAAATAGACATATCAACAGGATTCTATCCTGCATTTAAAATAGAATTTATCATCACGTTTTAAAGTGGTTTTTCATGTTGTTATAAAGAAGGTATAAAAAACGTAAATCAATGCTGTACAGATATCTGTATCTAAAATTTGCTTTGTTCCTCATAGAACTCTTTGCCATTGGGGGAAATGCAGCTGGGATGCCGTGCATGTTTCCCTTCCTGTACCATGACCAGTGGTTCTCAGACTGCACTATGACTGATTCTCAAGGTCTCTGGTGCGCAGTTGAAACAAAATATCAAAGTGAACGCTGGGGCGCATGCCCAGTTACAAGTAAGTAGTGCCAGTGCAAGTGAAAATGTGTGTTATTTCACATTTTAGTGGCAATTTTTACAATGCTTCCGTATACTGACTGAAACTAAGTGAGTCACAAAAGCTTTCAGGACCAAGTGTTCCCAATGTATTTAGATTTAAAGAAGTCAAGCTAAACTCATGTGACATCAACTAGCCTTAATGTATGATTAGCTATTATGTCATGTATCATCCCATCATTATGCATCTAGATCTACCTCTGAATTCAGAACACACTTTATGAAGGCTGTTGTTTAGAATTTAAGCAATTAAGTCAAATTCAAATAATGTTAAATTATTGAGAACAAAAACAGTTATTTAGATATACAGTTACATTTCTGTCTATGATTGGTAGACTGGCTGCTGCTGCTCTCCCCACACACTTAACAGTCAGTCCAGAGAGAGACAGCTACATGAGAGCACAAGGGAAAGGGGTTACAGTCTGGCATAAACATTGCTAATTAAAAAAAAAATGTCTTATTAGTTGCCGAGGTGTACTTATTTTTTAAAACACCTACAGGCATCAATTGATTTAAGGCATATCACTAGTTCACAGTTAAGTCAACCACCATCATATAATGAACACAAAAATATACAACCCAAGGTCACATTTTATGCGAGAAATGGGCAATACAGTAACAGCATATCAAGTTATAATTGACCAGCGCTGCTTACTTTGACAGTTTGGAGTCATCATCTTAAACTTGCCTCACATGAGGTAAATGGTTGTGAGTGGGCCGTACGATCTCAAACTGCTGAAAATCTGTCTGTATGGAAGAAGGGGCCAGACCTATCTGCTAGAACAAATGAAACATGAGTTTGGAAGATTCACATAGTTTCCAGGATATAACATATATCCATATGTTGTATATAGCCAAAGAAGGCTGGACCACAGACCCAACAAGAGGAGCATATTACCAGCTCAACACACAGGCAGCTCTGACTTGGGCCCAGGCTGAAGCCAGCTGCAAACAGCAGGGTGCCTCCCTCCTCAGTATCACCGATCCTCACGAGCAGGCTTTCATCACAGGTAAGGTGACACTAACTCAACGCTGAATGTATTGATAAAGGCAGCATGTATTTGGGCACACACAATGATTCTGTGCTATTTGTTTTTCCATCAATGGATTGATTTATAATAGCACAAACACCAATTAAAAATATAATTTTTATGCATTCTTAAATGCATTACTTGCATTGAAAGGTCTGATTATTTTGTATTTTTTCCCCCATGCCCCCAACAGCTTTACTGGGTACAGGGGGCAATAAGATGTGGACTGGACTGATCCTGGATCCAGAACATGGCTGGAAATGGCCTGATGGGAGGCCGTACCGCTATCTGAACTGGGACTCAGGTAGGTTTTTTCTAAACTTCAACTTTTTGTGATTCTCATCTTACATATTTAAGTTGTAATATATTTTAATGTATTGGCAAACCCAGACAACCAAACAAAACCTACACACACACACACACACACACGCATGCACGACCTTATACTTAAATATGTACATTTGCTACAGAGCTATTTTAATCCCCATCTCATACCTTTAAATAAAAGTGATAAGTAAGCCATAATGCCTCCTTTATGATGTCAGCCTAGTTGTAATCCAGCATATATTTTAAATTATTTTTTTGATTAATAGAACATTTAATGATTATTTTTTTCTTTCATCTTATGTTATACATTCTATATATAAAATGTGTCATCTTCTTTTATCTTGTTTTGCCAGGTGTGTTTTATTTTTCCATTAATCATGGTATTCTATTCTTTATTTTGCATTGATTCTCTATTTAATGTCAAGTAAGCACTTTGTACTTCATACCTTTGCATAAAGCAAGGGTCCGTTGTATTGCAAGCCCACCATGGAAACTGTAAAGTTATTATTATTATCATTGTTGTTATAATTATATAACCCTCATCTTGTTTTAGGCTATCCACTTCCTAATCCCGGACACAACTGTGCAAATATTGATCCTGCTGTACAATACTCCTGGCAAAGTACACCTTGCAGCAAAAAACTCGGGTACATCTGCTACAGTAAAGGGCCCGAGGTACTGCCTACACGAGGTAAAGAAAAAGATCTGTTCAATTCTATTCTGTCCTACACATCCCCCTCAGTACTGTATAGCTGCTGCCACTCAGTCCTAATGTTTTTTTTGTTCTTTTCATGATCAGCTGTCGAGACAGCATTTTGTTCCAGACCTTGGATCCCCTACAGCGGCCACTGCTTCAACCTTAATCGTACCCAGAAAACATGGTCTGATTCTCAGATAGACTGTCGTAATGCAGGAGGGGACCTAGTCAGCATCCGCAATGTGGAGGACCAAAGCTTTGTCATCTCTCAACTGGGATACAGTACGTGAAAACAATAAAAACAAACACAAGTTCATCATTTCTATCTTGAATGAAATCCTTACAACAAAGAACACCCTAGTCCTCAGGCCTTTCTCACTGCTTTTTTCTGTCATTGTGATACCCTGCTCTAACTAAATACTTAAAATGGAAAGGGATTGGCCCTACCCAGTAAATGCATGGCTTTTGCTTTGCAATATATATTATCACCACTACACTTTTTTGTCTGAAGGTCGATATTACATTTGCGTAATTATTCAGGTAAGCTGGCCTGCCTCTGCTACAATATGCTGCAGAAGCCCCAAAATAGACTTTACTTTGTTGTTGAAATAGAATAGTACTAGCCAGCTGGTAGCAAAATAGCTGAAAATTGAGTCACTGATTGGGAAGCATGAATGAAGAAGAATTTGTTTATTAGTCCCACAACAGGGAAATTCTCTGTTATTGTTATTCATGATACACACACACACACACACACACAGGCCCGAAATACACACATATGCAGAGACAGGACCTATATACATGCAATTAATGGAGAGATGTTAGAGCTGCCAGTGACCAGCGCCCCGAGCAGTTGGGGGTTCGGTGCCTTGCTCAACAGCACCTCAACAGTGCCCAGGAGATGAACTGGCACCTCTCCTGGACTGAGCTACTGCCGCCCCGAGCTACTGAATCAGTCAAGAAAGACAAAATACATATAAAAACAATAAATACTATGTGCAGATGTCAGCTATTAATTAGTAACATATTGAGTTTATGGAAAAAACATTTTCTTTTGTCTGTGTGCAGCATCTACTGATGAGCTTTGGATTGGACTGAATGACAGGAAGACAGAAGGGCTGTTTGAATGGATTGACCACTCTACTGTCAGCTTCACCAGCTGGCAATTTGGTGCACCAGTTGCCTCCTCTGATATAAAGGACTGTGTTCTCATCAGGGGAAAGGTAAGAAGCATATGTGGGAACAGTGCACATATAAAGTAAATAAAAATGTGGCATCAAGTAGGCAAAGGCTTATTTTACAGCTACACCACAATTTACTTAATTGTACATGTGTTTAATTGAACGCATACATTGTCTACTGTGTATCTCAAGTTTGATATTACATTTGTAAATGCTCTTCAAGACATGGTCATCTTATTTCACATGTGAATCACCAGTTCATTGACTGTATTACCTTCCAGTACATCCACATGTAAATATTTAACCGTACTTTGTTGCAGAATGGGAACTGGGCTGACCGTGTGTGCGAGGAGAAACATGGCTCCATTTGTATGAAGACCAGTGCCTCAAAACCCACTGGAGATATAGTGCATCAGGATGTAGGCTGCAAGCCTGTGCGTTAAGTTTGATTATTTTTATCTATTCAAAAATAGTTTCTCACTTGTAATTGAAATTATTCCCAATTATTTATTTTAATTTCAGGCAACACCTAACTACTGTATATCCCCTCACTCTCTATTCCTCAAGAATAGAGCTCAAGACAACTTTTTAGCCTTTTTTTTTTAGCTCAGTGTATTTGGTTGTCTCCAGCACAGAAAAACTTCACAGATAAATGTACCTGTCCATCCAGCCTGACAAACCAGAAAAAGGTTGGCAAGTTAGCTGGTGAACACCAAGCTGCTTCAGTGCCAGATTTTGTTCTCACCAAGACCAAAACAAAGCTGATTCTGACAAAATACCAGCACAGCTAATAACACCCCAATCAGCCTCATCTGTTCAGTGCTAACTGGCAAATGCTAGCATGCTAACATGTTAAACTAAGATGGTAAACATGATAAACAGTACGCCTGCTCAATATCAGCAGGGCTAGACACAGCTTCAAATGAACGTTAATGTTCCTCCTATGTAATATGATTAATATACTGTATGTCAGGGCCATATGTTTTGTAGCATATTGTAGAGACACATGGCAAAATGGTCAAAAAATACATTTAAATAAAATGTTAAAAGGTTCTGTACATTCAGAACATTAATATGTCAGGAAAAAAAATTGTAGTGGAGTAATGGTGTTCTGGTCCCTCTGTGTATTGCAATCTGAGTTTCTCTAGTCTTTGTTTCGGTAGCCAGTCCTTCTGTTCAGTGCTGCTATTTGAATTGTGAATGAGAACAGGTTGTTGAGACTGCTGGCCTCTCCCTTCGTGTTCATGTCCTGATTGAGAGCTGGTGTTCACTGCTCTACACCATGTGCTGCCCGGGCTTAGCTTCTGCGGTAGAGTGGTGCTCACTACTACTGCTCGCCCTGTCGCCCTGTCTGTCCCGTCAGAGGTAAATGCTGTGTGCAGCCATTTCTGGCCCAGACTCTGAATGTCAGTCAAACTCTGGTGATCACCATGTGGAGGCAATCCGAGAAAGGACTGCTTTTATTCAGTTGGGTTTATTTTGAAGCTCCTTTAACCGTATAAAACTTTAAACTGCAATTAGGTCAAGTTTAAATTTGAAGAATAGTGTAGTAAATGCATCTTTCATTTTCTCTGATATGGAATAGGTTTGATAAGTAATTGAAAAATGAGTTGGTGGGGGTGTGTTGCATTTTTTTCACAGCAAATTATGAAAAATCATGCAAATGTCTTTTTTCACTTTGTTTTCCAACAATCCAGGGGTGGAGAAGACATGCTTCATACTGCTACTTTATAGGGATACAGAGCAAAACTTTTGATGAGGCCAAAGATGACTGCAAGAGCTCAGGTTCTTACTTAGCTGATGTTTCAAATGGGTAAGAATTTATTTTTACCACAAATGTTCTGATTGATACAACAGTACATAGTTTTGATTTCAGATTTTAAAGAGAGAAAAACATATACGCTTTGGTGACTGTTCAACACTAAGTAATAGCAGAAATCCTGTGGTCCTGATTGTGTAAATATTTCCAGGGTGGATAATGCCTTCCTCGTCAGCTTGGTGGGGTTGAGATCAGAGAAATACTTCTGGCTAGGCCTCTCAAACCAGAAAGACATTGAACAATTTGTGTGGACCAACACAGAGTCAGTGAGGTTTACTCACTGGAACGCTAAAATGCCAGGTATGGAGACATTTTAAAATCCATCTGTAAGATGTGGCAGAAAGGGGCTTCACAACTTGACAGTTACCAATTTCTCTCTCGAAAATTTAAGGTCATCAACAGGGCTGTGTTTCCATGACAACTGGGATTTTTGCTGGCCTCTGGGATGTGCTACCCTGTACCAATAAGGAGAAATACATCTGCAAACACCTGGCAGAGGGGGCAGTTCTGACCCCTGCACCACCCACTGTTAACCCTTCCATTTGTGAGGTTGGCTGGACTCGCATAGGATCAAGACACTCTTGTTCCAAGGTACAGACACACACAAAAAAGCTTAAAGAATCATTTAAGTATCTCAATACAATACTTAAACATCTTACATACACCCTACAGGCCCTTTTGACCTGACTTATGTGATTGCATTTCTCCTCACTGTTAGCTTGAGGAGTCTGGTAACACAATATTGTTTTCATAATATCAAACAATAGGGGCTCTTGAAATAAGTTATAATAGTTTCAACTAAATAATTTTTCCTCATTCAAAAACAACTGTCCAAGAACCAGATACATATAAATGTCTACACGCTTGTGCTATTAATTATAAACAAAATGTTAAAACTACTCCAATAACCCACATACAAAGGGTGTAACGATAATAAAGCATTGTCTGCTTGTTGTGAAGTTAAATCACACTACCAAACCATGTTGAACCTTTTAATTTTGTCTGGTCAAGGTTTTTACAGAGAAAGCGAGGACCTGGTTCGAGGCCAAAAATTACTGCAGGGCCATCGGAGGAGACCTGCTTAGCATCCACAGCGCTGAAGAACAACAAAAGCTAGCACATCGGTACAGTATGAACTGTCAAAGTACAAAATTAAGAATATACAAAACTGCTCACAGCAGAAGATGGAGGTTGGCTAGTGTCTGCTTCTACAGGTAACTGTTAAAAGAACAAACTTTTGTCATTTTCCAATTAAGCTATGGAAAATTCTGGATTGGACTTAGTGCCCCTGACCCAGCCACTGGTTATGTATGGAGTGATGGAACCCCAGTGAGTTAACAGTTTTCTACTTTCATAGTTGAGTCAATAATTTTTAGTTTAAGATACTTAATAATGTAGACAAAAAATATACATAAAGCACACTGTGCTTTACTGCTTACATTTGTCTACAGCTGCAGTTCCAACACTGGGAGGATGGAGAGCCAAACAATAAAAACAAGGTGGAATCTTGTGTTGAATTCGAAATAGATGAGCGGCATAGCAGGGGGTCTTGGAACGATGTGCACTGTGAGCTGTACCATGGATGGATATGCCAGATCAAAATAGGTAAAATGAGGGACTGAAACCTCTCATTTACCAAGGTTTCAGAGAAGAGCATGTCACTCTTTTGTAACTTTTGTTGAACGTTAACTGAGCAGTCAGCCTTCCTCAAATTTATTTAGGTGAACATATTCTCAACTCAGCATTGCCAACAATTCTGCGTTCTGAGTGTCATTTTCTGCTATCTATGTCGTTACAGGAGTGACTCCAAAACCGCCTCCAGATCCCGTTGTTCCAGGTAAATGTGCCATTCGTCATGCAACCACATAGAAATCATCATAAATACACATCAGCCAAAGCCTCATTTCTGTATGGTTTAAATTTTGTTCTGCTGCTACTTCTCTAAGATGCTCCTTGGCTTCATATTTAAAAATCAGACTTCATACACCAAGAACAAGAGTTTACAGGAATGCTAGCATCTCTGTGAGGGTGTACTAAAGGGTAAAATAGAATGCTTACATGTCTATGATGAAAATGCTAAAACATAGATCAGGGCTCAACGCTTACCTTTAAAAGGGGGTGCCTAGCTGGCAACCAGGCACCAGCTTTTGGTTGCTGAAACTGAAAATATGCACACATTGTGACATGCAGTTGTCTGGTTGTAGTTCTGACTGTAAATCCAATATACTGTATATCACAAATGCAAGAAATATGAATATATATATATATATATATATATATTTGGATGCCCGTTTTGCTGTTCCTATTTTTCATATGTTAAAAAGTGATTGCCAATGAAAGCAATGCTAATTCCTCAAAATGGTTGCCAATGGTAACCTAGCAACTGTTACTATCAAGCCCTGCTGATATTGAGCAGGCATACTGTTTATTATGTTCACCATCTTAGTTTAGCACGTTAGCATGCTAACATTTGCTAATTAGCACTGAACAGATGAGGCTTATTGGAGTGTTATTAGCTGTGCTGATATTTTGTCAGAGTCAGATTATTAGACAAATGCAAATTTTGACCTGATGGTGGTGCTGAATAAAAATTCAATCCTAACAGTTTCTTGGATATTTCACAAGTCAGGAAGTCAAAGTCAGTAGGATTCAACCTCAGGGGATCATGAATGTTTGTAGAGCACACTCATCCCTCACTAATCTTCAACCGCTTATCCGTGGTCGGGTCGTGGGGGCAGCCGCTCTAGCAAGGGACCCATAACATCTCTTTCCCGGGCCACATTAAACAGCTCTAGCTGGAGGATTCTCAGGCGTTCCCAGGCCAGTGTGGAGATATAATCTCTCCACCTAGTCCTGGGTCTTGCCTCCTCCCAGCTGGACGTGCTTGGAACACCTCCATAGGGAGAAGTCCAGGGAGCATCCTTACCAGATACCCGAACGACCTCAACTCAATAAAGCAAAGCAACATTAATCTGAAGCTACACATGTACTGTGACATAATACATATTCTGACATGTTTTCAGACTTCAATAAGTCCTCAGATGGGTGGATAACATGGAATGGGACTCAGTATTATATTAACAGTAGATCCATGGCCATGGAAGAAGCTCGTAGCTTCTGCCAAAAGAAGCATAGTGACTTGGTAACTATCAACAGTGAAGCTGAAAGTGTCTTTTTATGGAAACAGGTGAGGGGTGCTATTTATTCTATATGACGTACACTACTCATTAAACATGGCATTTAAGCTTAAAACATACTGCAATTTAAGTACTGCTGGTTTTACTGTGCGTGTCTGTCTGATCGTCTAGGTATCCAGAGGTTATGGGTCTTACTGGATAGGCCTGATCGTAGATCTTGATAAAACATATGAGTGAGTATGAATTAAGTACTGAATTTTTATTAAAAATTATTGAAAGTTAAAGATGAGGATGGGCTTAGTTGAATAATGTGTGCTGTATGTGAGTGTGTATGTCAAATTAACTATTATCGCAGTCATTCTCAAAATATCAGAAAAATAGTCATAATAATAATAATACATTTATTTGATAAAACATCCAGCGTATACATCCCAAGCAAAACTGCAAATAAAATTAAAAGTAAATTATGTAAATTTAATATTCAAAAAAACAAAAATACAGACAAGAAACAAAATCCAGTTTTAACAAGTGAGTTTTAGCTGCTTTTTAAAAGTATCAACAGACGCCACACTACATAAAATAATAGGAAGGGTGTTCAACAGATTTTGAGCCACCGCTTCAGAGGCACGGTCACATTTAGTTTTTTGTCTAGTGCGAGGGACTACCAACAATCCCTGGTGAGAAGGCCTGAGTGTCCTAGATGTGGTGTAAGTGTGGAGCAGGTGCGAGATATACACAGGTGCCTGACCAAGCAAGGCTTTATATGTCAAAACAAGAACTTTAAATTGGATCCTGAACTTGACTGGTATAAAGGGACTAATGTAATGCTAATAAAACAGGAGTGATGTGAAACATTCTGATGGAACAGCTGGAGACGGTCCAGGGATGACTTGCTGAGGCAGGGAATTGCAATATGTTAAATAAAAGGCAACATGATATTGGTCTATAATTTTTGGGGGAGGTTGGATACAGTCTAGTTTTTTCAGAAGCGACTGAACAACTGCATTTTTAAAAAAAGATGATGGCACACAACCAGATTCTAGAGATCTATTGTATTAAGATGTCATACTGTCCAAAAGATCAGTGCGGTCTTGCTGGGAAATAGGAGAGGAACAGTTAAAAATTGAAGGCCAAGTTGGAGGAACAGAATATAGAGTAGCAGAGGGGATGATGCTTTCCCTGACATCTAATCTTATTGACAAAGAAGTCAAGAAAATCACTGCAGTCCTTATTTCATGGCCATCACAACAGTCTGGCCACCAAAATCCTTTAAGTGTTGGTCTTGGTAAGCCGATATTATCCGCTGATATTGGCCTATCACAGAGATATGGGCATTTCAGGATCAGTAGTGTATTCCAATATAATTTAAATATTTTTCCTACAGAACATATAAAGCAGAAAATAATGCCTGGAGTGTTCATTTATCAAATATTGTATATTACTGTATATAATAATGTTAGATATTCTTTAATTAAGTTATTTGTGTAGGAAAACAGCCTTTGGAGTATCTTTCAAGACATCCGCGAAACTGGTAATCAGTGATTTTTAATTGGTATCTGCCTCAAAAATCTCATAGCAGTCAGGACTTAGCCTCTTAAGCTTGCTACATGTTCCACTTTCTTCAATAGCCAGTTTCTAACTTTGAGTTTCTGTCATGAAAGAAGAAGGAGAAGAAGAATTCCTTTATTAATCCCAATGCAATTGTAATGCTGTGAAGGTAGCATACAATCGGTTTATCAGAACTCAGAACTGCACAGGCTGATGAGAGCTGTTTTTGCAGACCAGGGGCCGTATTACAGAAATCTTATCTGTTTGGTTACTATGTTAACTAGGGTTGGTCTCAGATTCAGGAAAAAAGTCATTACAGAATGGCCAAGTCAGTGTTCTTAACTACAGATATGAAATGTGTATAACAGACATGTCCTAAGCTACCAATATCCTTAATCAACTAGACTAACTAAAAGATGACCCATAAGGTCTCCTAACTGTCATTATTTACATATTGGCAAGATAGTAGCTATTTTGTTACATGTAGCACAGAAAATAAATCGTAGACATAGGCTTAATGGTGTAAATTGAAATATGTTTGTTGAAAGGCTTTTGGGTGATCCCAACAATGTATAACATTTCGACGATAATTTACTGGCAAATAGTTACAGGCTACCCCAGGCTATGATCCCGGGGTTAGCCAAGGACCTAGGGCCTTTTTTGAAGAAGTCGTTACGCCGTCATTAGGCTTTTGCTGTTGTTGTGCAGATGAAAAATGCCTCAGCGATGTAGCCGATATAGGTAATCTTCGCAAAAAAAATTTGAGCATGGCGTTGTTGTTTTCCATCCATTGTTGTTTATGATAGTTCGTTGAAGTGAAGTGGCGTAACCCGACAACAAGTTTCGTCCGTTGCTAGGAGACAGACATAAAAGTTGAATGTCTATGCTAGATCGCTTATTTAGGATGTCTTAACCTGAGATAAGATATGATTCCTTAATTTAAGGGTTGAATATGGAGAATGAGCAGAACACTGCAAAAATAATTCCAGCAGTAGAGTTGCCAAGTTTGTTGCCAAGTGTGTCAAGCGACCAGCCTGCGCCATGTCAAGTGATGAATCATACAGGGTAACCATTACTTTCGACTAATCAATACATTTTACAACAGTATTCAACGTTAGCCAGTCTTCATCTGGAAGTCTTTCTTTGAGTGGTGTGAAATCGATTATCTAGCTAACTCTCAACCATAGACTGTATAAAAAATGGACGTAGCCTCTCCGCGGGGCCCGTTCTCTCTACTTAATCCAATCATGTTCGCCTCTGGGAGCCGCCATCTTGTCAGACTTTGACTCCTCCTCATTTCCTATTACCAAAAAAGGGCATGGATGTGACGTTGGAGGGGGAGGGAGATAAGGCTGTTGTTTACAGAATTAGCCACATTAGCTCACATTAACTCCACCGCCCGGGAGCTAGGCTAACATAACACGTTACTTGATGAACGGGAGTGGGAGCCACGTGTCTCTAGTGGAGACTACAACGGCTCGGCAAGTCGATCGCAGGCACTCCCATGTCTCTAGCGGAGAATACATCGGCTATGATATGATATAAAGTTTTGGGGAAAAAAAACTAAAACACTGGCAAGTCGATTGCAGGCAATTCCGTGAGTCTAGTGGAGATTACAATGGCTCCTGGAGTGAACGAATGACCGCAGTCCAGGTAGAGATGACCGAGTTAGCATGCTAATCCTGACAACTAGCTTCTGGGGCGAAATAACGGCCAGAGGTTAACTGTCACTCAAGAGGCCGTGCCCGTAAGCCTGTTACAAAAATATTCATCCTCCTAAGTGTTGTCATGGAGATATGACTTAAACATACAGACGAGAGTGTTTTTTGTAAACAAGTCCTAAATAGGTCTAACTATGCTGTGAAAATCGGCCTGTTTAGCATGGGGGTCAATGAGAAATTGCTCTACTGGCCACTCAGAGAATTGCAGTTTTTGGCACTTCATATTGGATCAACCTGGAAGTTGCGGAGGTGGGGGCTTGCTCTAAACTCAAAATGATTCCTTGTATCTGTTGACAACAGAAAACTCTGGCAACCAGCAATGCCAGCCGCTATCAGCTGGTACAATGTAAACTGAACGTGAAAAAAAGTCATTGTCACACCCGCCAAAAAAATAAAAAAAATAATATTAATTCAGACTAAAATAGATATTTTTTATGGACAAGTGATTTAAATCTGTACCCCTCGAAATGCCCTGTGGGTGTATTTTTTTAAATATAGCTTTTAATAAAGATTCTACATATTCAACCTTTAAGTTCAGATAGGTTCCTGTAATACCAAATTGACAAAAATCCTATCTTATACTTCATCTACCGTAACTTAGGACTTAAAATAGGAAGTTTTTGTAATACGGCTCCAGAAGACCAAAATAATGATCCATTATAGACTAAAGGGCTTTCAGGAGCTGAAGGGGACTGCAGGGTCTGTTCTTTGAGTTGGCCAAGTACAAGCATCTTCTTTTACATTTTATTAATGTAGTGTTAATTGTGAAGCTGTTAAAATATTTTTTTTGACAACACTATTTCACAATATAACAATTTACCCCGCCTCACGCCCGATGTCAGCTGGGATCGGCTCCAGCACCCCCGCGACCCCGACCCCGGGATAAGCGGTTGAAGATGAATGATGAATGAATGATGATGAACAATTTATATAAAAAAAAATGTAAACATGGAAATTAAGGTAAACCATGGATCTGTGTCTTATAACTAATTTTATCGTGTTCTAAAAAGGTGGATGGATGGTTCTCCAGTGGTGTTTCAAAGGTGGGATGAAGATCAACCTGTTTTCCTACGCAATGATGAGAATTGTGCTGTCATGACTACAACTATGGGTTAGTAACATTCATTTGATTATGCGATTAATGCATTTAGTTTTTGCTGAAATATGTATTTAATTTTATGGGTTGGCTTACAGGATTCTGGCGTGATTATAATTGCGGATTTGAGCACAGGTCCATTTGTAAACGCAGAGGCACACCAGCTTCCAACGCCACTGTAGTACCAACAGTTGTTGAAACAGGTGGCTGCCCCCCAAACTGGAAGAAATTTGACTCAAAGGTCAGAGGTCACTTTTCATTTTTATAGTTGTGAGGCAAGATGTGGATACAGCTGATGCTGCATGAAATAAATCTATGTGTGTTTTTTGAATAAAAAAAAGCTACTGCTCTATTGAGGTATCTTAAATTTGTTGATTTTTCACTTACAGTGTTACAACATTATTAATAGCCGGAAGGAGACGTGGCATGGAGCGAAGGCACAATGCAAATCAATGGGAGGAAATCTGGCCTCAATCCTCTCAAGAGATGTGCAAGGTGTGTTTTATGTTTGTATTGATGAACATAAGTAGCACAACATTGTGTCTTGTGATAATGTATAGATTTAATCGGGTGGGGGGGTCACGGTCATCTTATGTCATTGTCTTGTCTGTCATTCGGTTGCCATTTATCGTTTCAACCAGGAGTCAAAAATGCTGCCACACAGACTGGCTCTCACTGCAATGATAAATTTCATCAAGTTTTAATATACAGTGTGGAGAGCACACTGTAATTAGTTAGACATATACGAAGAAGATAAACAAATAAACCAGGAAAAAAAACCTCACAGTAAAAGCTGTTGAATGCAGGAAAGAGAGCTGACAAAAAACGACCGACTGTAAATGCGTCAATGAATAGGGTTTTTACTGTATCAGTAAACGCACTGCTGCAATGGACTTGTGTATTGTGTTTTTTTAATCACACTACCATACATGGTAGGCAAACGGTTGATATGTATTGAAAAATGCTTTTACCTGAAACGTATTTGTTTTTGCACATAGTCTTTAATAGTAGTGGAGTTAATAGTTTCCTCATATATAACCCAGAGATGTCCAAGTCAAGTCTCAAGTCTTTGAGGGAAGAAACAAGACCTAATCAAGTATCTTATGGTTTTAATAAATAATAAAATAGAGTTGGAGCGCAACCGAATTGTATAATTACACAAGGTCCCAACTAATGACAGCTTATAATCAAGTGTAAATAAATAAAGTCTGCTGCTCTCTTTACCTGGAACTAATTACAGACAGACCTGAAACTTAAGGCCCTGCTCTCAAGTTTTTAATAACTTTGAGTCAGACGCATCTGGCTGTAGATATTCTGCATGATACATCATAATTATGGTTGATTCTGATACACATTTGCTGTTTAACTTGGTATTTCATATACTTTTATTGTATTATAGTCATTTATTCTGTACGGTAGGTCTAAAGGAAATGAATCTAAGTCAATGTAATGTCCCCAAAATTGACCCTAGTAAAAAAAAAAAAATAATGATAATAAAGCTGTAAATAATATGAACCCCCTGTGTTACATTTTCAGTGTTTTTGACTTCTTGTTTGGCTGAGGCACCAACCACAGACCTGTGGATTGGTTTGTTTAATGTACGTAGCCAACAATTTCTCTGGACTGATGGGCGACCAATGCGATACAACAACTGGGGGAATGAAGTAAGTGAATACAGGGATTTTTCGTATATGTGAAAAACAAGAGGTATGTGCTGCCTTACTAAAAATAAAGTGTCCTTTTCTCTTGTTTTTTTTTTTTCCATGAACATATGACTGTTTCTCTATTGTTCCACCGCCACAATCCTCCAATTAGAGTATTGGAGGGGTAGATGACACGTTTAGACATTACTTGAGGTATCACTGTGCCAACTCTGGGCCCAAGCAACTGAAGACATGCAACAAGAACACACTACCTTTATCCAGTCTTGTGAGCAAGTATATGCATTTCTATTGTTTGTAATACATTTCTGATTCTCCCCATTTTCCATTGCAGAGGAGTCGCAGTTTCTCGAGTTATGAGGTAAAACCTTTTAAACACTTTGATTGTAATGTGCAATACCACATTATTTGACCTGGAGCTAAACTAGATCACAGTAATATGTAACCTTAGTTTAGAATTTTGATGAATTATATGCATCTGTATTGTTGGTAATATATTTTCAGTTTGTGAATTCATACAAAATTTTTAATCCTGATTTTCCATTGAAGATGGATTATGACTATCATCGGCCAGTACGTATTGAGGTAATACTTTCCTCACACACGGCAATGCTGAATACAACTTGACTTGGTTTATTAGTTATTTTGTGAATATTTTTAGAATATGATGTCTTAATAGATAAAAAGAAAGAAAGAAAGAAAGAATTTAAAGGGGACCCTAGGTAGTAAAGTATACTGCACTGAAATGAATGGATGCTCTGCTGTCTCATTGGGTTTGTTCATTATGATTCTATTTTTTTGCCAATTAGTATTGTTTCATGGGAAAGATGCTGTCAGTCACCTGGATCTTACATTAGTTTGCTGTCTTTTTCCAGAAAGCATGTGCTGTGATGACTACTAGTATTGAAACTGGTATTGGGAAATGGATAAAAAGGTCCTGCAATGACACTAATGGATATGTCTGTCTCCGAAAACTCGGTGAGCCTATTCACTAACCTTTCTCTTGAATGCATTTACTATGCCCTTATGGCCCTATTATTGTTATTTTTCATACTTTTACCAAATATTCTGTTTTTCTCTACAATGTTAGAACGTAATGCCATCATTTGTTTGAACAGTGTGCTAGGGGTTTGAATCTCTAGGCACCTCACGATTCAAGTACTATTCAGAGGGCAATGCGATTATAAAACGATTATGCATCTTGATGCATCATGTTTTTCTATACAGAATTTCATTTTTCAGTAAATGAAGTATTAATAAAAACAAACAGAAGTGATGTGACCACTCAACTGGAAGGTTACATTTACCAGCATATATCCCTGCATTGCCAAGAACTTACAGAAAAAGTAAAGTATGCCCAGCAGCAACAACATACATTAGTAAATGAATACAGACAGCACATTGTGAACAACATAAAACGCTGTCCTTAATGAGAAATAAAGAGAATCCAGGGAATCCAGCTCAGACGTATTTGCAGCCATGCGGCTCTCATGCAGTGCTGTCATTTGGAGCACATGAGACGCTAGCTGCCACTCATCTGTGAGAAAATGGTAGTTACGGTGACATCAGATTATGTGACCAAGGATATCCATGCATCATGTGTTAAAGCTATCCTCCCCACTTTCATCTCATTGTAGAGTGGGGGGATCGCTTTGTCACTAAAATATATTTGAGACGGGATGTTGTAGCATGGATGCAAATCCTTGACAATAAAAGTTGCGATAAAGTTGGGTGGAAGTCATTCCATTTTTGGCAGATTTTAAGCCTTTTATTAGATAGGACAGACAGGAAATGAGGTGAGAAAGAGGCGGGGACCCCACGGCCACTGCCTCGAGGACCTTCAGCCTCTTAACATGGGGCGACTGCTCTAACCACTGTCCCACTGGCTGCCCCAGATTGACTGGTTTTTGAATTAACTGGTGACAGTGAAAAAGATGCTTCAACAGTGAGACAGATGTGTCAACTAACCAGGAAATAAACACTTCACCACTCTATCTCATTAATTGTCAGTTCTTTCTGAAACAGTGAGATGGAAACGGTTTGCTTGGACATTAATTGTGCTCTCAGAAGAAACACAGAAACATTAGCTGTCTTTATTATGAAAATATCATCCCTTGTTTGGTGAGAGCTAACGTCATCAGTCCTTTCTGTCAAACGTTAAGATACGTTCATTTAACAGGATGACACAATTATGTGTCTGAAAAGTCAACCAATGAGACAGAAACAGTGGCAGCCTGCTATACCAACTCTATTTAATCAGCAAAGATAATATAGAGCCAAGTCCCCAGAAGCTCAGAAGATAAACAGGACTGTAGCTGAATATATTAGCATGGACCAGATCCCTGTTTATACTGTGGAAAAAAACTTACAACAACTTCTTCACCAACTGAATCTTTTGCAGTGTTTCCCATACAAAGACCAATTTGTGTTGCAGCGCCACAGAATCAACACCAAGCGCCACCAATTGATTCCTGTTTGTTGTATTTGTCAACACGATTTTTAAAATATGAATATTGTTTCGTTCATTCATCCCCGCATAGCACTCTTTAGTGTATGCATGAACTACTGCATAGTTTAACCTCCTTCATGGAATAATTCAATCTAAAACAGACATCCCTGAGCTATACAATACAATAAAACAAACAAGAGAATATGAACATACTTGTCATATTTATATTCACCCTACAGGTATAAGTTTTAGTGGTATCTTCCTGTATATCGGTATCAACTTTGAAATTCTAGTATTGTGACAACTCTTGTCTGTACCGATGCCTTGCAAAGTAACGTTAATCCATGGCGAGCCTCCAGACAGCATTGCGCTGCTACTCTTTCTGTCATCAGTTAATTAAAAGAAAAGGTTTATTTCTGTGCCTTGTCTCCGTTATGTGCAACGCCAAAGAATGGACGGGAGCTCCACTTTCGCATTTCCAAGTTCCACTTTTTGCGTTCCGTGAACAATACTTTATTAAATAACATTAAGATAATCCATTTTTGACATTTGTGAATCGATTCAGAATCTTCCACGTCTGCAACGTGACGCATCTAAGAATCGATACCCCCACCCCCACCCCTAGTGTGCACCATAGTTGTGGGCACTTGCACTATACCAGCAGGCACATGGTACAGTACAATCTGCTAAGCGTTTACCTCTATTGCTGTTTTTATCAATATTCCCCAAAGACTTAAATTTTAATTTTAATTTCAACAATACAAAGTTAAGAAGTTTTGTATTGTAGTGTTTTAAACATATTACTTTTCAAGAAAGAAAGGTTTTTAAAAGGAGCTTTATTCAAAATACAAAAAATGAAATAAATAAATAAAAATAAAATAAAGTGGGCTTGAATTGCCTCCACACATTTTTTTATTGACCATTCCCTAACACTCCGCTATATCTTTACATAGCTAGCAAAGATTTGTTTGCTGTTATATTAATGCTCTGAATGTTGTGTACTTTATGCTGACAATCCCCAACTTTCTGCAGCTGAGCTCCAAGAAGCCAGCGCAGGTTTTCACAGATGCATAGCAGCTCGCACCCTGCCCCACGTCGACACTACTACGTGTGTTTTCGGCATTAAAAATGTGAAGGAGTGATTTCATTCTTCTAAAAAAAATGGAAAATAACATCTAAATTTGTCTAATTTCTCACCCTCTACAGATCCTTCCCTCCCAGACTCCCCTGAACCAACAAATGTTATCGACTACGTCCAAATTTTCAATGACTCTATCAAGGTTGTAACTCAACAAATGAACTGGGATGCAGCCAAAAAGCACTGTGAAGGTGATGGTGCCAAGCTGGCTAGCCTGCGAAACAAGTGGTCACAGGCCTATATTGAGATGATGCTTTTGAAAGTCAAAGCTCCGCTGTGGATTGGGATGAACAAAATGCAGGTACAGAGCAGAAAGCCTCTACCTTAGAAATTGTATTTTTATTTTATTTAAAAAAATACATAAATTATAAATGAATTACAAATAGTCAACTTGTACTACTATTATTACTATATCAACATTAATGCATTTAATGTATTTAGATTAATGTGATCCACAAGAGCTAAATATTACAAAATAAAACATTTAACAGATTAGGGAATTGTAGGAAAGGGCAAAAAGTTCATAACTTATTGTGAATAAAAAAAAGATTAGATTACAGAATTCCTATTCTTATGTATATTATTATTATTATTATTATTATTATTATTATATTATTTTGAATGAATGATGCTGACTGCAGTTTGATTAATTTTGGCTTTCAGACTGGTGGATATTTCAGATATATTGATGGCTGGCGTATCACCACAACCAATTGGGATAGACGGGAACCAAGCACAACCCGACCTTGTGTGTTTGTAGGTTTGGATGGAAAGTGGAAGACTGCCGACTGCAATCAGAACATGGGCAGCATTTGCATGAAGACTACAGGTAAGACTCATGTACATTTTAATTGCCTCAATTCATATGTGACTCATCCTAAAAGTTATTGTGATAATGTCAACATACATCCTGCGTTTTCTTGTTCAGAACAAGTTTACAATTTGTTTTATAAAATGACTGTACAGTAATTAGTCCATCCCAGTTCATTCAATGTCTCTCTCATTCACAGATTTGCCACCAACCGAATCAAGCCATTACCCTGGATATTGCCCTGACGACCCAGAAACACCCAGAAATATGCATATCCAGAGTAACACCTGGCTACCATTTAGGGCTTATTGTTACCTTTTTCTCGCAGACAGGGTTGAGTGGCCAGATGCATCTGCTAACTGTATAAGACATGGTAAGAATTTTTCTATGGATGGTCTAAGCAGGAATAGTGAGTTTGTTAACACTGAGATGAGGGAAACTCAGGATTTTCAGGTTCAGAAAGAAAAGTAACTTAAAGTCTGGATCAGTTACCATGGTGACTGACTCTGTGAACCTAACCTGCTAGCTGTCAGGTTTAAGGTTTTCTTCAACAAAGTCTACGTTTCTCGTTGTCTCCTCCCTCTGCCTAACAGGCAGTTGCTAACAACCAAACAGATCCGTTTTATAATATCTCTCCATCCACTGGATTAAAATGGATGCACTCCCTTTTATTTGCCTTTTGCCATGTTGAATCTTAGTATAGGAGTACCATTCATGATGGCTTTTCATGTTCAGGGTCAACCTGCTCAGAGTTGATTGAACTAACTCTGATCAGCTTTTCTGGGTCCGAAAACTCAGTTTCTGATCACAGGATTAGTCAACTCAGAGTTCAGGATTAGGCTAAGAGTTTGTTGAGCCTGCTTTCTGAAACAAAGCCCAGCTGTGTTTAGCTTTAACTAAACAACTATTTGTTTTGTTTGCTTGTTTGTTTGTGAAGGTGGACATCTTGTCAGCATTGAAGATCCTTCTGAACAAGAATTCGTTGGAAGCAATATTAAAGTTTATATAGACAGCCAGTCCTCTTTCTGGCTCGGCCTGTATAAAACTCACAGAGGTACAGTCACATTGTCTTCTCTTTCATGAATGAACCCCATTAAGCTACACTTGAACATAAAGAAGGCAACAGAAACTCTGAAACAAAAAAGACTACAAATTACTTAATTTTAATTATGTATCCCTGCTGGATAGAGAACTGAAACAGGCATAGAAACTATGTTTGGTCAACAACAAATGGAGAAGATAGCTGCACCTATCAATATATTTGAGGGATGGACACAAGTAGTTAATTACAAGATGAAGGGATCGCATCAATTCCTCGAGTACCGGTACCTGAATTCCACCAATCCAGTGGGTTTTGCTGAGGATGAATGCATGGCTCACTGAAACAAGCTGCTAGCTTGTTGACATCCATATTAGGGCGGTGACTTTTGCCCAAAAATCATATTTGTGAGTTTGCTTGTTTACTAATATTAATATTTGAATATATTTGAATATTTATTAATAACATTTTGACCACGAAATGCCTTCAGTAAGAGCCATACTGGTATCAAAATTAAGTTATTCTGTCCACCAGAGGGCAATGTATTAATGACAATAGGCAGGCAATGATGTTTTCAGAAGAAAAACACACTGTCACGACTGCCTCTCAAGTGTCACAAATTGAGCGTGACAGTCACTCTTTTTGGCCTTTGGTCACACAATCCTGACTCTCGCCAGATGAATTTCAATCCGCCTTGCCTCCCTCATCCATCTTGGATCGCTTGACCGGGAAGTGATTTCAGGAGGCTGAGCCTCATTAAAAACCCTTGCATAGGATTGGATAAACCACTTGTCCATCATCTTTATTGACGTGTTACTTCAACTACTCACATCGAAACCAATCCGTGACGCTGATGAGAGCGACGCAGGGAAAAGCCAAACAGAACAGCCAACATCGTTTCCAGCAACAAAAGCCTCCAGAGCCGTTCTCTGGTGTTCTTTTGAAAAAGAAATAGTCGCTAGATCGGACAACACGGATGAAAAAGCAGCATCAATATTGTCGTCTGCTTCCTCAATGCGAGCCGCCACAGTCGTCCCGATTGGCTTTACCATTTTTTGCGCACCATGAAATTATTTTCCTATGGCGCAATTCCAGTTGGTTGAGTGGAGCTAGGCGGAGTCAAGATGGACGTAAGTCATCTGGTGAGAATCAGGTTAACACAATCCCGCCACACATTGTATTTCTCATACGGAAAAACAATTTATAATATGCTACAGCTCCCAAAAAGTCTCTGTCTGCGACACAGCAGCGCCGCTCTCACTGTAGAACCCGCAGTCATCAAGAGCTGCCACTTACCAAATTGTAATACATTACCCTCAGTCAAAACAGGGCTAAAAGGAGATTAGATTTGCAATAGTAGGCAGAAACACATCTACATGTTAATGTTGCTCTATGTTTGCCCAACACAATTATTAAGGTGATAATAAGTTAGTTGCACTTCAATATTGCAAAATCTTGCTTGTGTTCACATTGAAAGAACAAAATAAATAAAGAAATGCGTCTTCTGGTACAAAAAAACTCTATAGAGAAAGAAATACTGAACCTGTATTTACCCCCAGGCAAATGGCTATGGTTGGATAAAGCCCCAATGGACTTTACTAACTGGCGTGAAGATCAACCTAGCGACAGCAGTTATGGATCGATTAAAACTGCGGATGGAAAATGGACGACAGGCAACCGGTGGTATGACAGAGGATATATTTGCAAAACACCAAAAGGTGAGATCATCATACTCATTAGGATTCTGTTTGAATCAAAATAATAATACAATAACAGGAATGTGTAACACATATACCCAGGAAATCCAGACCCTCTGCCAGCAAATTGAAATTTGCTCTGCTGTTGGCAGTGGGCACTATCCATTGGAGCTCATTAACCATGTTTGAAAATCCTGAATCACCATGAAATCATTACGGGCATGCGTAACCGATGATGATAGTGATGTTCCGTCGTAGTCTTGACAGTAACAAATATGTGAAATGTCAAATAAAGTTTGTTACACAGAATAAATAAACAACACAGATGGCTGCGGATTATGTAAAGCAGTTGTTTGAAGTGGCTTTGGCCTCGACTCTAAACAGACTTAGACTTAGTATTTACTCTAAAGAACTGTACAGATGACGGCACTTAAATCTTTTGTTTGCTGTTTTTCCGACTGGATGCAGCAAAAGTTTAATTTGCCAGTTAGCCCCGCTGGATGCTAAATGACTTGGGGCTTAGTCCAAAAACAATATATGTCACCTACTGATTGGTCTTATTCGGCCGAAGTGGTATCCAATTGAGTGCTGTGATATTTTGAGCTGCATGCGTTGGTGCCGCCCCTTAAGTTGGGATGGTCTATTGATCATTCGCAGACCCTGATAGAGGTGGGTCTGGATTTCCAAGCTATGACACATACTGTTGAAACAACAAATTCAATCAAAAATATATAGAGTATAATGATATGCCTTTTGTAAACTAAATGAAATCACGGTTGTCATCTTTCTAGTAATTCGACAAGCGCCACCTACAACTGGTAAGTTACATTTCTTTATATTTTTTAATTGACTGATTATTATAAATGTTTTATTCTGACTCTTCTATCTATTGGATCTGTACAGCAAATCCTATGGTGGATCCTCAAACCCGTGGCCACGCCGTTTTGGCAGTTTTGCTGGTCATTACTGCGATTGTCATAGGGACAGTCATTGCTTTGTTTTTCTACAAGAAGTCTGGCCGCCAGTTGCGCTTACCCATTCCTGAAAAGTTATCTACCTTTGACAACCCACTCTTCTTCAACAATGAGCGGTCCAAGCCTGATCTGGTCGACACCAATAAATTAGTGGCCAACACAGAGGAAGAGAACCCCGAGCCTGTTATAACTTTGTGATGTAAATAGCAGCAAAATCTATTAGGCCATACAATGTATCTGGGGCAGAGAGTTACTGGCATTTTTTTATTTGCATGACCAAGAATTTAATTTTCTGTTTTGAAATGAGAGAGGTATCAGTGCAGTTGGCAACAGGTGACTTTTATGATGAAACAATTGTGAGCTGTAGGATGTCTTATTTGAAATCGCTGTAATAATTTAAAATTATGTTTAATTGTATATTTTATGTCAAATACACAAATTCACTGATCGATTGAATGTAAAAGAGAATGGCTGGCTGGATGGATTTAATGATTGAATTTGTTTATTCAAACCACATTTTACTTTAAACTACCTTGCTTGCTAAGATTGTGACATTTTTCCTAGACTTTAAACAAGGCAAAGATAATAAAAGAATTCAAACTGTACCATCGTACAAGCTAATACAGTATATCACCACTGCATTTCATCATCCTTTAAGCTACTGTAGATGATACTGTACCTGTCTAGAAACCTAGCTGACTCCTAAGATATGTATTGCAGATGAGCATTACAACAATTGTATTAAAAATACATTGTAAATAACCACCCATGGACATCTACATCTATCTATCATTTCAAAGATTGTTTACACTTTTTGTTCACCATTTTGCGGACAAACATATTGTATTTATATCCTTAACATGTGCTGCACATCTGCTGGTTGTGGTTACTGATTATTTGTGCAAGGTTTTACATGAAAAATAAACATTGAACATTGATTAGTCAGTTGAATTCATTATCATTTTAAAAAAGTTTTATGTTTACCAAGAACTGACACAATAACCCAAGGAAACAGGATAAGGACAAAATAACAATTAGACAGAGACATCTAAATCTACTCTGAGGCTGCTAGCAATGACATAATTATGTGTACAGTTATTCAAATGGTCTTCTTAATGAAACTTTGGTTAAACAGATATGGCCGAGTTTAAAAAAAACTGCATTAATTGATCTTTAAGATAGTGTGGGCTACACCTCTCATTTACTAAATTAGGACCATTAGTAGGCTATATTTATTTTGTGTTTCTGTTGAGAAGTTGTCATCAATTTGAATTTACACTTACAGTCACCAACAATCTTCACACAGAATGCCCTTTTAGCAATGGTCAATTGCCAGAAACACATTGAAGGAGAGTAATTTTGCTGGAAAATTATTATCTAAACAACTGAAAACAAAGTTTGTAAAAGATGAGGAAGTGGAGAATCATGGACTGTGAGGTATGTGAGGTCACCATATAGAAATAATTACAAAACTATAAAAAACTGCAATGCAATGCCGGTTTTTAATCACTGAACCTGCAACGATATTTTTGTATAATTCTACAGTCAGGTATCGATAAGAAAGCAGAACAAAAAAAGGAACCAATGCAACAGTGCTTGTCTAATAAGTCTTTTTCACAGCAGGCTCTGGCCCCTTTTAAGACATGTAGGTCTCATAATGTTTACATAAAAAACCCTGGTCAGTCATAAAATGTAGTAAAGGCAAACTGTGTTAAAAGACCATTCTGAAATTAAGTATTGTGGTGCTGCAAAGATGTCCCAGCCTACAACTCATCAGACTTTAAAAAAACATGTTTATGTTCACATGCAAAAGTATTTATGCATAGCGTACACACCCTTGCCCATATGCTTGGTACTATCAAAGAGAACCTACAAGTCCTACAATGAGTTCTCACTGGTTAAAGCTATTTAGTCACACAACAGTCAACACAGCTCAAAGATAAAAAGCAGGAGGAAACTATCTTCACAAGCAATTCACAGATTTCATTTAAGTGAGTGACAGGCAAACATAACGTTCAATTGTATGACTCGCGTTATTTGACGACAAAGTCAATTCTCCTTTCTGACAAGGTGATAAAGTATCCGTGCCATACTGTACAACTGTTGCCTTGCTCGGTTGTTACCCGAATGAAAATCCCCATCGCTGCTAGTTCTACATGAAAACAGCGCGTTGGCGGATACGCCGTTGGCCGTAGGTAAACCAGCTAGCCAGCGCAAATGTTAACTGTCGTTTCGTTTTCATATAAATTAAATGAGTTGTAAACTTTCTAACGTTTGTTACTGATATTTTTAATCAAAGAATGTCACTTGACCTCACCTGGGATACCTTTACCGAGTGTCCTTCCCCACCTTTCTCCACACTCGCTGAGTGACATTTACAAACCGTTACATCCCGGGTCGCTGTTCCACCCGTTAAGGAAACCCAGTGAAAAGTGAGGAGGGCATGACAGCAAAGGGTCTTTTGGTTGTTTAAAGAAAATTACACTTTTCCCTGGCCTTTGCTAACATACATTGATTGATAAAAATGTTAACTACAGGAATAAGTCAATATTTTGAGAAATGTATTTGCTTTCTGGTGAACACAAGTTTGACACCACCCATCAAACAGCCTGTTAGCTTAGCTTAGCACGAAGACTAAACAGGGAAACAGCTAGTTTGGTTTACAGAAACAGTGATAACTAAGTCCATCCATCTTCTGGCAGGAGGCAAGTCAGAGACAGACAACCATTCACACTCACATCCACACCTATGGGCAATTTAGAGTCATCAATTAACTTCTACCTGCATGTTTTTCAATTCAATTCAATTTTATTTATAGTGTCGAATCATAACAAAAGATATCTCAGGACACTTTACAGAGTAGGTAAAGACCACACTCAATGACTTATTTATGATTTACATAGACCCAACAATTCCTCTGTAGAGTACGGTGGCAACGAAAACCTTCCCTATAACAGGCAGGAACGTCAGACAGACCCAGCTCTGTGGAGGACGGACATCTGTCTTGACCGGTTGGGGAGGAAGCAAAGGAGAGAGAAAGAGAGAAAAGACACACAGATGGACAGAGAGAGACAGACACACTTCCAGAGATGCAAGCAAAGCCTAACAGTAACTATAATAATATTTATAGTTATGTGAATATAACGTACATGTTAAGACAGTTAATACAACAAAATAGTAGAAACAAGCACAGCTAAGGTGACAGAATATGAAAATGATAATAATTATGGTGGCAAACATGATCAATGATGAGTAGTGGCAATAGCAGCTACGATACAGCTACAAATTTTATAGTTTATTAAACTAGTGATAGTATATATGAGTAACAGTGATAATAGCAGCAGGAAGCGTCATGTAGGACCACGGCAGCAGGCACCACCACGATCAGCTGAGACCTGCGAGACGACAAAGCACAAACAGCTCCGGGGAAGAAGCTGAATTAGTAACATGCATTGATGAGACATGAATGATACAGACAGAGAGGAGAGAAGCTCAGAGTATCATATGTTTTTGGCCTGCAAAGAGTCCAGCTGAACATACAATAGAAGATATTCTACCCTATGAAATATTGTACTTTTTCCTCCATTTATTTGACAAGACTTCAATAACTAATTACTTTGCAGATTCAGAACAATAATTCAAAAATATGACCAACCAATAAATGATGTATTATTAGATTAAGATAAGACTTAAATGATTCCCAGCGGAATATCCATAAGCTAATCAGCAGAATATCAAGTACTTAAAATTACCCACACTTTTACCGGCTGCAAAATTAAAGTGGTGTACACATTAATGCATCATCCAAATTTTTCAAGTCAAGGACAAATTCAGTCATCAGGAGAGTTATAAGTAAAAAGAGGCGCTGACATCTTGAAACAAAATATCAAGCAACACATTCTTTGTTTTACATTTTAATGATTTTCAACAATAGAATGCATATTTGTCAAAATTAACTTCTGACGCTGTACAAAACACAAATAACCGATTCAGTCTCGTCCACTCAAAGCAATCATACACAAAAGGTTCAGTTCTAACAAACAGTACCACAGGCTCTCTGGTTCTCCTTACATGTACCTAACAAGGCAATTATGAATATGTACAAATGCATAGAGATTGTATTCAAGCCATATATTTTATCACAAGAAGATGCATAAAGTATCCAGCATATAGCACAGGTCAGTGTCACCAAAATATTTTTCATGCTTCCAGAGAGCGCATACGCAAGTCAACAAATATGCTTGGACACCATTTAGAAAAGTAGGAAGCAGAGTATGAGTCCCTGTTAGAATCATGTAGAAAAATAGTTTGACTTTCATTACCAATGTTTAAAATAAATTGTTGGCTTCTAAAGATACGCTGATTGTAACACATGGGGCAGAGTCCGATGTGACACAGTTGTTCCCTAAAGGTTTAATTAGACAAAACATCGGTTTGTGTAACTTTGTAGAAACAAAAATCATAAAATAATTCATTGTATGGAAGCCGTTATTTCAGTTATTTTATTTTTATCTCAAGATCACAAGTTAATTATTTTATTAGGTTGGGATAAATTTCATTTAAAAAGCAAACCATCCCCTTTTTGTTGGTGCAGTTAAGCAGTGCAACATCGTAATTATTCTGTCATATTTTAGCCACCATTCATATTGTAATTTTAACCATAATTGATTAATTATGCTAGTTCTTCAGCTGTGTCACGTATTTTTGTACTAATTTGGTTGTGTTTTAAATGAATGTCTTACATTAGGAGGGCCATCTGGCAAGCTCCTAAGGGTTTTTTGGCTCCTCTGGCACATTTCAGTCGTTTGTTTTATTTTTATATTTTTCACTATATACTGTATGTATCTCGTTCCTTTTTTTATTGATCTATTATAGATTTTCTTATGTGCAATACAAATCTAATCTAAAAGAGATGGGTTTTTTTGATAACATGTTTAGGGCATGACTAATGGTTATTTGCAGTATCAATTAATCTGCGGATTACCTACTTAAATAATGAATTACCAATTTAGTGTAAAAACATTAACACAGGAAATGGTGGGGTTAAATGCCCATCACAATTTCTGAGGCTAAAGTGACATCGTTAAATTACTTGTTTTGCACGACCAGCAGCTCAAAAATCCAAATATATAATGATTATATTATTATTTGTCAGTCTTCTAATCAAGTCATTGACTAATTGTTTCAACTCTGTATATGAAAATACACTTCCCAGTTTATTAGGTACACTTAGCTAAAACTAATGCATTCTAATACAACAGTCCTGCAATAAATCCAATTTTTATGAACGTTATTATAATGTTGCGTTTTTATTTAAACTGTTTTAGAGAAGCCTGTGAATGTTCTCATTTGTCCAGGTCATGGTTATCCCCAAAGCAATTTCAGTCAAAAGCAGTCCCAGTCCCAGCCTGGTCAGATGCGTACATGAACTGATGAAGCCTCTTGGATGAGAGGTGAAACGTCTTCCTAGACAAATAACCAAGTCCAGTGGCTTTTGACTGAAATTGCTTTGAGGATGTTTTAGAGAAGTGTTGAGGGAAACACCTGTCAGTAAAATGCAATGCATTTCAAAAGCTTCATAAATGACATCCTCTAGAATTATCATAAACTAGGGTGTACCCCGCCTCATGCCCGATGTCAGCTGGGATCGGCTCCAGCCCCTCCGCGACACCGATAGGAACAAGCGGTTGAAGATGAGTGTGAGTGAGTGTGTTAAATCAACACCTCTCTAAAACAGTTTCAATAAAAACTGAATATTATAACCTTCATGACGGTGTGATTTATTGCAGGACCTTCGTATTAGACTGCATTTGTTGAAGCAAACCAGCAACTCAGTGCAATTATTCAAGAAAAGTAACTTGTTATCTTGAGATAATGGATAAAATCAAATGATTACCACCTCGACTGTTGCTGCATGAACACACTGTTGCATTTATCTTGATGAATGTTTGTGTAACAATACACACACATAGTCATGTGAAAATAAGACAAAGACCGAGTGATAATAGTTATAACAAAAAAGAAATAAGGACGTGTGTGTGTGTGTGTGGGTGGCAAAGGGTAAAAAATAAAAATGTCAAACAACGTGAGGAGAAACATTTCTACAAAGTTGACACTCTCTATGTCGTCAATTAGTGCATCACAACTGGGGCATTATAAAAAACCATGCACCAACCCACAGAAGAAACAACAGTCACTAGTGTATATAGGAATCTCTGTGCCATTGTCTTGCATCTCTGTCTCTATCTCTACCTCTATCTCTGTCTCTATCTCTATCTCTTTCCCTGTCCTTGTGTCTTTCCCTGTCTCTATCTCTGTCTCTGTCCCTGTCTCTGCCGTGGTAGTGGTGGTAGTTGTGATGATTTTGCGCAGGATAGTGATCTGTGTGGTGTGTCCGTGGTGGAATATGCTGGTGATGCCTGTGCTGACGGTTGCGTTCATTGTGCTCCTGCTCATAGTCTTCCCCTACATGGGGTTGGCTGTTCCCACGGTGGTGGTGATGGTGTTGTTGTTGTTGTTGGTGTTGATGATGGTGGTTGTTGCTGTTATGATGGTGGTGGTTATGGCCTCGGTGGTTATAGCGTGTCTCCTCCTCGTCCTCCTGCACCACATCCTCCACCTCCTCCTCCCTCTCCTCAGGCAGGTGCCTGCGGGGAAGTCTCTGGCTGTAATCCCTCCTCGACCGTACTTCCATACCGCCGGATGTTTGGTTGTGCTGAGTGTGGCTGTGATGCTCCATCCGGCGGTGGTGGTGGTGGTGATGGTGGGTGTGCTGGGTTCTCTTTGGTTCAGTCCTCAGGAGCCGCTCTTCCTCCTCTCTTCGGCCCTCCTCAGCCCTCTGCTCCTGTGCTGTGGTTGAAGGTTGCTCCGGGTCTAGATGGTCCTCCCGGGAACCCTTCCTCTTGGGGGCAGCTGGCTTCTTGTTTTTCTGCCCTTCCTGGGACAGGAAAATGCAACATAATGTCACATACACGCACATGAAGAACATGCATATGTAGACAGCTTGCTCCACCAAAAAAAATATACTATCCAGGCCTATACGTCTCCACCTACCTACTTGTAGTAGCAAGTCCAAATGCACAAACACAGCTGCTGTTAGGGAGACAGCTGACTCTCAAGAGTCTAAATCACAACAGAGGCAATTTGATTTCTAGCTAACTTCTAAAGGAAGCACTACTGTAACTGTTCACTACCACTGCAGTGAGAATTTGAAGGGATCTCACTCACCAGAGGTACCCTTTCTCATTTCTTCAACTTTCCAGAGAAGAATGAAGAGAAATGAAATGAAAATGTTGGATGAATAAATGGATACAAATACAAATGCAGTACTCTGTGTAATTCTTCTGTTTTTCTGTTAACATTCCCTCTGAACTCACTTCAACAAAGGTTTTTTTTTTACATTCAGCAGACTGTACAGACGAGATGAGCGGGATGAGATGTACATGATATTACATCCTGTAACTTTATTCTTCACATAGTTGTTTCCCATAGCCTATATGTGTTGCAGGTCATGTACCGGTATTGCTGTAGGACTGATGGGCAGTGTATTCCCGGCCAGCTGGGCCACCAGTGCGTTGGCAGGCTCCATCTCTGGTGGATGAGTGGCTCTCCAGTAAGACTCCAGATAATCAGCAATGTGCTCACAGGCATCAGTTAGCTGGTTCTCATCTAAGATGACGTCATACATTTCCTACAGGAAAATGAGAATAAGTAAAAGAGAAACAATAGGAAACAAAGGTCTAGCCTGTAGATGAGACAGTAGTTTAAAGTATAATCTGTGACACCACTGATAATGTGGCTGAAGAGTGGGTGAGCTTTGGAAATAACCCTCTTGTGGTTAGACACAAGAGACATGAAGAAATAAGGTCATCTCAAAAAAAGACGACCATGTGAACAATGACGTGAGCATTCAGTACAGAGAAAAATGTGGAGAATTTGACTGTGTAGTCTACAACAGAAATATGCAAAATACAGAGGCTATGCATGGGCACCAAAAACAAAATCTCTCAAATGTTTAAGTGATGTTTTCATATTCAGCCTGTTAGCTGTTTAATTATGTTTTTCTGTGATTTTTATTTCCCAACATGTAGGCCTAAGTAGTAGTAAAATTCAAACACATCTAAAAAGACTGGATTCAGCAAAAAAATAAATTCCCATCAAACTGTTAAACCCACCAAATTCCTAGAAATAAATGCGAGGACATGACCTCACAGTCGTCAATGGTAGACACAAGCCTATAAAAGTCAAGGGGCCAATAGTTTTGAGCAAACTCAGTACTGTTTTCTTCCAATTTCTCATCAGTTGTTTACAAATCCAACTACAGAGACAAAGCCAACACCTGAAATAGCTTACATTATAACATGACACGATGACAATCCATCTATTCATTCATCTATTCAAGATAAAAATGTACTAATATACCACTGCACCCATTCCCCACAGGGGCCACTAGATGGCACTCACCGGCGGGCATTGGGCGAGCTTGTCTGCTGCCACCAGCTGAACATTAAGATGCTTGGTCTGTGACTTCCCTCGAGTCTTGATCAGTCTCGTCAACACCTACAGTAAAGTGAAGGGGGGAGGGGAAAAAGGAGCATACAAAGAAAGAGAAAAGGTTATGGTGGCTATTAGCATTTAAACTTTATTTGTCCCCTAAGGGCAATTGGTAATTGGAAAAGTAATAAGAAAAAAATACATGATGACTATACTGCTTCCCCTACATAAAAGCATGACCAGCATAGCTATATCAAATCATCCAGCAGCAACAACATAATGTATGACCAGCATGACGTTACAATCAAAATACGCCAACAAAATCAGAGATCGACATGAGCATCAATCTAGAAGTAGACCTAAAAATACTCCTCATGGGGGGACTATTTCCTTACACTTACCTTTGGCGAGGAGATCTTGACATAGACAAGGATCGGTGCCAGGGAGGTCTTGGCCACCTGGAGCGGGTGGTTGATTGTGTCTGCATCCAGAACCACCAGCTGCAGGCTGCGGGCGAGCTCAAAGATACGCTCCACCTCCCCCTGGATCTGAGCTGCAAAAGCAGAGAGGCAATGAAAGCATGTCTTTGACACCTGAGATCCAAGAAATCCATCAGTTGCACATTTACTTGTTAACATTTAACTCGTGAATTTACAGTAGATATGTTCCCATCACTGACAAAGCATTGTAATTTCACAATTGTTTTGTTTCTTTGAAGCATATTATGACGCTGTGTTTCATTTTGAAGGATCTCATATCAACACTGCCAGAGCTGCTATGTGACCCCCCCCCCCCCCCCCCATGTATCTTATGTAATCAAGATGCAGAAATGAGGATACATTATGAAATCTTTTATTTTTTGAAGGTATGACCCGCCAAACCAGAGCTAAGGTCAGAAATAAATGATCAAGTTATATGTTGAGATTAAGTTTCATTTACATGTAAAGATGTTCTGATACCATTTTTAACTGAAATTAAGTATCGGCCGATACCGAGTACTGATCCAATAACAGTGTATATATATTATAATATATATACTTACATACTGTAATAACATACAGTTGATAAGCAACTTTAAAGTGTACTTCTTTCTGGGCTAAATTACGAAGTATGGGCGGTGCATAGACTAGGTTAATACAGTAAGAGATGTATTTATTTCTATTTTTTCCTGGGTTACTAATCCACCAGGATGTGTTACACTGTTTGGAGGAGTCGTTTAAAGTTTAGCCACTAGAGGGAGAGCAGGAAAGCAGGAACGCATGGAGGAAGCAGAGGCTGTTTTAAAGCAGTTGCAGTACTTACACATATTCTACCATACCAAACACAACTGTCTGCCCACTAAAACAAATGAACAGCAGAGAAAACACCTGCTTGTTCCGGTGCTAGTGCATATTTACACAGTGAACTGTGGCTGTCGGTGAGGATGAGGTAATGAAAGGAAGGTGGAGCATTCAAACAGACAGACATGGACTACCAGTGCTTTCAGTCATACATACCGGCAGCATCTGGGATGAGAGAGCAATGAGAAAGACAAGAGTAGAGAAAAACCAAGTAAATCCCCCTTCTGTTTGATACCCAAGCTATATTTTTGACCAAGGGGGGATTTAGCCTAGTCTGCTGCACATGTCACTGGGGCAAAGACAGCGATTGCACAGTAATTATCCAGTAAACGTATTACCCTTCAATCCAAGGGCCTGTTTATGTCTCAGATTTCAACCTGTTTTCACTCTTCTGCTTAAATTGATATTTTACTTTATTTCCTTTCTTGCCAGAATTACATTTAAAAGGTTGATGCCACCCTGATATCAGTACGCTAATTACGAAGCTACAGCTAGCAGCTGATTATCTTAGCTGAGCATATAGATATTGGAAACATCTAGCCTGGATTAAACAAAGATGTAACCTCTGAGCTTTAGGTGGCTTTTTAAAGAGCCAGGCTAATTGTTTTTCCCTGTTTTCAGTTTTTGTAAGCTAAGCTAACCGGCTGCAACTTTATATTTTGCATACAAACATGAGCGGTATCGGCTCATGGTATTGCTCATCTAATTCTCGGCAAGAAAGCAAATTAGTGCCTCTCCCAAAATGTTGAACTTTTCCTTTTATCATCTTCACTGGGTGCATATAGGGATCTATTTCATTACCATGTCGTTGAATAAAGGATCATCTTTGCAGCGTATATACAAACAATCTTGTGAACACGTGATGAGCAGAGTTTTACGAGAGATTAAAAAAAAAAGTCTGATACATTAATTTCAGACCTGGGCGAGATAGAATTAGTTGCTTGTTTTAACCTAATTATGATTGCAAATGGGTGAGGTGTGCCACCCGAGATAGCACAACAAGTGCCAGAAAACTAGGGCAATTACAAGAAGTGATTTAAGAAGTCAATTTGGTATACGCTTCCGTTACGGATACTATCAAAATTGGCCTGATGAGGTAAAATCCTACCACCTTGTTCTCCTAACAGATAATAATGGTGCCAAAGATAATTTGCTACGACTACTGGCTCCAGGTTGGGATGATAAAGCTGTGTACCTAAATTGGAGCGGGTGTTGGACCGGTCCATTAAGGCCTTTTTGCCCGGGTTGTTGAGGATGGACCGTTTAGCCAGAGAGATGTCTGCTGTGACCCGTGTAATAGTAATTCTGGAGAGGAAACAGGGAATCAGAGGTTGTTACACAGTTGTGATTTTTATTATGTTTTATTTTAACACGAAAACGTACGACACTGAAGAATTGAATCAGAACTTACCTGCCTTCAAATCGATGTTTTAAAAAGTCAAAGAGTGCTTTTTGCATCATATCTGTAACCTAGAATTACACAGGAAACATGGACTTTATATAGTAGTCCCCTCTATTCAAGTTCAAAACAAATTACCAATATGTATTTACAATGCTAGATTAGGTGTTTCAGCTTTACATCATCTCTAAGATTAAAGAGTGTGTGGGGCAAACTCACCTCTAAGCCCTTCAGTGATGGTCCCATTAGAACCACAGGACGCATAGTAGGCACTACATCATACATAGCCACCTGCTCCCCCTGGTTCCCACAAAGAAAGGCAAGTTTAATTCAGTGTATCCAGCTGATGCAACATTTAGAGTGAAAAGTGATAAAACATGAGTTTCTTGCTTATTGTTCTCTAAAGCTCTCTATAATAATAGAAAAGGTCCATCACATGTTTCCATAGACTGATGAGGAAAACACGTGTGTTGTACTTGCAAGGCTAATATACTATAATATATATATATACATGCATAATGGAAAAACAATAGGTTGAAAGAAGAACAAACTCGGGTCCCTTACCGGTTTCTTTTTAACCTGCTGATTGGCTGTTCATGCAGAAGGATACGAGAGGATTCTCATGTTAACTCAACACTCATCAAAAATAAACAGCAAAATAAACTTTTTTTACATAATTTAGCACACCGACCTTGTGATGGAGGAGTATATTTCTTTGCGTTCATATCTTGAGCTACTTGTGTTGCTTTGCTGGAATGAGAAAAAAGAGAATTAGCTCAGATCTTTCCCACTAAAGACAGAGACAAACAGGGCCTTCTTCTGGTCAGAGTCTCAGTGTTTCAGTTATGGTTAAAATACAGCACTATGCAATAAAAGAACATTACAGACTGTATATCTACTTATATAAGACACAGCTATTCAAAGCTTGAATGGTAAATCCCTTGAAGTGATTCAGCACACACAGCTGCCTGAAGCCAAATTTCCAAGATCCTCCAGATGAGTTTCTTTCAGCCAAACTGGGTCAAGTCAAAATCTTTCAGTCTGTAGCGGATCGTCCTGCATGTCAGGCTGATTAGAGTGAAAACAACCTAGTGACTCTCCTTCTTTGTAAACTATTTTTTTTCCTGCATTTTTCCAGTTATTTTTTTCTTTGAACGTCAATTTTATAGCATGATACAATGAATAGGAATGAATGGCTGTCTATGGAGCTTTGGAAAATGTGTATGAATGTGTATATTTAAAAATAATAATAATAATAATAATAATAGCAACACGAGTGATCAGTGCACCTGAGCACTTAAGTACATTGTATTTGTTAAGTACATAAGTTACATAACAAAAGTCAGTAAAAGTCAAACAATGTTGACTTTCGCTTTCACACGGCACGGGACACAAACTGCGTCTCCTGGGTGGAAGTTCCATGGTCCAGACCGCCTCCCTACCTGTGGACTTTGTCGCTCTTTATACCACGCCACCTGACCTCCCTCTTAGAGCCAGCCCTACACGTCCTGGCTCACGATGTAGCTCATACACAAATTAGATAGCATTACTTCTCATAAGTATGCAGTAAGTATGAACAGTGAATCACAAGTTGAACCTTAAACAATGGGAAATTTAAGTGGTATGGTAAATGGTATGGTAAATTACAGTTACAGTGGGGCGGCTCGGTTGGAAGTTTAGGTTGGAATCTGGCAAATATGTCCATGACTGTGTTATCACACAAGCTACCCTACCTTAACATTTAAAAAAGCCCCCAACAAAAAAAGACACTTGCCGCCGGGTCTAACATTCTCATTGGTTGTGTTAAATCATCTTTTAAAATTGACCTTTTTTTGGTTAATGTGCTAATGCAGGAGGATAATGTGGGGTATATTATACATTTTCTTGGGAACATGTAAAGGATAAAGGGTGTTGCATGTGCTACAGATTGTAAAGCCCCTTGAGGCATTTTTGTGATTTTTTGCTATATATAGATAAAACGGACTTGCCTTAACTCAGCCGCATTGTATTTGTTGGGTACTGTCGTACACTGGTGGGCATCATTTGTGGCCCTCAGCTCATTTTTGCCACAGTGCAGCCTTGCAGTTTGATCCAGCCATGCTTGCTTTCCTTTTCATCTTCAAAGCAATTCCTGGCGTGACCATTTTCCACTGAACGCACCTCTCTGCTCAAAATGTAGTTTGACTAATCTGTGGATGTTTTTAAGAGCATCAGCTGAATCACCTAGAATGTCATATAATCCCCTGTTTATCTCTTTGTTATGCTTTTGTTTGTATGTTTGCTGGACCAATGAAGATTATTGTTAGGATTATAAGTCAGAACAACACAGGTTGGGCTTGTGTGCTAGTTTAAGACTCTGTTGTATTGAAGCTATGGAAAAGAGAAACATGCTGTTCATACTTGGCTAAGGCCTTGGCAGCTTTCCTCGCCTGGACTTCTCTTCTGATGAGAATGGTTTCCAGATTGACTGGACTGGGGATGAAGCCCACCACACCATCCTCTTTCACCGGCCGTCCGATCCACCACTCATTGTTAAATTTCTAATATTAAAAAGAAACAAAATTTAAATTAAAGGGTAATTTTGGTATTTTTTAACCATATTTCCCTGTAGTTCTGTGTTATTGTTAGTCATTTGTCAACAGGCAACTGCACACCGACAACATATGTCAACTTAAAGTATTTGTTTTGGCCACTGAGGCTGTGATTGTTATTATAAATGTCTGACTACATTGTTGAACGATGGAGAAGTTCTCCTGCCGTGCTTTAGTGTGCAGCTACTGATGCAGGTCAGCACAGTAGCTTTAGCTTATAGCATTAGCCTACCTCCGCTCTGTCTGCAGTGTCTCAACTCTTTGTATGGCATGTTTCATTAAGAAAATGTGCTTTGGTAGGATGTCTTCTCCTCTTTGGCTGGCAGTAGTATCTGAAACTGATGCAGTGTATTTGGTACATTTTGGAAATTTGCAAAAAATTTATCATTATCTTTATTAAAAAATCATTTCAATAACACAAAGCTCTTGGGGTCTTGAATTCTGAACAAGATCTCAAAAAACAAGACTTCATCATCTTCCATAATACAGTCAGATAACAATCTGAGCCTGTCAGTGGCAAAAACATGCGTTTTTAGTGGACGTATATTGTAGGTGTGCAGGTGCCCTGTTTGATTACATGTAGCCGGTTTCCCAGCGGCCAGGTTGCAGCACTCACGCTCAATACTGGACCAATTGTGTGTCTTTGTTTCAAACCTCTTTGACATGGAGGAAGTCTCTGGCCTCAAAGGTGACGGCCTGGCCTGGTACGGGAACGTTGTCGTCGTCTGCTGGCGTGTAAGAGAAGTTGCAACGTACTGCGAATGCCACAGGCTTGTACTGGGGACACAGGACAGGTGTTCATATCAAAATGTTATTACTAATAGATGTCCCCATTTTCATCTCTACATTTTTAAACACAAAAAACATTTGTTTATAATGAAACACAATCAAAGACACATCATAATGAATCAAAATTTTTTTTCTCACAACCAGGAACTACTAATGTTGTATTGGAGAGCAGGAACTAATGTGAAATAAGGTCACAAATGACTTCCACACAGAAACATTAAACACTGTTATTTGCCCAAATGTGCTTTAGAAGGATAGGTGGGATTATTAAAGAGAGAATAAATGTGCCTGTGTGTGTGTGTGTGTGTGTGTGTGTGTGTGCGGCATGTATTGTATGTGGTTCCTCTATAAGTAAATGTACATCTTTTTATCTATTTAGCGTTGTGCTTTTCCCTACTGCCAAAACAGCTCCTCAGGTTACTATTAACAGCTTGTAAATTTGTAGCATTTGACCTTACAGTGGTCTATAAGGGAGATAACTGCTCATAGAATAATTACTGATACTGAACTCAGCACAGTAGTTAATCAGTTGTACAACTATTTTATTCGATTCATTTTTAATTATTTTTTTTGCATGGCTCATTATCACACTGTCATGGCTTAGTGGGGCACTTGAATAAAACAGAGCCATCATTAATTAATTAGTGACACCTGTTCTTTAATAGAAATGTCTGCTGTGAAAAGGGTGTCCTGCATCTTTCTCATTGCTTCCCAGTGTCAGTAGCTACTGTATCCTCCATTCTCATTGAATGCCTGTTGGTGGTGTAATCCAATCAGAGTCAAAAGTCAGTGGCGCGTAGATCAAGCTGCTATGCTAATTACTCCACTTAGGAAGGATGAGGCTGCGAGGTAGGACACGGGGTTAGCAGGGGACGGGCCGAGTGTGTTTGCTGCCGTAATTACAAAGCATCAGTGGGAACACATTTAATCCGTGGAGGGGAGACTTTAATTCAATATTCAATGGGACGTGCATAAGCAGGTGCTTCTTAAAAGGCAAAGAAGGCAGAAGGAAAGTTTGATATCAGATGGGATATTTGTGTAATGTGTAATTTGTGAAATGACCTTTTATAAGTGTTAGATAAACTGAAAAGTAATTTAAGAGATTTCGATACTTCAACTGGACTTACTCTCAAATTTTAGCAGAATTGGGAGATTTTTTCCTCTCTAAATGCACTTCACAAATAATGTCTGAGGTACAGAATGTGTTTTGTACTTCACATGACATATCAGTATTACATGTGGTGGCTTAGAGAGCACAATATATTGCTACTTAAAAATTCAAGCAAATTGACCGACTATTTCCTGCAGCGTACACTTCACGCAGTAATTTGCAACGTGTGCTGAGGTAAGATAGGAGATAGTTTGAGCTAATCTCTCTGACTCTCTTTCTTCATTCTTGGCACAACTCTTCGTGTGAACAACCAAGTGAAACACTATGACTGTCTTCCAGGAGAGGCTGCCTGAAAATGTGCTGTGTTGTCAACGTATTTTAATTTATATTGCTTTTGTTTCCTTATTGTCCTTGGCTTGTGTTTTAATTCATGTGCAAGTTTTTTTTTTTACTTTCTAAATGTATTTTCCATCATCATCATCAAACCATATACTCCAGAACTTTACACATCATTGCTGAAAAACAGATAAATCTGCACCTTTAGCAGGAAACTTCTGGATGCACTTGGTGTTGAAGGAGAAATAAATTACATTTAAGTCACAGCTCAAGTGGTTATATTTAAATTTGCTTTGTTGGTTTATGTAAATTCCTACTTCCGCTCCAAATAACTGTGTGAGCAGTTGCTGTTTATTTGCTATTTATTAATTTATTTAGCATAAAACCTGATTTCTGGCATGACTTCTTGTTTATGTGGATTCTTTTTCGCCAACGGAAAGAGCTCCACATGCCATGTACTGTAGCTGTATGAGGTGTTCATACTTTACTGGTTCCTAACCTGGGGCCAGGACCATCAAAGGGGTTACAAAATAAATCTGAGGGCATGACAAGCCTCTTACAGCCATTGTTTTACACCCTCCCAACATGAGAGAAACATTTTTGATTGGTCCATCGACGGCCAGGTCAGCTGGACACCTGAGTTGAAGCAGGGCCAAACGTTACTGCCAGAGCAAATGAAACGTGAAACTTGAAAGATTCATCTGATTTCCAGGTTACATTAAAGACCATTAAAATTAGGAATTGAGTAAGAGCAGAATAAATAAGTCAAAATAATAGTGAAGAAGTCTACATTTATAACCTTGTGTTGTGAGTGAACAAATGTGTTCTATGATATAAATAAATGTGTGTTGGAACAGTAGGAGTGTTCCCACACGTCACATGCACACTGGATTACAGATTATTGTCCTTGTTTATCATTATCGCTGATAAAGCAAAAACATCTGTCACATTTTAAGTAGGCCTGCTGCATTGGTGGTTAACTCTTGTTTCTTTCTGTGAAAATATATTATTTTGCTATAAAAGCCGTCGTCTAAAGACGGTCAGAACACATTTGAACTGAATCAGCAATAATCAATTATTCATTATCCTTCATATTTATCCTTCGCCAGACATCGAGCACATAAAGGGACAACGAGGATAAAGACCAAAATGACTAGTATTGCTCTGCTAATGTGTTGTTCGGATGTCTGTGTTTTCTGTCTGGGATGTGATCATGTCCTTGAGAGAAGCAGCTCTGAAAAATGTGTCTGTGAGGGCTGCGATGGGTCGTGATGATACCATGATGCAACCGGGAGAGCGTACCTTGGCCTTATCCAGCTGCACCTGGGCGTTTCTTTCCTCGACGACATCCGAGTCCTGACGCTCTCCCTGCAGGAGAGACAAATGACAATTTGTTTATTAAGTTTGCTGCATTGATTTGATCGTAAGATCAAGATCGTAAAATTAATTAAAATTCAAAACTATAATGGATTAAAAAAAGAAATGAAAGAACGAGACAGAAATATTGAGTACATAAAGACGTACTAACGAAATGCTTTCAAATCAAATCAGTATAAATCACTTAAGCGCACTAGTCTCATTGATCAAATGTGTCTGAGTGATTCAACCTGGGATTCAGAACGCTTGGAAATGAATTGATACGTTTTTAATTGACCTCAATGGGATTAAAGAGAGGCAGTGAGAAGGAGAAGAAGAAGAAGAAGAAGAAAAAGAAGAAGAAGAAGAAGAAGAAGAAGAAGAAGAAGAAGAAAAAGAAGAAGAAGAAGAAGAAGAAGAAGAAGAAGAAGAAGACATACTTCCCCTGAGGAAAGTCAATGTTTTAAGCCCATTTCAAAATATCAATAAATGATGATGATGGCTTTTCCTCATAATCTATGAAAACATAATAAAGATAAACATCAGAGAGCCATAAAGCATAAGAGTTTCTGCAGAAATGATTTAAAATAGGACTTTTTGCACCTCTATAACATTGTGGGACTTGTAAGACAGTAAAATGGTCAAAATCGATGCAGCAGAGATTAGAATATCTCAACCTTTGTCCAACATTTTGACCTGTCGTTCATAAAAGTTTAACTGTGGGATGCAAACACTGATTGAACACTTCCCTGTTAAGGCTTTAAACCTGATAACATTTCAAGACGTGCTTTTTCATTCACTGCTCCTCCCCACCGAACCCTCCTGCCTTCCATTGTCAGGAAGTGTTGCAGCAGATCCCTCCTGGGATGCCCAGGTTTATGTGCCATGTGTCACAGCGATTAGATTGTTCCCTCAAAGACATGGTAATTAATGCCCTCTGTGTCATAGCCAGGAGGAGGCACAGCCCTCTGCGCCAATCTGCCGCTCAAGATACACACTTGCATCCCAAAGTCACAAATCAGCTCTCTGGTTGTAGACGCTCCGCTCAGTCTGGTGCATTTTAACAACACAATGATCCGGAGTCCTTGGAGTGTGTCAAAGTCATTAATAGAGATATTCTGTGTAATGATAACATGAAACTTTGGTAAGGACCACGATATATTACACTATATGTCATTTATGTGTACAATCTCATGTTCACACTGTTATGTGTAACTTACTGTCATAATTAACCCGCCTCATTCTGAATAATATGTTTTAATTTATATGTTTAAACAATAAATAAATAATAAATGATATAAACATTCGTTTGGCGGAGAAACATATAAAGAATTTGATTCCAATGCATTATTAATTCATACTTGGGCAATAAATACATTTATTCTAGTGTAATAATGAAATATAGTGCAATAATAACATCTATACTAATGCAATAATCATACTTATGCTGGTGCAATTATATTATATTTATGTTTTTTTGTTTTTTTTACATATTATTGTAGACCTGTGTTGACAGATATGGATGTGGTTGTTTAATGTTTCCTGTGTTTGTCATTGCACTGATCGGGAGTAGCGCTTCTAATTTTGTTGTACAGTATTCTGTACAATGACAAGAAAGGCTTTCTATTCTATTCTATTTCTCTATTTCCAGTACAGCAGATAATAAATGATGATAAATGTTAGTGAAGCATCAGAGTTGACTGCACTGTCCTGCAGCTGAGTGTATTCAATTATGAAAAAGTATGTTTATATAATACTTATCTGCATGAGTAAACACATTTTGTAGGTGGCATACACAAACAGTAATGTTAAAATGATGGTGTAACTTTTGTTTTAGTCCTGTCGTCGTATTGAGGACGCCCGATTGTTACCATTGTGCTTCTACAGAGACCTATAGAACTAATGCTTACAGACATTATCCGGCAGCTGGTGCTGTTTTTGGAGATGCACAGAAGTCCAGGGAGGATAAATAAATTGTTGTTCGTAGAGAACTATTTCCAGCAGGTAACTACTTCATCCATAAATTGTCGTCTTTACATTTAAACAAACGAGATACAATGTACAAACTTCATTATTTCGCTTTGCTGGTATGCGTATTTTTCTTACACATATCGATCTTCTCAGCTTACTCTTGGAAAGACGATGAATAAGTGTATTTCCCAAATGTTGGAAAGACTCATTGAATCAAGTGTTTCAGTGGCCTAAACAATCTGTGGGACATACAGCCTTATCCTGTGACTCCTTCTCTGTGTAGTCAGGGTGTGACTCTTTCAGGACTGAAACAAAAGTGAGCAGGGAACATCATCCAGGTGGAAATTTTGTTTCCTACAAAACTTCCAAATTATTAGAATACAATAGAATAATGTAGGAATACCCCTTTTTTCATATTTTTTAAAGTTAAGAATACAGCCGGTGAGTATGCATGTAAGTCAAGACTGTGTTCACTACTCAAACTTCACGCTCAACCGGCAGAGAACAATTTCCTTCTGGCTTTTCTTTACCCCGTCACCCGCCCTACCTCATTCCAAGTGAGTGCACATTGCGCCGCCTGACACTAGGGGCTTTGACGATGACAGATTATACAGCATTTCACTTCTAGGGGCCAATAGATATTACGGAACTAACTTCAAGTCCAAAAGACTCCGCTTTAATAGCCTGTATTATCAAATTACTGGAACAACAGAGAGAGAGCAGACGGATGGGAGGAAGCGCAAGACAGAGGGAGGTGAGTGAGAAAAGGAGAAAGTGCCAATAAAGAATGGAGTGAGGATCATGAGAAAACTCAATTATTAGGAATTATCATCCGGGGAACATGAATACCTGTAAGACTATAATTGCAATCCATCATATAAATGGACTTTAGCATCTCTCAAGCTAGCTACACAGCTAGTTTGGTAAACGATCTATAAGTGCCAGCACTTTGTGTCTTCAGACTGCCATGTTCACAGAGTTGAACTAAAGGTGCTTATGTCCAGACGGCTCAGATCCGTCCAGAAATAGCAACCTATATCAAGCGTAACACAAGCAAGGAAACAGGAGCTATAGCGAGAGAGAAAACAGCTGAGAAACAGAGAATACTGGCAAACAAAATCATATGCAAAAAGTAGTAGAGGTTCAAATAAAAATTCATGGCTCAAAATGCAGGATGCAGTAGAGCGAATGTCCCGACAGAGAAGTCAACATGAAGAGGAGGGAATAAAAGAGGAAAAATGAAATCTCCCCGGAGCAGAATTATGCCCAGGCATGGCTTTTTGTTTACCCATTGTTGGTGTAGACATCTGTTCGCACAGCACCCGCCTCTCCTGCAAGCCAATGTCACCCATCCAATAGTACAAAACGCCTCCGCTGAATTATTAAATAATGTCTGGTGCAGGTGACTCTCTCCTGAAGGGCTGCAAACATGAGAATTGCCTTTTTTTGTTCTGCATTAGTGTGGATTTGAATCTTTACCCAAGCAAAAGGTCACAGACTACAGCGTATCCACATCATTCAGAAATGATTGGTTGAGCCATTGTGATGGTTTTCATGATGGATCCAGCTATAATTTTTTAAACAGACCTGAATCAATTAATCGATTAGTCAAACAACAACAAAAAAAAATCTCTAGCTTACATAATCAATGAATTGTTTTAATCATTTTTAAGTCAAGCTACTTTTGAGTTCTTGACTGATGGTTGGAAAAACAAGTGCTATGCATCACCAGTTACTGTGGGTATTTTTCACTGTTTTCTGATGTCTTATAGACAAAAATTAGTAAAGGAAATGCATCTTATTCGATGGCAAAATCTTTTTTTGTGCAGAGCACCAGTCGTGATAAAACAAAAACAAGGGATTCAGGTCATTTAGAGGAAACTTCCTCTCTACTGACTAATAATACCAAGAATTGCTGAGCTATAATACTAGTAAAGCCTACTGTGCAGTATTTCACATTTCCTTTATCTATTTCTCTTTTTCCTTATTTCATGCTGTGTCCTAAAAAAACAACATGGCTCCCCTAGTTTTCTAATTCAGTCTTTTATTCAAACCTTTCTTCCCCTCCCTTCTCTCCCCCCTGTCCCTCCCAGTTGGAGAGCCATCCCAGCCCATTAACGTGATTATGTAGCTTACAGGGTGGGAAAAAGAAGGTGGAGGACAAGGATGATGGGAGGGTGGGTGAACAAGTAAAGCCAAGTTCTCTTGTGTGCTACCTGAAGGTGACTCCTTTCCTGCTCAAAAGAGTTTACACAGCTCTTTCAGCCCACGCCGGCCAGGGGAGTACATTAGGAAAGGAGCATCTGATTGGGGAGATGGACTCCATCCCTAAACTGAAATAATCAGAGCCATCGTGTCACCAGGAGCCAGCTGGCTGGCCTGGAGCACTGCGATTCCCCCAGAGGACAAACTCAACTCTCGACTGAGACTTAAAGAAATGCTGAGATGCAGCATACGATCACATTAATGACATTTCAAGCAGTTCATCCAAACTGATCATACAGTATTTACCTTTTTATTGTTTGATTTCTTCAGCATGCAGACAAATGTGTCTTAATGAGCTAAACTCACACACTGACTGACGTTACTGGATTGACTTTGACTGCTGAACAAAACCTCATGGCAAGATGACATACTTGTTACTAACGTCTAATAAAATAAGTGACATACAAGCCCTGCGCCACTTGTATCGTGCAAATTGAGCCTAAAGAAAATAGAACATTGTTGTGTACAAAAATACTACAAAGTAAACTTTCCCACATTGGCTTCAGACCAAGAAAACAGGCTTAACACCTTAAACATTCTGTAGTACGAAACACTGACGCAGAGGGAAAAGCAGAGGGTCACGTTCAGGTGCTTTTGGAGCCCTTGATGTTACTTCATGATACTCATTCAGTTCAGGCTTAGTTAAACATGAACCTGATGTGCCGGATGGTTCATGTTTATGTTATTTTATGTTGTTATGTTATTTATGTTATGATCTGAGAAGTTATCATTGGAAAATGGTTGGAACAGCGCTTTAAAAAACAAAATAAAAACCTGGCAGGATGAAACATGCTCCTATCAAACTCAAAGGAAGAAATACTCTCCAGTCCTGATAGAAATGATGCTTTTGCAGCATCTACACTAACTTCTTTAGTTGCCACTGGCCCGGACATAAATGCAATACTTGAAGCCTAACAAGATGGATTTGTGTGATCCCATGATATCTGAAACTGTTTTGGAACTGGATGTTTCCTGATATAAAAGCTCAGGGAAGCAGCTGTGCATTGCTTTTCATCAAAAACGGAGAATTTAAACAGATGTACATGTGCCAGTTAGTTTTCACCCTGGAAGTCTTTTCTCTGGTAAATCCAAAATAAAGTGTTTTAAAAAACCTTTTAATCCCACACAGATCTCAGCTTTGTGTGTCTCGTACAGGTTTTGAGTGTGTCCAGGCGGATGAAGACAGTGTTTTTAATCTGTATTCTGTTTTACAAAAAAAAAAGGTTTTAAAGATGAGAACTTAATAGTTGGGTTGGTTAATTAGTTCAGGTTAACTTGACGATGGGGTTAAGTTATACACTGCTTTACAGTCAAGGGAAAGCAACACAGCTTTTCATGGACTGGAAACACATTTCAGCCATTTTATTCAAACCACGTCACCCGACAGCAAAAATGAAAAAAGACATTTACTTCTGCATTGCAAAGCTGCAAAACTGCAAAAGGAAGCTCAGAAAATATGGTTAAACAGTGCTCCCAGCTTGCTTTTTGTCTGTTTAACGGACAGATGGTTGTGCTTCCCCCACGGTCTCCCCTGTCAGCCCCTAGATCTTAATCAGAGATCTCAGCTATGAATTTGGTGAATAAAATCATCTCCATGCATCTTCCATCTTCTCCCCTTAACAATATCCTGAATGAGTTGCAATCGTCCATTGCTGCAGATAGATAATATACACTTGTGTCACCATTCCATCTGCATGGTCCCACTACAAATGGGTAGACATTCTCATGGCAACCATTGTGGGAAATATTCCACCTAAGCATAAAGGACTCCCATTCATGAAAATACTTCTCCCGTTGTATCTTGTATGCTGTATGTGAAGTCCATGAAGTCCTCATAGACTGATTAAAGGCACCAACAATAACTGAGCAGTACATTAAAATCAACGGGAGATCCATAGAGGAGCTATTGAAGTGACTGGAGAATGTCAGTATAATTAAGTCAACTTGACAACGTTCATTGCTACTGCACTTCTCGCAGTCAAAGATGCCAAATATCTAACGGCAAAGTGTCATTTAAGCTGGCTACATGCCAGTATAAAATGTAGGCATCGAAGAGGCCACATGGAAGCAGCAGCGGTGAGGTGAGCCATGTGAAAGTGTAACTTTGCAGGGACCGAGAGAGCAGGGTTCATGCCTAGATGAAGGTTGGGTGGCAGACTGCACGAGAGGTGGGTGTGTGTGTGTGTGTGTGTGTGTGTATGTTTGTGTGTGTGTGTGTGTGTGTGTGCTTGCTGATATCTATGTATTATTTGTAGCTATGAAAGAGGGTTATAAGTTTATACACCCCAACTCAACAGCTCCATTATGAGCAGATCGGTGATGCCATCAACCCTTTGGTAGCTGAGTATCCCGTAACTAGGGGTCACACTGGGATGGAGCTTTCGGGCACATAGGCCTACACTCTTCTATGTCATCGAGGCATGATAAACTTAGCACATCTTAAACCATTGGGGGTCATGGCAGTTGTCAGTCAGTCAGACAGCACAGATGGCAGCAAGTGATAGATGGAAGGTCCGGAGAAGAATAGGTCAGAAAATGACAGCTTAAGGTAAAGTGACAACTTAGTGAAGGAGGAGAGCTCCAGAGCTTGGTAGTTGATTGTGTGTGGAAACCCCATGACCAGCACCATCAGCTGCCCTGCCAAACTGGTTCATGGTGCAGGACTTTGTTTAACTTTGGTGAATCTCAACTAGGGAGGGGGGGCTGCTCAGCTTACGTGACCACATGCAAAAATGTACATAGAGGTGCATTCAAATGTTTAAAAGAATAAAACAAACAAACAAACAAATGCAGAATCACATTTATCTGAAAGCACAGTGGAAATATTTACAGCAGTATGAAAATGATGAAGGGATTTTTAATCCTGCAACAAGCTCAGCTGTTGACTTGGTCAAAAAATAAATAAATCTAACAACACATCTGAAAAAAGGGCTGATTGTACTGTATATCATATTATGACATGCGATAATGCTACCATGAACATATATTTAACTACCAACAAGTGATGTTTTGAGTTTCAAGCTCTTCTTCAGATGACGACACTTGGTGGTGGTTATTAAATGTATGTTCACAGGAGCATTATGTATTGTGCAGCCTCTGTTTTTCTGTCTTTTACATGTTCTTCCATCCAGCACCTATTTATCGTCTGAATGTAAACCTTTCCATTAGTCTAATTGTGATTAATTCCCAGTCGAGCAGCTGACACTGAGCCCAGGTGCTCACAAATTCCTAATTTTCACCTATAAATATTATCTTGTACTTGTTCTGCTGCTAAGGAACAGTGAAATTTGATTAGATAACATCAATCCTCTTGTTATTTAGCGGCTTCTAATAACTTTGATGTGTTATTCCTTATACTGATGATTTCTTTCCTACTCAATCTCTCCTTCATTAAAATGGAGTGTGTGTGTTCGGTTTTCTCTGAGCCCTGTCTAATCAGCCGCTCTGCATCATCTGTCTGAAGGAGACTGGCTCCATGCCCTCTGCCTGATGCTTCCAGAGTGCAGATACGGCCGTGTTGGCACCGGCACCTTTACTTTGGCCCGAGTCTCCACGTCTCTGGAGTTAAAGGCTGCTTCACGGCCCTTTAGATCTCCAATTACAGATCAAGACTGGCAACGGATCTGTGCTGCACTAATGGTAATTTATGTCTATACAGTATGTTAATGTGGGTTTGATCATTATTACTGATGTCGTCCGTTTGTGGTTACAAATTGAAAGAAAAGTGGAAACTACTTTAATAGATTGACAGTTTGTGAATGTCAGCCTAAAAACTATCATATGCCACATTAAATAGAGATGGCAGGTCCGTAACCTCCTCATAAATAAGAGGCTGATGCAGATTTTATCGGCCGTAGCTTACGAGTTAGTAAAGCTAACGTTAGCATCTCGATCGATCCACACAAGTGGTCTTACATGCACGTACAGGCTACATAATATGTTAAAGGTGCATGTTCCAGCCAAAACATCAGCATCCATGTATAAGAAAACTAGAATTAACTACTTGAAGTTGACCGTGCAGTTTACATCCAAACTATTCAGACTTACATGATATAAATAGTGAAGACTTTGAAGAAAAAAGGTATTAAGTGTATTTTTGGGTGAAACATAGATGCTTTACACCAGTTAAGTATCTGTCCAAATGTCTCCCCTTCTTCCCCTTTTGTATATTTTTGTATCTGTGTATTTTGTGCATTATTTATGTGGAAATGTCAAGTAAAACTTCGAACTGGTTGCACACTGTTAAACCCACTCCTTAAACGTTTTCACTTCATGTTTTTGGTTTGGGGGCAGGTTAAAAAAAGAAAGAAAGGAGAAATCACTATCCAGTCTCTTATACATTGTATTACTTTGACTACGGCCCCCTACATCACTGTGAAGAGTGCTAACTATGGAATCTGACTTTACCCTAAATGTAAAAGTAATAATACAAGATACATTTTTTTTTAATCATACACAATTTCCATATCATGACTTCTCACTAGCATTTACTAATATAGAGAGAATCTGCATTTGAAGGAACATAAAAATGAAAAGAAACATGATTTCGTCTTAGAGAAAATCACTGCACCAAGGACTTAATTGGAAAAATCAATTGTATTTGGGCTCCTCTGTCTCTGTCTCTCTGGGTCATGACTGTCTCTGAGTAAGGAGATTAAGATAGTATGCGTCAATCCAGGATTTAGAGCGGGAGAGACGAATGCAACCTCCTCACAGACGGCCCACACTGCTGTTTGGACTGCATGTGCTCAAGCTCCCAGATCAGAAAGAGATACCATAGCTGCATTATAATCTGTATATCTAAGTTAATTTATGACTTGCTTGGCTCCTCTAATAGATACATTTCATATATAGTTCAAGTAAGGGAAGTCTCTCTGCTCGGCTGCATAGCACAGTGTTATGATGTAACATGATTACAGTATAAGGAGGGGTGTGTGGGGATTATAAAACAACATTGTGCCAACCATTCCCCAACCATGATCATTTCATAAGGAAATTATTTGAACCACCGCAAACACCAGAACTGTCATCTCTGTCACTCTTCTGCAGTGTGAAAAACATTGCGGACATTTTGGTCCGGTTAAATACAAAAAAGATGTAAACATGACAGCGGTACTATCGTCAACTTGGAAACCGTCCTAATCCCAAAGGAAACCCTGTACTCTTCGCCTTATTGCTCCACTTCCTGCCTGGAAGGTGAGCAGGTATGTGCACGTAATGCTCCAGTCACAGCTACTAAGAGGCTTTTCCTATTCTAGGTAACAAGTAGTGGGCCAGCACTAACCAGCACACTGTAATGCAAGACAGTAGGCCATCCAGAGACTGTGCTTCCTCAAGTTCCACTTTGTGTGTTATCATTACATTCGAGTGACAGAGCTAAGGATCTGTTTTAAAAAATACCCAGAGATCTTTAAAAATCACAGAATGTTGTGTAACATTTATTGATTTACTGACCTCTTAGGGGCAGCCCAACACTGAAATATCATCATCTTTAAATACATAAAATGTTATTTCCTGCTGTCAAGGATCTCTCAACTACAACAATAACTAAAGAGTAGCATGGGATCAGGGGAGTGTGTAAAAGTTTCCCAAACCAGTGTTTCTCTGACGCTGGCTGGTGGACTAAGGACGTCCCGGAGCAGCTGTGAGCCAAGCTGCCGCTAATTTCTGCTCAGCTTGTTTCTCTGATAATTTGAGATCCGGACTTTTAATGACTGAAATTCTTCATCCACTTAAAAATATATATTTCAAAATGACCAAGATCTAAAAAGGGAATCGCCAAAATGTGGCTTAAAGTCAATTTATTCCAGTTTCTGGCAGACAACGACAACAGTGACAAAGAAGATGATGCCATTGACAGGCGTCCGAAGTTAATTAAATATCGCAGGAAACATTTGGGATAACAGAAGTCCACAGCTCAACAAAATATATTACACAGGTCTAATCGTTTTTAGACAATTTAATTGGACATTATCAGTCCATTAAATGGCTGTAATCAGTGGTTATCAGCCTCAAAGATGTGTGTTAGAAGGTGCCAGCTACACCTACTGTACTATTAGCTTCAGAAGACTGTTGTCATCTATTCACATGGCAACTGTTGCCATTGGGACCCCGTGGTGTCACTTTTTAACGGCGTGGAAGTTGTTTTGTGAATTCAAACAAAGCAGACTTCGTTTGGTGAGAGTAAACCTGTGTGGTTAGGTTTAGGTAAAGATTGTGGTTTGGGTTTAAAATACTAAAGAACATAATGTAGGGAAGTAGGAAACTTAAAAAGCTAGTTTATCACAAACTCAGGTCTCCTGTGTGGAAGTCCTTTGTGTGTCTGACCAAGGGCTAGGCCATACCGTCTCATAGTGATAAGCAGCTGATCACGACCATTTAATCATCTGACAATAGTGGAATCGTTTTAATGTGGAAAAAGTTGCATATTATCCGTTTAAGTTGCAATGACAAACATATTAGTAAATGTGCTTATTTACGCATCCAGCAGATATAAAGCAACATTAGGGTTTATTTTGAGTCATGTTCGTGTCCACCTAAGACCAATATTCACTCTATTTTTGTGGTTTTTGGTCTGCTGAGGGAATTATCTGTCTCTTTAGCTGCTACATGCTCCACTATGTTTACCGTGCAGTTTGGTGCTGAGCAGGTAGTGTACAGTGAGTTTTAAGAGTCTTTTCACCGGAAACTGCTGCCTTGTGCAAGAGCGGTGACCAACCAAAATATTTAAGTTGCAGGGCTGGAAAAAAACGTTGAGCTGAAAACACGATTATAAAAATCTTGCTTGTGGCCATTTTAAAAACTCCTCTCTCCATCTAGATAAAAAAACAATACTGTCCTCTTAAAAAATAAAAATGTAGCCAGAAAGACACAACACGGCAGATTTTGAAAGACATAGGATAAATTATAATCCAAAATCTTATTTCTGGTTCTCATTGTCCAAATTCAGCAAGGCCAAATGTCATATCCAGCTACTATCTTAGTGTGGAATAAGCAATACGATTGCAACTTGAAAAAATCAAACACTTTTTTTTGATTGTGCAGCAGAGAATATTTCTTCATTCAGATGAGTCTTTAAGGGTTCTGAGAAGCCAGTGCTGTTAAACGACTCTCTGGGTGTTTCAAAGATGGACAGGTGGATGCTTTGCTCTGTGACTTGAATGTAATGCAAGACAGCAGAAAGAGAGATCAGTTCTTTCCCTGCATGTGGCTTTAATATTGATTTTTCAATTGTAAGGAAATATGAGGAGAATGCTGGGGTTACTGAAATAAAGTCATGACTGAAATGTTCCGCTCAGGTAGGCAGATCTATGTGCACTGATGGCTTGGACAGCATGAGGAGGAGGAGGAGGAGGAGGTGGAGGAACTTGACTACACCTGCTGCTATTGTACAAAAAATATGTGCACAGTTTCAGTTCCAAAATCACACAGCTTGTCGCCTACAGCAAGTCCAGGAGCCATAAGTGAAAGAAAAAGTGCAAGAAAAGACATTTACCCATCTGATCTACACAGGCCGTTGGTTATGCAACTCTTTCTAAAGCCCATGGTTTCCAACTAGACATGATGCCTGTGGATATTTATTGCTGTGCACGCGTTACTGAGTGCAATGATGTGGAAGGCCTCACACAAGGATTAACGCCCAGTGCAACAGATGGTGCATTCTCCCACACACACACACACACACACACACACACACACACACACACACACACACACACACACACACACACACACACACACACACACACACACACACACACACACACACACACACACACACACACACACACCAGAATATTGCATATTTTACCTTCTTCTTGGGTGGCATGGTGGGTCCACTAGTGTTATCTCGCGGTTGTTAACGACCAGATCAGGTTACCGTTCAACTGGATCCAGTAAATGAGACATGGACAAGTATGCCATCAGACTGAGTTTACCTCTGAACCAGGTGGATGTATCCGAGGATGCCGTTAAACAAGACAAAACCACCGTTCTTTGTGCGCCGTTTTTGTGCGTAATGGTGAAATATTTCCCAAGAAACCGCGACGCGCAGGACACCGCCGGACACTCTGAAAGAGTTGCGTGAGGGGTATCACTTAAGTCTGCATTGTGAGTTGATTGTAGTTCCCCTCTCCTGAGTCCTAGGGGGTATTAAAGGCTTATTTCTCGGTGCAGCATCTGTTGCACCGCACACCCGCTCACTCTGACCTCGAGCACCGAACAAACCAAGGTGTCCAGCACGTCCGCACTGTCCATGCGCGTGAAGTAACGCAAAGTGAGGACTGTCTCATTTATGTTGTTGACCAGAGTTGGCTCCCTCCGCTGTGTGATGCCTGATTAGTGCGTGCGCTGGGTGTGTGTGTGTGTGTGTGTGTGTGTGTGTGTGTGTGTGTGTGTGTGTTTGTGTGTGTGTGTGTGTGTGTGTGTGTGTTTGTGTTTGTGTGTGTGTGTGTGTGTGTGTGTGTGCGCGTGCGTGTGTGTGTGTCATCCAAACAACTTCCTGGCAGAGGAGAAAGATGAAATTAAAAAGCTACCCAGACATGATTCCTTTGTGCGCCCGATTTACACCAAACCAGAGCCAGTAATGATATTCTTTCACCACATTGGTGTCATTATGTCACTACTTAAAACTCAGCCAGGTACACAAACACACACAAGCACACACACACACACACACGCACACACACACACACACACACACACACACACACACACACACACACACACACACACACACATACACACACACAGTCTGCCCTGTGCACTTTCTTTTTCTTCTTTTATCTTTAAGTCACCCTCATGTGTGGAACTCCCCTGGGGGCATACAGCCACGTGCAAATATGTGTCATAAATGGCACTTAAAGCATAGTTTTCAGGGATAAATCTGAGGTGTCACAAGATGATTAAACAGACAAGATCTATTTCTCTCGAGCATACTTTCATCTCTTGAACCCTCTACAAACCCTTCAAATAAAACCAATCTGAGGAGGGACAAAAATACTCCTTGGTTTAAAGTGTAATTCCACAGGCAAAATCATTCCATAGTCTTTTTCTGCACTTACATACATCAAATAAGTCATGGAGACAGTTTTTCCGTGTATAAACTATTAACAGAGATATCCTGGATAGTCGCTAACAGCCGGAAATGGCTAACAGTGATTAGCTCGGGGCAGCACGGTGAAGGCATTAAAACGTCTTTTTTAACCATTAATACTGCTCGAAATAACATCAAACCTCTGCAGTAGTATGATAAGAGTCCCTACGCAGAAAGCAAAGCATAGTTTTACTTAGCTCTACATGGAGCAGCTACAAAATTTAACAGTCAGTTCATTCAGATTTTCTACCCAAATTTACGTGAATGGACATTTTTGTGCTGTTGCTCAAAATTGACATTGAACATTCGGCAGCAGCGTTTTTTTCTTGGAAACAGGTTCCCTCTTAATAATCCACAGCCCAGACTGTCGGGGACTTTTTCTTCAGTAGAAGGTCATTCCAATTATTGAAGGTATCTCAAAATATGGACAAATAATACAAAAAAAGGCCTGTGTGCCTAGATTCCATAATTTCATACTTTTATTTTAGTGAACTTTTGAATGAAAGACATGTGTATTTCTACAGTGTGGTATTACTGAGAATCTTCCTCCACCATATTTTCACTGAAAGATAAAGCTGTGTGATCCATTTGTCATTGTGACCTGTAAGTGGGACAGCCATGCAGGAGGAGGAGGAGGGGGGGGGGGTCAGCAGATGGGGTGATACACGGTGAGGTACCAAATTCTCCAGGGAGAGCTTTGGGAGGCGAGGGACACAGATGAGAGCGTTACATAACTGAGAATGGAAATGAAACACGCGGGGCTGGCGTCAGCCGGGCCTGCTGTGACAGTGTGGAGCAAGAAGCTGTGACACTGACCTATGGGTCAAACACACATCTGGACTTGCAACACACCCAGCCGCACACACATGCATGTTCACAAACACATATCAATACTGCCAGAGTGGACATCACCATCAAAGGTCAGACTACTGTGACAGAGAAAAAAAGACTATTTAGCCCATGAGCTGGGATTGAACCAGACTCGGGGCTTTACTAAATCTTCTCCATGACACCTCAGATCTCATCCAGTGAGAGCCAACTCTACTTCAGTGCCAACAAAACACTCAGAGTCCCTACTTACTTTGACTCCCTCTTAGCACAACTGTGAAGTTGTTACATAAGGCGGTCGGATCATTCCTGCAGAAACACACGAAGAAGCTAGAATATTCTCCGCACACGCACGAACCATTTATACACTCTGTAATAGGGCTGGGCGATTATTCAACATGATCATTTATTGTCTTTCAATGGAATCGTATTGGAATGAAATCATATATTTTCTGGTGTTTTCTGGTGATATAGAATTACATCATCTAAATTGATTTAAAAAAAAAAGCATCCTGTATATTGTTCTAACTCAATTTTTTCAGAAAATCTGATTTTAAATATTTCAAGGGAATATCAGATTGTGGTTTTGTTTTTACATCACGCTATTTGTGTGTGTGCATGTATACATAGCTGGGAAAAAAACATTAATTTTTTCTCCATAATTCCACTTGAAGCTATGTTTATTTTGCACTAAAGTTTATAAAGACATGAAATCCCTACTTTTCATTTGTCAAGTATTTAATTCACACAAAGTTAGGCTTTACCAAGTGGTTATTAGATGTAGACTATTCATGAAATTACCATAAAACGTGCCATATTGTGATATATATTGTGATATATATTGCTATCCAGATATGAAATAACTAATATTGGTGTAGAAAAACTTCACATACTGAAAAACTATTCCTAATTTGGTTTTTCCAGTGCCACTCACAACAAAAACAGTAAATACCTTTAGCACCAATCACTGGAAGCTGCCACAAACAAGAAGGCCACATTCACATTTCGCCAGAAAACTGCTTTAATGCTACCTCTTCCATTATTGTGTGTGTGTTTCAGCAGTGCTGCAGTAATGCATGTGTTGCACGTAGTAGAGTGGGGTGCACCAAAACTTAAAAATTGTGACCAATGGCTCTAGGCCACAGCTTGTGCTTTTAATAATGAGTAGTAATAAGGAGCATTTCTAAATATAATATTGCCATAACAAATCCTGAACTGTCAAGGGACCAGACTGAATGTTTTCTGTGCCAGCCTCAGCTTAGGTTTGTCACAAACATGCTGTGAGTCTGTACAATTATTTACCTAACTTAACAATCTTCACTGTCAAGTCTTTGCAAATGTTTTTTTTTTTTCGCCTGGTACTTCGATAACAGCTTATGAGAGATATTAAAACTTGCCAGAAGGGAAAAAAGTAACATCCTGACCTGGAGCAAAGCGGCACAAGCAGCGGAAGTGCCTTATTGTTCTGCCATAAAGTGAATACAGCCTCAGAATGACTGTGGTAAAGTATTTTACTTTGATTAAAAAGAGATGAAGAAGCATCGTATTCACCTGTTCCAGTAGAAACAGTTCAGTTTGAGCAACAAGCAGAGTCACTGTCACACAACACTGCAAATAACCCTGTCAGTCATACCATTCCCCTGATGCACACACACAAACACACACACACACACACACACACACACACACACACACACACACACACACACACACACACACACACACACACACACACACACACACACACACACACGTGTTCATGTGCACATGTGCTCTCACATATACATAAACAAACATCTGTCCCTAAGCTTCTTACAACCAGTGTGTGTGTGTATGTGTGTGTGCTGTCAAGCTGGGCTGCTGAGGCAGAGATGGATGACACGCACAATTTCCGGCAAAACTCCAGACCTCAGCCTTCCACTCGGCCCTGATCACACAGTGTGTGTCCACACAGCGACAAACCACACATCTGCCCTCAGCTGAAAAAAAAGACTCTAGAGTCCATTATTTGTTTGCAACCGGAGGCAACCAAGAAGAATCTTCACTCAACTATGCCGTTTCACAACACGTTAGCCCTACTACATAAAATGTACATATATACTGTATATATACAAATATTTCCCAAATTTCTCTGCTTAACTTCCCATGGAAAGTTTCTGGAAAGTTTTCGGAAATTCACAATCACCTTTTCTTTTTTGTTTATGATCTTTTATTTCTCAGCTGGCCGGGCAGGTTGGTGTAAATCAGGCTGGAGGATAGTTCTGACTGCACAGCTGTTAGACACTTTAAGACAGATGTGAAAAAGAGCCATTAAAGAAAAATATTCATCTGCTCTGTTTTCTATCTGGATTCAAATTAAACCTATAAAACGTGTTCCCAAACTGTGCCTCGGATAAGAAATGACGGCAAACTGCTGTATGTTGAAACTCCTAAAAATATAACATTCCTTATGAAAAAATGCCATCCAAACACACACACACACACACACACACACACACACACACACACACACACACACACACACACACACACACACACACACACACACACACACACACACACACACACACACACACACACCCCAGTCCACCTTCAGCAGCAGCAGCCCGCTCAGAGACAGGTTTTTCATTTGACCCCCTGTGCCCCATCAATAGATTTACATCTGCCTGCGTTGCCCTCCAATCACACCCTCCTAAACGTGATCCAAAACTGACTCGAGGGGGAGGAGGTGGAGGAGTGGGTGTAAGAGGAAAAAAACAAAGACAGGATAACACCAAAAGTGCCTGTTAGAGTCAGAAATAGAACACGCTGAAAATTCATTCAGTCTTTCACCTAAATCCTCCTCTTCCTTCTCATTGTCAGTGGCTGTCTGTCCTCTTCATATTCATAAACCCTGGATGAATATGCAACCATACATCTGGCTGATGCCCCTCCTCCGTGCTGCTGGAGGCTGGGGCGAGCAAACGGTCAAATCTGCCCGTGTAAAATCTGAGAGAGTGATGGATAGAGGGAGAGAAGTGGAAAGGAAGGAAGGGAGGAATGTGGTGGGAGATGTGAGAGAGGTGAGCAGAGCTACGGAGATGGAGGGATAGTCAGTGTATCAGGATGAGTGGGAGAGTGAGTGGGGATGGAGGAGGGGGAGGATGGAGGACAGACGACTGGAGAGGGCCAGTAGGTAGAGAGCACATGAGGACGGGTACTGATTTGTAACATGACAGTATAGAAAAAAGGGTTACATGAAATACAGAACATTTCTCTATAACTTGCCCCTTACTTTCCCACAAAGACAAAGAAAAATTGTAATTTTGTATATTACATATTATATATATATTGTTATTACATTGTATATACAATCATAATTGTGTCTCTGTTCATGTCATCTTGCATTTTTGATTGTAATTGTGCTGCTGGGCTCCATGACTGATGAAGAGTTGGATGGATAGAATAAGAGATTGATGGTATTATAGACAAAGGTCTCTCACTGCCAAACCCAAATGAATACACTGCACGCTCAACTCTAAATGACAGAACAGGTGTAGTTAAACATTTTAGGAAATGCGCTTATTAGCCGTCTTTATGAGTGGCATGGGAAGATCGATACTGGGTGCGGCGTTGGAGCCAAGAGGTGATTAGCTTAGTTTAGCATAATGCAAGTAGGTGGAAACAGCTAGCTTGTCTCCCTAAAGTTAGAAAACACACCCGCACACAGAAATCTGATATGGACAGGGACTGTCAAACTAGAACTATTTCTTGGAAGACGCAGCCGAGCGCAGCGACTTCCTCGCAGTCTTGTTTTCACAGCGAGGTTGTGGAGACGCTGCACAGAAATAATGAGCACGACTGTCAAGAAATAGCTACAAATAGCTCGATATGTTTCACTTTCCCATGAGAGGATGAAGAGAAACATTTCATATTGGCAAAGTCATCTCGGGTAAGCTTCCCAGAATCCAAAAAAAGAGGCAGGACGGAGTCACCAACATCAATGTAACCTGGTATAAATGTCTGTGTAACTCTGATCTTACTGTGGCGTTGTTACATCATTGTAAATCCTGAAGACCTAACATTAACTGTCATTTCTGATGTGACAAAGAGGAGTAGATACAATTTTTTTTCTTTTCAAAGCAGGATCAGAATATTCTGCTGAGTTTTGATAAATTCAAAGGAAATACACTTTTCTCTGATCTAACCTCCAGTGTTTTTTGCGGACATTTTTGGCTTTGCTACCACATTTCTGCCTCCAGTTTCATTGAGTGTAACATCTCTTTCTTTCTTTTTTTATAATTGCTTTCCTCCTGTAGCCCACTTCTATTGAGGTAAATCTATAGGGACCACAGATCCATACACCGCTAAGGTGGACATTGATTATAACGCTGAATCAAAATCCTGTGGATCTGGTAAACACGCTGCAAGCTGTGGTCGGTATTGACTTTGTTCCCACACTCTACACTCACACTGCTATTTCCTACTTCACTGGAGGCGATGGGATTGTAGATCACAGACAAGTATCTCAGCAGGACAGAAAAAAAGCTCTTCAGGGCTGCTCAGCTTCAGCTGTTTATTTGTTTATTCTTAGAAATGCAGTTTAGATGAGTAAAGGGATTTCAATTAATTGCTTTTAAAGTTAAAAAAACAAACTAAAACAACTGGAAGCTGATCAAATATTGAAATAAATATACTGTGTCTGACTAGACAAATGTGTTTGGGTTGTAATCCTGCATTGCCAGACCCTTCTCTATGAATAAAGACTAAATGTTGCAACAAGTGGAGATAAGATGAGTTTCCGAATTATTTTTTCTTCTGAATTGTTGTTGCTTTTTTTCTAAGGTTTTAGCAGATTTATATAATGGGGAAAACTGAGCACTGCCCTTCACCTGTTGGCTCGAGTTGTCCCGACACAGACATTATGAGAACAGCAGCAACTTAAGCAGAGAACATTGAAAGGTCTTAAGCTCCTCCTAAGAGCCAGGCAAGCACTTAAGGTAATCCAGCTCTGTTGTCTGCCAGAAAAGGCCACACCTGGAGGAATATTTATAAAATAAATGTGAATTTAAAGTGACTATATGAAATCTTTTGATTGGGTTGTGTATCATGTGCCAAATTAGAAAATTAGAAACCAGTGGTTCACAACCTTTTTGGAGTGATGTTTCATTTGGTTTTCAGATGCACGGTGAAAGAAAACCATCCAATAAATAAAGGGCAAAGACTAGTGACAAGTCTACACCTCATTCACTGTTCATACATATAGCTACAGAAAGGAATGCATTGTAATTTGTACGTAATGCACTTTTTATTTTCTTCCAGATCAATGATGGAAATCAGTTGACGTAGAATAAGAGCGACTAAATCTGTGTATGGAGGGGGGTCTTTATGGTGGATGGGTCCCAAAACACAGGACTTTCACCCACAGGTCCAGTGTTCCTCTTCTGGAAGTACTATGCCAAACCACAACCTTTTTTCTAATCTTAACCAAGTTGTTTTGGTGCTTAAACTTTACACTTTTCTTTTGTAATCTTAAAATGTGCCTAATAAGCATATGGCAGACTAACATGTAAAAAAAAACATCCAGGTGTCGAAACTCAAAAATATTCAATTCTCATAATATTTACGATAAAAGTCTGACCAATAACATTATTTGGTTGTATTCGGACCTCCAACAAGGCAAAGTGCACTGGAATGCCTGTCAAAGTGGAACCTTTTGTCATCAAATTCGAGGGAGATCGCTCTGCCCTTTGACTAGTATTCCAGTACACTTTGCCTAGTTGGAGGTCCGAAACTTTGGACTTCCCATGGCACTGGAATGCAGCATTTCTCTCTCACCTCATGTGTTGGGGAGGGTCAGAGGTCAGGCAGGGGGAAGAGGGTGGCTTTGAGGGAAGCGCTGTGAGACATGCGAGAAAGATATGTTTTCATAAGATATCATAAGAACCTGTTGATAATATTCATATCTTCTTATTTTACAATCAAGAGTCATGTTTCGATCCCAGGTGGGGACCACTTTGCTAAGTCAAGTTGTGATTTACATTGATCCATCCTTTTGTTTTACATCATTGAACGCGTGGGTCAGCAAATGGAGTGAAAATAAGGCATGAGTAATGCACCA